>NC_134872.1:64346620-65033704 GCF_049852395.1 Peromyscus maniculatus bairdii | reverse complement strand
CTTTGGGTCTTTTAGTAGAAAACCTAGAGCCAGATATTGTTATAAATGCTGAAAGAACAAAGAGACAAAGGAACAAGCCACTGTCACATCTTACTTCTAGAACTCCTCAGCCTGAAAAGCCCCAGCCAATAGGCCTCTGACCGAATGAGCTGCCTTAGGCAAAAAGGCTCCAGCTGAAAAAGCCTTTAGTTCCTGTTTTCTCATGCTTTATATACCGTTCTCTGCCCTGCCATATTACTTCCTGGGATTAAAGGCATGTGCCACCATTGTCTGGCTCTGTTTCTCTCCTAGATTGAATCAATCTCATGAAGTCCAGGGTGGCTTTGAACTCTTAGAGATCCAGACAGATCTCTGCCTCCCAAGTGCAAGGATTATAGGTGTGTGGCCCCACTGTCTGGCCTCTATGTTTAATTTAGTGGCTTGTTCTGTCCTCTGATCTTCAGGCACATTTTATTCGGGTACACAATATATCACCACACAGCAACACAATGAAAACATAGTTTCATGTTCCTAAGGTACAGTCATCTTATCCAATCTCCCCTGTAATTCTGCTGTCATCTATAGCCCACACAATAATTATACTCATCACCAAGAAAATAGGAATTAGCAGTATTTTGAGGTCAAGCTGTTACATTTACTTTGCCTCTTTCTTCGACATTATCAAATTTGAATTAAAAAGTTATACCAACATTTGAACCATAGCCTTTGGGGAGGCGCAATTTGAATTATGAAGCTACTAACAGATTTGGGATGAGATGTAAATTATGTCTTGAGTTTTTATATCCATATTCAGAGGAGTATAGCTCTTGGATAATAAGAAGGAATAGAGTTTGGGTTACTCCTGATATTATGATGAATATTTAGATCCAGTAATAACTTGGTAAACTGTAGTTATTATAAATTCCCCACTCTCAATCACTGCTCCTTTTTTCTTCTTTATTTCAGTCAGTTAGTTTCAGACACTTTGCCCTCAATTAAGGCACCCAAGAGTATTAAGGGCCACAAATTCCACATCAGAATGAATAGGTTGCCTTGTCATATTGTCACAATGGAAAGAACAAAGTATGTCCAATCGTGTAAAAACTATTTTAAACTCGTCATGTTAAAGTACAGAAATAGAGCAAACAGACAGCTGAGTATCACTTGTGGTTTGGAAGATCAGTAGTTCAAGGTTATCCTCAGCAGCTACATGTCAGGTTCAAAGCCTGTCTTGAAAACATGGCACACTGTCTTCAAAAAAAGCAGGTGAAGACAGAGTACCATATCATTCAATATGATACTGTGAAAAGAAAAAAGACACTTGAAAATTTGTCATAGTTAGAATTTATAATTTGCTGATATACTGCATAAAGAATTAAAGCACTTAGAAATGTGAGTCACTCATGTAGCTAACAATAGTATTGATATAAAAAAAAGTATATTTAGTTTTATTTATAGTAGTTATTAGAGACCACAATAAGAATATGAATTATCAATCACACTTCATTTCACCTAAGAAAAGTAATATAATGACTTTTAAAAAACAATAAATATAAAATAGAAGAAAGCACATCGTCAAATATATAACACAAACAAGTTTTTTTTGTGGGTAATTTCTTTTTAAAGAAAAACCAGAATGATTATTTAAAATACAGATTATTATATTTGAAAAAAAAATACAACTTAAAATAGGCTGTGGAACATTACCATAATTTACCACTTATTCCCATTCCTGCCTATTCTAGTTTTTTTCAGAGCTTTTTATCATACAAAGGTATTTTCTTTGAGAATTTTTTTAACCATAAAAAGTAGATGGATTTTTATTGAGGAATTTTTACATGTCTGTTGGGTTGATCTAGTGGATTTTTTCTTTGATTTTTCTTATGTGTCATAATATTCAAAATGATTTGTATGTGTTGAACCATCCTTTCAAGGAATGAAGCCAACTTGGTAATTCTTTATTATATGTGTTATATATCATAAATTTAGCTTGCAATTTATTTTATTTAAAAGTCTGTCATTATTGACTCAATTATTTTCAGTAAGAAACAGTATATAATAAACATAAAACATTGTTGTCAAATATCATTTCATCTAGGTGTTTCGTTTGTGTATGCTACAGAATGTTACTTTAACTGTATATAGTTGTGTTACTATTGTTTATGCTCCATTTGTAAGACTCTGTGTTTATTTAAGGAAAGATGTATTGCATCTGTTGTACCTTGCCTGCCTAGCATACCTGATTGGTCTAATAGTAAAGCTGAATGGCCAGTAGCTAGGCAAAACAGGGTTAATTAAGGCTGGCAGACAGTGCAGAGAAAAATAAAGAGAAGGAGAAATCTAAGAATGAGTGAAAGACTAATGAAGAAGGAGAGAATGAGGGATATGCAAGGAGCAAGAAGCCAGGCAGACATAGAGAAGTAATTGAAGTAAGGTTTACAGAAGTAAGAAATGTCATAAGCCCCAAGATAAAAAGTAGATAAAGAGAAAAGGGTTAATTTAAGTTAAAAGTGTTAGCCATGAATGTGCCTAAGCTAGGCCAAGTATTCAAAACTAATTATACAGTCTGTTTCATATTTGGGAGCTGGTTGATGGTTCAAAAGCTGGCTGGTACAAAACATATAATCTTTTCTTTATGCTAACAGATGATGAACAGTTGAAAAAGAAATCACAAAACAACCTAAAAATAATTCCTATAAATGAACATAGCAAAGGAAATGAAAAAATTTATTTTAAAAATTATAGGACACAGAAAAAAACATTTGAGTTCACGAGGGAATGAAAAGACATTATGGATTAGCAGAGTTAATGTTATTTTGGACAGAATAGTGAAAATAATCAATGAATTCAACATAATGGATCCATCACATGACAAAAACTGTATAAAATTCATGTGGAAGCAGAAACATTCTTCACCAGTCAAAGCAATCCTGAGCAAAAGAGAGTTTCTGTAGGAATCATGGCATCTATTTTCAAATCATAGTATAGGGAAATAGTAACCAAACTGTTGGAGAACCCTGCATATAAGGTTAGAGTTCACCATGTCCAGACAGCTTGTGGAGCTGATGCAAAATGGAGACCTCCCTTTCTCAGCAAGAGCTTCCCTTTTCTTTATTTAAACTTTGTTTGGGGTATGTCTCTAGATAGGGGACAACAGGTCCTAATACAAACAATTCCAATAAAAACTGCCAGGGCCCCTTCACCCCAGACTCAGCCAATCAGAATCTGTGTAAAACAAGTTCCAGACATTTCCTGCTGATATGGGTAGAATACCAAAACCATCAGAGGATGTGAGTTTCTTGCTGATAAAGGTAGAATGCCATAACCATCAGAGGATGTGCCAATTTCCTTGCAGCTGCAACCCTCCAATGAGCTTAAGCCAAGCATCCCTGGCCCAAGTAAGCACCAATCCTGAGCCTGTGACTATATGGATTTGGAAATCCCCTAGCCTCCGGCCGTAACCACAATAAATATCCTACCCTGCCACTTACTATTCAAGCTCCCTCCTGTTCCTCTGCTGTGTTTAATGGAGAGAGGACCTGAGTTAGAACTCGCAATAAAGACTCTTTGTTTTTGCATTCATGTTTGGTCTCATGGTGGTCTTTGGGAATTCTGGACTTTGGCTATGACAGTAGGCCATTGGCCAATGACCCTGGAGGAAAAGGGAGACCCACACAAAACCATCGTGATACTGCAACAAAGGCATGAAGACTAACACAGTTTGAGTAGAGGAGCCATAAATAAGAGGAACTACTACTGCTGCCTCATAGAGCTGCCTGAAACATGCATGTGCTGAGAATATTAGATAACCACTTATATAGGAATGAAACTAGATCTCTCTCTCTCAGCTAGTATAAGAATTAGCTTTATGAGAATCAATTATGTAGCTATTAAGGTCTGGAATTTTGAAGCCACTTGAGAAAATTTAGGATAAACACTCCACTATAAGGCACGTGCATTACCCTTCTGATTGAGATCCCACATAGCTCAGCAAATAATAGCAAGACTGTCAAATATAGTTGCATGAAATTAACTCCTTCCCCCTCACATTTTCTGAGAATATCTATTTCAAATGACCTTTAAGGTACACTTGCTATGTAGCTTGGTCAGTTCTGTAACTCGTGTTCTTTTTACATCTATCTCCCAAGTGTTGATATTTCATATATGGCTCCACAGAGCTGGCTGAATTTAAAAAGCTTCTGCTCAGCCAAGGATACAACAGAATAAATAGACAGCACATTCATAGGATGGGGTAAATTATTACCAACAACACATTTGACAGAAGGTAACGTATAGATAACATAAGGGATTAAAAAAAATTATCCACTCAATAAGTTAATAATACAGTTGTGTAAGTAAGTGGTCAAATGAATAGAACAGATACTTTTACAGTGGAGAAATAAAAATGGTAAAGAGTACATAAAAACGTTCAATGTTATTGGGCAAGAGGTGGTACAACTTGAAACTATGTTGAGATTCCATCTGGTTCCAATCAAAATGACTATCATATAATAACAAAGGAAAAATAACATAAAAGTCCAGTAAATGCAGGCGAAGGCTGAGGAATCTAGGGTTGGGAACCCAAGGGGAACTTTTAAGACACTGGTGGTGGGAATTTAACTTAGTGAAGCCTCTCTAGGTATGAATATGTGTTTCGTTAAAAACAGTAACAAATGGAACTGTCTTCCGACACGGCTCTATTGTTCCTCCATGTACACTTGAAGAGTCAAAGTCAGCGTTCACTAGATACACATGCACACTAATGTTCATCATGTCGCCACTCATCATCGTGAAGTTAGGAGTCATCCAGGGAGCTCATCAATGGGTGGACGAACAAAGAAAATGTGATATGTGAACACAGAGGAATTTTTTATTAATTAATTAATTTATTTTACATGAGTAATTGCTCAGAAAGTGTCAGGTCTCCCATGGGCTTCAGAAACACACTGGCATATCAAGCTGCCATAAGACCAAGCACCTCCCTATCTACTCAGGCTGGGCAAGGCAATCCAGCATGATGAATAGGTTCCCAAGAGCCAGTCAAAGCACAGAGGACAGCCCCTCCTTCCATTGCCAGAAATCCCACATACAGACCAAACCACACAACTGTCACATATAAGCAGAGAGCCTAGGTCATCCCACACAGGTTATCTTGTTGGTTTAGACTCTGTGAGTTGACATAGGCCAGGCTCATGGTTTCTGAGCATTTTATTGTGATGTTCCAGACCTCCCTGTTTCCTACAATCCCACCTCCCTCTCTTCAGCAGGACTCCCCAGGCACAGCCAAATGTTTGGCTATGGGTCTCCGAATCTACCTCCATCAGTCACTAGATGAAGACTCTCTGATGACAACCAGAGTAGTGACCAATCCAATCATCAGCGATGGCCAGTTCAGCATGTGTGTCCACTGTTGCCAGGTGTTTTAGCTAGGATCATCTTTGTAGACTCTTGGAAGTTTTCCTTACATTGAGCTTCTGCCTGATTCCATAAAGCCCCACTTTCCAGTCATCTCTCTAAGCACTATCCCCCTCTGCCCATCCCCCAACCTGATCCCTCAAGTTCCCATGCCTACCCACCACAGTCCAACCAGGAGATCTCTATTTCTCCTTCCCAGGGAGATCCATGCATCTGTCTTTGGGCCCTCCTTATTACCTAGTCTCTCTGGGTCTGTGGGTTGTAGAATGGTTATCTTTTGCTTTGCAGTTAATATCCAATTGTGAGTGAGTATATACCGTGTTTGTCTTTCTGGGTCTATGTACCTCACTCAGGATGATCTTTTCTTGTTCCATCCATTTGCCTTTATTTTTATTCAGCCATAAAAAAGAATTAAATTATAGAATTTACAGGAAAATATTTGGAAATGAAGAACATGTTATTAAAGCAAAATAAACCAAAGTCAGACAGACAAGTATGGCAGGTTATGCTCACTGATAGATTCCACTTTAAGACAGAACAAAATACAAAGACAGAAAGTGGATGGTATAGGGAGAGAAATACAAAAGGATGAGATTCTTCAAAGAGGGGAACCATGGGTGAAGAATCAGAACACAGTGTATAAAAATATGGAAATTTCACAAGAAAATATTTGTTTTCATACTTAATGAATACTGATAAAAAGATGAATAATCTTCAATTTGTTAACAATATGGATGAACCTAGATGCTATTATATTAAAGGAAGTAATGCAGACATAGAAAGATGAGTCACACTCATAGTCACACTCAGCTATGGAAAATTAAAAGTGTTGATCTTCTAGAAGCAGAGAGTAGAATGGTGGTTAGCAGGAGCTTGAGTAAATGGGGGAAATGTGGAGAACTATTAGTGAAAGCAGAATACTCCCACGATTGGGGTTGAGGAAATAATACGGGAGTTAAAACACTTACAACACAAGTGCTAGAAATAGAGTTTGGATCCCTAGAACCTCCATATTTGTCTGGTGGATGTGGCTGCATGTCTTTGAGTCTAGTCTTGGAAGAAGAATAAAGAACATCTCCAGAGCAGGCTGGCTAAGGAGACTAGCCAAATTAATGAGCTCTGTGATTGAATTAGAGACTCTGCCTCAATGGACAACAACTCAGGGTGATCATGAATGTTCCCAATTATCAACTTTAAGCCTGCACATGCAAAGGTCCCTATGTATAGTCACCAACACATACATGTACTGACACATATGCAAATATTCATGCATCAATAAATCTACTTTTACAACATTGTGATTATGCTGAATAAAGCAGAATACTCAAGAAAAAAACGCTAAAAAGGAGCGAAGGAACAAAAATGAAAACGAAGTCAACATAATCTTTCCATCCATTTTAGGCTATCAGAAAATGCTCATTTTAAGAAAATTGGGCTTTAGTATGTTTCCCCATTGGAAAAACAGGAAAATAAAATCCAACAACATGAACAAAAAGCCAGAGTAGGAACTCCAGATAAAAACCTAGAGACAGGAACTGATGCAAAGGCCATAGAGGAATGCTGCATACTGGCTTGCTCAACATGGCTTGCTCTACTTCTGTTCTCATATATTGCAGGACTACAATTAAAATATTTTAATCATATATCAAAAGAATATATGCATAATATCTGCTTTAGTAAGCTTGTTTTGATTGCATTTCCAATCTGTTTACCTAAATGATATACAGAGATCAAGATAAATCTGAGTGAGTACCTCAAATAAATATTTTGATGTTTTATAAATTGGTTAGTGTTTTAGAAAGCAGAAATTATCAACATTAAATAAGAGAAATTTAAAGCTCAACTCACTGCATCCATGAGGTTTAGTTACTAGTAAACAATTTATTCTTCTGTTTAGATATTCCTACTACATTTTTGTCAAGAAAGCACATATATTTAAGTACCCTAACTGATAATTAGATATTATTGTCACTCATATATATTCAGCTAGTCTCTCCCAAACTCTGAAAAAATGTTGGAAAAGCAGCATTATGTGCTTGCTTCCCCTAAGCACACAAAATAGAGAAAGAGACACATAGCACAAGGGATGGAATGCTCCCTGAAACTTCAGCATTACAATTAAAGAATAAGCGTAATGAAGAGTTCCTAAGAACAGTATTTATTATTTATGATTATGTCAAACCCTAAGTCCTTATGTGGCTCTTGCTATGCTGAATAATCACATTATGTCATTAAATCTTTATACTGCCATGTGAGAAAAGTAGAATTAATTTCTTCTTGCAGATGAGCTCCCAAACTTGACCTTGCTGGGTGTGATGGTTTATGGTTGTCAGCTTGAGAGGCTCTAGGACCAACTCTTATTATGCTGTGAGTCATAACATAGACTAGAATGATTGAAGTGGGAAGGACCTTCCAAAATGTGAGTGGGACCATGTCACAGCTTGCTTCCTATTGCTGTGATAAAACAATATGTGTAAATGCAACTTGGGGTAAAAAGAGGTTGTTTGGCTTATACTTCTTTCTTTCCTTTAGTTTATTTTGTCAGTTATGTTGTAATAGCAATGAGAAAGGTAAATACTATGTAGGGCAGTTTGTTCTGTTCAATCATATCATTGAAATTGTTTTTTCCTAAATTTCAAACTAAGGAAATTCCGACTAGGAAAGATGAAAAGTAAAATGTCTTATGTCTAAGATTTCTTGTCTTTATCTTCTATTAACTCTGTCACACAATTGAAATGTGTATTATCTACTTTTCTGCTGCTGTAATAAAACATCACGACTAAAACAACTCCAAGAAGAAGGGTTTATTTGGGCTTGCTGCTCCAGCAAAGAAGAGTTCTCATGGAAGCCAGGCACTGTAACAAGCGGTAAGCACTGAGCAGGAAGAGGAAGCAGAGAGCTCATATCTTCAAATGCCAGCTTAAAGCAGAGAGAGAGAGCAAACTATGGACATGGTGTGAGTCTTTTAATCTCAAAACCCACACACAAGTCTTTTATCCAGCAAGGCTGTGACACATGAACCTTCTCAAACAGCTCCACCAACTGGAATTGAATTGTTGAAATACCGGAGCCAACAGAGGAGGACATTTCTCATTTAATCCACTTTGGCATGTTTCTACATCTTCTATATTTTATTGTAGTGCGAGTGTGCGTGTGTGTGTGTGTGTGTGTGTGTGTGTGTGTGTGTGTGTGTGTGCATGTGCATGCGTGCGTTGTGTGTGTATGTGTGTGTGTGTGTGTGTGTGTGTGTGTGTGTGTGTGTGTGTGTGTGTACATACCGAACACATCAAATATATGGAGGTCAGTTCTACCATATAGGTCCAGGGATCAAATTCAGGTTAACAGGTTGGGCAGCAATTGGTATTATCAACGAAACCATCTTGGTGGCCCATATTTCTACATTTTAAAACAAAGTTCTTGAACTCAAGAAATTTGAAAAAAGGACCACATTAAGATCCATACTAAGGGATTGACATTGTAGGATCATTGTACCTCCAAAATGGATTTGGCACCAATTAAATCAAGTGATAAACAATCTCAGGATAATGTATAGCTTCAAAATGTTGGAGCTGCTTGTTTTTTCAGTGTAATATGCTGTAATTTAATCCATTTCCCCTGAGAGTCAAAATACATGGAGACATTCACTTTGGGCCAGTGAGAATCAACAGGTATAGGGACTGGTAACTATGCCCAATGAACTTGATTTCCAGAACCCATTTAGTAAAAGCCGAAAGCCAGTTCTAATATGTATTCTGGCTTCTACCTGCATGCCACATCATATAACCCTCACACACATAAATTGTGAAATCTAAAACAGATTCTCATTTATTAAAGTAAAATGTTATCAGAAAATATCGGTGGTTTTTCTTCTTCCTTTCCCATCTATTATGATTTTATTATTTTAAAAATTTCCATATAATATTTTATGATTATATTCTTTTCCCTCCAAGTCCTCCCAAGTCATCTCACCTTCCTAGTAACTTAACTTCATGTAATTAATTTCTTTCTCAAAAGAAAAAAAAACAACTTCCCCAAAGACAACAAACATTAAAGCATAACAACAACAATGACAACGCACACAAACAAAATCATGTATGCTGTGCTCTGTTGGCCAAGGACTCCTAAGCATGATGCTCTGATGTCTGCCCTGGAGTTGGGTATGTAACCCTCATTATTCATTGGTTCATAAAAATCAGAGTTTGTTCTAGTGATAACTATTATAAAACCTTGTAAACAAAATCAAATTGAGGAGGAAAGGGGTTACTTCAGCTTACAGTTCCACAGAACAGCCCACCACTGATAGAAACCAGGGCAAGAATTCAAGGCCAAGAATCTGGAGACAAAAACTGAAGCCGAGAGCATGGGGGAGCCCTGTTTACTGCTTGCTCCCACATTCACAACAACTACTTTTGTTACAAAGCCCAGGTCCACTTGCTTGGAAATGACATCACCCTTAGTGGGCTGGGCACTCATATCAACTACTAATAAAAAAAAAAAAACAGGCTAATTTAATTGCAGAAATCCCTAAGTTCAAACTCTCTCAGGTAATTTTCAGCTATGTAGAATTAACAACTGAAGCTGACTAAGAGACTTCTGTTTCCAAGGTCTGATTCTGGGTTATTGTTGTATGTTATTTTGTTGCTTATCCTGCAGGTGATGTTTATTTAAAAAACATTTTAAAAACCTGAATGTCTACATTCTTTGCCAAGTGTTATCCCAGTCTCTATACACTTATTTTAGTTTCCCGCAAATGAATGGCCAAAGGTTTCCATAAATTCTCTCTAGAGGTGTCTCCAATTTTACTTAGTGATTGTTTGATTATTTGTAGTTTATCTTCATGATTCTGGCAGGCAGTTTTCACTTGTGCCTTAAAGTTGTTTTCCTGCTTAAGGAATGCTCAGTGCAAGTCAGACAGGAATGATTGGGTTCTTCTAAGGGAATTGCTATTCATCTGCACAACACTATACAGGAAAATGGCTTCCTTAGTCTCGGGGATATGGCTCAGCTTTTCTAAGATCTTTATAGACATTTCATTTTTCAGCTTAAGGTTCCCTGTTGACCTCTAAATGTTATAACTCCCTAATCAGTGAGATGTTAAACCACTGCTATTGATTAATTTTTTAAATGCCCGAGGAAAACAGATGCTCACTGTAGACATAATCTAAACCAGACCAATTAAGAAAAGCCTAGACAATGGGATTCCTGTAGAATTACCAGCCAGGTCAATCAGTGATAACTGTTTTAGACTGAGGGTTTTGAATATCTCCAGACCTGTTCTGCCGCCTCCAGGGCTACACTTCTTTGATTTAGACTGATGCGGTGAATGTGAAGTTCCTTATGTTGTTTTCATTTTCTTTTCCCTTTTTCAAGATTGTCATGATGCTGGCAAGATGGGATTATGACACTTTGATATTCTGTGATACTCGCAACCTCCAACTATTTTTCTTTAATAAAGACGTCTAAATATGTTATGAATTGCTGATTAATATTTGAGATTCTGAAGTTAATTGGATGATTTCTGACACTATTTAGGGCAGCACTCAGGTCATATGATTCACAATCTCCTGTTCCTACAGCTCAAAGAAGTCAGATGTCCTCTTCTGTCTATCATGGGCACCATAGACATTTGACATATACCTACATGATCTCTCTCTCTCTCTCTCTCTCTCTCTCTCTCTCTCTCTCTCTCTCTCTCTCTCTCTGTGTGTGTGTGTGTGTCTGTCTGTCTGTCTGTCTCCCCCTTACACACACACACACACACACACACACATACACACACACACACAATCTCACATACATACATAAATTTAAGAAAAATCTTTAAAAAGACAAAAAACAAATGGTGGTGCAAATGTGGAGAAGTTTTGGTGTGGCTACATCTCAGGCCAACTTTCATTCCTTTGTCAAAGTAAGTTACAAAACAACCTAAAGAAGTGAAAGCTTAAGTCAGGGTTTTAGAACTGTCCATGTATGGGCCAGCTGATGAGGCAGAGCATCATACAAGTGGTGTGAAAGAACTTCATGGCTTCTGGGTAGCAGAAATTATGAGTTGGGACCAGGGATTAGCAATGCTCCTCCAGATCATGTTCCCAATAACCTACATCCTCCCAATTCACCATTACTCCTAGTTTCAACCACTTTCCAATACTGCCATCAAAGTATAAACCCATAGCAGATTAATGCACAGGTAGATTTGAGCTCTGATGATCCACCACTTCTCATGTTCGAATCCGCATATAACATATCAAAATAGAAATACTCATAGTAGCCAAATGGCATCTTGCCTATTTGTAGAATATTGTTCAAGTTTCTCAGAAATGAATCAGAATGATTCATGACATAACACAGACTTGAAATTCTGTGTACAGTAAGGGGACCAAACACTAAATCCCACATATTCTATTACCATGAAGTGCACATAGCTTTTACCCAGAGGAGGCAAATTTACAGTATTAGAAATATTAGAAAGTTCCAGGTATTCTTGGGAAGCAGAAATGAGGAATAAAACTTTAGTTTTTTTTCAGAGGGTAGTAGAAATAACCTAATTTAGGGAGCTGTGATGGCTACGCAATGCTGTAACTACACCTGCTGGACATAAGTGAACCTTGTACTTAGAAGGAATTTTTTTATAGTATAATATTTTGTTAATTAGATCTCAACAACATTATTTTAACAATCATTGTATTAAAACAAAACAACTGTTCAAGGACCATCTTGCTCTGCAGTTACAATATCTTTAAGGGACACAGACTTAAAAATAAAACACCCATTGCTTAATTAAATGAATTACTTTGTAGAGTGATCAGCTTATTATCACTATATTGAGTTGGGGTTGTAATGATGAATATTAAAGATGATTCCCATCCCTTCCACATGGCTACTTTCTCAGCCTGTGATTAGGGTTCACTGACAGATGACTTAAAAATTACTCCCTATCAATCTCAAATTGTAATACCTGAATTTGATTTTGGTAAAAACTGGAACATTAATAGTGAGATGCTATATCACATTACCATTCAACAGGTGTTGAAAAATATGAGGGTTAAAGTATGAGCTTGGCAGAGTACATACTGTCCTCTTTTTTTTTTTTTAATTTTTCCCAGAGAACCTGAGTTTGGTTCCCAGCACCTTCTTCAGGCAGATCACAATTGCCTATAGCTCCAACTCTAGGGTTAGAGAACATCTTCTGACCTCTGCAGGCATATATATGCAGGTGCACAACCTCTCACACAGATGCACATAAATATATAGGACAGAAAAGCAAAACATACCAGAACTGGGAAGCGTGTAGCTTATAAAAAGTAAATTTTTTTTCTCACTATTTCAGAGACAGGGATGCCAAAAATTATGGCCCTATGGATTGTCTGTATGCTGAGATCCCATTTTATAATTTTTAGATTGTTCTTCCTAATTTTGTCCACTTAACTTGCAGAGGGTAAATGGAAGGCTTTTCAGTTCCTTTTCAGTTATTCTGTAAAAATGGTAATTCCATCCATCAGCTTAAGGTTGTAATCATATTATTTAATCACCCCCTGAAGGTCATTACTTTCCAGTACATCACTTTGGTAACCAGGTTTTAAAATATGAGTTTTCTTTTACTTTGATGTTAATTAGTTTTTATTTCTTGTGTATTTGTGTGTACATGTGTGTGTGTGGGGAAATATGTATATGCGTGTACATATATGGATCGGGCTCATGTTCCATGGTACATATGTGGTAAGTTAAAGGACTCCTTTAGGGAGATGGTTCTCTTCTTTCACTCTGTAGATTCTAGGGATTTCTCTCAGGCCATCATTGTTGTGGGCAAAGTCCTCTATATACTCAGCCATCTAACCAGCCCATGGATATTATTTTATTAGTGTATGTTAATTGCATAATCTAAAATGTTCTAAATATGAATTGAAAAAGGAAAAAAATTCAAATTATATTATTTCATATTTGTCATTATAATTTACACATTTTTCCAAGTTACCTCAAGGGGATTTGTACCACAGATAAATAACTAAAGAGAATAAAGGATTCAGTGTCTCCATCCTAAGAAGCAAAAGCATTCCAAGTGATCATTTTTCTGTGTTGATTACAACTACGTAACTTTCATTGTCTAGGGGATGTATGCATTTTAGCAATTTCAAATTGAGAAAAGGACAAAAATAATTTTGTTTTGCTTCTGGAAAAATTGACCTGTAGGAAATACAATTCTCACTCTTATTCTGTGTCTAAATTAGAATGTACTTCATTTTCGTCAAATTCGGGAATACTGAAATCTGTAGTTCCTATTTTTTCTCATTCTTCTTACTCGTCTTGAAGTAGAGCAGTAAATGTAACAGCAGTAGGGTGGCCTCATGTCTGCAATGTCTTCCCTCCCATTAAAAGCTCTACTACATGCAATGCAACACTCATCTTGTATTCTTGATCCTTCAAAATAATCACCTTAGAGTCACATGGTAGATTCTGTGTGCTAAAAGTCACACTTGGGCAAATGCCCTATGCGACATGCTGCCGAAAACCTGAGAGTTACAGGGTAGACTCTCTTTTGAGTACCCCTTGACCAGTTTTAAATTAGATGACCCAAGGTATTAGAAAGACAATTCAGCCTCACCAGGACATGTTAACAGATATGGGACTCCTGGCACATCCCTGAACTCTTCTGAGACAGTTTTGGACTTTACTGATGGGCTGGTGGCATTTAGAACTCATTAGTGTATACAGTCACAGGCCAAGTCAAGAAAAAGGACAAGGCATTGATGAAGCGACAGAAATATTTGTGTGATCTTCCCTGATCTACCCATTTAGTCCTACAGCTTTGGGATGCTAGCAGTCATTAATCATCCACATTAAACCTTGTTGCAAAGTAGCCTCTACTGACATTGTTGAATAATTAACTCTCCTTGAAGCTGTTACTAATTGCTATATATATAAGATAGTGGCTCGTGGCAAATTTGGCTTCTTATTAAGTATGGTCCTGAGATACTGTCATGGCCACTATTACAGTAACTATTTGCCTCTGGTCTGTCTTTTTCTTGCCACTGAAGAAAGCATTACTTATACAGTAATAATTGGAAAATATATAAGAAGGAATCATCTGGGCAGAAAAGTATATGGCATAATATTTATTGATTCAAATAGAAAACTGCCATACAAATATAAATACAGATACCACCCCCATCTTTCTTTGTATGTATGTACAGTCATATGTTTGTAAAATCCTACTTCAGGGATAAAGTATAACCTCAGAACTTTTTATGTTAGTTTAGTTATTATTATTTTATTCCAGAAGTTAAGACTGGTAGATCCTGTGCATCTCTGCCATATGCTTCTTTCTGCTTCTCTTCATGACACTTTTGCCTGAGCTTTCTGAATTTGGAGCATAGTGACCACAAAGTATGAAGCAGCCATCTACCAGGTGGCATTGTAAGCAGGCCTGTGCTCTGTGGCCTGGAGATGTGTGAGCCTCATGATAGGGTATAATTGCTGTCCTGTGCTTCATAGAAAGCCAAGTGACAATTGAGGATGCCTCTCCTGCAATTCCCTATGGTTATTTTCCTGGATCACTGCTTTCTAATGTATTTCTCTCTAAAAATTCTCTTCTCCGTCTTTGAGACAGTATCTGTTCTCCTTTGCTTTTAGAAATAATTCCCTGGAGCTACATGCTGATTCTGTACCAGTTACAACTCATATCAGCCCCATAGGAAACAGGTCCTTAAGTGTTTCTGAAGAAAGTCTGAATATTTAGAATGGTTAGTCCATGCCACTTCATACTTGATTCGCCCCCCGCCTCAGCAGACAGCCTTACAATTCTCCTGAGCTAAGATTCCAAAGGAGAAGACACCATAGGTCTAATAACAGGGAAAACAAAGTTTAAGCATCAAAGGTGATTACTTTCAAGAACCCTCTGGTGAGCTTTCCAATGACCCTAACGTAGCGAAGCCCGCATGTGTTGTTCTTTATACTCCTCTTCACAGTCTTTCAAGCACCACTGGAGTGTGGATACTGGTTGACTTCTTTTCTGTCATTAACTTTTTTTGCCAGTCAAACATAGTGACCTTAATTGGAAGGCAGCATCAATTGTTGTCAAGCTTCTGCTCTAAGTGATCTTGTAAGTTTCCAAATATATTTTGCTCTTTTTCTGTTTTCTGAGTGTGAATCAGTCAATGTCTTCCCATGTAGCAGTGCTTCTATGCTGAAATATTTATACTCCGGTGCCTGTAATCATTGTCTTTCCTGTCAGGATCTTGATACACATACATAAACAAATGATCAAGGTGCTCAAGAAAAATTGGAGCAGTCAGGATCAGATTTACCCATGCTTTTGATAAAAAGTAACAAAAAACCGGATGAGATGTGTGAAATACTCGTTTCAATAAACTAAAATAACTATTGAATAAAGAATATGGAAAAACTAAGGATGTGAGTGGAAGGATTGCAAGCAGAGAAAGTTTGGGGTATACCAAGAATGGAGGCAGAGTTTCTCGGAAGCTAGGTGACACCTTGATTTGAGGGTAGAAAGGGTGGAGTCAGAACCAAGCTGGTGTATTTCAAGCACAAAGGGTCAGCATTTTAGGATTCTACATGAGACGTCCTTTCTTCCTTCCTGGACATTATCTGAGGTCTTCCATGTCCTACTGAGCAGTGGTGAGAACACATGTATCACATCCCTGCCCACGATCATGGGGGCAGTTTGGAAATAATTCCCAAGGCTCTGGGAGTATCTAAATTATTCACATACCTATGGAGAGCTAAATAATTGCCCACATCTTCCTGAGAGTACTTCGACCACTTTGCCTTCACAGTAAGGGAATAAGACATTACATCTCTCCCTGACTTTAAGTAACACTGCTTTACACCATATCCCCAGAGAGCAATCAATTTGTGTGCTGTAATTGTGCTTTAAATAAAATCACAGGAATATCTATGAAGCCTCTTAAGAGCAAATGAATTTTCAAAATATAAAAAGGAATAGAACAGTCAGCATGATGATAACAGGGCCCGGACTAATGGGCTTTTGAAAGTTTACTCCTTAAGAATTTTCCAAGTAAGAAAACTTAGAAGTTGCCTGCTTTGTAACTGTAGTATCAATTAAAAGGGAAATTACATCTGGATTGAAACATGGCACAGAGGTTTTGAAAAACAAATCAGCAAATATTCACAATACTACAACTAACATTCTCTTTGCAGAACTTTGGAATAATAAAGTGCATTTTACAATCTGTACACAGTAGATTTCAATAATTTGCAGTCATCTATGGTTTCCTGAATCATTATTCTTTAGCCAAAGAAAGTTTCCTCAGCATTTCCTTCAAAGCAGGTCTATTGATAATTACCTAAGATCAGGCAGAGCCTTCAATTCCCCTTTATTATTTAAGCATAATTTTCCTCAGCACATAACTAGGATTTGGCACTATTTTAGTTTTGAATCTTTAAATATTACTATGCCTTCCTCCAGTCTCCAGGGTTTAGAATGCACAATTCCCCAAGACAATTGTTTTCTTTTCCCCTGGCTGTGCAATTGTTGCCTGGTTGCTCTGAGACATCATTGTTTAATGACTGGTTTCAGAGAGTTTGTTTACAACATTTCTGTTCATGGTTTGAGTATGAAAGTATCTGAACATGGTTTTAAAGTAGCTGAACATCTTATAAACAATAATGCACTGCTGAAAGAACTTTATTCTTTCAATGTATATTTTTCCATGTTGAACATTCAGATATGAGATTTTTCAGTATCGCCCCATATTCCTGAAAGGCCACTACTTTAAAATATTTTTTTTTCTTTCACTGAGAAGGTCAGCTGAATGGACTCATTTTCCCACTCAGTGACCTTTCTTATTACCATCATCCCAATTATAGCATCATGTACTAATTTATAGTGGTAGTTTTCTATTTTCAATTTTAAATGTACATACTTCTAAGATATGTTATATTTTACCCAATGAAAATTTGATCATTTTTTTAAAGTTTGAGAGCTTTAGTAATTTTCAAACATGGTCATAATGCCTGCTTTAAAAGACATGCTTGATAAGTCGATGTCTAGTTTACTCTACTATTGATAATAGTAGTTATCTGTTCTCTTAAGAATAGGTCTAGTTTTTTTTGGCAGGGCAGGAGATGGTGAGGTGAGAGTTTTCTTCCTTCCTTTTCTCTTACTCATTGTATGTCAAGAATATTTGCATCCTGACTTGAACATTTCTTTTTTTATACTATAATGGTTTATATCCTCTTCAAATTGCTATTTTTTCTTTTGTTTACAGCAATGTTATTATCAATTGAGCTTCTACAAATTTGCTATGCTGCCCATCTAGCCTTCAAAGTTTATCTTGAAGTTACAGCTTATTTGATTTCACAGTTTTGATTACTCTGAGGGTGTTCGTTACAGTCTGCCTACAGACAGCTCAAGTCTATCATTACCTACATGAAGTATTAGTGATCTATGACCTATGTCTCTGGTGCACATAGACTTTGTGATGTTTACCTAACATTTTTGAGAACTTAGGACCTATTTCTCCTGTCCTTGCCCATATATATTGGCGGTTTCTTTTTTAATTGTGTGCTTTCATACTGATACATACTTGGACATACCTAAAGTGTCTTTTTAAAATATAATATATACTATAAATATATAGTCCATAAATGTGTAAAGTCTATAAAGGCTTACAGATTACATAACTAGTTTACACTATCAAACTGAATATATCCAAGAAATAAATACACCAATAGAGGGGGTAGAGACAGAGAGAGAAAGAAAGAGAGTGGCAGAGAGAGAGAGAGAGAGAGAGAGAGAGAGAGAGAGAGAGAGAGAGAGAGAGAGAGGTAGCATGCCACCCCAGCACTTTTGAGTTGTTCCAAGGTGGTCATTGTTGTGGTTCATAGGTGTCAGAGTGGGAAGAGTTGTTGGTTGCATCCCTCCTTTGGAAGATTGCATGGAGTATTCTGCTACCACGAAAGCTAGTCCTCAGGGAGGAAGCTGAAAGATCAATTCCAGCCCAGGGGCTTCTGGGAAGTATGTCTGAAGTGCAGGATGTCAGTAGCAATAAGGGCTTACCTTCCACTTCTGTTTGGGAGCAAAGAGAAATTATAATACTCCATATGCTTTGGGAGTCTGTTTCACAACCCTGAATGCCAACTTAGAAAGAGTTCTTCTTATGCCAGTTGTTAGGGTGTGGAGTTCACATGTTCTTTGGCATATGGAGAGAACATTGTCAGCACAGAAGAGAAAATTACGTTTAAACCATATATGTATATTTACACACAGAATTACATGTATCATAGGCTTTTTTTTGAGATGAATATTTAATAGTTTGATTCTTTTTGAGTTTTCAGAAACCTTTACTGTTATTTTACCCTAATCCTTTCTTATTCTGTATTCCCATTTCCCAGGTCAGATCACTTGTACCCTAATATTCTCATCTTTCTTGCTTCCCAAGATGTCCTACCTGGGCAATATCCCATTTTTATTCTTGTGATTTCTGTGATTACTTCAGGATAGTGTACTCTTAAATGGATACTTAGAGCTGGGAGTTTCAGGTGAGAGAGAACATGCAACATTTGTCTTTCTGGGTTTGGGACATATCAATGTAATATTTCTAATTCCATCCATTTGCTTTCAAAGTTCATAATTTCATGTTTCCTTACAGATGAGTAGTATTCCATAATTTGTGTGGAGAGCAGGAAGATGAGACAGATGTAGTAAACTTTCAAGAAAAACAAAGTATGTATTAAAATGTCATAGAGTCATCTGTTATTTGATATGGTAATTTAAAAAATCAAAAACTTTCTAATAATAAATCATAAAGAAATTTATTTAAAAATAAATAAGCAAATAAACAGATGATAGATATATAATTCTACATTGCTAAAGTAATAATAATAATAATAATAATAATAATAAACAATGGATATACTGAAGGAATAGGTCCATTAAGAATAAGAACAGGACAAGAGAAAGCAAGCAAGAATAGACAGAAAGAGAGAGAAAGATAGAGAACTGATAGATAAATAAATGCCTTAACCTCTCTGCTCCCTGGTTTCATATGTGAGTGCTCTCTCCTTCATGAACCACAGAAGGATACCACTGTCCTCAACCATCACTTGAGCCTTGATCTATGGGTTCCCAACTGTGAAGTTTGAACATTCTAAATCCTAAACTGAATAAACATCTTTGTTTTAATTTATAAGTAAGCTTCTTTAGGTATTTTTATGAAATGGAAAGCAAAGTATTATAGTATGTTTATATCACATTTTCTTTGTTTTCTGTCCTGTCACTGCAGATTACAGGATCAGTTGTGTCTTCCTAATACAAAAAAACTAAATGCTTTGAGTCATTATAAAGTAGGACATTCTCTTATTCTGAGTTTGCCTGTGCCAAGGTAGAAGATAAAGTTGGCTTTTCTATATGTGGTTTATAGGTTTTAAAAGGCATATTTGAAGATATCCAGTCTCATGTGTACTAAAGACCAAAGTTGTCCATTTATGCTAACTTAAGGCCACAGTGATTTAGTATGTGAAACAGGATCATAATTTTTAAAAATTTAAAAGGCATTTTTGTTGGTGTGTTAAAACATCCAGAACAGGGTGTGTAAGAGTTCTAGATATTGACAGTGTTTCTCTAAGGTCATTGCTAGTGCTTCCTCTCCCTGTGAGGTAATTAACTGGACTTACTTCCCAGCATTGTGCCTGTTTCTCAGTTACTTTTCATTGAACAGCTCTAAAACACATTCCATTTTCTTTATTGGGATTTGGCAAATTATCCTGTTAAACATCCTTTCAAAATGACCTTTAATGGCCTATGGTATATCAGTTTCTTTGCTGTATTGATTTCATTATGCATTAGCTGAACTTGCTCTTGCAAGCCCATTAAAACACTGCTTTTTCCAAGCACGCAGCTTTAGTTTGGGCTTCCTTGACAGAGTGTTTCTGCCTGATTGTTAAAAGTTTTCATGAAAACAAACAGTTGCTTCTTAAATCTATTATTTGTTTTCTGTCAAGTATTCATTTTCTGAATGAGTAGTTTAGTCAGTCTCTTTAAAAAGAAGAAAAAAGAAAAGTGTTTTCATCAAAATTTCATATTTCTTGTATCTTTAAGTTCTTGATTTTCATACAGAACAAAATATTTGACTGAAATTGTTATAATTCAGTTATCACATAATCATAATATACATAAATTTTTGGATTTCATGAAAATGAATCTTTCTAAGTAACAAAATGCAAGAAAGCAAAAGAAGTTAGCATCACATATGAGTGACAGTAGGTCTTGGTTTATATGCCCTTAATACCAGGACTGAGGAAACAGAGGCAGGCAGATCTCAGTGATCTCAAGACTACCCTGGTCAACATAGTGATTTCCAGGGTTACATAAAGAGTTTACATGTATATGAGACTATTGCCATTTACAATGATCAAGATAAACACAATTTCTCAGTGCTACAAACATTACTCTCAAAAATAAAAATATAGAGAAATAAAATGCTATTTATATTTTCATTAATTTTTTTTACAAATAAAACTAAAATATATTTTAATGTTGTAAAGACATTGGTACTGTTAAGTACCATGAAAATAAAATTAAATTGTATTAATTCATACAAATGTACACAACAAAATATGAATACCTACCTATGTATTTTCAATAAACTGCATGCACAGATTGATATACACACATGCAACTTGAATTTGTGTCAATACTAAATATATGTATAGTCACTTATTATGACACAAACCCTTTTATATACAGTGAAGTCTCCCAACAACATACACAGATTACCAATTAGTTATTATTTACATACTAGTAGGAATCCAGAGGTTTATTTTCAAGCTGTTCAGTGCAGGTGTTTTTTTTCATAGTGGTATTATTAAAAGAAAGTAATGCTGATATCCACACAGGGCCACATAATACAAAACAGTGACCAATTATCCTACTTGTAAATTCAGTGTGTGTACATACTTGTATGTAGCCATATAAATTAGTAAGTGAAATAAATGTTTATTACTAAGACATAATCATAGTTTATAATTTAGTAACCTTAAATTTGCTATATGGAAAGGGTCTAAATTTTATCGCCCTTTTGGATTTGTTCTTTGACAAAAGCCTAACTTAAAAGCTCCACGCTTGTGGCCACACAGATAATCATGGTTAATTGTTGTTTTTCTGCCAGTTTAGGGGGTTCACCTGAATCTACAGATAACTACTGTGTATGGCCACACAGCCCTGCAGCAAATGCTCTGCTGCTGCCACCAAATGAAGTTTTTAACTAAGACTTTATTGTTCTATTTGCCAATAAAGACTCTGGAGTCAATTGTTGGGGCAAAAACCTGATATCTCAGAGAGCCCAATAAACAACCAGCTGACCTTCCTTTTTTTTGTTTAGAGACCCAGCAAGAGAGGTCTCTCTAGCTGTACCAAACCAAAAAGACAGAGAAACTCTAAGACCTGACCTACTCCTTCCTGTGGGTCTCCCTATCCATTTCTGACTTTGCACTACTCTCTCAGGCTAATTCCTGTCAACTAGTTGCTGGCTTCGCTCCCTGATCCAAGGTTGATTTTATTAACACAGCCTTGGGTTTCAAATATCCCACGACAGTCACTATAACACATATTTTTAATGGTGAGGCAGGGGCATACAGAGCCTGGAGACTGACACTAGGTGATTAACACCTGAAAGGAGCTGGCTGGCAGAGAAACACTGGGTGTCCTTCCCCACCTGGACTTCATATAACAAATGAGCATGCAGAAAGCTGTTTCTGGGGAAAGACTAGAAGCCCTTACTCAACTAGGCTTAATCTAGTGAATAGCTAGATCCCCAAGAAGGCTAGAGACTACCAGGGGAGGAGAGTAAGTATCTGTGTGAGGAAGTGAGGAGTCTATGGCACATAATCAATTGGTTCATACTGATGAATGATTGAGCATAAATTCCCATTCCAGCAATGGAAAGCTTCCCTACAATCAACCACCCCATAGTTCACTAATCATTTATTTGTAGCATATAGATTTACAGGGAAGCATCTACCAAGTCAAGTATCTTATCTGAAGGAATTGGTTGGATTCCAATTGATTCCTTCTTTGAATTCCATAACTTTCATTCATTGTCAAGGTTACTTGTATCTACTAACTTTCGCCATTACTTCAAGGAAAGTTTTGCCCATTTTGTTAAATAAATTCACTTATTTATTTATTTTACATCCCAGCCTTAGTTTCCTCTCCCTCTCCACATCTCAGTCCCTTCCCCCAACCCCCTTTGTTCACCACCCTCCCCCCCAATGCACTCCTACATTTCTATTTAGGAAAGGGCAGGTCTCGCATGAGTATCAACAAAACATGGTATATCAAGTTGCAGTGAGACTAAGCACCTTCCCACACATTAGGGCTGGGCAAAGTGACATTTTATGATTAGTAGGGTCCCAAAAGCCAGTAAAAGAGTCAGAGTTCCAGCTGTTTGGAATCCTAGAAGTAAATCATGCCACACAACTATAACATATATGCAAAGTGCCTAGGTCAGACCCATGCAGACTCTCTGGTCGTTGTTTCAGTCTCTGTGAGCCCCTATGAGTCCAGGTTAGTTGATTCTGTGAGTTTTCTTGTGGTGTCCTTGACCCCTCTGACTCCTATAATCCTTTACCCCCTCTTCTTCAGGATTATCTGAGCTCTGCCTAATGTTTGGCTGGGGGTCTGTATCTGTTTCCATCAGTTGCTGGATGATGCCTCTCTGATGACAATTGGACTAGGCACCAATCTGGTCACAGGAGATGGCCAGTTCAAGCTACATATCAGCTATTGCAAGAAGTCTTAGCTGGGGTCATCCTTGCAGATTCCTGGGAGATTCACCTCTGCCAGGTGTTTACCAAAAACAGAAATGTCCCCCACTTCTCAGGAGTCTCTTTCAGTACTCTCCCCTTTTATGGCCCTCCAAACCGATTGCTTGTTTCCATCCCCACCTGCCCTCAGTCCACTCATGAAATTTTTATTTCTCCTTCTCTGGGAGACGCCAGTATCCTCTCATGAACCCCCCTTGTTACCTAGTCTCTCTGGATCTGTGGATTGTAGCATAGTTATCCTTTATTTTACAGCTAATATCCACTTATGAGTGAATACACTTACTTTCTTGGGCTGGCTTACCTAACACAGGATGGTTTTTTCTAGTTCCATTTATTTGAGGCAGATTGCTTTATCAAATTCTGCAGTCTATTCAGCATTTACGGGCTTCTTAAAAATTTTCTTAATGTTTTCTTATATTATGTTGATATTCTGTGCTAGACAGTGATAAGGTATTAGCAAATGCTTAGTGTCATGTGACTACCTTTACAGAGTCATACAGAATTTATTCACCATCTTACAGAGAACCCAGGTACTTACTTCACTTGTGTTTTCTTTTTTCCCAGTCCAGGAACATTGAAAGCCTTTATTCATTGTACAGTCTTACATTTCTAGGGTGTTGAATATTGGAAACACAGTCTATTTTTGTCTTTCAGAATGGTTCTTTAACATTGAAACATAAATACAAAGTACCTTCATGCTTTTTCACAACTTGAAAACTTGTCTTTATTACTTATGTAACTGTTACTGTCTCTTAATTTTTAAACATATGAAGCTCCTGGAGGAAACATTGATTGTCTTAATTTTAGATAACTAAGGAAAAATATTCTAAAAACATTGGTGCAACATATATAAATGGCCATGTTTGACAATTGGTTTTATAATCCTGTGTGTGACTTTTAGAGTATATTTTTACTTTTGTAAGAAACTGATAATGTGTCTTCCTGAGTCACTATATCTTTTTACATCCTGACTTGTAGTTAATTATCCTTTTTAGGACATGCTTATTACTATTGGTAAAATGATAGATTTCAAAGGGTTGCAAACCTCTAGGAAACAATACTTGTCACAGGGTAAAAGTTTATAGAGATACAAGCGTGCACACACACACATATTTATAATACATATATTGTAAATTTTATATTTTAAATTAAATGTATATTGTATGTTAGATATATATTATATACAAGTATATAATATGTATAATTTCTAAAAAATATTTGTGTTACAATAACTTAAAAACACATTTTAAAATATTTGGGATTATTTAGATTTAAAATATACATATCAAAGTGCTTGTGACAAAGCTCACAAATTAATATTACTCTAAGATGAATGTGGCATATGAAGTCAATCAAAAATGAGTAACATGTTTTCATCAAAGTTAAATGGGGAAATAAAAAGAATGCAGAAATCTCAAGTAAAGTTTTAAATTTGTATATATATATATATATATATATATATATATATATATATTCCGATATTAGTGAATTTGAAATAAGAACACAGAGAAAAATCAACTGACAGTAAAATATGACTCCTCTAGAATAGAAAATAAATCAAAAGATTCATTTGTAATTTCACCAACTTTTGAAAATGAAAGAACACAGACATGAAAGTTCCTTGGACTGATTCCATGCCTACGAAATGGTAGGACAGGAAACCATGGAAACAAACGGTGTGGGTAACAGCTCTACAGAGATCACTGTGAAGCTGCATTCAAGGCACAATATAAGTTTAATATTGTGAGTTTTTGCAGTCCCTTCCCCTGTATATGATGTGTTTCCTAAAATATTTAATTTCTTCCACAGAAGTGTATATACATCTGTCCAATTTTGCTGTGATTCTTATGTCATGCCACTTTATTGCTAGAAAATGTAGCCCAGAACTGAGTCTCATTTTACAAAAAGTTGGCCTCTACCAGCAGTCCTACAGAGTATTAGGGATTCAGAGGCTGGCATCGTCAAATCACCAAGTTTCACACCTTCAGAACAAAGAACTACCAGGTTTTCATTTTGAGACTGGCTGCTCCTGTCTAATATCCTGGCTTATAAATGACAGGAGGCAAATGGCTTGATTCTCTCCATCTTTCCTTGTTCCATTTTTCTTTCCCCTTTCTTGAGTCTGAGGATTCTATATGCCTTTAAACCAATTCAGATTTCACCATTCCACTTTTCTTAAGATAATGCAGAAGAACAACTTACCTAACAATTTGGAACATTCCACTTATTTGATGAATATATTAAGCACACTGGCCTACCTCGCAGCTCTGCACTTATATACTTAAAAACAAAGTTGCATACCTTCTTTGATGTCCTGACAATAAAATCATGCTTTATGTAATCTCAAAAATTTCAGAAAATTTGTGATTTCATCAAATAGCCTGCTTTGATCTTTGAAATAACTTTGGTTATAAAGTATTTTATTGGTATACAAAAAGAATACAGTATTTTCTTTCTATATTGTTTACCCTTTCAAATATATTTATGACTTCTTTCATTGATTTATATAGGTATCTTTAAATTTTGAAAGCCAATCATTGAAGCCCACATCCTTTTTTCCAGAGTTAAAAAACACCTGTCAATCTACTTAATATTCACAGAATATGGTTCTTTTATTCTTTTCCCTAATTGTACTATGACACTGACAAGCTATCTTGAACAGCTCTGTAACACAATTAATACTTATTTGGAGAAGCTGAAAGTATATTTTACACAAGGAATCTTTTGTTCAGCCAGTCTCTTGCTAATAGTTGTCTTTTTTTTTTTATTCCTTCCCTGAAGAGATCAATTTTTACTTCTTTAAAGAGTCCAGCTTTTAGCATTATGAATTCGAGCACCTTCGTGTTCTGTCCTGAATGCTAAAGGCATGACTGGTCATTCAGCACACTGCTGCCATGCCAACCGACTAGCAAAACCATTTCAACAGATGCATTTCTCCAGCTGATTTTATTTTTTTTAATACTCACTCTACAAAGCATGCAATTAAAAATCAATCTGACAATTAAAGATTATCTTCCTTTGCCTCTCCAAACTTCTCTGTAAAGAAATGAACAAAAAATATTCTGCCTTAATATTTATAATTCAGAAGCCTTTAGTGTTGTGTAATTGTTCCTGGGAGGTACATTGTAGGAGCTGTTTACATGAGATGAATGGAACCATGAATTTATAAGTGCATGCTCCATTACACACATAGTATATTGCTTCTTAATTTACATCTTGCTTTGGGCTATGAAGAAGATTATTCTGGCAATTTTTGAAGAGTTGTTCCCAATTGTAGACTTGTTTCCCAAGGCTTCTTTTTATGCTGTGATTTGAAAACCATTTGGTAGCAGAAATTCTCTCATGCATTTGTCAGATAAATTTGCCACTTATCTTTGGCTTATGGCAATGCAGAGGTTTGAGAAGACAGTGTGGATCTATGACTTACTTTAATGGGACAGGAATATGTAGAGCCAGAAGAAAAATTATATAATTACTTTTCTTCAGTGAACAATCACATAATATATATTATCAAAAATGTTCTTTTAAACAGCACAGTCAAATGGAGAATAAAGAAAATAATGGTGAGAAATTATACTAAAGAAGAATTTTTATGTAACTTCTTGACTGTTCCCAATAGCATGTCAAAATCCTCAGTTTTCCATGTCTGCTTAAATGTGACTTAGCTGAGAATATTACCACCTAGAAACTTAAGAGGGTGTGAAAAAGAATATTTGAGCTTCGAAACCCCGGGAAACAAAATAATTCAATTAATTATTTAGTTAGAGTAAAATAGTATTAAATGCACCCAGGTTAAGACTCATGACTAAATTTCTCTTTGTAAAACAATTCAGAATTGTCAATATTTTTCACTATTTTAGAGAGAATCTCAAGGTAGTTTATAGCCAGGAAAGTACAGAGAAATAGTTTACTTTGTTCAAAACGCAAGCTTTCTTTCCAATGCACTACATGTGACTACAACACTGTGTAAAATGATAAGGAGGATTTGTATTAATTAGTTTTGAGTTTTCTTGGAGTTTGTTAAGCTTCCTCAGAAAAATGATAACACTAGTGGTCAATAGAAATTCAGAATTTTTGGACTCTTAATTTTGTTTTTACCATTTTACCAAGCATAGGTTAAAAAGAAGAGCCAATACTTTTTTTTTCTCTCAGAACACTTAGTTTAACTGACCACCTTCTAAAGGAAGTCAGTGATTGGAAAAGATCACATTTGGCAGTTAAATTAGATTAGGAGGTTGGCAGGTTGGAAAAAAAATGCCTCTGTAAATGTCTTAGACCCTGTTTTCCACATTGCACCCCCTTCTGTCTTTTATAACAACTGTGACTCCTGGAGCATCTGCTGCCTACAGAGGATGACATGGAGTAAATTAGAGAAGTAGTTGACGGTCATGTGTACTTAGAAAGCTTACAAACCATCTAATCTGACTGCTTTCCAACCCCACTGGTAAAAAAGGATTGACAATTATTTTAAAGCTTTTTAGAACATTCATAGTTGTGTAGATAATATTTCTAAATCTCTTAAAGGATAACATTTAGATGTAGATGTAATTCTAAACGGTCTTATTAAATAAGATACACAGAGACAAATAAAAAGTTAAAAGCCCCGAGATCGAGGCATTTTTTTTTTCTAACCTGCCAACCTACTAATCTAATTTAACTTCCAAATGTGATCTTTTCCAATCACTGATTTCCTTTAGAATGTGATCACTTAAACTAAGTGTTCTCAGAGAAAAAAAGTATTTGCTCTTCTTTTTAGCCTATGCTTGGTAAAATGGTAAAAACAAAATTAAGAGTCCAAAAATTCTGAATTTCTATTGACCACTAGTGTTATCATTTTTCTAAGGAAGCTTAACAAATTCCAAGAAAACTCAAAACTAAGAGCTAAGACCACCTTATCTTACCACTCGCTGCTGTCCTTACTCTGAGAGAGAGACCTTCTTCCTGTGTTCTGTCTTTTTATTGCCTTTCTGTTCTGCCTTCTCATTGGTTGTAAATCCAACCATATGACCTCCTCGTCACTGCCTGTCTATACAGACCTTAAGGTTTCTATGGTTTTTATTGAGAGTAAAGGCGTGCATCTCCAAGCTGGCTATGTCCTTAAACACACAGAGATTTTGCCTGCCATGTGATTGGATTAACGGCGTGTGTTACCACTACCAGACTTCTGCTTAGTGGCTTGCTATTAGCTCTGATCCCAAGGCAACTTTATTAACATACAAATAAAATCACAATATCACCATATTTAGACCTCTAAAAGATCAACTTAAGCCATGCTAGAAGCTGAATTTTTGAAACTTAGTGTCATTTAATTATAGTTTTGTAAATCACCACTGTTGTAAATGAAAATACATGGCATTAAAAATAACTTAACTATTTGTTCATAATAATTAAAAGTATGCTGAGTGGTGGTTGTGCACGCCTTTAATCCCAGAACTGGGGAGGCAGAGCCAAGTGGATCTTGGTGAGTTCGAAGCCAGTCGGGGCTACAAAGTGAGTTCCAGGAAGGGCACAAAGCTACACAGAGAAACCCTGTCTCAAAAAAAAAAACTACATATATATATATATATATATATATATATATATATATATATATATATATAATTAAAAGTATGTCATGTTTTCATTACAACCAATAATTACATGTGGCAAACTCTCCTCAGATGCTTGCCCCTGTTTAATATCAGGACCTGTGATTGCACATATTTGTCCTTGTTCTGTATACCCTTATGTCCAAAGAATCATGGGAGATTTTTCCAACCAAAGGCATACTGAAGCTGTCACAACTTTATTGAGAAAAATCAATAGTACGGGCCTGAGAGCCAGTATTATTTTGTAAGTTCAGATACCTGGGTTTTTGTTGTTGTTCTTTTGTTTTTACCTTTATTATTTTTAATTATGTGTATGTATGTGTCTGTATGTGACTATGTATGCATGAGTGCAGGTGTCAGCCGAGGCTAGAGGTATTGGAGCCTCCTGAGGGTAGAGTTACAGGCAGGTGTGAACTGACAAAGGAGGGTACTGGAAACTCAGCTTGGGCTCTCTGGAAGAACAGTGCATGAAGTCTTAACCTTAAACCCAACTGTCCAAGCCCCAGATACTTGTTGTTTTTTAGGGTCCTGGAATGAATAGAAGAGATAAAAAATTAATAAAAATAAAATAAAGTAACCTAAAAACTCTCAGCTTTGTAACACTAAAATACAAAGAAAGAAAGAAAGAAAGAAAGAAAGAAAGAAAGAAAGAAAGAAGGAAGGAAGGAAGGAAGGAAGGAAGGAAGGAAGGAAGGAAGGAAGGAAGAAAGAAAGAAAGAAAGAAAGAAAGAAAGAAAGAAAGAAAGAAAGAAAAAGGTTTGTCAAATACGTACCAGTCAGAGAACTAAACATTCTCATCCTTAGTTTTGTGTAACCCCACTCATGATCTTTATGTTTCCCTTATTTTAGTCACAATCCTTTGTAACTTTCCAAGGCCTTGGATCTAATAATGTCCACCTGGCATGTGACTCTAATCTCTAACATGGTAAGATCATGGACACATGTTAGGAGGAGGTCTGCATTCAATGCTCTCATTTGCACCTTCCTAGGTAAACTATTAGACACTCAAGTGTGTCTCAAGCAAACCAGCTTTTCTACCTGTGTCACCATAGGACATGCCAAGATAGTGTGAACCACACATTGTCGATGTGCTAGGAATGAAAACAAATATTTTTGATTGTTCAACATCTCTGTCATTGAGGAATGTGTGTTATGAGCACCCAAGCACATTATTTATGGTTTAAACCAATATGACAACAAAGTACACCTAACATAACCTTCTGTGTTCGGAGTTTCCTGGAGATTTCTAGATAGAGTCAAGGGGAGTTTGTGACTGTTTTGTAATTAGCTGATACTGACTGTAACAAGTGAGGAGTTTCACCATTGTGTTTTCTTGCACATGTGATTGCAGCCATCTAGTTTCCCTTGTTATTTTCATTTCTTTTTTTCCCCAACAAATTCCACATGTGAGAAGATAAGCAATGCTTTTCTTTGTGAGTCTGGCTTATTTTGCTTAACATTATGATGTTAATTTATTCTCCTGAAAATGGTGTTGCTTTTTCCTAGGGATAAATAAAATTCCATTGCTTACCCATATATTTTATTTATCCATTCATCCATAAACAGGGTTGACTGGATGTTCTTTGTATGTTTTCATGTTATTTGAGAGAAAAGTCACAAAATTAACAAGTCATTGCCAATAACCAAAACCAAAATAATATTGTCAACTTTCATATCCTTTCAGAAGTCTACGTGCTAAAGAATGTTGTGCCTATTGTCTATGTCAGTTCCTTTAGTATATAATTAAGGCAGAGCTCAATTACTTCTATAAACATCTTGACATATTTCTCATGAAATTTTATTTTTCAGCTTTCTGGTAGTAATTTGTGTGAGTAACTGTTTATAATGTTCATGAAGTCAGCAAACTATTATTTTTTTGCTAATTAAAAAAAGAGTGATTGTCAAATATGTCTTTTTTCTGATATGTGAAAATGTAAAGAGAATGTATTATGATTGAAGAATACCATCAATTTTTGAAGTGCAAGTCAAGAAATACTTTGTAACTATTTTAGCAAAAAATGTTTATAGGATAAAAGCTGAAAACAAATAATTTGTAAACTTTTTATTATACTTGATTTTAAATAAATTCCAATAGACATTCTTTCTCAAAAAATCAGTTAATTCAGTGATATTGTTCAATAAAAACAGTTATCTCTCTTTTCTGAGGTCTTTAGTTATTAGTACAAAAAAGGACATTTGTTTCCTACTAAAAAAGAATTAAGGAAAAAAGACTCTAAAATGCATGTATAGTTTTACTTGATCACATTTAAGACATATGCACCTTTCCTTCAATCATATGAGATTAAAAAAAAAGGAATGAGCAACTTAATTCTCAAGTTGTACATTAGTATTCTGAAGTTAAGGAGAACCAGACCAGAGACCTCAAAACTGTATGCAGCTATGAGCAAGCTAAATTTAAATAAGTAGAAACCAAATTCAGGTAGAATTAATATTCATGGAGAAAAAGCAAATCCTATATACAGAAAGGAAAACTGATGGTAATCTTTCTGAAGATATATTTAGGAGTTGGCCTATTGTTTTACATACAAGTATCATTAAATGAATTTTAAAAGGAGCACAGGAGATTGGGAAAGAGAGGTGATAGGAAGCATTGAAGGAATTGTGGAGGAGAGAATAGTGGCTAGGTTTACTCAAACACATGATATTCATGTACGAAACTCTTTTTTTTTTATTATTATTATTATTATTATTATTAAACTCTTAAATAATAAACATAAATGATTCAGTTTCAAAATGGAAGATACACTAACCTATGACTAAGAAGCAAATAACACACACTGGAGAAAAGAAAATATCTTCAACAAACGGTGCTAGTTAAACAGGATAGCTACTTTTAGAAGGATGAATATAGGCCATATCTATTACCCTGCACAAAACTCAACTCTAAATGAATCAGGACTTCAGTATAATAACAGATACCCTGAATCTGGCAGAAGAGAAAACAGGGGATTTACTGGCATTTATGGGCAAAGAAGGACTCTTTGAATAGCATCCAGATAATCCAGGCATTAAAGCTAAAACATTTTCTTAATTCATAAATTTTACTGTAACTACCTTTTGGTTGGGTGGTATTTGTAATAATGTTAACTGCTAAACAGAATGGCACTCCTTTATGTTATCTTATGCTGATTCTGAGACCAAGATAACGCATTAATTATACTTTTAGTTTCTGTAGTTAGTGAACTAAAGTATTTCCTACCAGGTAATCGGCTTTGGTTGTTGGTGTTAGTCTTTGCTGATTGGCTAGAAAAAATAAATCATTAAATACCTTGTTTGTGGAAATATGTATCTGAAAGGCCCATTTTTCTCTAATAATTTGTAAACCATTAGTAAGGAGCTGTTGAGAATATTACCTTTTGCTGTGTTATTTGTCATGTGAACTGGTGATTTCTATATGACAGCAGCGTGTTTCACAAAATGTGTTCCTCACAACACTGCTCCCTTATTCTCATCATAGAATCTAACCTGGCATGGACCTGATACTGATTCTATCAAAGGTCTTGTCTTAGTTGTCCCTCTCTCTGTCTTCCAAATGCTGGAATTGCATGAGCTCTGGGGTTCAAATTCAGATCCTTATGCTTGCAAAGGGAATAATTCACTGAATTAAATAAATTCCCAAATCCCAAATATTGATTATTTTAAACATATAATTCTACGGGATTTCTGTCTGGTTTTATTTTGAACTAATATTCATCCAGTTATAACCATTTTGGCATTTACCAGATGCATCTAGAATGCATAAGGATCAATAGCTTAATTACAAGGCCTAAACTTAACAAATACAGAGTAGATATGTTTTCAATTCAACTATTTGAGAAAATACATAAAGAGAAAAATCAGTAACTTTTCCTATTAGAATACAGAGTAGATATTTTTCCTACTTAAGAAAATATTATAAAAATAAAATAAGTTATTTTTCTTATTAGAATTACTTAATATGAAATACCAGAAAGCTCCAGCATCATTTTAATTCACACTTTATTCACCAGAGGTTTGTAGAAACCATGTTGCTTCAGTTTCCAATGAAATTTCTTAAGGAAATGGGACAAATTATCTTGTCTCTTGTACTTGTGAAAAGTTCTGTATGAATTTGATGTGATGGTCAGAATTATAATAGTGATAATGAAGTGCAATTTTCATCTGATTTTGAAGATCATGTAAAAGTATATTCACAAAAGAAATTTTGTAGTGATTTATATAATTCTTAAAACATTTCAATTAATAGAATTATGCTTTCTCCCACTTCTTATTTTTTCTACTTAATGTTTTCTTCCCATTCACACTCTTCTTTCTTTTTATTTACACAGTTCTAATGATTGCATAAAAGTATGGACACTTAGGTTTTCTAGAGAAAATCTTAGCAACTTTCTGACTGAAACTTTATTTCTACAAGAGAAATAATAGACAAATATTCAATTATGTAAATGCCTGATAGATATTATCCTTGTTCTTTCTTTGAGAACAGCAGAAGTTACACATAGTTCTTATGTCACATGTCTGTTTTCTAGAGGACAATTTGCAAAGATCAATATGTTACAGCTGTGGAAACATGCAAACTAATTTATCAACTATGTTTTGATGAATGTAGCTATAATTTTGAAAGACCCTAACCCTTCAGGCGTACACACCCCAAGCCCCAGGAGAATAAGGAACTAAAAAGAAAACTAGTTCCAAGGGCAAGCTGACTCAATCATTATTCAACCACCCCTGTAACAATGTAACAATGGAAAAAGATTTCTGTTAAGAAATGTGCTCAACTGTGACTGGGATAGTTGCAAGTCCAGGAAGGACCACTGTGACCTTCGTGTAAACTCCACTCCCACCCTGATACCCTCTTTGAGGTTTCAGGAAGAATGTAAGTGCAGACGTGACTGTACCCACTCTGTGATCAGACCATGATCTTGTGAAACAAAATTGTATGGGAATTGTAATCTTATGGTTTTTGTGGGTTTTTCCTTTAAAAGCACCCATGTGGCTACAGTAAGATGCGACTCTTGCTCTCTGGAGCTGAGTTTGCCCGACTGTACAGCCGCATTAATAAACACCTCTTGCTGATGCATCAACTGGATCAGAGACTGGGTTCTTGGGGTGCCCACTTGAGACCCTAGATTTTGGGGTCTAACAAATTTAACAATATGTACAGTCACTGACCTAATTGATCTAATTCCTTGTATCTCACATGCAAACATACTTTCATTCTTTATCTATTGGTTTTAAACTCACAATAAAATTGAATTCAGTGTTTTTATTTTAAAGTAGATATTAATATTATTCTTTGCATATTATGTATTATATCTCATATATGCACACATTCAGGGAGATCATCAAACTTTAGTAATACACTGTGCCACTCTGTGGTCAGGATTTGAAGTTTCCTATGCTAAGGATACCACTCATTACTTTAGTTTACTTCCTTTAGCCTGGAAGATGTAAGACTCTCAGCTAATACTCGAGCACCATGTTTGACTGTAGGTTGTCATGCTGCTTTCCATGAAACTGTAAGCAAGCCCCCTCTTAAATTAAATGGTTTACATTGTAATAGCTGCTGTGGTCATTATGTCTCTTCACAGCCTTAGAAACTTGAATTAAGACATAAGTTTGTACCAGTGTAGTGAGGTATTGCTGTGATAGGCCTGACCATGGTTTCATTTATAGCAATATGGTCTTTAGGAGTTTGGGTTAGGAAAGCAGTGGAAGGATGTGAATGCTAATTAATGGCTCATACTAGTATGAGCATGGGAGACACTGGTGCTGAATTATTTGATTATTGAATTATTGAATAAATAATTATTGAATTATTATTTGATAACTTGTGGAGATCAAGGTGCTTCAGAGGAGACATATGTTTGTATGTGGCCTAGAGACTAGTATTGTGATATTTTGGTGAAGAGAGTGGCTGCTTTTTGCCTTTGTCCAAAGAGTTTGCCTGAAGCTATAAAGACCTTTTATTATTAATTTCATCGGCAAAATAAATTTCAAAAACAGATAGTATAGACTCTGTTGTATGGTTATTACTGGTAACTTTAATGAAGATTTATAATGAAAATGAGCAAAATGAGCAAGGTAAATTACAAAATGACAAATTTTGAGGAGAAAAAGCACTAAGAAGTGGAATGGAACTAATTTTGTGTTCAAAGAGGTAAACAAATTAAATGGAATAAAGAGGGTGACTTCAGTGTAAAATACCAGCCAGCTCAATTTCTAATTTGTGAATAGAAACTAAAGGAAAGCTAAGAGCCAGGTGTGGTGGGGCATACCTTTAATCTCAGCTTTGGGAAGGCAGAGGCTTGTGGGTTTCTGAGATTGAAGCCAACATGGTCTACAGAGCAAGTATCAGGACAACCAATTTTAGACAGTGAGAGAAAGCTGGTGAATGTAATTGAATGAGGGGACCATGTTTCACCCTCGTAAGCAGCAGACCTTAGCAGCTTTGTCTACATGGTTCTGGCTTTAGAGTCAAGGATAAAATAAATAGTTTATGGAATTTGCCTTCACATCTGAAGAAAGCCACTGTGACCAGGTATGTGCTGGGGGTGTCCCTGAAAGGAGGCCTGTTAGAGAGGTCATTTGCTTGAAGCTATGAAGCTGTAACCTGGATAGCATTGGAGAACCCAAGATGTTGGAGATGCCAGAGTCATAGGATATCTGCCAAGGAAATCTGCTAAAAAGCACAAGGATCCAGCCCAAGAGAAAGAATGTTTGACAGTCAACAAAGCTGAATGGATTTGGAGATCTGAAGAGCGTTTTGACATCAGACATGTAAAGAGTATGGAGTTTGCTCAGCTTGTTTTCAGTCTTGCTTTGGTCCAGTATTTAATCAATATGCTCCTTTCCCTGTGTTTTGGAATAGTAATGTATATTCTATAACTATATGTGTTATAAGTATGAGATCTATTTTTTATTTTGATTTTTACAGGTGATTACAGTAAAGAGATTGTATGAATCTCAGAAGAGACTTTGAATTTTGGACTTTAAAACATTGTTGAGACTGTGATAGACTATGGGGACTTTTGAAGTTGGACTAAATGCATTTTGCATTATGATATTGATAAAAGTTTATGATGGTCAGGGAGTGGAATGTTGTAAATTGAATGTAATTGGCCCCCATAATCTCATAGGGATTGGCAAAATTAGGAGGTGGACTTTGTTGGAGTGGGGATGGCCTTGCTGGAGGAAGTGTGTCACTGTGGGGGTGTGCTTTGACGTTTTCTATGTCAAGATACCACCCAGTATTTTAGTTGACTTGCTGTTGTCTGCAAGAGGTAGGAATCTCAGCTAATACTTCAGCACCATGTTTGCCTGTATGCTGCCGTGCTCCTTGCCATGATGATAAGAGCAAAGGATATGGTCAACAAGGCAAAGCGACAGCCTACAGAATGGGAAAAGATCTTCACCAACCCCACATCTGACAGAGGACTGATATCCAGAATATATAAGGAACTCAAGAAATTAGACATCAAAAGGACCAACAGTCCAATTGAGAAATGGGCTTTAGAACTAAACAGAGAATTCTCAACAGAGGAATCCCAAATGGCTGAAAGACATTTAAGGAATTGCTCAACTTCCCTAATCATCAGGGAAATGCAAATCAAGAAAATGTTTTAATTTAAGAGTTGCCAAGGTCATAGTGTCTCTTCACAGAAATAAAAACCCCAAGTATTTGCTTTTGTAATGTTGCCCATTCCAACCAAGATAAGATGGAATCTCAAAGAAATTTTCTTCCACCCCATTCTCTTGGTTCTTGGCCATTATTATTCTGCTCATAATTCAATGATTGTGTTTTCTATTTCTTTCCTTTGTCATGATTCCACACAAAAATGAGACCAGACAATATTTAAGTATGGTTCTTACTAATACTCTTAGTATACTATAATGTTTGTCAATTTATTACAAGTCGCAGAATTTTCTTTCTGTTTTATGGTATAATAGTATTCTAGTAGGTATCTGCACCACATTTTCTTAATCTGTTCATTCAAATATAAAACATCTTCTACACACTGGCTATCTGAACAGTGAATCTGTTAACATAATAGTGTGAAATACTAATTTCATTTCTTTTATATATATGATCACATCAGTGTGATTGTCATATCACTAATACAACAGCTTCAATTTGGTTTTCTGAAGAAATTTTATATTTATTTAAAGATAGATATTTAATTTAAGATTGCATAAGAATTGGAATTATCTTTTCTGCATATTCCTATTTTTTCATTTTCTGTCTTCTTTTTTCAAACCATCTTAACATGTTTCAAGTGATGTTGCATTGCAGATTTGGTTGCCATATCATGGATTTTTAAAAGCTTTGAGTATTGCTATTAATGACTATTGGCCATATGTACATTTTCTTTGAGAAAATAGATATTCAAGTTATTTTTGTATTTTAAATAGTTGTGCATGAATTTTTTAATTTTAAAATTTTCAGAGCATGTATTTTGATATTCTTTCAGCTTATCCATGTCCTTCCAGGTACTCACACCTCTTGATCCACCCAACTTCATGGCCTTTCTCTTAGAAAACAAAACTAAAAACAAAAATCAATAAAACAAAACCAAAAAGACAAAATAGGCCACACTATTCCTTTACAAAAGTACACTCTCACACACATACTAAAAACAAGGAATGCATTTGGGTTGTTCAACTATTTCTGAGCATGAGGTATTTCCTGGTGTGTGATTGGTATACTTGATATTATTTCATTGGAGAAAGCTGAGTTTTCCTCCACTAGCAGGTGCCAATTGTAAGGGGTGGATTGAACCTTTTCAGGTCTTGTGGATTCTATCCCTGTCTTTTGAAATCATATGTGTATAAAGCTCTGTAACATCTGGAAAATGTCATTTCATTGATGTTATCCTCCTCCTCTGGCTCTTATATACTTAACTCTTTCAGCTTTCTTTCCTTCATAGATCCCTGGCCCTTGATGGGAGAAGTTTGATAGCGATACCTCATTTAGAACTGACTACTTTAAGGTCTCTCACCATCTTCACATTGTCCTGTTACAGTTCTCTGTGTTAGTTACCATCAACTGCAAGAAAATATTATCCTATAAGGGTTCAGTAATACACTGATCTATGAGTATACCAATATGTCATTATGATAGTAATCAGTATGACATTCCGAGTCATTTTACTGCTATGTTTATTTAGCAGAATAATAGTACCTTCCAGCAGTATGAACATTAGTCAGTAGAGGTGAAGCTTCATGTTGGGCATCATTTTTGTCAATAGTCTGAAGTGTTTGATGTGGATGTCAAAAGAACCCTTTGACCAAAGCTCAAGAAGCTCTAACCTACTTAGAGTTCTGGTTGTTGTATCTGGTGGCAAATGCTGTCAAATTGTGCATTCTCTCCTCTATTATATGGTAATACCATTGAATTATTTTAGGAAGCTTGTAGAGTAGTAGCTTTCTAGATGTCTGTTCAAAAGACTTTTCGGGCTAGTTATACCACCCTGGTCTTTCCTTCTTTCCCCTTCTCTCCATACCTCCCCAGTTATTCTCCCTATTCTAATTTACATTTTTTCACTTTATAAAACTATTTTCTGTTTTCACTTCCTTGGAAGAGCCACTCCTCCATTCTGATCCATTATAGCTGCCTAACCTTTATAAGTTCTAATTATAATCCATGTATCTGAAGCTTGAATGTACATATGTTGATGAATGCAATAGACTAGAAAACATGGACACAACTCCACACACCTGTAGAAACTTGTATTTTGATAAGCCAAAAATACATGCTGAAGAAAAATATAGCACCTTCAGCAAATAGTGCTAAACAAATCAGAATTGCAAGTAGAAAAAGTGAAAATAGATCCATATCTATCACCCTTCACAAAACTCAACTTATAAAGGATCAAAGACCTCAACACAACACCAGATACCACAAATATGTTAAAAGAGAAACTAGGGAATAGGCTAAAAATCACTGTTTTAAGGAAGGGGTGTTTTTTATCAGGACCCTGATAGTATAAGCATTAAGACCAATAATAAATGGAATGTCATGAAGCTAATAAAAAAAGTTCTATACAGCACAGGACACCATCATTTGAGTAAAAAGGACAGCCTATAAAATGGAAAAATATTTACCAATTATACATGACAAAGTCTTAGTATACCACATATACAAAAAACTCAAAAGATGAAACATTAAGAATACAAATAATTTATCTCATATTGGGATATACACAAAGCAGAGTGGTTTTTTGTTTTGTTTTGTTTTTGTTTTTTGTTTTGTTTTGTTTTGTTTTTAGTTGGTTGGTTGGTTGGTTTGGTTTGGGTTTTTTTTTTTTTTTTTTTTTTTTTTTTTTTTTTGGTTTTTCGAGACAGGGTTTCTCTGTGTAGCTTTGCGCCTTTCCTGGGACTCAACTGGTAGCCCAGGCTGGCCTCGAACTCACAGAGATCCGCCTGGCTCTGCCTCCCGAGTGCTGGGATTAAAGGCGTTAGCCACCACCGTCCAGCTTAGTTTGTTTTTTTGAGACAGGGTTTCTCTGTGTAACAGCCCTGGCTGTCCTGGAAGTCACTTCGTAGATCAGGCTGGCCTCAAACTCACAAAGATCCACCTGCCTCTGCCTATCTAGTGTTGGGATTAAAGGCATGAGGCACCAAGTTGGCCAAAGCAGAGTTTTAAAAAGACAAAACATGAATGGATGAGAGACAGTTAATGAAATGTTTGATATCCTTAGCTATAAGGAAAATGAAAATTAAGACAGGCAGTGGTGGCGCATGCCTTTTATCCCAGCACTTGTGAGGCAGAGCCAGGTAGATCTCTGTGAGTTTGAGGACAGCCTGGTCTACAGAGCAAGATCCGGGACAGGCACCAAAATGACACAGAGACACCCTGTCTCGAAAAAACAAAAAGAAAAGAAAATTAAAACTCTTTTGACATTCAATTTTACCTTATTCAAAATGCCAAAGATTAATGCAGCAACTGATAGCAAATGCTGGTGAGTATGTAAGGGAAGAGGAATAGTTCTTCATTGCGGGCAGGAGTGTAAACTGGAATAGTCACTAAGAAAACCAGTGTGGAGTGTCCTCAAACAGTTGAAAATAGATCTACCACAGATCCACCAATTACACAAATGGTGTCTATATCTTATTAAGGAGATGCTTGCTCATCCTTTTTTTTATTTCCCCCTACCCAAATGCTTGCTCATCCTTTTTCATTGCTTCTCTGTTTATAGTAGCTGTAATGGGAAACATCCTAAATGCTAATCAACTTACGTGCAGTTAACACAAATGTGGTATACTCACACTATGGAATACAATTCAGCTATTAAGAACATGAAATTTCTTAGGTTAACTGTTGCTAGAGTTTTCCTGCCTTGCCCACAGTCAGGACAAATCTCTGTCACCCACCAGTCCCACAGCCGCTCAGACCCAACCAAATAAACACAGACACTTATATTGCTTGCAAACTGTATGGCCGTGGCAGGCTTCTTGCTAACTGTTCTTATAGCTTAAATTAATCCATTTCCATACATCTATACCTTGCCACGTGGCTGGTGGCTTCCCGGTGACTTCACATGCTGCTGGTCATGGCGGCGGCTGCAGCGTCTCCTCTGCCTTTCTGTCCTTTTATTTCTCCTCTCTGTTAGTCCCGCCTATCTTTCCTGCCTAGCCACGGCTGATCAGGTTTTATTTATTAACCAATCAGAGCAACTTGACATACAGACCATCCCCCAACACAGCCAAGTGCAGACCATCTCAAACACCTGCACTCAGGCCCATGGTCCTAATCATCCTCTATACGGACCTGCTGGGTAACGCCACAAAGAACCCAAGAAGGGCTCCCACAGGACATACAGAACATCCCATAGCAGTTAACTAATGGGACCAGCTTGAATGAGATCACCATACCCATAAAGGCAGAGATTTCTTGTATTCACATGTTAAATGATTGTTAGTGTTCTATAATTTCTGATGTTGAGCTATATAAATTTTTTAATATAAGATGCATCTTGGCCGGGTGGTGGTGGTGGTGGCGCACGCCTTTAATCCCAGCACTCAGGAGGCAGAGCCAGGCGGATCTCTGTGAGTTCGAGGCCAGCCTGGGCTTCCAAGTGAGTCCCAGGAAAGGCACAAAGCTACACAGAGAAACCCTGTCTCGAAAAACCAAAAAACCAAAAAAAAAAAAAAAAAAAAAAAAAAAAGATGCATCTTAAATGCCCAACAGTTATGTTGTCTTTCTTACCTAACTGGCATCTTAATTTTGTATGTTGAATTGTCATTTCCTTCACTGTGCAGATGTATGACTATTTTTGTTCTTGCTTTCCTTCACTGAATGTTAGTATTGTACAGGGTAGTTATTGTTATCTCAATACAAAGTGCAGTCAATTGTGAAGATCAATCCTCAGTTGAGGGATTGATTCCATCAGATTGGCCTGAGGGCATGTCCGAGGGCATGTTTTTCTTTGGCCCATGTTCCATCCCAATATGGCAGGTGTCACCTCTGGGCACATTGCCCTGGGTCATAGAAGAAAGAAGGTGAGCAGATCATGGAGAGGTAAGATAAAAGGAAGGCTACTCCATGGTTTTTGTTTCAGTTCCTGCCTCTAGGTTCCTGCTTTGATTTCTTCCAATGCCTGTGACCTGCCAGCTGAAATAAACCTTTTTCCCCCAAGGCCACTTTTAGTCAGTGTTTTATCACAGCAACAGGAGGCACTCTAGGAGAGGTGTCAAATCTAAAGTCACTTCCAAGCATGAAAATACTAGAGCAACTTATGTTTTACACTATGATTTTTACACTCTGGGTCTTTTAAATCCTTACTGTATCTTGAATTATTTTCATATAAATTGAAAGAAGGCTATATATATATATATATATATATATATATATATTTAAAAAGATCTAAGAAAGATCCTTCCAGAGTGATGGCAAAACTAAAAGCATAAATGCATAAATAATTTTTATCTGTTTCTGGACATATAACAACTCATGAAATGAAAATTTAATTATAAGTTTTCAGCATGCTTCTATTCCTGCACATTGAAACAGAGTAGAATACAGAAAAAAAGGAGGAGGAGGAAGAGGAGGAGGAGAAGGAGGCAAAGCAGAAGAAGAGGGAGAGGGAGAAGGGGGAGGAGGAATAGGAGGAGACGAAGAGGAGGAGGAGGAGGAGGAGGAGGAGGAGGAGGAGGAGGAGGAGGAGGAGGAGGAGGAGGAGAAGGAGGTGTATGATGCTGAGCTGCCTGAGAGGAATTCTATGGGATCTAAAAGATAGAACAAGAGATTAAAAAGAGTTTCATAGTATTCCAAAGATTTTGACCTTGACAGCAGCAGCAAATACAAGCAGAGAGTAGCTCTGAGCTAGAAGGACAATGGACATCCTATGTAGGCCTTTTATATCATTTGCTACAATGCCTAGTATATCATGTCCAACTTCAAATAAATATATGTGTGTGTTTAACTAAAACAATGTAATCTGAAATAAAGTATGAGAAATAGATTTTTATTTTGATATTGTACTTGAAATTATAACCCAGGAAATTACAAATAGTTATTATATTATGGAGTTGCTGGGGAACATGGAAAACATTCCTGTGTAAAGGATAATATGTTCAAACAGGCTTAAAAATAATCACAGTGCAATTGACATTAGAAATTTTATTGAATCAGATTAGGTTCAGAAAATGCAGCATCATTTAGCCATGAAAAAGAAGGTAATCATGTAATTTGCATGACAATGGGTGAAGGTAGAGGATATTATGTACAGCAAAATCAACGTCATTTCCATAAGAATATATAGAACATTTTCTCTCATGCGAATAACTTACAGCAGGAAAATCATGAAAGTAAAAGGGAGACTATTAGCTATGAGGAAGATGATCCAACAAAGGGCAAGATAATGGTGTGAGTTTGTATGTAGTTTAAAAATATTTCTGTGTAGGCCTGGCTGGATTGATACTTTCTTTTTACATAGACTAGGGTTGTCTGAGTCTCACAGAGATATTCACCTACTTCTCCAGAGGGTGGGTATTCAAAATATATATTTATGCATGAATGAAAATACCATGAGACTCATTATTCTGTATAATGAATATGTCAGAAGAATTTTAAGTAAGAATGAAAAGGAAATCATAGAAAATGAAAATGTAATAGAAACAATATGTGTAATTAGCTTTCTATAGTAGAATGGACAACTCTGAGAAAATGTCACTTTGCTTGAAGAAAAGAACATTCAAAATGAAATATAGAACTAAAGAGAGAAAAAAAAACAAAAGAAGAAATTAAATAGAATGAGTTAATTTTCAAAAACTGGGATGACTAAATTAAAATATTAGTATAAGCATTAGAACATCAGACATAGGCAAAAGAGGTGTCAGATTAGAAATATAGAAAATAGCTTGATTAATAATCTTCTAAAATTAATAACAGATTGCATGATTTATAAATTTCCAGGGATACCTTAAAGGACAAATGGATAATTCCTGCAAAGGGCATATAGATAAGATATAGTGTTATGAGATAATTGAGTTGAGACACCTAGTTCCTACTGAGACCTATTGAGTGAAGTCAGGATTCCCACAGCAGTGTTCTTTTCTCATTAAAGTCAACTCTGTGTTTTTTTAAATCTGTATGAGGATGTTTGATTTTTATCAAGAAATGTGAAGAGAATACTCAGAAATTAAAACAAAATAAGACAGACACAAGATAATATTTAAAAATTTGCTTGCTGACATTTGAATTTATCTGTAAATTTGGGAGTGGACAAGTTTGAAAATATTGTACTGATCTCCATATAATTTTACTTATTTAATTATTAAATAGAAATATTTAGTGTGAAGCTATTTACATTATGTGATTACATATAACCATTCAATTTATATTATTTATAATAATGTTTGATATCACTTGAACTGTTATAAAAGTATTAAGGTAGCTAAGGCATTAAATAAGCCTTTCTTCTTTGCTGTGCACTTTTTAATCTAAGTATCATGGCTAAGAAGAGATTAGACCATTTATGGCTCTAAATACCCACAGAAATTCATTTCAATTAATTGCTAATTATATCCATGGAAAACTTTATAATTTTTTGGTCATATATTTTATTTTCTCTTATCCTATACTGGCAGGAGATATAACAGAAATCATTCTGACTTTATTTCTTTCATTATTAAGAATGCTTTCTGATAGTTTTGTCTTCTAAGGTGAACAAATGCCAGCAGCTACAGCAGTAACTGCAATATAGAGATAAGGACATGAATGGAGCAGTATGGGAAATGGCCTACATTGCCCATTTTGCCACTTTCCAATCCATCAATATAGACCCAGAGCAGTACCTTTCCAAGTGTTCTTCCTTGTATTTTGAAATGGAGACAATTTAAAACCTTATATAGCAACAGAACACCCTATATTGCAGATTTGGTGAGATTCACTCAATATAGTTAGAAGTCTAATCCCAGTAACCAGAACAATACATCCTATTGTTATATGCAGATAAACACGCCAGGCACAGAGTATTTGACAGTGCACATTTTCTTTGAAACTGGCTTTTATTTTTTTTTGTGTGTAAGTTGTTCATACTTTAAGTTGACACTGATATCCCCACTAAGGGAGAAGTAAAATGATAATGGAAATATATAATCAATAAGTAATGAACTGTAATTATTTATTGGACAGTAAATCAATATGAGTAGCTTGTGCCCATTTTCATATTGTCACACACATAACAGATAACTAGGCATAATCAATACAAAGCTAATTCCTCTAGTCTCTTTGATGACTGATTTCATAAATATTTATGTGTTCCATATATCAGCTTAGCATAAACTCCCTTCTAGACAAATTTGAAATGTCCTAAACTATCCTTTCTTGATAATTTTCCATACTCCATTTACAAATATTAAAAAATCTACACTTGGTTTATAGAATGTAATAGGATGCCATCTTTGTGAACATTCATCATACACTCATATGTATTAATTTATAACCAACTACTATATCATCAAATATCACAGGGATAAACAGATGTCTTTTGATAAGATATACATGAAATACTTCAGGCTCACTAGACTTTAATTGAGATAAAAATGCAGATCTATAAGAAGATGTGACTAATGACTTGACTAATGGTCACACTGTATATAATGATGAAGACCTTGAGTAGTTTCTTAAAATAGTAAGAAAAAAAAGGCACTTCAGGCTTTATAGAAAATGCAGAAACACATAGTAGTGATATAATAGGTACCAATACATATAAACTAAATCTCATTGCTACACATTTTCACAGATAACTGACAAGACCTTCGTATGATAGATAAAATGGCATTATATTCATTCAAATTAGTTTATGATGCTATATTCTATAGATAAAATGGCAATATATGCATTCAAATTAGTTTATGATGTTATTTTCTATTGCAGAAAATTCAAGAGATGGGCAGAAAAATTATAGATGCATGCCCATCGAAAGTATAGAAATGAATATGAAATTTAATTGTATTTATTTTTAAAAGCATACTCTACTGTGTGTGATGCTTCATGCTTGCAACAACAAAACTTGAGAGACAGAAGAAGGCTCAGGAGTATAAGATCAGTCTTTGCTACATCAGATACTTAAGGATAACCTGGGCTAGTTGAAATACTATTGTAGCACATAATGAAAAAAAATGCCAACTAAACAAGAAAAACACAAGTCTTCAAAATTTGGAGAGTAACTAAAACAAACAAGAGGGAGATCAAGTTGATACTGACTTGGGAGCTTTATCATGGTTGCCTAGATTTCATATTGATGGACTGTGTTATGTACCCTACCAGAGAAGAAAAAAAACTCTCTTACTCAACCATAAAACCAATAAAGTAAAATAATGAATGGCTTGGGAAGACATGCCACTTGTGCCATAGCAGTATGAATGTCTCGAGATTTACCAGTCACTCTCTGATTCATTTTAAGTCCTGCTCAATAAGACTAAACCTGTACATGACATCATTATTGAGAAAAGGACCTATGTTAGACAGGTCAAAGACCCTAGGAGAGAATCTGATATTATTATTTGTTATGATAAATGGATATAGCATTAAGCCAATTAATAATAATGCATAATTAAACACATAGACTAATGCATCTATCAAACCTCATCAGAGGAGATCCTATTTGCAGTAGAATGTGATTAACACTGAGACCCACAACTGGCCAAAGTATAAAGAATAAGAGACTATGGAAGAGTACCCTAAATGTAACTTAGGTAATGCATCGCCTCTTCAAAAGACTCAGGGATCACGGCAGCAGAGGGGACAGAAAGTGTAAGAGCTGGAGGTGATGAATGGCTACCCAAAAAAGGTAATGGTTCTTGATGAAGCAGGGCAGCTGTAGTGGTATTTCCTCCACCCATGACTTTGGGCTATATGGCCTGAAAGAGGGGTGCTTCTTGCCTTCATACATGACCTCTTATAAGGAAAAGGAGAGGGGTCATGTCCTTCTTCTTGGTGTGATCAGACACCGGACAGCCAGGGCCTTCACTCCCAGACAGAACAGAGGATGACTTCAGCTGTTTATCTGGTTCTGTGTTTGTGAGTGAATTCCCTCAATTTATAATCTTAATAAATCACAATCACCTATTAAATAGACTCACATGGATTGATCTTTAAAGGCAGCTGCACATATTAAGTTACAGTACTCTTGGTAAGGTGCATAAGACTTGTGCAAGTCTAAGCCATGTCAAATTCTAGGGTAAAGAAGGGAGTTGGGCACAAAGTCTCACCCTAGCCCAGGAACTATTGTAGCTGTAGTTTTCCTGTATCCCACCCGGTCCTGCAGCTACTCAGACCCAAATAAACACACAGAGGCTTATATTATTTTCAAAATATGTGGCCTAATGTCTCGGGCTTCTTGCTAGCTAGCTCTTATATCTTAAATTAACCTATTTCTATAAATCTATACTTTGCCACGTGGCTTGTAGCTTACTGGTACTTTACATCTTGCTTTTTCTGGCAGCTGCTAGCAGCATCTCCTCTGCTCTGCCTTTCTCCTTCCCCTCTCTCTACTTAGAATGTCCCACTTAACCTTATTCTGCCTCACCATTGGCCAAACAGCTTTATATATTAACCAATCAGAGCAACACAAATTCATAGCATACAGAACGGCATTCCAGAATAAGTTATTGATAGTTGTTAGCTTCTGGGAGAGAGAGGTTGGTTTTCTCTAAGTTGTAGCCCTTTATAAGTTGACCACACACTCCAGTGCAAGGCCAAAGATCCATGAATACCTGGACAGAACAAATAATCCCTAGAGGGAAAGTGAAATGAAATAACTAATATCTGGATGCATATGTAGAGGGACACAAATCTGTGAGGAGTAGGTGGCAAGAGGATTAATAAAATTGAAAAATATTGCAGAAAGTTCTCAAGGAACTAGTTGCATGTAATTATATAGAAATATGAATATTAGACTGGAGAGCTAACTCCATGCTTAAAGACTAGTTTCTCAAGCAAATATAAATATAAATATTTACATTAAAATATGTCAGATTATCTGATTTGGCAGCAAATGCTTTTAACTCTTGAACCATTATACTAGCCCTTAATTGTTTCAGGTAATATCAGGTATTTATAATTCTAAAATACCTATTGATTAGGATAAAGTACTTATCCTAAGGAAAAATAAGATTGATAAAATTTTAAGAGCATAAAACCAAAATGGGCATGCTTCATAGTTTGAAACAAATAAATATGAAAATTGTTTAAAATTGAAGCTTAATTTTAAATTTTAACATAAAGGTAGACAATAAGTATATGTTCTCATAAAACATGATACGAGTGCTTAGAGCTGAGTCCAACAATGGTGAGGTTAAGAAGACTGAAACATATAATCATTGGAGATTATCGGGTAGCTGTGAATGCTAACCATGGAAGATGTGTAATTTCCCCAAGAATGTGACCAGTTCTCATGAAAATTACTGATAAAACAGAAAACCCTGTCCCCTAAATATATTGAACTGCCAGTTGTGTTTCCAGCCCCCCTCTGCCCCTGCCACACACACACACATGACATCCCTATGTGATATTCTTCTCCAGACTGTGATGCAACTAGCATCTAGGAGTCTTTAATTAGATATGAGCAGATTGAGGTCTCTGTTGTAGGAAAGAGGGTTTGCATTGTTGTAGGGGAGAAAAGTATAGGATTTGAAGAGGCTTAGCTGTTTCAAGGTTGAAAGCAGAAAACCAGAGAAGACAAAAAGTCTGATAGGTCGTACAGCACTGGACAAACCATTGTTGATAAGACTTCGTATTCACCTAAGAAAACTGTGGTTGGGAAGGAACAGTGAAAGAAAATAATGACAAAATATTTATGATAGAGCACTCTCTCAGAAGATATAAGACTTGGCTGAAGAAATGAAGGGAGCAATTTTAGGTTGAATTGAACACAACGTTAGGTTACTTAAAGTACTCATAGAGCATAACACCTACCTCTTATAACTCAGCATTAAACAAGTGTACTTGAACCTATGAGGAATAAGCAAGAATTGCATTATCTTCCAGAAGAAAATCAAAACACTTTAACACAAGGTAACAAAATTCAGGGTTTCTAAATTGTCATCGTTAAAGATGTCCCATGTTTCACTAAAATGTCTAAGACATGCTTCATGGCATATTAATCTTACCCACTTGGAAATCTGAGGTAGGCAACTCACAAGCTCAAGTATAACCTAGGAACAAACTGAGGTCAAACCAGTTTGGGTAAATGATTTAAAACCTATCTTAAAAATTAAAGAATAAATAAAGAGAAGGGTTGGGGTTTTACCTCTATGACTATAATACATTTATATTATATACAAAGGCCATGTTTGGAAGCTTTGTAAACAACAAACAAACAATGTATGAATTCAAAGTAACAATAAAATATTTCCCAAAAAAGAAGATAGAAAATACTCAATCGAAATAAATATTAAAAAAATTCAAGAATTGGAGTAAGCACCTGAAACATTAAAATAGCTATTAATACTTTATTTAGAGACAGTTAGCAGATATGTCATAAAGCAAAAATATAAGTAATTTTGGAAAGAATGAGAACGATAAAGTGCAGAAGTTGAGTTAATGCTCTCCTATCCACAGGAATAAAATATTTGCCTGTAGCAGCTTGTTTTGGGGGTTGAAACAAAACTGTATGTCTATAACCTTTCTGAAATTACAAGTGGCAAGGTGTAGCAGAGGGCTGACAATTTATGTGAGAATCATAACAGAACGGAGTAGTGTAGAGGGGGACGTGTGATTTTCAGGTAAGAGGTCACTTGTAGGGAGTATACAATAGTATCAAATAGGAAATACGTGATGAGGTAGAATGAATCTCACCTATTTCTAATGAATGACAGAGGAAATAAGATGGAAATTTTAAAAAGGCATGTTATTTATTCAATATATATATATATATATATATATATATAATGCTGTTTATAAAATACAATAGTGAAACAATGTCATATCTGCAAATTTTAGGATCTACCTTACAAATAAAGTCAGTAGCAATAGAAGGCACAGAAAATGCACATTCTTATGATTAAACATCACACCATTTAATGATGAATGAGTCATTGACAAATCAAGGGTGGAGCTAAAGGAAAATGAAAACACAATCTACTAAAACCTCTACAATACAATGAACACTAATATTTCTGCTTCTTCTTATTCTTTTCTGTCACTTTTGTTTCCTACTCTTACATTTTAAATTATGCATCACTAAATGAAGTCAGAGAGAGAATTCAATGCGGGAATAGAAGGGGACTGGACCTGCCTGGACTGAGTCTATCAGGTCGATCCCAGTCCTGGGAGAAACCTTGATCTGGAGGAGGTGGGAATGGGGGCTGGGCTGGGGGGAAGGGGAAGGGGACAGGAAGGGAGAGAACAAGGGAATCTGTGGCTGTTATGTAGAACTGAATAGTATTGTAAAATAAAAGAAAAAAAAAAAAAAAAAGGAGAGGCCATGGCAGAATCCTGGTTACGACTTGCTCCTTCTGGCTTTCTGAATTTGTTTTCTTATACAACATAGAACAACCTTCAAAGGGGTAATATTACTGCTCAAATATTACTAGGCTGTTCCACATCAATTTACTAATTAAGAAAATGTCCAGCCAGTGGTGGTGGTGCACACCTTTAATCTCAGCACTCAGGAGGCAGAGGCAAATGGATCTTTGTAAGTTCGAGGCCAGCCTGGTCTACAGAGCGAGATCCAGGAAAGGCACAAAGCTACACAGAGAAACCCTGTCTTGAAAAAAAAAAAGAAAAGAAAAAGAAAAAGAAAATGTCCCACTGGCTTTCCTATAGGCCAATGCTTTGGAAGAATTTTTTCAGTTCTGGTTCCCTCTATTCAGATAACTCTACTATGTACCTAATTTTCCAAAAAAAAAAGAAAGAAAGAAAGAAAGAAAGAAAGAAAGAAAGAAAGAAAGAAAGAAAGGAAGGAAGGAAGGAAGGAAGGAAGGAAGAAAGAAAGAAAGAAAGAAAGAAAGAAAGAAAGAAAGAAAGAAAGAAAGAAAGAAAGAAAGAAAGAAGAAAAACAGGACAGTAGGGAAGCATAAAGTATTCTAGATTCCTAAAATATTCTTGGGAAAAACTGATGCTGAAAGTATTACCATAAATCATAAATAAAACATATCAAATTATAGTACTGAGACATAGTAATAAAAATGGCATTGTACTAGTCAAAAAGAAACAGGTGGATAAATAGAATAAAATAAAAGACTTGGGTACAAGTCCACCAAATAACAGCCACTTGATTTTATCAATGATGCCAATAATACCTAGTAGCAAAAAGAAAACATTTTGTATAAGTAGTTTTGAGAAAACTAAATATTCATATTTACAGGACTAGAAAAAGGCCCCTGTCCCTCACCCTCTTCACACAAAAGTCAACTCCAAGTAGATCAAAGTCCTTAGTGTTAAGCCTGAAACTTCTCTGAAAATGTTCATGAAATATTCTAAAAGACACAGGCACTGCTAACAGTTTTGAGATATGACTCCATTTGCTTAGAAGATAAGATCACCTGTTGAAAAATGTGACCCTATGCAACCCATAATGTCTTCTGTACAACAATGGATATATTCAATCAAGTGAAGTAGTAACCTAGAAAATAGGAGAAAATCCTTGCCAATGTATGATTCATATCTAGACTATTCATTTCAAAAAACAAAACCTTACCAACAATACATTCTGAAAACTGGCTATAGATCAGAAAAGTCACAAAGGAAGAAATACAAATTGACAATATTTTGAGAAGTGTTTTTTTAGAACTAAAAATTACAGTTATTTTACACACTCATCCTACTCCTTTCAGAATGGATGTCATAAAAAAAGTCAATGACAAAACAAAGCAGTGCTGGCGGTGATGAGAAGGAACCCTTACCCACTGTTTGTAGCTGTATAAACTGGTGTAGTCAGTATGAGAATTAGCATAGATGGAGGAAAAAAAAAACACTTAGAAACATATCCACCCTATGACCCAGCTAATTGATAATAATCTTTTTTAAAAATATAATAGAAATGTATACAACTCTAAAGAAAATGAAATTTCTTAGTAAATGGACTTAAGTGTAAATAATTATTCTTTGTAATGTAATCCAGACCCAGAAAGACTAATGTGTACTTTTTCTCTTTCATATGTGGATCCTATCTTTGAATCTTTAGATTTTTTTGTTTTTAATCAAGAGCAACAATAGACAAGAAATAAGACAATGGCATGTGGATGACTTACCAAAGAGATTGGGGTAGTAGAACACCGTTGCCATGAAAACAGAGACAGGTGGTGAAAAGTTTTAAGTTTTGGACTTTCAGGTCTGAAAAGGGTGTAGAAGTGTCAATCACACAAAGAGTATATGAAAATGCTATGTAGAATCCCTACAATTGTGCAAGTGAATTAAAAAATACAAGTTTTAAAAAACTGGTTAGAAGTCAATAGCTTGTATGGTTTGATAGTGTTGCTCAGAAACAATGGTTTAATTAAGCAAATATACCATTGCCATGTGTGGAATAACTCCTTACTAGTTTTGATGATGGTGGTATCAGAGATACCCCAAACAGTAGTATAAGCTCTTGTGATTCTTCTCTGTTGCCCAGTGTAATTTCCTAAGATCCTAGTGCTTAAGACACCATATACCTTGAACTAAACAATATAGAGAAATCAAGCTACAATTGACCTAGAAACTTTCTTCCTGTTTGTTAATTAGCTTTCACAGTGCCAGAATGTGTTATACAAAACTTTGGGAGAGGAAAGACATCAAAGATCTAGATAGTTTTTTAACTGAACTCTAGGAACTACAATACCTATCGGCCAGGTAAGATGTGCCCACTGGTAGGGGGGCATGTAAAAGACTGCACTGATTATACTTAGGGCCTCATTCCATAATAGACAATTATGATTGGTACAGTAAAACCCATCAATTGTTGCAGTGACAAGTTGGCTCAGTAGCTAAGAGCAGTTGTTGACCTTGCAGAGGACCAATATTTGGCTGTTAGAACCCATATGGTGACTTATGCTCATACGTAAGTCCTATTCTGGGTAATCTCATCTCATCTGTGGCCCTTCATCCTCACCTCTGGCTCTTCATGTACCAGGTATGTTATTGGGTGTACACAGATACACATAGCCAAAATGTCCATTCATGTGACATAAAACTAAGCACTTTTTCTGGGTGGTGGTAGCAAATTCCTTTAATCCCAACACTCAGGAAGCAGGGCAGGCAGATCTCAGTGAGTTTGAGGCCAGCCTGGTCTACAAAGCAAGTTCAAAGACAGCCAGGACTGTTACACAGAGAAACTCTGTTTCCAAAAACAAAACAAAAAAAGCACTTTTAAAAGCCCATGGTTGAAGTCATAAGCTTTAGGAGAATGATTACTAATGTATCCACTACTCAATGAGCCCTTTTGGAACTTCATTACTCCCACAAGTATTCAAAATTAAACACACAAATCTAGAGATTTTGAAGCTTCATTTACATGGGTGAGAGATGTCACATTTGTCTTTTTTGTGTGTCTGTATTACGTCTCTAAGTATAATATTTTCCATTCACATCTATTTAGATGCAAATTTCAGAATTTAATTCTTTCTTGCAGCTGAATACATTTCCACTATGTGTTGTGACATATTTTATAAATTTTTCCTGGTACCATAAACCCAATCAAAAACTCATGGCTGAGGGAATCTTAGGCCTCAGTGACAAATTCACAGCTATTTTACAGCTGAATGGATGTGACTCTTGACTAATTTCTAGATATTTTGCTTATAGTAAAACAAATGTTACTTTAGCTCTACTTACATTAAACTTATTTTTGCTTTGGCTAACATGGGTGCTCATGATGCTGAGATACGGAGTTGCTGGGTTCTCAACCCTAAACAGAAAATTTATACCATCCTATGTGGCTCAGGCAACAATTCTTAGGAGAGTGTGGAATGAATGCAAAGAAAAAGATAAAGAAATGGACTGGTAAATACTCTTCTCTACACATAACAAATCCATTAGAATCATGATACTAAAGTAAATGTGGTTGGGGCATACACAGAGTGCCCAAGACTAGGATTGTCAGGAACCAATCGCAGATCAGGGAGGTTTTATGGGACCCAACACGCCCTTGCAAAATGTTGGCAACTGATGGACTCTGGGAGATTGGCAGTCATTCTCTTCAGCTGTGTGCCACTAGCCTACCCACCAGGTCCCAGGGCATAATTCTAATATCATTATCACACAGAAAGCCCTGGTTAAGCTAACTCAGTAGCAGAATGAATCAAAAAGGTGTAAATGTGGGAAAGAGAATTTCAGGAAGGGAAAGTTACAGAGGTGGTCAAGGTAAAATATAGTGAGAGTGATCAGAATGCATGTTACACATGTGTGATATTGAAAAACAAATTGATCACGAGTCCTGAATCCTATACAAGGGTCTACAGACACCTAGGAAATGCTGAGTTGGAGATACAGTCTTCCCCAAGGAAGACCACAGTGGTCATCTAATGTCAAATAGTCTGCCTTGCAAATAAATGTGTGTGTGTGTGTGTGTGTGTGTGTGTGTGTGTGTAACATTATTCCAGATGGAATTAGTTATATTTAGAAATATATGTGTACATATGCATGTGACATGTGAAAAATGAGGCCACTAAGTTAAAGGAGAGCATGGGAGCTTTGCACAGAGTATTGTGGAGAGAAAGGAAACGGAGAAATGAAAGAATTATAGTATAATTCAAAAACTGAAAGGAAAGAATGCATTTAATTTTAAAATGGAAAATTTTCAATATTTTTGCCTAATCGTGAGATTATTAATATTAAATACTGAGTACTTTTTCTTTTAAATAATTAAAACTAACTTTATCTATCAAAATATTAAGAAATTATACTAGGAAAAACTTACCCAGTGAGATGTACCTTCAGCATTATTGGTTTCTTGTGAATGTATAGATGATTGTGGCTTTTTGTTCTTAATGTTGCTATTGTTTGTATTTCTAGTGTAACCTATTTTCCCGGTACAAAGAAATAGTGCATTTTTTCCCAAACATCAAAAAGTACACTATATATATTTTCCAATATGTTTATAGCATTAACTAGAAAATAATATTTTGGTACGATTATATTATTTTATAACTCAAAGTAAGATAGTAGTTTTATTTGCAAGAAATATATCAAAATTTTGACTTTATGAAATTCATTATCATGTAGAGGTCATCCTTATATTTTATGGAAAATATTTTGATATTATAAATAACCCAGAAAATACCAATAATTTAAAATTCAAACCAAGTTGATACTAGGCTGAGTTCTCTAGAGGAACAGAACTGATTGAATAATACACATGCATGCTATGGTTCAGCTACTCCATCAATGACCATCTCCCAGTGGAAAGTTCAAGAATCCGGCAGTTGTCCAGTCCACAAAGTGAGACTTTTCAGATGGTCTTCTGTGTTCACCAAGATCCTGAGGAAGTTGAATCTAATGCCAGTAAGGGAATGGACATGAAACAAGAGAGAGGGCAAACAGGCCAAGAGCAGAAAGTTGCTTTGTTGTTTGGCTGGATGCTCTTTGTTTTGTTTAAGCTTGATTGCTTTTTCTTCATTGTCCTTTATACAGGCTTCATGCAGGTGTGACTCAGATTTAAGGTGGATCTTGCTACCTCAAATGATCCATTAACTAAAAATTTCTCACTGGTAAACCCAGTGGTTTTCATTTTTAGTTAATTAAACGTGCAGACAAGTTGACAACCAAGAGTAACCAACACAATACACTTGTACTCTAGCCACACATTTTCTTTCTTTTTTCGGGGGTGGGGAGGCAGGGGTTGAGACAGGGTTTTTCCATGTAGCTTTGCATTTGTCCTGGAACTCACTCTGTAGCCCAGGTTGGCCTCAAACTCATAGAAATCTGTCTGCCTCTGCCTCCCCAGTGCTGGAATTAAAGGCATGCACCACCACTGCCTGGCTCATAATTTTTCTTAATGAAGCAATAACTAATAACACATTCCAATAAACCTTCTTAAGAAAACATGTATGTGTGTGTGTGTGTGTGTGTGTGTGTGTGTGTGTGTGTGTGTGCAGTCTGTATAAACTACACAAGTATGATCATTGCCTTTATACTCACTGTTTGATACTTTTTTTCAAAATTATTATGTAAACATTGGAAAAAGCTACCAAATTATCATTTAATAATAATTATTGATAGCCTTGTGAAGCATTGATATTTTCAAATACTTTATTTCTGCTCATTATTTCTTCTTATAATGGCACATCTGCATTGTGTAAAGGATTAGTTAACATGGTATTTATTTTTAATGATGCTTATATGTTTCTCTAGGGGAAAGGAAAGCAAAGCTTTAATTACAGATGTTTATACTGTTTTTAGTTACAGAGAAAATCACTCCATACTTCATGAAAATGTGGAAATGTAAATTTTTGTAGTGCATTGATGTTTATGGTGCCAGAATCTAACTGACTCAATCTGCTAATCCTTAGTTTATTCGCTAACCCCTTGTCACTGTTTTTCAAGAACCAGTCAATAAAAGGCAGTACTTGGTATCTGAGTGTTCTTTAGTGTGGAGCTGGTACTGTTTTCTCTTGTGTCATGTTTTGTTTGATCTCCCTTCTTTCAAAGCTATTTCTATTGACCATTACTATCTATTTTTGATCTGACAAAATGTATCTCTTATAATAGCTTTTATTTTGTCCACTATTGTAGTTAGCATATTTTTCATAGTAGCTAGAGACAACTCATTAAGGCAAAATTTAATGTAATTCTTTATATTACCTTCTTCACTAGGATCCTCAACTTATGTTTTCAAAGAGCATTTTGTCGATAGTATATATAGAACAAGTCTTTATCACCTTATATAATTATAATCTACACTATCATCATAATAGGGTGTGTAGGATTCTACTAAATGCATTAGAAAAGAGACTTCCTCGAGTAGCTGATGGAGAGATACAGTGACCCACAGCCCAACATTAGGTGCAGAGAGAGCCAAATTGGAGATCTCCAACAGGTTCCTTCCATCTGAGCTATGAAATTTCCTAGGGGAAGAGAGAGAGAGAGAGAGAGAGAGAGAGAGAGAGAGAGAGAGAGAGAGAGAGAGAGAGAGAGAGAGAGAGAATTATAGAGGTCATAGTGTATGAGTCAGCGGGGTCCAGGACACCAGCAGAATCCACCCCACAGAATCATATAATCAGGGCTCACATGGGCTCACAGATACTGAAGAGGCAGGCAATCATCGAGGGTATGTATCTAGTCTCATTGTAACTTGTTCTGTCATGTTTAGTTGATATTGCTAGGAGACCTAATCTTTTGTGAAGGGAACTAGAGGAGGAATGGATCTGAGGGGAGGTGTTGAGGAAACAGGAAGGAATGAAGGGAGGAGAAACTGCAATCAGGATCTATTGTATGAGAGAAAAAAAATCACAAATTCGTCCCCTTCAAAATATATATAAACAAAAGGATATATAGAAATATGTGGATGTCTTTATAATTATGTCCAAACATATAGAGAGATACATAAATCTCTTTCTATCTGTATTTATACATAGAGAGATTTATTCCCCACATCACCTTACCATTTATGCACAGGTCTATGAATAACAAAAGTTCTTTAGTAAAAAAATTATGTAGATATATTCTTATTTTACATTTATCAATGTAGGTCTTTCCTAACTAGATTCCTTTTTTTATGTAAATACTTAAGCAAATATACACAGTGAAATACAAATAAACATTGGTTTATTTCCATTGACCATAGTAGATTAACAAAATCCAACAATTCAAACTAAGGTAAGTGAAATTGTATTTTGTGCATTCAGCAAAGCAAAAGAAAATAAGTTGGAAAATGTATTCTAATGGTATCAAATAGCAAGCTGAGCCAACAAACCTTTAATGTTACAGAAGTTTAGATTTTTCAGAGCACAAAATATTTGCTCATCACATTGTTAAGAGAGGAAACCATACAGCAGGGGGTGTTTAATGAAGCAAGATGCTCAAATTCTTTGTGGGTATGAATCACAGTGGAAATAAAGCAAAGCTGGGAACCTGTCAAGTGATTTAACTAAAAAAAAAAAAGTACTATCGTATAATATCCTGTTTTTTTTCATATTTTAATGGTGGTTAGGAGAGGCTGTCATGCCCTACCTTCTAAACATGAAGTTGATTGACATAGCGACATCTAACAAGATAGATCATTTATCCTTCTAATGCCATCGACACAAACCTGCATTTGTTTTTGGCTTGAAGAAAAGCTCAGGTGGGAGAAAAGCTGGGCATTTCATTCTCTTATGAGGCTGTTCTGATTCTTCACAACTGATGAGATTTTTATGGACTCTTGGAAGATGGAAATACCCCACTTGGTGAGGACACATTTGTTTCCATAGAGCATGAATGCAGTAGTGATTAACACTGTTGTGTGACTTGGATACTTTCTCTGTTGTGGTTACCACCATAAAATTGTTTCTCTGGACAAACCATGACTCATTTTCAAGTGGATTTGTAAGAACTGAGATGAAAAATACAAAGTTTCCCAACCACATAATGTTTGCTGGTTTAATAGAGCAGGTCAGAGCACATGATGAAAGGAATTATACTCAAAAGCTAGCAGACATTTTATTCTTTTAAAGATAAGAAAAAGCTCCTTTCAGAGCAATTTCAGAATGAATAGTGGACGTACAAGTAAAACTAAGAGAAAAAAAAACAAGAACAAATCTGCTATATGCGTCACATTCTATAGATATCAGAAAAGATAAGCCTTTAAAATCCTGGTGCTGTGGGCCATCGTTGGGAACACTGCTCTTACAATGGTTATATGCTATCTATCTATCTATCTATCTATCTATCTATCTATCTATCTATCTATCTATCTATCTATTATCTATCTATTATTCATTTTACATACCAACCACAGATCTCCCTCTCTTCCCTCCTCCCACACCTCCAGCCTCCCCTCCTCAACCTACTCTGTATTCCCTCCTCCAACAAGGTATAGCCTCCCATGGGGAGTCAGCAGAACCTGGTACATTCAGTAGACGCCGATCTAAGCCCCTCCCGCTGCCTCGAGGCTGTGGGAGGTGTTCCACCATAGGTAGTGGGCTCCAAATAGCCTGCTCATGCACCAGGGATGAATTCTGATCCTACTGCCAGGGGGACCCTTAAGCAGATCAAGCTACACAACTCTTTTGCTTATGCAGCAATCCTAGTCCAGTCCCATGCAGACACCACAGCTGCTCTAAAGTTCATGAGTTCCCACTAGTTTGGTTTGGTTGTCTCTCTAGGTTTCCCCATCAGGATCTTGATGCTCCTTGCTCATAGAATGCCCCTTCCCTATTTTTGACTGGATTCCTGGAGCTCCGGCTGGTGCTTGGCTGTGGGTTGGTTGTTATTTTAAAAGCACTTGTGAAGGACAACTATGAAAATTCCCCCATTTAGTTTATCTGCATAAAGAAACTTGCAGATATTTGGAAACCCTGAAGAAAATTTTAAAGGTTACTCTTGCTCAGATGACCTTACAATTGAAACATGGGTTTGTAATCCTTTTTTGGCTGACACAGACAGGAAATCAATGATCTAGACCTTGCCAAAAGTGACCTCATTGACTTCAGGACAAAGATATGATGCTACATGAATTTCACTCAACTCCTCAGAACATTCTGCTGTTCCTTGATTCCTGTTTATCCTCAGTTAACAGATAGAGAGAGATGCTAGTTTTGTTTCTGCCCTATATGATTTTATTTATTCATTATTTTTATTGAGAGTTTTTGTAATTTTTACCATAAAAAACGGAAAGCATAAAATTTGCTGAGATCAAACAAAAGCTATGAATGGCAAAGGGTAACTCACTAACTTGACAGCATCCTTTTCAAGGCAATCAAACACATTTCATCTGAACTGTATAAATAGGTATAAACTTGACTCTTTGATTTATGTTCACAATTTTCTTCTTTTTAAGATGTGGAAGATAATTAATGAGCTGCTTTAACATCTTAAAATCTCCCCTGAAGATTCCTTATGACACTCAGCCAGAAATATAACTTATTTCTTCAAACTACTAAGCATTCTTGATTATTCCTCAAGGATAAACTGGTCATTTCAACAAAATCAATTTTCAGTCATATAGTAGAAAACCACTTTTTCTTCACCTTCTAAGAAAGTCTCTTTTTAAAATGCTTTTTTTACTGTTTATTCTTGAGATTGTATTTAAAGATTTTTAATTTCTCTCTTTCCTTTCCTCTCACAAGTTCCTCTATGTATCCCTCCTAATTCTCATTAAAATTCATGGCCTCTTTTTCATCAATTATTATTGTGTATATTTATGTATTTGTATATGCATATATTAAACATAAAACATTGAGTGTATAAAATATATGTATGTGTGTTTTCAGCACTGGCATCTTGGTACTGGACAACAAACTGATGTGATCTTTTCTAAGGAGGACCATCTCTCCCACTTACCAGTTTTCCTAAGTTTTCTATAAATCCTTGGGTAGGGTTGAGGCCTCAGAGCTTTTTCCAATCCAGTTTGGCATGTCTACTAATGTTGTCCTTATTCAGCTCTTGTTTGATTTATCATGTTGGTGAGGTTTTATGGATATAGCTTCTAATATTATGAGGAGAGACAATTTTACAACAAAGATCCTCATCCTCTGGCTCTTACAATCTTCCCAACTCTCTTCTGAAAGATTATCTGAACCTTAGCTTCAGGAGTGTTTTATAGATATGTCCACTGGGACTGGGCTTTGGACCTCTGCACTTTGATTAATTGTGATTTGTTTGTTTGTTTGCTTTGTTGTTTTGGTTTGGTTTGGTTTGGTTCTTTTGAGACAGAGTTTCGCTGTGTAGCTTTGGAGCCTGTCCTAGAACTTGCTTTATAGACCAGGATAGCCTCAAACTCTGCCTCCTGAGTGCTGGGATTAAAGGTGTTTGCCACCACCGCCTGGCTTGATTGTGGTTTTTATATAATAGTCTTTTTTCTGTTACCTAGAGAACTTTTCTTGATGATCGGTGAAGACTGCATTTATATGTGGGTAGAAAGACATTTTTTTTTTTAGAGATTGTTAGGAATTATAATGGTTTACTAAATTTGTAGTTGTAGATTCTGGCCTAGTAACCATGATTTCACTAGAACTGAGTAGTTATCATTTGATCAAGGAAATGGGGGAAGGGGGTCTTCTAGGGAAATGGTGGGAGATAAAGACAGATGGAGGTGGGAGGAGGGTAAAGGGGGATAGCAGGATATAAGTGATCTGATAGAGAAAATGGGAAAATGGCAGGCTCATAAGGAAGGGTAGAGGTAAATATAGGAGGAAGGAGGGAGGTAAAATAATAATATGAATGGCTAAAAAAGCCACAGGATATTATACTATTAACTATGTACTTAAATAAAACCACAATGCATGTAATTTAGTTCATCAACATAAACCTTAATAAACTTTTCTCATCTGGGCTGAAAAAGCTCCTTCCAAAGTCAAAGATCACCTAACAAGAATTATCATTTTTTATCAACATTGTTGTAGTTAAAAATCAGTACATAAGTAACCATAAAGAACAAGTACCTGGGTAGACAGAAAGAGCAAGTGCTTCAAGCCATGGGTAGTTTCTTGAGTCCTTTTCCCTCACATATATTTTCTTTTAATTCTCTAGTCATCTTCCCACAATTGTTTAATAATTTTGATAACTGCTTCATTGTCCCAATTCCAATAAATTTGGTTTCCTATAGCCCAAATCCTGGTGTCTCACATTTGTGACCTCCTCTTTTGAGTGACTTTATTTCTATGGTCTTATAATAAACCAGAAATCTCTTTAGATTGACTGCCAGCTCATTAATGCCAACGTCTGTCCATTCCTATACCTTCAATTGTCTCACTTCTAAATCTTGTAATATTTGTAACCTAATCTGAACCATTTTCATGGTCAATTTCAAAACCAGACAAAATCCCATCCTTGAGAAGGGGATGTGAACAGAAAATTCCACACCTCACTAAGAAGCTGTTTGTGGTTCATACCTGCAGGGAAAGGGAAAATCAGTGTTCTCCAATGGATGTCATGGAATATATCAGCCACAGTCCAGGGCAGGTCACATGCCTAGAAGTAGTAGGCAACACAACTGGACTCTATGTTATTATTATGTGCTTTTGTTTTGTTTTGTTATTGTTGTTCTCCTTTTTTAATTTGACTGTTTTGATTTTTTTGTTTGTCTTTTTCTTTGAGAGACAGAGAGTAAGAAAGAACATGAAGTTAAGAAGACAGGGCCATGAGAAAATCTGGCGTGAGTTTGGGGAGGGGAAAGAACCAAAATATATTATATGAAAAAAAAACTCTTTAAAATATATTTAAAAATCAAAAAGGCAAAAATGCTTTATTACAAAATATAGTCTAGCTCCATACATTTGGAAAACAAAATAAAAATATTCAATCTAATTTTCAAACAATTCTATAATCTGGAAATGTTTAAGAATCTCAGACAAAATTATATGTACACATACACATACAACATACATACTACACATGTACATATATCCTCCTATAAATACCCAATATTATCTATCATTAAATGACAGTACCTACTTTTTTTCTTCTACTCAGAATAAGACATAAATTAGAAACTCAATTAACATGTTGTTTACCCCAAAATTTTAATATTAATTTTTATAATGTGCTATATTTCTGTTATCTGAAATATCTATTTCCATAACAAATTCTGTGCATGACATGACATATAGTCAATAAATAATGCACCAAATTTTAAAGTAATAGACATATTAAGTTTGTAAAGCAATTGGAGAGTTTCAAAGAGGTAGCTATGTGTTATGGTACTGTTCACCACCTCCTCTTGTCCTCTGGTATCTTCCTTCAGTCTGTGCTTATATTTTTCCCCTTTCCAATTAATCTTCCTTCTACTTAAGGTGACTCACTTAACAAGGACTGACTTTTATGTTTAATATGCTTCTGGATGTCAGTAACACTTATGAATCATAAGGTAGTATTCAGGAGAAATTCATGATATTTGCAGTGAATTAAATTGTAGAATGCTAACAAAACATACTTACAATTGCACAGAAAAAAACCATGGTAATTATAAGGAAAAGGACAATTCTCGACCCATTGTAAAGTCAGCTTTCCAATTCAAATATACGGCTATTTTAATGTGTTTGTTCTCTTTCTCAAAGGAACGTGTGCAATTTTAGTTGTCATTTTCAGCAAAAAACAGTCCTATTAGATTCTACACCTTTGAAAAGTAAAGATTTAGGGAAGGCTGTGCACAGCAAGCCCCATAATTTACATCAGAATGCAGCCTGAGAATCACCAGACAGCTCTGCCCCTGCTGCTCTGTATTGATTGAACAAAATTTGTTTCATTAGACCACCTTCAAAAACTTTATTCCAAATGTACTATAGATTTTCTAATTCCTGTAATTGCCCCTGAATCTTTGCCTGTATCTGTCAGTGATTAAACATGTGTGCTATGGGAGGGCACCATTGCCTGTTGATTTGGTCATATTGATAATTGTAACGTGAAGACTCAGTATGAGTTTAATGATGCACATTGATTGTGAGGTAAAATTTGAGTCTAACTGTATGCTGCTTTTCTTATTCTTTCCATATGTAAATATGAATTCCCTGAAATTTGGTAAATTTGCTTTTACTTTTCCACTGTATCCATGGCAACTGCAGCAGAGAGTCCTCAGAGGAAAATTCCAATGCTTGATTATGTAATGAAGCACAATTGGCAGATGCTATTTGTCCCACTCCAGGGTTGAGCCTGACAGCTCTGCACTTTCAATTTCTCTTCCTTTTCAAAGACTTCCAAGAATAGAAAGCTTGGTGTCAGCCCTGGGATGAGGTCCTGTTTTTAAGCTAATGTAGAGAAGTGTTTTAATTCACTTATTAAGTTCAGTAGCCTATGTGAGTCACTATGTATTTCCCATATAATATTTATAGTCAGTTAAATATTAGTGTAGAAAACACAAGCTTGAATCATGATGATCCTGCTCTGGAAGGAAACCTTGCTTCTGGAAGATGATGGAGCAGCTCTGGTTTGATAGTTTCAGTCTCAACATCATATAGTTAAGGACTTATGTTCTTAAAAATGTCTTCTGCATCTCTAAAGACCTAGATAGATCAAATATTCTTGTTATCCTTTGGAAGTTGCAAATAAGCATATTTTATTTTTGCTACCAAAAAAGGCATTTTCTGACTACCAAATAGTGATAGTAGTTAATAAATTCAATAAAACAATTAAGACAAAAATAAAAAGAATAATAAGCAAAAATCTTTAATGATAAAATTTCAAAATTAGTAGTAAAATATATCAACTTGTAATTTTGCAACCCTTAGAAGTCTCAAATTAAAATAAAAAGATTAAGTTAATTTTAGGAAATTGTTTTCATCCCATTCAGTAATGAAATTTGCTTGTAGCACATTATGGATTTAACATGTGTGTTTTGTGTGTGTGTGTGTGTGTGTGTGTGTGTGTCTGTGTAGTCCCATGTCAGTGTGAGTGCCACAGGGTGCATATGGAGGTCAGAGGACAGGTTATGGAAGTCAGTTTTATCTTTTGCCATGTGAGTTCTCAGGGTATAAGGCAGGTTGTCATGGAGATTGTCAATGAAATATCAAGTTCATTTAAGCACTGTAGAAAACATATGAATTATGAAATGGAAACCAACAGCTTGAATTTTTATCAGTCACTTCATAACATACGTATTTTTATTGTTTCTTTTATTTTGAGAATATAGTATATTTACACAATTGTCTTCTTCCATCTCCTCCCTCTAAAACTTTCCGTATTTGAACTTTTTTGCTCTTTCAAATTCATGACCTCTTTTTTTCATTAATTACTGTTAGATCAATATATGTATATACACATATATTCCTAAATATAGTCTATTCAGTCGGTATAATGTTACTCATATGTATATTTTCTGTGCCCACTATTTGATATTGTATAGCAAATGGTGTGGTCTTTCATGGAGAAGACGATTTCTCTCATTCCTAGACTTCTTTACTTGCCTGTATGTGGGGACCTGCCCCACAGGGAACTTAGGTCACCTGTGAAGAGGTGGCCTGGAACCTAGGAAAGGCAAGTGCGTGCAGCAGCTCGACTGACAGACCCCAGCCTCCCTCTTACCCAGAGACAATCAGACACAGTGGGGAGTCAAGTCAAGCAAGAACTCATTTATTGATAGGCAGTAAGCTTCTTTAAATATATATATTTATTTGTTGTGTATACAGTGTTCTGCCTGCATGTATGCCTGCAGGCCAGAAGAGGGCACTAGATTTCATTATAGATGGTGGTTGTGAGCCACCATGTGGTTGCTGGGAATTGAACTCAGGACCTCTGGAAGAGCAGTCAGTGTTCTTAACCTCTGAGCCATCTCTAAGATTCTTTTATACCAGAAAACCTCCAAATCCTAGGAGGAGGTGAAGGAACAAACAAATCATTTTAAAGGGCACCTTATTTACAAGCTGTTCATGTCCTGACACTATCTTTTGTTTTTTAGTAGCTTATCTTAGCATAAATAACGAGCTAACTTTCTTTCTCACCATTTGTATCCACTCTCTGCGTAAACACCTTAAAGCTTAAGCTCTATTTGTCTGAATTTCTCTCTGCACCCTCTTTGCAGCCCATGTATGCCCCACACCTGTAGTTCTTTGTCTAGGATCGATGCCTCCTGGTCTTTCCTCCCTCCAGTCTGGTATGTCTATTGTTATCATTGTACAGGTCATCTTAGACAACATGATGGTGAAATCTTATGGGCTTAGCTTCTGACACTACTAGGAGACAATATCACTGATAACTCCATTATCTTCTTGTTCCCTTTTCTAGTCCCTTCTCCAGGATATGTCCTAAGCCTTTTATGTGGAAGCTGTTTGAGCAATAACTCCACAACATGAAAAGGTGGTATTCAAGCTTTCTTTCCTCTTATGCTTTTAGAAATTATTATTATTTATCTGTTTATATGGTTATGATGTTTATACCTACATATGCTGTGGCATGCACACTGTATACTTGAAGGAAGTAGGTTTTGGGATCAAACTCAGATCCTCTGTCTTTGCAGTAAAGCACCTTTACTTAATGAGCCATGCCCTGAGCTACTTTTATGCCTTTAAAATTAGTAATGCTGTTATTGAAATAGAATAAAGAAGTTGAGAAAGTCTTGCAGTTATACTTCTTTTCTTTTAAATAATTATTTTACTATTTTTGAGAAAATAATGAGTTTAAAAACCACACTCTGCCCTCAAATCCTCTTCTTCACATGTTGTTACACACATACAATGTATAAAACACACACACACACACACACACACACACACACACACACACACACACACACTCATACCTCCTGCTGAGACCATTTAGTGTTGCTCATACGGATATGTGTTTAAAGATGGTTACTTTGAACTGAATAGTTTATCAGAGAGCTCATCCCTGGAGAAGGTTGCTTCTGCCTCTTTCAGCAGACATTAATAGGCTGTAGTTTATTTTGGGGGGCGGGGGAACTTTCTTTTCTTATAACTTTGCTGGGATAAAATGTCTTCCACACGATAGGGTAATTGGAAGAGAAGGATTCGCTGGTCATTTTGGTTTATTTAATGGATGTTATATAGAGGATAGCATTTTGGAGACAATTCTTGAATCATTACTGAAAATACAAAATTAGCTAATGATAACAGTGATATGTTGTCTAGAGACCACAGCCATTCATGTTGCTGGTACTTTCCTTTCTAAATGTGCTTAGTAAAGCAAGAGCAAGCAGTTCCCTCAGATTTTCCATGTGTTCTAATTGAATCTTTAAAACAAAAATGTTTAGAATGCATTAATTGACTTGTATATCTTTTAGTCATTTCTTAAATCACAAATTCCCAAGTATGCCTTATTTAAGGAGTTTTTTTTCTTTCTTGCTGTTTTTTCACAAAGAGGTCATATTCCCTTATGTTTTTATGATCTGTTGATTGGTGTCTACACTGTCAGAAGTTGGACCTTATGCAATCAATAGTTTTTAGAATGATGATCGTGAAGAAAGACTAACGTATGAAACACGCTAATCAAAAGTTGTGGCATATTTATCTGTTTCTATTTTTTTTTTCAGTGAGGCCACAGCGGGTAGTGGGGCCTGGGAAGTCTGAGAAGTAAATGTGACTGGGATGCATTGAGAAATCCCCAAATAATCATTAAAATATTATGTTAAAAAATTCAAAACAAGCAGGGTGACACCTTTAATCCCATCACTTGGGAGGCAGAGCCAGGCAGATCTCTGCGAGTTTGAGTTCAGCCTAGTCTACAGAGAATGATCTGGGACAGGAACCAAAACTACACAGAGAATTCTTGTCTTGAAATATCAAGGAAAAAATTCAAAATAAAAAAAAAGTAGTTAATCAATAAAAATATTTTATAATACAGAATGACATTCAATAGTATAAAGTTGTTACTACTACAAATGAACCAAATAAGAATTCAAATATCTTAAAATACTGTCAATTTTATAATTTCTAAGAAATGTCATTTATGAATGCTTATCATCAGATTTATAAAGCATAAATATTGTGGAAAGATGCCTAACATTTTTTAGTAACTATAAATTTAGAAAAGGTTCAATATAAATGTAATTAAAAGATATTCACCTATGATATTAAAGACCTCTAGTTTAACAAAGGAATACTTATGTGCTTAGGCAACTTTCTTGTTTTTTATAACTGTTGTTGGACCTGTGTGCAAAATCAATGACTAGATGTGTGTTAATAGAATATTATGGCCTAGTGTGAGTCAGAGTAAAACAATACACACAAGTGCTATTTATAATTGTATAAACTGTTTTGTTATGAATATGCATGCATTTTAATGTAACATTGGTCATAGGACAAACGCAGGGCTACATATATGACTTATCTTCAGTAAACAACAAAGAATCACACAGTGTCTGTCATAAACAATATGGACTTATTGTGTTGAGATGAAGAGTCTTTGGTGCCACAACATTTGATTCCCAGTGAGAACATTTTTTCCTGGTTTATAGACAATTGCCTTCTTATTGTGTTAGCCAATGATGAGGCCAGAATTCCCCTGTTATTCTATTCTGAAAAGATGCTAGATTGATCAGCTTTAACTATAAACTTAATACAACCTAAAATCACCTGAGAAAACAGTCTAAATAAAAATGGACTTGTGAGCACTCTATGGTGCATTCTTTGTTGCTAATAGATCTTAGCAGACCATTCCTACTTTTAGGCAGTGAAATTCACTAAACAGAACAAAGAAGAAAATGCTAGGCAAAAACAAGCAATCATTGAGGCATTTATTCTCTCTCTTCTTGTGCTTTAGATGTGAAAAACAAATTGCTCCTTGAGTTCTTGTATTGATACCACCTCAATGACAGATTATAACCTAAAGTGGTAAGCAGAATAAACTCCTTCTCCATTAAATTGCTTATGTCAGGGTTTTTTGTCAGAGGACCAGAAATGAAAGTTGGACCGACAACAATCCCATTGGATGAAGACTCCTCAATGTTTACCTCATTTAACAGGAATTGCCTCTGTGCAGGTCACGTCACAGGTTACAAACACGTTAAGTGACATTTGGTGTTAGGAGCTCAGCATACGTGTTTTGAGAAAAAATAAATTTCAGTCCTTAGATGCAGAGAGAGAGAGAAAGAGAGAGAGAGAGAGAGAGAGAGAGAGAGAGAGAGAGAGAGAGAGAGAGAGAGAGAGAGAGAGAGAGAGAGAGAGAACATTCAGGACTAACTTAGTTCTTGTTGAGATTTTTTTTTTTTTTTTTTTTTTATTTTCGTAGTAGGGTTCTGCAAAGTATCCCAGAGTGGACTTGAGCTGATTTGCAGACCATGTTGGTCTCTAGTCTTGCAGTGATCCTCTAACCTTAGCTTCCCATGTGTTAAGAAGGGAGACATGTACCCCCACGCTTAGCTCTCAGTTTATCTTTGCTTTCAATTACTAAATGTGAATACTTCAACTGCAGGCAGATAGGCAATTCTTCGTGGCGAAATGTAATCATCAATGATATCCAATGATTAATGCTATGAGATATAATAATGACTTGCTTCATAAGACATGCCTATGGCACAATGGTACTATGGAAGACATGGGGGAAAACAATCACTTCCCGTGACAGTATTTAAAAGTCTTGTTCCACAATATGAAGCCCATATGTGGCAACATTATGGTTCTACACACTTATAGCTACTTGGGTCATGGTGCTGAAGAAAGATATTCTTACCATTATACTGCTAATGCATGTAATGTTAAACAAGCTTTTAATGACTTAACTTTATATCCATAGATCAACCCTCATCTAAGAAGCTCCTATTTGTAGTAAATAGTGTTTAATACAGTAGCCTCTAAGTGGTTGGTCAAGGTACAGAGAATAAAACACTACAAAATGACCTGTCTTTAAGGGAAGTATATGCAGCAACTAGTCCTCCCAAGTATGAGGAATCAGTGCAGAAGAGAGGAAAGAAAAAGTGTAAGAGTCAGAGACAGCAGATGACTGCAATGAGACAGTGTATTTTGTGTATATGAACTCACAGTGGCTGAAAGAATATGCAAAACCTCCATAAGTATAAGCCAGAACAAATCTTATCAGGGAGAGAGTATTTCTACACATAATCTCCATCTAAGCCATGGACCTATTGGCAATTGTTAGGCATTTGGAGAAGGAAAGGCAGTTTTTTCTAAAAGTTTTCTTCATCACAATGGAAGACCAAATATCCAAGAATATTTAGACTGCAAAAATTGGTCATCAAGTACTTAAAAAATAATGACACATAGTTGAGTGGGTAGGGAGGAAAGGGTGGGACCTGGGAAGAGTTTATTGTTGGGAGTGAATATGATAAAAAAACATATTAAATAAAATTGTCAAAGATTTAATAAAAGAAAAAAATAATTCATGATAACTAAGTCATATAAAAGCTGGATCTCATCAGCCCTTTGGAACTGGAAAACATATATAATTATAGAAATAAAAAAATCTGAACCCTTTTGTAGTATATCAGATTCCTATTTGAAGATTCCCCTCCAAGATGAAGGGAAATCCCATGATACTTAGAAATAAACAAGGGTCACATATCCATGAGGAGAGAAACCTGGAAGGTTCTTAATGACTCCTTCCCAAAAGTGTGAGGAAGAGGAGTTAAGAAATATTGTTACCATCACAGACACAGAGAGAAGAATTCTCAGGCTGCACGTGGAGCTGCCTACAAGCTGAGAACTTGCAGGGTCACAGTGTGTGAGTGAGTCATTTCTCATATCTGTGTCTAGGTTGGCTTTTAGGTGATGCAGTATCTACTAAATCAACCCTGCAGCTCCTGAGGAAACTCACCCATATTCCTGTTACTAACTCCAATAAAAAATGTCATTGGTTCACCATTGGACATTGATGCAATTGTTCTTTGATCTTTCAAAGGTCCCTTTTCTGAAATAAAAGGTGTGTGTGTGTGTGTGTGTGTGTGTGTGTGTGTGTGTGTGTGTGTGTGTGCTTGAATGTGCTGTGTATCCCTCTCCCAGAAAACCTGTCATACAACACTCTCTCCCATCTAGGAGAGACTGTCATTTGTATGCAAGAAGGAAGAAAACTTTCATCTTGAGCAATTGTATTGTTCTATGGCTTGTTAAATGGAGCAGAATCAAACAATACACAATTAAAGAGGAAAACATAAAGTGTCCAAATCTGTGTAAATCCACAAAGCGGAATTGTCTCCTAGAAAGTGGATATATTTATGCATAAATGGATTCTGTATAGATGTGTCCCCAAAGGGACAAATGGAAGCTAACTGACAACCCGCAGCTGTCAGGCGATTTTTATAGTGTATTTCCAAAGTTGTTTCGGAGAATATAAGATCAACACGTCTATCATGACACTTTTTTCAGATTAAGAGAACTTGTAGGAAAAATACTTATTCATGTGCATTAAAAAGAGCAATAGTGAAGTTAAAATGCTGTTATATTATAAAACTAAACATTTTTCAATTTGGTGAGACATAGTCCTGATCAAACTACATTTATCATTTTTATCTATTAACATTATTAGCATATCATACTAAAACACCAAGGTTTGGATTAATTCTATCTTGTCAGTTTTATACACATTTTACTGACAAAAAGGTCTTTTGCATGTCTAGAGACATTCTTTAAATTTCATATCCCATAGTTTTCTCAATATACCTTACACTAATACTTCTCCTTAAATAAAATGAAAAGGAGAAGAAAAGTAAAGTTTGTGCATCTGTTCCTTAGTTTTTATTTAACTTTTATCTGAACTAGAGCTACAATATCAAACATGGTTGGTTGCATTTTAGAATTTTATGTTTCATGGAAAGATAATTGTATGTGAGAATCAAGTATACTTTGTTTGTATCACTAAATTTCTAACACTTTCTGCTTAATATACTTTAATGATCTGTTATATGGCTCACAAAATTTTATGACTATGATATTTTCACTGTACATACTATTTTGTATCAATATAAAATGATGTTTTCTGTCTCCTTGAATGCTTTTAATTAATTATACCTTGTCTCAAATAAGCAATTCAACTTTTAACTTCCTTATTTTGCCATTATATTCTTACCCATCCTTTTGCTTTACTTTTATTTCCCCTCAGGTTTACTTAGACATATCTTAAGCACTGCTAAAGTATATGGGTTTTAGTCATTAATCATTTGTGTATATATTTAATAATCTCTTATTTATTAGTATATTGATATTGGCATGCATTGAAATTATCGAAATTTTATCATGTTATTGTACTTGCTTTTAATTCTACTTTCTGCATATTTTAATAATTAGTAACTTTTTATAATATCGATTGAGTTTTAGTTGTTATTATAATATTTTGCTTGCAAAGTGATTGTTGAACTAACCACATATAATGTAGCTCTCTGTTTTAATTATAATCATTTTTTTAATAATATTTACAGTAATATATTTTCCCATCAAACTTTATATACCCTAATATATCTTGGCAATAGTATGCATATTTTCAAAAATTTTAATACTTAATTAGTTATAAACATTTATAAAATAACATATCATCACAAATAATTTTAAATTAGTTTCTGTTATTATAATTTTATTTTTGCTTTATGTTTTTCATTTCAGTATTTATTTTGTTCATTTGCTCATTTACTCTATTTTATTTGAGTGATGGGTGCATTTTCATATTTTATTATTTTTTAGAAAACATTCTTCCTCTAAAACAATTTCAATTGTTTTTCAAAAATTTACTCAATTCAACAAATTGAATAGGATGAAATGTTTCCTTTCTTCCTCCTAAAAGAAGAAAATTTTGAATCTGTTATTTCTGTATAAGGCCACTGTAGCTGTAGTCTAGTGCCTGGAATGAACTTATTTGCAGAATTCAAATTTGTTATTGAAATTTGAAATCACTTTTAGAAAATAAATAGCCAGATGTTTTTCACTGACTTTGTAATTTTTTTCTGAGTAATATTCCACCTTTGGTAAAGTTAAAGTCACTGAGAAGTAAAAATAAATAAACAAATAAAAAGAAATATAAATAAAAATGTGTTTCAAATTGTCTATTAAGATACAATGATTGCCTTATAGTTGCATGATCTTTCATGGTTGTCTAAAAGTTATCCTAGCTACAAATAAGATGAACTCAAGTTAGAGGCCAACTTGGTTGATTTAGTAGGATCCTATAGCAAAACTAATTGAAAAAAGGACAGGAGAAAGAGCTCAGTGGTAAGGCAATGTCCAGTTCAAGAGCCAAGTTTCAGTTTCCAGAATTAGAAAGATTATGTTTCAACTTGTATTTAGATGTATATAAAGTTATGATTCCATACTTGTTTCTTTTTAATACTTTTATAACATTATAACAAACACTTGCATTTATCCTGATACAATATTTCTTGTGTTGCAATTTATAGTTGATAAGCAGTTTCGTGTACTTTAAGTATTCATTTTCTTTTTTGTTGTTGTTGTTGTTGTTGTTTTTGTTTGTTTGTTTTTTGTTTTTTTGAGACAGGGTTTCTTTGTGTAGCTTTGCGCCTTTCCTGGAACTCACTTGGTAGACCAGGCTGGCCTTGAACTCACAGAGATCCGCCTGCCTCTGCGTCCCGAGTGCAAGTGCTGGGACTAAAGGCGTGTGCCACCACCGCCCGGCAAGTATTCATTTTCATACCAAATTGTCCCAAAGTTATCAAGAAAGACTTTCTCTGCTCCCCCAGAATCAGTTCTCAGGGTCACCTCTAGCAGTGCAACAGAACACCAGCTGCATCCTTCCCCTCTCCAGGTCCACAACTCCTGTGGATCCCAAAGACAATCCTTCCCTAGCCTCACTTCCCACTCTGACCCCTGTATCCCAGCCCCTAACTTGGGCACCACCTCAGCTCAAACAAAGTACATTCCTGCCAGAAAACCATGTAGGCTTCAAGAGGACCTTCTCTATTCTGTTTCCATGGAACCAATCCTCAGTGTAGTCTCTAGCATTTCAACTGACCACTTTCCCCTGACATCCCCTTCCCCAGCCTCCAACACCAGCAAGTATTCCCCGTGAACACACTATCTGGGCAGGTCAGTAAAACAGGCAACACACAGCCAACAAACTCTCTGAAAATCCAAGTGGTGTGGGTGTCCAGCTGGGAGACTGGATCCCACAGTTTACCCCAGAGTACTCTTGAGGAGTGTGGGATAAGGGGTTTAGATAGAAGGAAAGAGGGGAGAGAAACAGATAAACACAGGATAGCCTCAGAAGGGCATAGATCCTTATCCACTGACCCCTTCTGTTGCTTCTAAAGGGCTGCTTATAGGAATGCCAAGGAGGGTAGCAAAAGACCTCCCCCCAGCACAGCCAAGTACAGACTCTTTCCAATCACCTAGTAAAAGTGCACATGGCCAAGCAATCCCCTAATGCAGCTCTGCTGGGTAAAGCAAGCTCTCATCTCACTGGAAAACCTTTGTGAGCCTCCACAATTTCCCCTTCTTGATATAAAAAAGGTCCCCCAGGTCCCTCAGATAGACTGTGCTTGTCTTAAGTCATTCTTCTTGATTAATTTTACAAACATACATTCAGGAAATTATCAAGAAGAAAGTTGTCTGTCTTTGGCTACCAGCCTCTGGCAAGAGTGGGTACAGAGCTTAACTCAGCTCTGGCCCAGGTTCCTACTAAAAGCTTGCAAACATCCACAGTGAGCTCCATAGCTGCCACACCTCCCAGTAAGGAGTAGAGGATAATAAAGATGGAATATCCTTTTTGGAATGGGCCTAAGATGATTACAATTACAGCAGTTTTAGCTTCACCAAGCACTTTTTCTGGATCAAAACTCTCTCATAACATGTTTAATAAAGCTTTCAAGAGACTATTTTGATTCCCAGGAGAAAACAGTCATTTCAAAATACTTCAGAGTATCCACTCAAGTAAAGAGAAACCCATGCTAATCATAAAAACACTGTTACAAACTGACTGGATTGTGGGAGGTTTATCCCTTTGTGGGAGCCTTACCCCTTTCTAAACAAAAACAGGAGTGGAAGAAGACGGAAAATCTCCCTAATTGTGACATCTTCACTTAGATTTTCCAGAGGACACTGAAATCATAAAATTATACTTTAAGCTATCATAAAAGTATTCAAATATATCTGAAGGTAAAAGAGTAATAAAAACTTCAGGATGCTTCTAATGTGATTGATTTGGTTTATCCTTTAAAAATCAATGTTATCTAATTTGTCCAGAGTAGAGAGATATTGAGTAATAAAAAAATAATTCTAATATTAACTTCACTACACACGTTTTACAAACTTACTTACATTCAATATTAACATTTTACACTCAATATTTACATTTTTTACATTCAATATTTACATTTTACATGCTTAATTCAAAAGGAAACTCTATAGAACTATTTTAACACATATCTAGAAGAGCTCTTTTAACAAAACTAGCTTATATTTAAAAGTAAACTCTAGCAAACATCTAGAAAGAATCTCCTAACAGAGCTAACTTATAATCAAAAGCAAATGCTATAGGAATACTTTACAACTAGCAAACATCTAGAAAATATTTCTAACTAATATTCAAAAGCAAACTTTATAGCAAGCATCTAGAAGAGGTTTCTTAATTGAACTATTAAGACAGAAAGTAAGCAAATCGTTTCTAAAGTTCAGAGTTTATAGTCAGTTTTGATGTCATTCTGAAAGTTTCTTGAGAGTTCTAAGTCAGAGCCTAATTTATCAGTGGCTCTTAAACTTATCTGAGAGTTGCCGGGGACATCATATAAGATGACTGATGTGCTACCAGCAGAGATGGGAGAAAAGGGGACCCAAGATTATGGACCACCAATCCTCCATGTGTTCCCCTCCAGATCTTCTGCTTAGCATGCCTCTAGAGGGCCAAGGCAGAAATGCCTAGTGTCCCAAGGTCATGCTTTATGGCATGCACATGTCATGTCCTCCTCCATATAAATACTTCTTGTAATGCTAGTTTTTTTTTCTTCTATCTGATCTTCATATTCTGCGTTCCTAGATCAATGGTGATTTCTGTGATACAGGAAAGGAGTGAAGTAAATTTCACAAGAAATTATGCAGAGATGATCACCCAGGCTGAGGTTAACGAAGTCATGTAGTTCATGGAAAAGAACCTGCAGCCTGGGGAAGCCTTTTAGGCTTAGATAAACTGTACTAAATGTGTGGTCAACTATAGCACATGGTATGATGTGTATCAACACACTGGACTCAAATTGGCCATGATGAATAATTCAGTTTCTGAGGATATTCCAAGGACATTGTGTAAAACTTGAGACCAAAAGGGGTATTGGCTGAAGACGACAGATAGAGTAACAAAGATGGGATGACAAACTAAAAGTGTGGGAACCTAGAATAGGAGGAAAATAGTGGCCTACACCAAGAAAGGAGATGGCAAATTTAATCCGGATATTTTTTATTCCTCCTGAAGGAGTGTGGAGATAATGTGACAATTGATGGAGTGATTGCTACAAGTTTTATTGGGACCCTAGATTGAAAAGAGCTGCCAAGAAAGGTGAGCTTCCTTTCATAGAAGCTCTAAAAATTAGATTAGGTCTTCCTTGGAATTGTTGGGATATAGAAGGACAGAAGCTGCTGACTTGCAGGGACACATTTCTTGTCTGAGGTCATTGTAGCCCACCAGTCATGCGGCTTGGTGTTTGCAGAGGGCTGAGGAGGGACTTAGGCGGCTACAGGGGTCTTGAGGTTGGAGCAGGCTGTGTGAGAAGGAAATGACTGTCTGGTACACTGACCGTTGTTCTTATTTTTACCTTTTTTTTTTTTGTGAACTTGCATGTTGCTAGCCTTTGGGTCAAGTGCTCAAAAGATTGTATAATAATTAATAATAAAAATAGATTATGCTTGCTTTGGTGTTAAGTCTGGGATAGTTACTGTGTTTAGTAAAAGATGATGAAGAATATATTGGTGATTTTCTAAGAGTAACCTTTGGAATTATGAGAACATTTTGCATTGGGTGATTTCCCCTTTCCTGTTTGTTCCTCCTTTACTTATGATAGTAAGACTGAGGTCACCAGGGCACGAGCAGAAGCTAAAGAAGCTGTAGCAAAAGCTAAGAGAAGCTAAGAGAAGTTAGAGAAGCTAAGAGACATTAGAGAAGCTAGCAGAAGCTAGGGAAGCTAAAGAAACTGTAACAGAGAAGCTGCTTAGCAACTGCAGAAGCCCGAAGTGACCCATCAGCTTGCATGAACATTGTCTCTGAGTCGTTACTGCGTCTTCCAGGTATCCCATCCTTCAGACCCCCGAAACTGCTGAGGTTGGTCCCCGGCAGAGGGTAAAATGGGTAAAATTCCCTCTTCTTAATTTTTTAAAGCTACTGTTAAGATTACCATGAGTTCTTTTAATGAGGCTGTTTCCCTCTTGTATCTTACGCACAACTCAATCCCCTAAGTTTTTTCTCACACCCAAAGCAGTTCCCCAGTGTAAGGACCATTTTTTTCCCTTGTTTTCTAAAAGATTTCAAAGTAACATGTTAACGAAGAATATTAGCACTTTAATTATCTCCTGAGAGACAAGCTGTTCACCTGTTCTTAGTTATCAAGAGGTAAGATTAAGCTTTCTAACATTGCTTGGAAAAGAAACTGCATTTTAAGCTGAAAAAAACAAACAAACAAACCAAAAAAAAAACAAACAAACAAACAAAAAAAAAAACAGTTTCTGGTCAATATGGCCATTTTGAGATGAAAACTACATTCCCCTGACTGCCTTTCTCTATAGTGTCATGCTAGTACTAAATTTCAAACTGTATTTCCCAGGATTCCTTTCTGGATCACACAGGTTTTTTTTTTTTTTTTTTTTTTTTTTTTTTTTTGCCATGGGAGGTTTTTTGTTCTCTTTAAGCTTGCTTTAGGATGCCTGCATGGCCGTTTGACAGGTGTACCTCTCTAATCAGAATTTTCACCTGGCATTGTTCCCAGGGCTGGTCAAGTCTATCTGCATGCACTCAGACAGACATTTTGGTGCCCAAAGCAAAATCCCCTCAGGGCTTGCTCCTCCACCTTACCAGGTCAGTGAATGAAAATGCAAGTTCTTGAAACAACAGCGTTTTCAGAAGATTTTCTCCCAGATAGATCTCTGTTGTCTCTGTTTATCCCCTCCTCCAAGATGCAGAGTCCCTGATGCCACTGCTGAGGCTCAGGACCCATGATCTTCTCCTTCAGCCTGACTCCACTAAGCATCTTGCAACAGCCACACCTCCTCTGCACCTCTGCAAAGGCTCTGCCCCTAGCTGCTTAAAAAAAAATACTAGCTTGAAGGAGAGACAGGACTAGCACAGAGGATCTGTTCCAAGAAGTTTTTTGTTCCCTCTTAAAGCAATTACAGGTGATTTCCCCATACTGATAGATGTTACTTCCAGGTGAGTTTTTTTTTTTTTTTTTTTTTTTGTCCTTACAGAAAGAGAAAAAAATCTGACAAAGAAAAGTCTGAAAAGCTTTTAGTTTTTTAGAGAGCTGTTACTAAGATTTTCCTAAGACCTCTATTCTCCTTGACTTTTTTATTTCACCCACATTAGATTCAGGGAAAATTCTTTCCTCTGCTGCTTGGGACTTAGAATTTAAACTGTTCACAAGCCAAAAGCTTCCATGGAAATCTTTTTCTGCCCATTTTTATTCTCATCTTTGATGTATTTCTCTGATTCTTCCCCAGGATTTTGTGTTCATAGTTGGAAATCAAGGACATAGTTTCTTTTTGCTTATCTTATCCTATTTTTTTTTCTTAAACTATATTCCCAATCCAATATTTCTATATTCTACCTTACTCTAATTTTTCCCTACACTATTTTTCTATAGATAGAAATTAAGAGAGTAAAAGGAAGAAATCTAGATAGAAAGAACTGTACACTACAGCCTCACTCACTTTTAACTTTGGCATTCCACTGCCTAACATTCAAACTCCAAAGAATGAAATTACATTGCATTTATCAATTCCTTATTGGCATGCCTTATACCCACAATGCCCCCTGACACTCCTTTTGTCAAGTCCCTGGGTCCCTGTTCCAGGCTCCATCTATGGGAGGCCAGCTGGGAGAACAGCTCCCACAGTTTACCCCAGGGTACTCTTGAGGAGTGAGGGATAAGAGATTTGGATAGAAGGATAGAAGGGGAGAGAAACAGATAGAAACACAGGATAGCCTTGGGAGGGCCTGGATCCTTATCCACTGGCTCCTTCTGGCTCTTCTAAAGGGCTATTTATAGGAATGCCAAGGAGTGGAGCAAAAGACCTCCCCCCAGCACAGCCAAGTGCAGACACTTTGCAATCACCTAGTAACCATACACCTGGTCAAGGAATCCTCTAATTCAGCTCTGCTGGGTAAACCAAGCTCAGATCTCACTAGGAAAACTTTGTGGGCACACAAAAGAGGAAACAGAAACAAAGGTACACACATACAACTTGGACAAACCCAGAAATCAGCACCTAGACCTACCCCCAAATCCAGATGCCTAGGCACCATCATAAGAACACAATCAATAATAGCCAGGGCATATGGCTCCACAAGAGCCCAGGTACCTATCACAGCAGGCTCTGAATTTTCCAACTTGGCTGAAATAGAGGAGAAAAAAATATTTAAAACACACTATGTGAATATGATAAAGGTCCTTAAAGAGGAAATGAATAAAACCCTTAAAGAAATTCAGGAAAACACACACAAAACAAATAAACAAACAAATAAATAAATAAATACATAAATTGGATGAAATTGATAAGTCTCTAGAAGCAAGCCAGGGGGGAAAATAATGTTGAATTAAATGCATAAAACTGTTCAAGACCTGAAAATGGAAATAGAAACAATAAAGAAAATGCAATCTGAAGTAACTCTGGAAATGAAAAATTTAAGACTGTGAACATGATCTACAGATGCAATCTTCACCAACAGAATACAAGAGATGGAAAAGAGAATTTCAGGTATTAATGATATGAAAGAAGAAATGGGTACATGGGTCAAAGAAAATGTTAAAATTAAAAAAAAAAATTCTGAGACAAAACTGCCAGTCCCTCCTGACTACCAAATAGTCTTAAATAGAAGAGTGAGGATTAAAAAGTAAGAGATATAAATAATAGAGATGTAAAAGAAAAATACAGAGACACAGAATAGCATAGGGAGGGCTCGAGGTCAATATTACAGTCACCCCAGTTTATACCTTATGGAATTTTTATGCACCAGCAAGGGGAGAGGCAAAAGACCTCCCCCTCTCAAGGACAAAGTACAGACAAGTACAGACACTTCCTTAATTCTCAAAATATCTAGTAGCCATGGTTTACCACAAAATATCTCCTAATTAGGCCTTGAAGTAAAAACACTGAGTAACAGTGCCTTTGGCCAATATTCCAATATACAGCCTTGCTGGGCAAAACAAGGTTGGACTATCTGACCTTTAGTCAAGACAGAATAAGGCCACACTATGGAGTCTCTTTGGATCCCACATAACACCCAGGAATTCTGGGACATTGTTAAAAAAAAAACACTTAACAATACTAGGAATACAAGAACAAGAAGAATCCCAGATCAAAGGCTGAGAAAAGATGCAAAAAGTAAATCAAAGAAAATCTAACCTAAAGAAGAAGATCCTATAAAGGTACAAGAAACATACAGAGCAGCAACTCAGCTGGAGAAAAAAGAAAGGAAGGAAGGGAGGGAGGGAGGAAGGAAGGAAGAAATCCCCTTGCCACATAATAATTAAAACACTAAACATACAGAAATAACTTTAAAAGCTGCAAAAGAGAAAGTCTAAGTAAAATGAAGGCAGACCTATCAGAATTACGTCTGGCTTCTCAATGGAGACTCTAAAAGCCAGAAGATCTTGAGCTGAAGTGCAGAACACTCTAACAGACCACAAATGCCAGATCAGATTACTGTACTGAGAAACACTTTCAAACTCCATAGATGGAGAAAATAAGATATTTCATGACAAATTCAAGTTTAAACAATGTCTATCTACAAATACACCTCTTTATAAAATACCTGAAAGAAAACTCCAACCCAGGAAGATTACCTTTACCCATGAAAACACAGGAAATAAATAATATCACACAGCAAAATCAAACAAATGGATCTCTCTCTCTCTCTCTCTCTCTCTCTCTCTCTCTCTCTCTCTCTCTCCCCCACCAATATCACCAACATGAACACCAACAACAAAATAACAGGAATTAACAGTCATTGGTCATTGATATCTCTAAATATCAATGATTTCAATTCCCAAATGAAAATACAGAGATTAACTGAGTGGATACAAAAACAGGATCCATCCTTCTGCTGCTTGCAAAAAACACACCTTAACATCAAGGACAGATAGTACCTCAGGGTCAAGGATGGGAAAAAACATATACCAAGCCAGTGGATCTAACAGAACTGAATTCAAACCAATATTAATCAAAAGAGATGGGGGATGACACTATGTATTCTTTAAAGGAAAAATTTACCAAGATGCCATTTTAGTTTTTAATATCTATGCCCCAAATGCAAGGGAAATCATATTTTTTTGAAATATGGATGCTTACACACTGTAGGAGACTTCAAAACCCTGCTCTTTCCAATGGAAAGGTCATTCAGACAAAAGCTAACAGAGAAATGCAGGAGCTAACTGTCTTTATAAATCAAATGAACCTAACAGCTATTTACATAGTATTCAACCAAAACACAAAAGAACATACCTTCTCAGTACCTCATATATGGTAGGCTGTTAAGTTTTATTTTTGTCAGACTTCATTTGTAGATGTAACCAACCATCTTATTAAATAAGAAACACAGAAACAATGTAAAAGAGAAAGCCGAGAGGTCAGAGCTCGGAGCTAAAATCTCACCCTTCCACCTGCGGTATCCCAGCTTCCCAAAAGAGAGCTATTTCCTGTGTGTAAGTCGTTTTTTCTAGTCATTCTGCCTTCTCATTGGTTGTAAACCCAAACACGTGACTGCCTCGTCACTATCTGAATGTACAGCCCCCTAGGTCTTAAAGGCATATGTCTCCAATGCTGGCTGTATCCCTGAACACACAGAGATCTATGGGATTAAAGGTGTGTGCCACCACCGCCACACTCTCTCTATGGCTCTAATAGCTCTGACCCCCGGGCAACTTTATTTATTAACATACAATCAAAATCACATTTCAGTACAATTAGAATACCACCACATTCATTTGCCTGTAATATTAGGTTAATTTATAATAGGAAAATTTTTCTTTTATAATGTTGACTCTAGAGAAAGTTAATTTTGAAACAATTATTTTTAAGACCAGTGATTACCAAACTTTGACCAATTAATAACTAATAGGAAATTAGCTATATCTGAGAATCTGGCAAATCACAGATACACTAAATTTTTTTTATATATCAAACAAACATTTAATTTATATTTTGATTAAAATCTAAATCATTCAATAAAATTGATAATTTCAGGATGAAACAAAATTTCACAAAAGTCACTCAAACCTAAAGATATAGGATATGTTAGACCATATTCTTAATAACTATCAACTCTATAATTTTTAAAAAGTTACCATTCAAATGCTAAAATTTGCAATGATCAAGGGTATGAACCAATATTTTCTTCACAATTCTAAAATTTACATGTTATTTAAAATAAAAATAAAAGTAAAATGTCAACTTTCTATAAAAAATTATCAAGAATAACTCAGCATTGCCATTGATAGGTTAAATTAAGCAACATTATAGCTGTTTAGCTAATTTTATGTTGGCAACTGTGAACAGTGTAATCACCACACACACACATATACAAACATACATGCACACACAAATATGTATATATGTTGTAGTTGAGTAAAATAAAGTGGGCTTAAAAATATGATCCTGTTTCTGTAGTGTTTTAAGAACAATATAATCTATGGTAACAGAAATCAATAGGTAGCTACCACTATACTATAGACATTTGTTTGTATTTAAAAAAGGCACTACATTGGATGTTTTGTAGTCCTGATATCATGATCTTAGTCAATTAATGTATTGTTTATAGCTTTGTCTGAAGTAATGATATTAAGGGAGTAAGATCTCTATATTTCATTGTATAAACCTATACTCACATATATTTATACTACTAAAGAAGTAAAAAATTACCAAGAAAAAAATTTAAATGGCATAGTATAGAGTAGGAGAAAATATTTGTACTAAATAAATGTTATGTTGAGCCCAGAACATATATGGAATATATACATGTCAATAATATCATGAAATATTTTATTATATTCAGTATGAAAATATGAAGGAATAATTTGTAAAAACATAATTTCAAAATGTCCTCAAGTCATGGGTATCTAAGTCAGGGAAACTAAAAGTAAAAAGACATTTATTGTAGGTCTAAAATCAAATACCCTATAATGTTGGCAAAGAGACACAGCAACTAGAGTTTTCTGCATTCTTTGTGGGAGCATCAACTGGTACTATCACATTGGAATCAAATTTTGAATATTTTAGAGATAAAAGTAAGTATTTAATCAATCCTTTTAATAACATGCATCAACAGATGGGTAAATGTATACTCATTTGCTCCAGCTTTAAAGCAAAAACAAATAGCAAAGCATTCAATTATTGATCAACAGAAAAATACACAGATAAATAGTAAATCTCAGTATATCATAAATTGGAAATGGTCTGATAGAGATAGTCACATGCTTCTGAATCTGCTATGTAGAACAAAAAGTTGGCAGAGCAAAACAAGTATTTACAGATGTCTTTATTTTTATCAGCAGCTTGGGCACTTATCCCAGGTCTGTTGTCATTGGAGGCAGGTCAAAGGATGTCTGCTTCCTAGGGCTGGCAGAGGCTCACTGAGAACAAACACAGATACCTTCTGGCATGAAACAAACCTTGCTGTTACTTAGGGTGGAAAAGTTTGTGCATGTGTCAAAAACATCCCATTGTACATCAAAATATTTGTGCTTCCACATATTGTACATTAATTCATTGAAATTAAAAGAATCATCTATTAGAACACAAGTTTATATTTTGAGTCTGCTAGCTAAATTCTAAGTAAAATACTTTTTTTCTATTAAAACCTTGCTAAATTCAACAACTGGTTTTATAGAGACTTTCCTGGAAGACAATTTTGAACCTATAATATAGAATAACAAAATTTAATTATACTAGTGTATTGTAGAAAACACATTGCACCTGTTCTCTAATATAATAAAAACGAGCCATTTTCAAAATCTAAATTTGTATACTATATTGTATAGTACAGTGTTTCAGTTATTTACAACAAGTTGGCTCATAAGATTACATAAGACAGAAACCTCTAATAAAAACTATCCTCTCATTTGTGAGATAACAATGTATAGGTGAGACGACCACAGTTATATATAATAACTGTAAACTGAAGAGAAATAGCTTAGCCAGAGTAGTCTGATCATAACTGCCTGTAACATAATGACTGTTGTCATCAAGACATGTGTTAGGTCAGCCCATTTTTTCAACTTATTATGAGTATTAGGTTGGTGTATTCATGGTAGTCAGGGTTGTATGTTTAGTTTTGAATGACACCTAATGTTGTAAAGATTTGCTAAGTCTGTGTCTCATTGATTCTAGAAGGACTGTAGTATACTCTCCAAACATACACATTCTTATAGATATATTTTTCTAATGCACACTTTAATTATTTTAAGTTATAACACACTTCGGTATCATGTAGTTTAATTTAATTTTCATTAAAACTATGGCTCCAAAGGAGAGATGGTTCAATGTGAAAGAGCCTGTATTTTTGAAGGAATACAGGATCATAGTTCCTAGCACCCACATCACATCGGCTGTCTAATAACTGCCTGTAATTGAGGATTGGGGTAATTGATGTCTTTGGCCTCCACAGGCATCTGTACTCATGTGTACATATACATATGAGCAAACCTGTATACCTACTTAAAAATCATACAAATAAATTTTTAAAACCATGGCCCCTATATTTGACTTCAGTGGTAAAATAAAAGAGAATTTAAGACAATTTATTCTGTATTTTGTGATTTCTCCTAATCACTAGACTAGCTTGAGTAAGAGTTTATTCAGAGAATTTCAATAAGTAAATTTATATAGTGCAAAAGACTGATTTTACATTATATCAATGAGTTCATTGCTAAGTAATGTAAAAATCACTTATTAACTTACACATCCATAATATATTGTGTGACACATTAAATTACATGTATAAATAAGTAAATAATAAATTTCAGCACCGAACAGGATTACAAAATATTGTTCAATATTAATTTTAAGATATGGTAATAAGATAGGCAGGGTAATAAAATGAAAGCTATTGTTGGTCATTCTTTAACAGAGATGTAGGTTGAATATAGATTACATGATCAGTCTTGTGATTGACATTTTTCAATTATGAAAAGTATGGCAGAAGTGTTAGGAAGCAATTTTGCTGTGATCTTAGAGGAAGAATTAATTCACAATGGACCAGGTATATTGGGCAGGACAGCAGAAGCAAAATCCTGTCAATTTCATATGTATATAATAAAAACAGATTATCAAGTAGCACTGAACCTCTGTGTGTATGTTAGTATATGTGTGTGTGTGTGTGTGTGTGTGTGTGTGTACATATGTGTATTTATTATTTATAGAAGAGAATATACCGAAAGGGCCCAACCCCATATAATTTTGCAATATTGTATACATATTCTAAAAAACATTATCTGAAATAATAATAGATTTCCATATGTTTAATAAAAAATGAAGTAATGTACTTTTAGTTAAACTAAAATTTAGTTAAACTGGATGATTTAGGATGAACATAAGAATAGACTATAACTATCAGAGCTTCATTTCATAGCTCTGCAAATGAAACCATGCACACTGAGAAGGTTAATGTATGATTTTCCTCCATTTCTATTTATATTTTTGGTTTCGTTATTCATGTACTTTATTTAATTTTTGAAAATTTCCTTTTTTAATTTAAATTTTATTTTCATTTTACATATCAACCACTGTTCCCACTCCCTCCTCTGCTCCCATTACTCTCCCACATTCCCCTCATCCCATTCCCCATTCACTCCTCATAGTGGGTAAGGTCTCCTTTGGGTAGTCAACATACAGGCTAGTAAACTAAGTTTAACTAAGTTAAACCCCTTCCCCCTGCATCAAGTTTCAGTAAGGCAACTCACCATAGGGAATGGGCTCTAAAAAGTCAGTTCATGTAGCCAGGACAGGTCCTGGTCCCTTTGCCAGGGGCCCCACAAAAAGATCAAACCCCACAACTGTCACACACATTCAGAGGACCTAGTTCGGTCCCATGCAGGCTCCACAGCTGTCAGTCCAGAGTCTCTGAGCTCCCACTAGCTCAGGTCAGCTGTCTCTGTGGTTTTTCTCATCATGATCTTGACCCCTCTTGCTCCTGTAATACCTCCTCCATCTCTTCAACTAAATTCCAAGAGTTTGCCAAAGTGCTTGGCTGTGGGTCTCTGCATCTGCTTCCATCAGTCACTGCATGTAGGTTCTATGATGACAATTGTGGTAGTCACCAATCTGAGTACAGGGGAGGCTAGTTCAGCCACCCTCTCCACTATTGCTAGGAGTCTTACTTGGGGGCATCCTTTTGGGTTTCTGGAGATTTCCCTAGCACCAGGTTTCTCTCTATCCCCATATTGGCTCACTCTATCAAGATATCTCTTTTTCATTGTTCTCTCTCCCTGTCTCTCCCCAAACTTGGCCATCTTAAACCTTCATGTTCCCACTCCCCATCTCCTCCCCTCTATTCCCACCTCTCAGTTTACCCAGGAGATCTTAACCCTTTCCCCTTCCTTGAGCGATCCATGCATGTCCTTCTTAGTGACCTCCTCTTTACCTAGCTTCTCTGGGTTTGTGGAGTGTAGCCTGGTGGTTATCATTCACTTTGCGTCTAATATCCACTTACGAGTGAGTACATACTTTTGATCATAAATATTCTCTCCCCAAACTACTCTCAGATTTTCCATTTCCCTTCCTACCCCATTTCACATTCTTTCCATTTCTTATAAAAACCATTAGCAAAAGGACAAAAAATAACCAACCAACCACCAACCAACCAACCAAACAAACAAAAAGACCCAGGAAGAAATGGAATGCAATTTATCCTGAGCAATTACTCTCCTGAGTTTGAAGACTATCCTGGAGTGCAGTTGATATTCCTGGTGTCACTGTGTTGAAGAATACTGGTTTTCCCTTTCCCAGTAGCGATAACATATTAATGGACTCTTTGTGTATAGGAGATGGGCTCACTTCCCTTCATTGTCCTGGGATTTGTTGGGCTTGAGCTTGAGCAGGTCTTAGGCATTCTGTCACATGTGCTATAGTTCATCTGCCCAATTTTGTCTGGAAAAATGCTGTTTTCTTAATATTGTTCACTGCCTCTGGTTCTTACAATCTGTCAGCTTCCTCTTTTGTATAGATCCTTGAACTTTGAGAGAAGTTTTATGTAAGCATTCCATTTAGGGCCAAGTGATCCAAGGTCTCTCTTCCTCTGAATATTGTCAAGATTGTGTGTCTGTATGTTAATTTTCATCTCTTACAAGAAGAAGCTTCTCTTATGGTGGTTGAGTGATATCCTGATCTTTGGATATGACAATACATCATTAAGAGGCCTTTTATGGCCATGTTGCTTTAGTAAAAATAATACTAATATGTTTTTTCCTAAGGCATATGACTTATCTATTTTCATGTTCTGAACCTCATTAAAAGTGTCAGGTATTTGCTCCATTTCAGGGAGAGGGGATTAAATACATTAAAAAAGTCACTTATTTCTATAATATCTGTGCCACTATTTTGCACCAGTGAGCATATCTTGCAAGCATGTTTCATTTGGTTCATAGGTGAGTGAAATTCATGGTGGCTTTTCTCATCTGGCAGAATGCATAGTACCTTACAGCATTATGAATATAGTCAGTAGGAATGCAGCATCCACATGAGCACTAGCTTGATTTCTCCATATCAGATGACACAAGCATGTGGTGTCTTCAACTGTAGGTTTTGATATCAGGTTGTAGAGGATAACCAATAACATTAGACATAGCCTGTAATATTTTGAGTGGATATCCTATATGACTATTTTGAACAACAACTCAGAAAATAAATAATTCCATTCCTGGTACAGGGAGTTTTATTTGGTAAAATATGATATATAGTTGGGGTATTATATTCTGCATAACAGGGTAACTCCATTTAAGCTTTTATATGTGTGTTTATATCAGAAAGTTTCTATATTTTCTAATTTGGTAATTTGCTGTTATTTATCCCTCCCAATATTCTATCTTCTACTACACTTTCCCATGCCCCCATTTAATCTCCTAATTATATTTTTTCTTATACTATTTGCAATACAATATTTTCTTTTCTGTAGAAGTTTCCTTTCTCTCCCCTTGTTCCTTAATAGCTACCACATCTCTGTAAATATTATGAGTGAAACAAACCTGTCTGAAGCTTGATAGCTAACACCCACATACAAGTGGAAACATACAATGTTGATTTTTCTAGGTCTTGCTTACCTCACTCAGGATAATTGTTTCCAGCACCATCCTTTCCCCTGGCAGTTTCATTTTTTAATGACTAAATAATGTAAATGTACAATATTTTCATTATTCATTCCTCAGTTGATAGAAATCTATTTTGTTTTGTTTCCTATTTCTGGGTCTTCATGAAGCTAAAAAGCTTCTTTACAGCCAAAGATACTATGACTTGAGTTAAGGCGCACCCTACAGAAAGAATAAAACTATTACCAAGTATACAATTGGCAGATTTCTAATATCTAGAATATGCTGTGGATATCGTTCTGTATAAATAAAACACTGATTGGCCAGTGGCCAGGCAGGAAGTATAGGTGGGACAAGAAGAGAGGAGAATTCTGGGAAGAGGAAAGCTGAGTGGGAGAGACACTGCCAGCCGCCATAACAAGCAGCATGTGAAGACGCTGGTAAGCCATGAGCCAGTGGCAAGGTATAGATTTATAGAAATGGATTAATATAAGATATAAGAACAGTTAGCAGGAAGCCTGACATGGCCATACAGTCTGTAAGCAATATAAGTCTCTGTGTGTTTACTTGGTTTGGTCTGAGCTGCTGTGGGACTGGCGCGTTAGAGGGATTTGTCCTGACTGTGGGCCAGGCCGGACCAGAAAAACTGTAGCTACAAGAATATACAAATAACTAAAACACTGAATACTAGAAAATACATACTCTAATTAAAAACAGGATCTAATATTAAACAGATAGCTCTTAAAAGATGAAACCCAAGTGACTGCAAAACACATAAAAATGTTCTTCACTCTTAAGTATTAGGGAAATCCAAACTAAAACCACTTTGACATTTCACCTTACCCCATTCAGCATGGACAAGTTTTAAAACAACAAATGACAGCAGGTGCTGAGTACAATGAAGGGAAAGTGGATCACTGGTTTATTAGTGTGCAGGTTCCTCAAATATCTGAAAATAGGTCCACTACAAGATTCAGCTGTATCGTTTTGGACATATACCAATGACTCTACATCTTAATATAGAGACATTTGTACATCCATGTTCATGGTGATTGTATGCTTAATAGCCAGAATTTCTGTATTTTAGCCTGAACTCAGTTTCTGCTTTTCCATTTTTGTTTTCAAAGTGAAATGGGCAAGAGATTTGATGTACTAATATTACTTTCTATCTATTTATAGAAATATACTATCATTTATATCAGGTCTACATGTGATAAATTCATCCAGGCCTACCATTTCCATGCCTTAGATCAAGGAATGTAGTCTATTTTGTCATAATACAGGACTTTAAAAAAGATTTCCAAGCAAAATCAACACAGATTTGTCAGATATGAAACTGTCACTATTTAATAGAATATTTAAAGGAAAAAGACTGATGCAGAAAACAAATATAACAAGATGAAAATCTAAAAATTAAGGTAAAGAAAAGAAAGCTCTAAGCAATTTTGAGGTAAGGAAAATGATTTATTGAGGCTTTTTTTTTAAAAATCACATTTTAACTGGTTCTCTTTAGAAGTCTGTTCCATGCCTTGGCTGTGTACTATCCTTTAATCAAGCACCTTTCTGTTCTTTAATCCATGTACTTAAATCTGTGGTAAAAACCTGTTCTTAAGAAGGCTAATATTCTGTCAATTCCCCTACTCCAAATTTGAAGCAGTAATACTATATCTCTGCACATTAAAAACAATGTATCTCAATCCCTTAAAAATCCTTGAAGCCTGCTGGTGGTGGTGTAGGCCTTTAATGCCAGCACTCAAGAGGCAGATCTAGGCAGATCTCTGTGAATTCAAGGCCGGCCTGTTCAACAGAGCATGATCCAGGAAAGGCATAAAAACTGAATGGAGAAAACTTGTGTCAAAAAAACAACAACAAAAAATCCTTGGAAGTGGGAGACATTGTTAGGCTTGTGGAAACCTCAACCCAAAACTTCCCATTGCCATGTATCAGTGATAGAAACAAGTTTATAATCAAATTGTATGCTGTTCATTTCAAATTATCCCAATATCTTTGCCATTTCATTGTGTTTATCAGGAAATACTTAATGTCATAATACCAAATGAGGCAAAAAAAGAAAGAAAGAAAGAAAGAAAGAAAGAAAGAAACCAAAGAAGAACAAAAATCCCATCAATCGAAATGTATTTATTTTTTATCAGCTTCAGTTGATGCTACTGTCCTCTCTCTCACTGCACTTGGTCCCGGAGGAAGCAAGAAGTGCTGGTGCATGTTTTTCTCTGAAGTTGAGATGAGTGTACGAAGTGCTGACCCTCATGCTTGGAGGAGAGTAAATCAGCACTTAAAAATAACCCTGAAAAAATGATAAAAGAAAGAAAATGCTGAGGAAAGTACATCTGGAGCTTGGCATTCATGGTACTCAGAGATGTTGAAAGCCCTGCATTCAAAGACAAGTTATAATGGAGCTCTGCATAGCCCTGATAAAAAGACACTACATGCTGTGACCTGGCTGTGACCTTTATTTAAAATAAATAATGATTATTATGGTTTTCTATAGCACAGTATATGGATATAGTCAATCTTTATAAATAAATATTTTACTGAAAATGTATCTATCTGTATATGTATGCATGTATGTATAAATGATAAGAAAATAAATCAATTGAATTTTATCAGTTAGTTTTTTGTCTTTATTTAGGCAAAAAGTTCTTCTTAGAGAAAGAACATTCAACTGTATATAGGGTATTTCCAACTTTATCTGTTATATGCTTCTGGCATTTATAAATCAGAGTACTGTCTATTAATCTGGATCATGACTTTTGAGAGATGACAAATCTATCAGTCAACCAGAATACCTTCTGAGTTAGGATATCATTGGCCATTAATTTTTCTAATTTTCCATGAGGAATCTATTTAAAACTTTCACAGTTACAAGCACTCATTTTTTGCTTGGTTATCATTCTAACTCAATGGGAAAACTAAAGGTGTTGAGATCAATGGACAAGTAGTAGTAGTAGGAATAACTGTGTGTGCCTTCCTAATTAATGCCCAGGACTAGCAATCACAGATTAGGAACACAATTCCAAAGTCCTTCCCTTACATTCTAAGGCATGCAATGGTACCAAATCATTGATCTGAAAATTGATTTCAAAAGGGGGGATTCTAATATTTCCCATACATAGAATATTTTAAACACTAAATTTGTTGTTAAATATGGAAACTTCTACTTTGTGTAATATTTATCTATTAAAATTAAAAGCATTCTTAAAGTATTGTGATTCATATTTCTTCCAGAAGATAATGAGTCTAGGAAATAGTCATAAATATACTAAAAAACCCTATCTAGATAATTGCTATGTCACACTTACTGAAGGGATTCAACAGCAAAAGCAATCCCTCAATCACTCAAGAATCTTCTGAGTGATCTATTAAGAGTACAACTGGTGGACATTGAATGCCAGTAGAGAAGATGCATAGCGAGGCACAGAAACAGAAAATGAATCCAATAGAAGCACACATTGTTGGAAATTGTATGAGTCAAAGTAAAACATACACACACAAAACACACACACACACATGTGCACACTCATACACACACAGAAATATATTCACATATCACACACATGTGCACACTCACACACGTGCACACACACATACACACACATCATACACAAACTTGTACAATATACACACTCATACAAAGACACAGCACAGAGATAATATAGACTCAAAGCACAATCCAATAAGTAATACTTTAGAAAATAAATGGTTATATTTCTCTTTATTGTGAAAATTAAGAAGAGGAAAAATCATTATACTTACAGATGAAGTAGATTTTAGAAACATACTAAACAAAATATATGTATGGACATAATCGGTTGGTAAATTTTCCTTAATGTTACACTTGAAATTAATAAAAATTATAGAAGTAGATGAGGGTTTACTGATATGATGAGTAGACTTTCTGAATTACATGAGAATTGTATAAAAGTTCAGTACATTTTCTCTGTATATTTTAAATAGATAAATACAATATTTAAAAATCTTATGATATTATTCATTTAAAATATACAATTCAGAAATGATATAATTGTGAACTTTAAAATTGTCATATGACTAGTTGAAGATATGAAAAATGTCTGTCTTATCCCATACAGTTATATTTTTATGCAATAGATCTTTGGTTGATCATTCTAGATTTTTATAAATACCTTAGTGAAGGTTGATAGCATGTCTTCTAATTTATAAATTTTCAAGATTCTCACATTCCAGTTTGATAATGCAAACTTTTTCAACTTGCAAATTTGAATATGTAATATGGAAAACTGCCCCAACTTTATGTGTTTCAATCCAAGGGTTTGCACTGTTTTTGTAAAATAAGCATCTCCTTTGAGCCAATTCACACCACGAAAGTTTCTATTGTCTACATGATAGATACTCTAATGGGGGTAATACAGAGTTTCCTAGTAGAGTAATTCCCAGTCATGCTATATAAACCTTCTTAAAGAGGTAAGTCTTAAGTCTGACCATTCACATCACTTCTTTAGAAGATTGGATGAATCCTGTGCACATGTATCAAAGTTACTTACAGAGTGATGTAACCAAAAATGAAAAATGAATGTGTTTTAAATAATTCACCCTCATCATAAAAGGCCTTGGTAACAAATTATCTTCTTGGTGAATAGCTTAACTGAACCTAGCAATGAAAAAGAATAACTGTATTGCCTTTTTTTGAAATTGTATTATTTCTTTTTTTGTTTTGTTTTCTTTTTTTATTAAGAAAAAAATTTATTCATTTTACATACCAATCACAGATCCCCCTCTTCCTTCCTCGTGCCCCTTCAGCCTGCTCTCCCCCAATCAACCCCCCATTCCCTCCTACAAGACAGTAAGGCCTCCCATGGGGATTCAGCAGCGCCTGGTACATTCAACAGAGGTCTAAGCCCATCCCCCTGCATCAATGCTGTGCTAGATGTCCCACCACAGGTAGTGGGCTCCAAAAAGCTTGCTCATGTGTCAGGGATGGATCCTGATCTTACTGCCAGGGGGACCCTTAAGTAGATCAAGCTATACAACTGTTTTGCTTATGCAGTGATTCTAGTCCAGTCCCATGCAGACACCACAGCTATTGGTCTAAAGTTGATGAGTTCCCACTAGTTTGGTTTGTTTATCTCTGTAGGTTTCCCCATCATAATCTTGATGTTCCTTGCTCATAGAATCTCTCTTCTATCTCTTTGACTGGACTCCTGGAGCTTGGCTTGGTGTTTGGCTGTGAATCTCTTCATCTGCTTCCATCAGTTACTGAATGAAGGTAGGACGATGACAGTTAGGGTATCCACCAGTCTAATGAGGGGTGGGCAATGGAGGGTAGCAGACAGGGGATGTGAACAAAAGGGAACAGGATAGTCAAGTTGGAACAGGGAAGGAGCGGGAGAGCAGTGAAAGAGATAACCATGATAGAGGGAGGCATCATGGGGATAGGGAGAAACCAGCTGCTTGGGAACTTACCAGGAATCCACAAGGATGACTTGGACTACTGGCAACAGTAGAAAGGATGACTGCAATGGCTTACCCTGGTAGTCAAATAGTATTATTTCTTAATACTACCATTGCCAAATACATGAACATACTTTCCATCAGTCATCCAGCTGCTGGCCAACACTGATAGTATACCTGGAAAAATATTTTTCTCCAATCTTCAGCAATTTGTGTGGTTCTTGTAAAACTATAAAATTGAGTGGAAGAGTAGACATCTTCTACTGTACGTGCTGTTCTAACCAACCATGACCATCTTAGCAGAGAAAGTGAAGGGAGTTTGTAGCATGAATCCTAATTGGTCTTAATAAAAACCTGGAGCCAGATACCTGGGTAAATGCTGAAAGATCAGAGAGACAAAGGAACAAACCATAACCACCTCTCACCTCACCAACTCCTCAGCCAAAAGACTGAGCTCCTCTCTTCTCCTGCTTTATAATCCTTTGTCAATCCAGCCATATCACTTCCTATTTCAACCTCTCTAGTTCTGGGATTAAAGGTATATGTGACTCCCAAGTACTAGGAGCAAAGCCATGAGATCCTAAATGCTGGGATTAAAGGTGTGTCCCACCACTGTCTGGCCTTTATGGCTAACTTGTGGCTGGCTCTGCACTCTGATCTTCAGACAAGCTTTATTTGTCTAAGAATAAACAAAATATCACCACATTCCCCCTTTGTGTCTAAAATTTAAAAAAAGATTATAAATAATATAAGAAAAAATATATACAGCAAGTACAATAACTATAGACAATATATACAAGCAATAATTACGTTAATAATATCTAGTCCATTAACACTTGACAAATTCAGAGAAAATACTCCATTATTTATCCTATTTTGGTAAGTACAAAGTGTTGTACTTAATTCACTTTCTATCTTAACTTGCATTACCAACCAACAACTAAATTTGATGTCTCAAACTTATACATTATATTGTAGCTAAAAGTTTTTCTGTATCCCACCTGGCCCATGGTCCGGACTCAATATAAGCCCTGCACTTTCCCATTACGCAGAGATTGGAAAACAAATGATACAGTTACCTCACCCAAGACTTGACAATTAACAATATATCATTTACTAACTGTATGGCCATTAGCTCAAGCTTATTACTGACTAGCTCTTACACTTAAATTAATCTATAATTCTTATCCATGTTTAGCCATGTGGCTTGGTACCTTTTTTCAGTTCTGCCTTCACAACTTGCTTCCTCTGTGTCTTGCTGGCAAGTATTGACTCTGCCTTCTTCTTCCCAGAATTCTCCTTGCCTGCTTGTCTCTCACTTATACTTCCTGCCCGGCTACTGGCCAAACAGCATTTTATTTATCAACCAATCAGAGCAATACATTCACAGCATACAGAATGATATCACCTATCACTTTACACCTCTTTAGTGAGTTTCTTTTCTGAATTTGTTAACAAGGAAAACTATAACTATAACTACCTAGTCTTCAGCTCCCTCAGAGACCTGAGAAGGAAATATTAACTGAGTAAACAGGAAGTGCAAACAAGAGACTTCCAAAATTTGTGAGAAATGACAGAACCAGCTGTCTGCCTGGACAGTCATCCAATGTTCCTCTGCAAAACTGGGGCTTCCGTTTATCTGACAGAAATATCTGTGAACCAGGATTTTCTGAATGTCTGTCCTACCTTGTCTTGGCAAAGTTGAGCAGTCCTTTCTTTTTGTGTCTAGCTTGCCCCATTTGGACAGCATACTGTCAGTACTCAAGACAAGCTCATTTTCTTGCCCACTGACTAACATTTGCCCCAAAGAAAGTAAATTCCATACGGAGTATTTTTGATACTCTGAAATAGATTCCTGTTGCCAGGAGCAGACATGTCTCATTGTCTTTAAAAAAGAACCTATACTACTGAAACATCTTAAATGCCATATTCTATAGATCTCTGAATTGTTTAAAGATGACCTGTCTATATAAAATATATCTCTCTTTGGCCTTGAAAACATACCTAATATGACTACAAGTTCGATGGTAATAGGTGACTGCCGTGGCCCGCACAGCTGGAGCACAGAATCTGGCGAGGGACACCGAGGTTAAACAGCATTCTAGACACCCAGTTTCGGTTCGTCAGGGAAGCAGCTCTCTTTATTCGTACCAACATGGGTTTATATATCCCTCTAACAGCAGGGGTCAAGGAATGGTCACTCTGTATCCAGAGGCAAGCCAGACGCTGTTTTCCAAACAGGGAAAACCACAGGGGAACTGATCCCCAGCACCCTCCGGAACCCAACTGCACATTTTTCACACAAACAACTTAACTGGGACAGGACAAAAAAGGGAATTTAAAATTAAAGCAGCAAACTTACTGCTGCTGACAGGTGACTAATTACTAACCTGTATTTCTTTATTATTCTTAATGGTTTATAATAATAACTTACAAGGCCTAGCAATTTGCACTACATTGTTAATTGAAGTTTATAGGTACAATACCTTGAACAAGATTAAAAATATAGGTACAGTATGTTCTAACAAAAATAATCTCAACTTTGTATCAATATATAAAGATCTATAACAACATAAAATATTTTAAAAAATAGTTGCTTTTTAAAAGTAGATTTAATAATCTACCCTTTTATCCTATCATATCTATATCCTCTTTTCTCTTTTCAGAGTAGATTAAATAATCTTCACATTATCCTAGCATTTCCATATCCCCTTTTTTCTTTTTTCTATTTTTCTTTTCAAAACAAGAACCCTGAATCTAGTCTCCTTTGTTCAGCTTTTTTCCTGACTAATACCAACCATCCTAAATGTAGGCAACCATTCTAAATGATAACAAATATCGATAACTGATTGAAAGACCAAAACCCACCAATCTCACCTGATGGGAATGTGGGTGTCATGTTCTTAAAATTAAATCCTGCTATCTGGGAGTGATAACATCTTTAGGAGATCCTGAAAGGAAAATTTTGGGTTAATTGTCAAAGTCTTGGGAGAGGTAACTGTATCATTTGTTTTCCAGTCTCTGCATAATGGAAAGTGCAGGGCTTGTATTGAGTCCTGGCTAGAATAGTCTGTGAAGCTGGATTATCTCAGCTACCCACCTCAAAATTATTTTGAGCAGGTTGGAGTTCAAAGCTAATCTCTATGTCGTATTTTTCAGCTTAGTGGTGTTATCCTAATCCATGTGGAATCATTGCTGTGGGGCACAATCATCCTTTTGGAGATTTCAATAGTCATTGTTAGGCTTGGTCATTGTTTACTGCAGAAAACTTAAATTTAAAACTGCATTTTAAATGTCATATGCATCAGATCTCAAAGAGATTAAAGGATAAATATTTGTTATGTACGTTCAAGAGTACAAAAACTTAATTCTTGGTTACTTGATAGAGACTTAAACCTAAAATCATGTACAGGAAGCTAGATGAAGCTTTATTTTCTAGAATTAGTTAATACTCTATATGATCATTAATATCATGATAAGAAGTTTAATATATATTTACATATTAATCTAATAAATTTTGATATAAAATTCATGCCTTAAGAAATTTTTTAATATTAAATAAAGCCAAAGGATAATGAGATTCGTAGCAATAGAATAGTCCCTTAAATTCGGGTTTTATTCTGTCCCCATAGCAAGTGGCTCTTATGACATGACACAGAGATTTTGCATATTTCTTTAATAAGCATGCTTGGGTTTAGAGAAGAAGTAAGCCACATTCCAACTCCAAAGCCAGCTCTAATTTTTAATTGGAATGGGACTAGAAAAAGAATATTTGCTTTATGTGTAATGCTGAGAAGAGCAGAAACACATATTTAGGAAGATTTGTGAAATTTTATCCTGTTGAAAATGTGATATATCAATAGGCCAATTTACAATTTGTCTAGGTCATTTTTTTCTGCATGATTTGTCCTTTTTCTTCACATGTCTCATTTGTCCAGTGGTCTTCAAATTCCTTAGTTGGATGCCTTCGTTCTCCTGAAAGACAAAAACAAAACCCTTCCTCAATCCTAACTATGGCAATTTATATCTGACCAAATGAAAAGCATTTGTAAGTGGTATAAGTTAATTTAAATTGAATGATCATGCTGGTTTATGAACCATCACTTCTTTTAACCAAGTGGTCTCTTTTGTTCAATCAAACCTTTATCATTTTTGATGGCATCCGTAGCTTTTCTTCTTCTGTGGAAACAAAACCAAAACCTCTCCCCCAGTGTAACACATATCCTGGTTTCTGTTCTGAGGTCAGTACATCTTTGAAGTATACAGGCTGATTTAATTCTATAGTTTTTTTCCCATTATCCAGTGTCTCTCTGCAGCTGTCACTTCTTTCTCATTAGAATTTAGAAAATTCAAAGTTAATAAAGCATTATGCCATCTATTTCTGGGGCTCTTTATCACCCCTTTCTGTTTATTTAGCATATCCTTCAAAGTTCAATTTGATCTTTCTACGACTGCTTGTCTTATAGGATTGTGTGGTATACCTGTAATATGCTTTATATTGTAATAAACAAAAAACTGTTTCATTTTACAAGAGACATATGCTGGATCATTGTGAGTCTTAATTTGTACAGGTATACCCATGATGGCAATAACTTCTAGCAAATGCACGATTACAGAATCAGGCTTTTTGGAATTCATAGCAGTTGCCCATTAAAATTCTGAATAAGTATCAATTGTGTGGTACACAAATTTTAATTTACCAAATTCTGCAAAATGAAACATGCCCATCTGACAAAATTCATTCCTTTGAGTACCCTTTGTATTACTTCCTGTAGGTAGTGAAGTTTGGTTGTATAAAGAATAAGTAGGATATTTCCTAAAATTTTCTTTGGTTTATTGTCCAGTGATGGAAATATCCTTTTTGAAACTGCTGTTATTGACATTTTTTTTATGAAATTCGGAGGCCTCTAGCACATTTCCTATCAATAGTTGATTAATTTCTTCATTACTTTTTGCTAGAAGACTTCAAGAGCATATGGAATCAGATGTGTGTTATATATCAGGGATGATTCTTATTCCTGATTACTTCTTGTAACTGAATAAGTACAAAGTTAATTCTGATTTATCATGAATAAATTCAGCAGTTTCAATGTGTCTTTCTGCATACTGAGAGTTAGTAATTATGTTAAAAAGTTCTGTAAAATCCATTAATACCATCAGAATAGCATATATTTCTGACTTTTAGACAAAATCATAAGGGCTTTGAGCCACTTCCTTAAATTTCCTGATTTATAACTTTCCTTCACCAAGTTATATGCATCAATATAATATGTAGGGTGCTCCAGATATTAGTGTTCTCCATATAATGCAAGGAAGAATCCAGTCACTTTATATTATAAACTAAATTCTCTTGATTTCAGGATATCTGTTGTTAACCTCTCCCAAAAGTTACTGCAAGCTCTTTGCCAAGGTTCACTTTCTGCCCATAATTTGTCAATTTCATCATTAGAAAAGGTACTGCAATTTCTGTTGGGTCGATTCCTACTTATTGACAAGGTCTCAATTTTCCTTTTAGAATCAACTCAGAGACCTTTTCTACATACATTTTAAATTTTTACTCTTTTTTTGGTAAAAAGATCCATTCTAAGATAATATCATCCATCTGTATTAATATTCCTACAGGAAAATGCTTAGAGGGTAAAATAATCAGATCAAGCTCTGGATCCAAATGATTCACATGTACAACTTGTAATTTCTTTTTCACTAAACTCAATTCTCTCTCAGCTTCAGCTGATAATTTTCTTGGACTATTTAAGTCCTTTTCACCAGCTAAGGTTTTAGACAAGTTAATCAGTTCTCAGTTTTCTATTCCAGTAGTGGGCCACAGATATAAAATGTCTCCTAGCAATCTTTGAAAGTCATTAAGCATCTGCAATTAATCTCTCCAAATTCATACCTTTGGGGGGATAATTTTTTATAGACCTATTTTATATCCCAAATAATGAATAGAATCTCTTCTTTGCATTTTTTTTCAGGAGCAATTTCTAATCCCCAACAGGGCGAAATTTTCTTTTCTTCTGCAAATATTTTTTTTCTAAAGTATCTATATTTGAATCAGCCAGTAAGATGTCATCCACATAATGGTAAACTATAGATTGAGGAAATTACTTAGGTAATCTCTAATGGCTGCTATGCAACGTAGTGGCACAGGCTAGGGCTATTTAACATTCCTTGTGTGAGAACCTGCCATTGATATCTCTTAACAGGTTAAGAATTATTATAAGTAGGTAATGTGAAGTTGAATTTTTCTATGTCTTTTTCTTGTAAAGGTATAGTGAAGAAATAGTTTTTTAAGTTGATAACTATAAGAGGCTGTCCTCTAGGTAACAGAGCAGGCAAAGGAATTCAAGACTGTAGAGAGCCCATTGGCTGGATCACCTGAATAATAGCACTTAGATCTGCTACCATTCTCTATTTTCAAGATTTCTTTTTAATAATAAATGTAGGAGAATTCAAGGGCTGGTTGATTTTTCAAAATGCTGAGCATTTAACTGCTCCTTTACCAGATGTTCTAAGGCTTGCTATCTCTCTGATGTTAAAGGACATTGCTGAATACATATAGGAATATCTGTTAACAATTTAAAAGTTGGGCTATGTGTGCCTTTGAAAGATCAGCAGCTATTGTGCCTTATTCTTGTATAACCTAAATGGTTGGTGAATGTTATTTATAATAACTTTTAATACTTTTTCCAGAAACATGTCAGTTTATGGTTTGTTTCTGAGACTGAAGGAATGTTTATCATGGTTTGCTGTAACAAACCATGTCCCCATAAATATATTGCAATGTTAGTCACATATTGCTTTAATTACCCTCTCTGTCCTTCTGGCCCTATACATTCCTCCCAATTCACAAAGTGTTTTACTTGAGATAATGTTCTAATCTCTAAAAGCTGAACATTTACCTCTGAAAGAGGCCAATTTGGATGCCAAGATTTTGGTGCAATTATTGTTACATTCACACCTGTGTCCACAAGACCTTCAATGACAATGCCATTTATCTGTAGTTTTATTTTTTGTGTTTGTTCATTTATAAATGTTTGCCAAAATATTCACTTTAGGGTTTTTCCTGAATATTTTTGTTCTCTCTTCTATAGCTGCTCTGTCATCCAGAGCAGTGTGGTTTTTTACAATAGGCATTAGGTTCTTTAATTGCTCTGGGAAAAGGTTTCCTCCATGAAAGCAGAAAAAGAATAAACCAAATTTGACATAGTGTCATGCAAGAGGCCCCTAGAGGCATTCCCTGACAGCAAAGGGTTACCTTGTTTGGCCTTTGTTGATTTACATTCAAGGGTCTTTGTCAAACTTTCTGCATAATCCAGAAAGGAAGGGCATTCTGTTGGGATTTTTCTCAGCAAAATCATTGTTTCTATGAATGCTCTGTTTACAATTCCTTTTAAGGTGACCTTATTTACTTCAATTGAAACATTTGGCATTTTGATTTTTTTTCAAACTTCTAGAAATCACATCTCCTATCAAAGCATCACCATGGTTATGAAATTCAATATTGATTGTATTTCAAATCCATTCCCCCAAGGACGCTGATCTTTCCTTTAGCAGTCTGATTACCTTTTTCCATTGTACATTAGCATTTTCAAAAGCCAGAGATTCAATTATTATATGTCTAGCTTCTGAATTTGGTACCATTCTAGCTACTGCTGAAGTTAATCTTTGTAAGAAATCAGTGAAGATTTCTTTGAGGTTCTGTAAGACTTTAGTAAATGGCTCAACTTTCTTTTCTACTTCTTCAATTCTGTCATAAGCATTCAAGGCTGCCAGGAAGCATAAAGCCAGCATGTAGTCATCATATAGAGGTTACCTTTCTACATTAGCATACTCTCCCTCTCCAAGAATTTGGTCTTGAGAAATTTCCATACCTCTAGCTCTACCTCATGGTTCAAAAGGCTTTGCCTCATCTTTCCATCAGGTCTTCCACTGTAACTGAGGACCAGCCTTCAAGACTGCTGTAACCAAATCTCTCCAGGATTGAGGGATAATTCTGTTACAAGTTGACCATGAGTTTAACATCTTCTTCACAAAAGGTGAAGACATGCTATATGAGACTATTGCTTCCTTGAATTTTCTCAAATTTAACATCTGCAAAGGAGTCCATTCAGTTCTTACACAGTCTGGGGGATATGTATCATTTTTCAGTTCCTATAAGGTTCCTGGATAAACTAAGGTTGGCTATTTGAAAGCCTTAAGCTGTTTCTCTGTAATCCTATAATTCAATGCAGACATTAATTTTCCTTTAATTTCCTCTGTCTGGGTCTGAATATCTCTATGATCTGTTTTAACAAGTTTTTCTAAAACTTCTATCTTGGCACTCACATTGAACAGATTTTTAAATGATAAAACAAAAATGATCAAATAAATAATATTTATAATTGACATTACTTAAATCCCACCTAAATTAATTAACCTCTTATTCAATTGTCCCATGTTCAAACCATCTAGCGTACTATCAAACAGAGACCTACCTACCTCCATTGTAAAAATATTTCCCACTTTTTAATGTGGGAAAAACTCTCTCTGTGTCTTTTTTAAAAACTAATTCCCCTTTTAAAAAATCTCAATGGACTCACCAAATCTGCTGACAATGACAATTCAGATGATGGTGAATTGAGGCAGCTTCCTAGTGTGGCAGCAGCCTGAGGATGGGTTGCAGGGAAAGCCACAACCCACCAGGAGAGAAAAGAAGCCAAAAAGCCAGCTGTCTGCATGGGGGAATTTTTGAAAGAAGCTCAATCCTGATACCTCTGGCTAACTCCTTCGCTGGTGGGGTAGTGACTACAGCTGCTTGTAGCTCTGGCCTGAGTTAGGCAGGTGACTTTTTCATGAATTTTTGCCCCACAATTTGGACATCAGATGTAGCATGAATTCTAATTAGTCGTAATAAAAACCCAGAGCCAGTTATCTGGCTAAATGATGAAAGATCAGTGAGTGAAAAAGGAACAAGCCACAGCCACTTCTCACCTTTACAACTCCTCAGCAGAAAGACTGAGTTCCTCTCTCCTCCTGCCTTATATTCCTTTTCTCCACCCATCTCAACCTCCCTAGTACTGGGATTAAAGACATGTGTGCCTCCCAAATACTGGAAACAAAGTCATGAGATCCCAAGTGCAGGGATTAAATGTGTGTGCCACCACTGCCTGGCCTTTATGGCTAACTAGTGGCTGACTTTGCCCACTGATCTTCAGGCAAGCTTTATTTGTTAGAGCATACACAAAATATCATGGCAGGAGTTACATGAGACAAGGTGTATGCTTAGTGACCTCAATCACATATATGTCAATTCTGGCCACTGGTGTCCTAATTCATAGCCAATAACTATGGTAAACTCCTCCAAAATCCCACTTCCAATTTTCACTTTTATGCTTTAATAATTTTTATTTTTTGAAATTATAATATGATTATATCATCTCCCTTTCTCTTCCCCATTCCTTTATAATCCCATGTTTTTCTTTAAATTCTTTTATGTTTTTTAAAGAAAATAACTATAATCTGAAATTGATATTTTCCATTTCTACTTATTATAAGTCTTTTTTAGCCTTCTATCCTTGTCTTCATAAAATGTGCTATTATACCCAGTGGATGATCCCTGACAACTCTAATACACTATGATAATCAATAGTAATATCTGGAGTAACTGAGGACACAGAAAACAGGAACAGTTTTTTCCCATTCTGTTTGTCCTTGTTCCAGACAGATTATAGAGGTCTTGTCTTGGAGCATCTCAAGTAGATACTGGACTCAAAACATGCCATGACCTGGGAACTTGATTAAGTGTCTTTAAGTGACAATTGGTGATAGCTAACCATGATCACCACAACTCACCCAAACCAAGCACATTTTTTGCACAATCTTTCATTCTGCATGTATTAAAATATTAACATGGCCACTACCTCTTTTAAAATTGTCTTTTTGATTAAGATTACCTTATAAAACTTACCAAAAAATAATTTCACATTGTTATAAGTGCATTAATTTTTCATTAGATAATGCTATCCCTCTATAGTATAAAATTATTTTATAAAGGGACTCTTCACATCAAGCATTTGGTTGCTGAAGATGTTCATTTGCATAAAGGTCACTCAGCAGCAACAGATTATTTTTTAATCAATTATCTTTCTATGATTTGTGTTGAATATAGAGGTTGAATTGTGTAGGTTACTATAATTTTAAAATATCCTATATATCACTTAAGTTCCTACACAACAAACACTATGATGATTACAGGTATTTATATAATTAAAGCTTGTGTTAATTAAGCCTAGTATGCTTTACCTCTCCTGACAGTGTGGATGTTTTACACCATTTTCAAGAGCTTCTTGTACTCAAGAAGTAAGTATTATGTCCCAATCCTGTGAAAATGACTTAATGTAGCAGACATTTCTTTGGTTACTTCAAGGTACATAGATACCTTCATCCTGATAATAAATTCCAGGTCTAGAACTTTTTAACAGTCTCAAAGTTCAAGAAATATATTTTCTAGTGTTACAAGAGTAAGTAAAGTATCTCAAAGTCCAGAAAGCAAACAAACAAACAAACAAAAAAAAGATAAATAGAATTGTATATGAAACTAAGAAATAAGACAAATGGTATAGTTAGAAGCAAATCCAGATGATAAAACCACTTTGATATTTCAAATTATGTTTTGGGTCTGGCCCTGTTCCCACTGTGAATAAATTCCCATATACAGTCATGAAGAAACGGAGAAAGGACTGAAGAATCGCCACTCAGTCCAGAGCCTACCTTGCCATCTATAATCTTTGATGCAAACTGTTCCTCTCAATTCTTTTTCATCTGTCTCAGGCAGAGCTTTTTCACACCCAGTGGAACTTTTCCAGGAAGAACATTGCCTTCATGCCTGGGCTGTGGCTCATAAGCATCCATCAGTCATTTTGCAAAGACTGCCTCAATTTCAGAGATGTATTAATCTAGTGTTACCATCCAGAGTTCAGCACACAGACAAAGATAGACACAAGATGATCAGAGTAAGAACTGCAGTGTGATAATTACCTATTTTATTACTAAAACAAATTCTAAATGGTGAGACCTAGAACATGTCCTAGATGCTGTAGTAATTGGCAATAGTATTTTAAGGTCCAGTGCTAACAAACAGAAGTTACTTTGTATCTCTGTAAGAGTGAGTGGTTTTGAACCTGTGGGTGGTAACCCCTTTGCAGATCATATAGCAGGTATCCTTCATATAAAATATTTACATTATAATTCCTAACAGTAACAAAATTATGGTTATGAAGCAGCAATCAAATAATTTTATGGTTGGGGATCATCATACATGAGGAGCCATAATTAAGGGTTAAAATATCAGGAGGTTGAAAATCACTGCTCTGGAACACCATTTTGGGGAATATCCAGCTTAGTATCTTCCTTGGTTTCTGTCCTCTGGATCTGACAGGCTCAGAGTGTTGTCTGAATGAGAACAAGGCTCCAGGTTTGTCATCCTTAATTTAGTTTATCCCCAAGCATAATCTTGCCTTTCTATGTTGATAGGTAGAAGGGGATATTTTTTCTCCAAGGCCTACCTTTCTTACCAGAATAAATGCTCCTTAGAAATAGTGACTACTCAGGCAGGCTTGACGTCTTCATGATACATCATGGTAAAATCTGAAATAGTCACATTTGAATAGTGAAACATGACTTAGATTACAAGGCTGGCTTTGCAAGTTCTACAGAAATTCTTTATCTCTAATACACCATTTCCTTGCCAGGGATGATGCCTTGGAGCTGTTAACTTGGGCTGAGGAAACTGTGTTCACATTTAGAATCCTATATCACTGGCTAGTCTTTGTTATGTCTTGTTGTCCTGTTTTGAAAATCCAGTGAATTTGATGTGGACTACTCCTTTCAATGTTGATTGAAAAAATTGTATTTTCTTACTCTTATTTGTTCTTCTCTATGATTATGGAGGAAATTCAAAAAAGAGAGAGAAAAGACGTGACTGCTTTCTAAAAATTGCTTCCTAATGAAAATGTTGGGATGTAGTGGCCATAAAATAATTCATTTTGTTCCTGAATTCAGCTGCTCCAAATTAAGTGTGGACATGATAGAGACATTCACATTTGGCTGCATTTCTTGGCATAGATTTTCTTGCCCCTAGGGAAACAGACAACTTGTCTGTTCACACACATTCAGTACACAATGGCAGCACAGATTCAGAGGAAGCAGTGGGCAGTCCTCTCCAGTCCTAATCAGATCTGAAACATAGAAGGGCATGTAGTATCAATTTTTTGATCCAGTTGGTATTCCTGGCTGTGTTTTTTACCTTGGTCATACATTTGCCTTATGGCTTTCCCACTGATTCACACTTCTGTTTCCATCAAAAACATCTCTGCTCTGTAAGGAATGATTTTTTTTTTTTGCTATAGAAAAATTGTCTTTTTTTCTTTCTTTTTTATTTACTTTTTCTGTCATATATCACATTTTCAACTACAGTTGCCCCTCTCTACCCTTACCTAAGTCTCTCCCCACTAGCTACTCTCTTTCTCAGATCCACTCAACTTCCACCTCTCTTCAGAAAGGAGCAGACCTCCCAGGAACATCAAACAAATGCAGCATAACAAGCTACAACATGACCAGGCACAAATTCTCACATCAAGGCTGAAGGAGGCAACCCATTAGGGAGGAAAGGGTCTGAAAGGTAGGCAAAATAGTCAGAAATAGCCGCTGCTGTTGTTCGAATCTTAGATGATCTTTAAAAAAAAATGCAAGATATTGGGGTAAAAGCTGGAAGATCAGAGAAGCAGAGCAAGCCACAACCAACCTCACCTAGCCAACTTCTCAACTGATCCCGTTTCCTCAGACTAGAACCCTCTGAGTCCTCATCTGAAAGGATATCAGCTGAACTGCTTTAGTTCTTGTTTTTTAACGCCTTATATACTTTTCTCCATCCAGCCATGTCACTTCCTGGGATTAAAGGCATGTGTGCTTCCCAGTACCGGGATTAAAGGTGTATGTCACCACTGCCTGGCTCTGTGTCCAGTGTGGCCTTGAACTCATAAAGATCCCGAATATTAGGATTAAAGGCATGTGCCACCACTGTCTGGCCTCTATGTTTAATCTAGTGACTGGTTCTGTGATCCCCGGGCAAGTTTACAATGGTACACAATATATCAGTATACCCTGCTCCCACTGTTAGAAATTTCACAAGAACACCAAGATGCACAGTCACAACATGTATGCAGAAGACCTAGGTCAGATCATTCATTATAGGCTTCCTGATTTTTGCATCCCCCAGAAGTCCTGGCCAGTAGATTCTCTGGGCTATATTCTTCTGATGTCCCTGGCCTTTCCTCCCTCCTCATCCTCTACAGGACTCCTAATGTTTAGCTGTGAGACTCTGCATCTTCTCCCATCAGTTGCTGGATGAAATATCTCTGGTCTTTGATGAGAATTCTGCTAGCCTACAGTCCCAGAAAACTCTGTAGGCAGGACAAACTGTGGGTGGAGGTTTTGGGACTCATTTTGTGTCCAAATCCTTCCATTTGAGGCCTTTCCTGGTTATAGAAGATGGCCCATTCAGGCTCCCTGTCCCCCATTTTTAGGAATCTTCACTAGCATCACCCTTGTAGGTACTATGGAGTTTCTATTACATTAGGTTTCTATCTTGGCCCCCAAATGCTCCTCAATTCCAAATCATTTCTCCCAATATTCTCTCCCCTCACCTTATTCATCTGACCCTTCCTGTTCTCATCTCCACCAGTCCCCAGTCTACTCTTGAAATCTATTCTATTTCCCCTTCCCAGAGAGATCCTTGTGTTCCCCACTAATCCCTCCTTGTTACTTACCTCTCCTGTTGGTGGATGAAAAGAGTGATGTTTAAAGTGCCCTTTTCTCTTGCAAAATTTACATTCAAATTCTTCCTTTCACTTTTTCTTTCTGCCATTTTCAGTCAAAGCTAATACTGTTCCTTTAAAATGTTGGTGACTTTCACAAACACTGATTTATACTCTACTCTGGTAGGTAGACAGAATCTGCTCATAAATACCTTTTCAATTGGTCTCCCCTCCCTTACCTGATACCACAGTTATGAGGTAGTGGAACAATGCCCTTAGAGTTTGGTCATACCTAGCCAGCATGGTGGATGTGGCAAGTGTCCAGGTTATTCTTTACAGAGAAGGCCCTGGAGAAGGCATTCTAAATCATTCTGAGGTCTTAACCAAAGCCCTTCCAGCCAGCTATGCTGTGATTCTCCGAAGTGGTGTTTTACTATTGAGTTCTCCGGATTTCTCTGATCTTTGTCCTGTGGCTATTACTTTACAAATATTTCTACAAATAGACAGTCAAGCGCCACATAAATCTTCACAGTGGCAGCTATGTGAAACAGGAAGCTTGGTTCCTGAAGTCATCTAGAGTTTCCCAGGTTTTATCATGGGCAGAAAGTTGAAAGGAGCTTATCTCTTAGGTGAACAGCTGACCCTATTTCCTGCGCTTTCTTGCAGCTTCAGAGCTGAACTCAGTTTCACTATAACAATCTTTAGCATGTTCTCTTTTTCTTAAAAATTTCCCCTTGCTAAAGGGATATCAGGTATAAACACCACATGAACACAAAACTAACATCACATCTTATGTATTTGTTACATTTCTTTCGCAATGAAAAATAATGTTCTGTTCTTCTATAGTTGCAAATCAAATTTTAAAAAAAGAAAACCAGAATGTTCACTCCTTCCCTCTGAAATCACATCAGTAGAGAAGAAATGTCCAGAGTCATAAATTATTATGACTTCTTAGATTTAAAAACAAGACACTGAAAACCGGGCTTGTTTTCTATTAGTTGATGCAGAAATTCCAAATTGAAAGAACCAAATGTGCAGGATTATTAGAGAAAGATGACTGGGGAATGACTGGAAAGGAGATGTCTTCTGAAATGATGAAAAGCAATTGAAAGATGGCTTTCTATTCTGTGATACTCAACCCCTTATTCTCTTGTTCCCTTCGAGCACTGTTATGATAAAATTTCTGCAAAATATTAAGAGCAGCTGTTGCTCTGTGTTCCCTTGCTTCTGATTATTCTTACTCTAGCTACTTAGAAAGAAAGTTAATGATCCTTTAAGGTTTCATGTTCCTCTGGAAAACACTATAGAAATAGGTGAAAGAAGAGAAACATAACATACACAGTAGAAGTGTTTATATATGGAAGAAATAGTCATTAAAATAAAATTAAGATAGTTACTAACATTATTTCCACTAGAGTGATATAGTAAAATACTCAAAGAAGATGGAAATAAATTCTGAAGTGAAAAAAAATCATTAAAAAGGTGAAATAACTACAGATTAACTACAGGATGGGATGGTAGACATGAGGATGTAATGGATCAATAATAGAATCCTTCCTGAGAAAGTAGAAGCAGAAAATAGAGTAGAAAAATATAGAATGCAAAGTTGTGGACAAAATGTGACAGAAAAAAAGAAAATTTAATGTCATTGCCTCTTATTTTTATTTTGTTAGATGGTGTCTCTAAAGGGCTGAAATTTAAACGGACATGGAATCGGGGAGAACAAGAATGATGCAAAGATGTTCAGCTTCTCTATGGCTAGGTTATATTCTTGTTAGGACCACCACAATATACATGAATAAAATTACTGTTTGTATTAATTCAAGACATCAAGCATATTTAGTGAACTTGAACTGTTTCAGGCCACATTAAGCATGATCTTATTTCACCCTATTTAAGTTATGAATTGACATCATAAGGGATAATTATAATCTTTGCATCCTCTGGCAAAGGTATTTTAAATAAAATAATATATGGGGATATTTATTAATATATGTTATATGTAAATATATAAACAATTATATAAAAAGAGAGTGAAAAAGGGGCAGAGAGATGACAAAGTTCAGCTATGAAAGACTGTGTGCACAAAATGATTTATACGTTCTTCATTCACAAAGATGGGAATGCTGACTGAGCAAGAGCTGAACTGGGATCGATCCTCATGTGCTACAGTTACCACATTCATAGTTTCCAGTGGGACACACAGCTGACAGGCTTCTGCAGAAACCTGTAAATGCAGAAGCAGTAAGGGGTTGTTCTGGCTGGGTCTGAAGGCTGTAGGTCTGAAAGATGTTTCCATAACGTGGTTTCTTGAAAGTGCACACACTAGGAGAGGATACTTTTCCAGAGTATCAAAGGGAAGTCTTTGACTTTTTATAAAAAAGAGATGGGGATGATTATGTTTAATAATATACTTTTACAGAAATTTTTACTGTGCCTACTGGTTAGGGGAAAAAATAAGTGAAATAAATGAAATTTTTAAAAATAAAATGTTTGTGCTTTTATTTAGATCAAAAAGAAATGTTACACAATGAATAACAAACTAACATCAATAATCAAATTTGACTTTTTCATGTGTGTGTTTTCTACTATTAACTTATAATAATTAGTTCCAAAATGGAAAGGAATAATATGTAAGTATCTAATTTTTACAAAAAATACTCTTAGCAAACATTCACATATTTAGATGTCTATTCAGATTGATAAATGATGTTTATTTATCTTCAATTTTGCATAATTTTCCAGTAGCTGAAAATAATTATTTTCCTTCTATCAATACTTGTGTAATTCTTTCTTACATATCTGGTGAACAATGTTCCTTGAACATTCTTTTGCAGGTGTTGTTTAAGGTTTATGAATAGAAACATTATATATATATATATTGTATATTTTTATTTCCAACTTTACATTTGATTGCAAAGTAGCTCCCCAAAGTAACAGTAGCAACACTCCTCTTAGCTATTTACTTGTGAGTTATATTATTCATCTTTTCTAACAATGCTGCTATAAATTTTACTTCTTATTAAAGTGAATTGAATTTTCTCAGATGGCATTGAGAACCAATACTTTAAAGCATATGTCGGTATTTTTTCTATGACTGTATTATAACGATTAAGTTGTGCTTTTTCCATATGATTGATCACATTTTGCTGCAGGTCCAGCCCATCTGTGAACCATTCATGCTTGATTTTCATAAGATGTCCCCTCTGAAGTATAACTTTCAACGGAGTGCAGCATCTAATGCTTTTGTTGATCATTTCTTAATCCTCCCCCAATGCTACATTCTAAGACTCACTATTCATTCATCAGTAGATGGCCTTTTGTTAAGTGTAGGTCCCTGTATTTTGCTCTTTAGGAGTTGTACGATTTCTTAGCCTTTATTCGCCTTTGTAGAATTTAAAATCAAATATGAAGCTATGTAGAGAATCATGGAGTATCTTCAAGAAAAGTGAAGGAAATTTGTATTTAATATGATTCAGCTTATCTTAAAGATACAAATTCTTCATTGTGGCCAATATTCTATAACTTTCTCGTTAAGCCTCTCTCTTAGCATTTTATTTTTATTATGAGACACTATGCTACTTCTTCATTACAGTATACCATGGACAAAAGTTAGAACAGGAACTCAAACAGGGCAGGAATCTATAGGCAGGAGCTGATAAAGGGGCCATGGAGGTGTGCTGATTAATGACTTTCTCCTCATGAGCTTCTCAGCTTGCTGTCTTTTAACACCTAGCACTAGAAGCCCAGAGGTAGCCCTGCTCACCGTGAGCTGCTCCGCTCCACCCATTCTAATCAGCAATGAAGATCATGTCTCACAGCATTGCTTAACAGCTAGTGTGGTAGAAGCATTTTATCAACTGAGAACGGAGGTTTCCTCTTCCCAATGGCTCTAGTTTGTGTCAAGTTGACATTAAATTAGCCCGCCCAATTGACTGCTTGTCAACAACATTCAAACATTTCACTGTTAACCATAACCTTTCCTTTTCTGTCTATACCAAGAATGTATATTAATATCATAACTCACAATAAAATGTTTCAATCTTTATTTCAATATTTTTACTGAAAGAAATTTTATATAATATACTTTGATCATGGCCTCACCCAATTCCTCCCTGATCATTACCACCTTCTTATTAACTCACATTTTTGTTTTTATTTCCTTTAACTTTCTTTAAAAAAAAAAACCAACAACAAACAAGAACTCCACCTCAAAAAATTCACACACAAACCACTAAAACAGACAGTGTAGCTAAAACAGTTCTGAATATTAAAAGAACTGCTGCAGATATCACCGTTTCAGATTTCAAGTTGTACTACAAAGCTATACTAAAAATATCAACATTGTTATGTCATAAAAAATGTTGGTCAATGGAATCAAATTAAAGACACAGAAATAAGACCTTTTACATATGTACACCTAACTTTTAACAAATAAAGCTAAAAATATACACTGAAGAAAAGACATCATCTTCAACAATCAATGCTGACCAAACTGGAAGGCTGTATGTAGAAAGTAAATAGACTTATCACCCTGCACAAAACTCAAGTCAAAACAGAATAACATTCTCAACATAACATCAAATACACCGAATCTGATCGAAGAAAAAGTAGGAAATAGGCATGGACTTATTTGCAGAGAAAAGGACTTCTGAATAGGATACCAACAGTACGGGAACTAAAGACAACAATCAGTAAATGGGTCTTCATGAAACTGATAAGATTTGTATGGCAAAGTACACTGTCATTCAGGCAGAGCAGAAGTTTCTAGAACTGGAAAAGATCTTTACCATTTAAAAGTGAGCCTTAAAAAAATCCAACTGAAAAAATGTGGTTCAGAGCTGAGCAGAGAGTTCTGAAAAAAATCAAACATTAATGGCTAATAAGCTTAGTAAAGAACTGTTAACATCCTTAAGCATCACAGAAATGAAAATTTAAACTATTTGAGGATTTTTTTCTTACTCAATTCATAATGGGCAATAAAAAATGACAGAGAATAATGGTGAGGATGAAGAGTAAGGGGAACACTTATCCATTGCTGGTTGTAATGCAGTCTTGTACAACCACTGTGAAAATCAGTGTGGAAGTTCCTCAGTGTCTTGGTTAGGGTTCCTATTGCTTCGAGAAACATCATGACCAAAAAGTAAGTTTGCTCAGCTGACACTTCCAGAGCATTGTCAGTCATTGGAGGAATTCACAACAGGAACTCAAGTGAATTTGGAACTGGAGGCAGGAACAGATGCAGAACCCATGGAAGGCAGAGGATTACTGGCTTGCTTCCCTTGGCTTTCTCAGATTGCTTTCTTATAGAACTCAGGAGCACCAGCCCAGGGATTCCAGCACCCACAATGGGCTCACCCTCACCATTTGTCACTAATTGAAAAAAACACCTTACAGCTGGATCTCATGGGAGCATTTCCTCAACTGATGCTCCTTCCTCTCTAATAACTTAGCTTGTGTCGAGTTGACACATAAAACCAGGCAGTTCATTCAGGAAGTTGGGAATAGATTTACTTCAAGGTCCAACTATACCATTATTTTAGGCATATACCCAAAGGAACCTACATCATACCACAAAAATACTTGCCTACCCATGTTCATCACTGTTCTATTCATAATAGCTAGAAATTAGAAAATGCCTAGATGTCCATCAACTAATGAATAGATAATGATTAGGTGGCATATTTACACATGGGGTATTATTCAACTGTTAAGAAAAATGAAACTGGAATTTGCATGTAAAGTGATGAAGTTAGAAACAATCATCCTAATTGAGGTAGCCAAGACACAAACAAAAATGAAGTAGCTCAGACATAAACACATATATTTTTTTCTCTAATAGATTGATGTTAGATATTAAACCTTAAGTATCTATAATACAACCTGTATAACCACAGAAGTTTAGTACCCAGTAAGCGACTAGGAGGGAAGGGAGGCACTCCTAATGAAGGGAAATAGAATATATTGTTATGGAGAGACAAAGGGGAAATAGACTGATTAAATAGTGATAGAGATGTAAGGGGTGGTGTGGTGATATTTTATTTATGCTTTAACAAACAAAGCCTGCCTGAAAATCTGATGGAGGTGGCCACTAGTTAATCAAGCTTTGAGGGTTAAAAAGATGAATAAATATGTCTCAATTGGGAACTGGATGTGTAAAATTTTAAGTGCAATAAAATATGTGCCCACAAACTGAAAAAAAGAGGATATAGATAAGAGGTAGATTATTGAATTTACTCTGGAAAAAAAAGATATAGATGAGATAGAATAAAAGGTAGATTATTGAATCTACTTTTAAAAGGCAACTACTAATTTTAAATATTTTACATTGGATTGGATTTTTGTATATTATATACAAATTATGTATATTGATACAAATTTGAGATTGATTTTTTTTAGAAAATTCTGTACATATATTTCTAATCTTGTTCTAGGTTTTGTGCCTATACATTTCATTCAACAATATAATACAATTTTCTAGTCCCTGGAAGTTGTTACAAACTATTTAGGATAATAAAGAAATGCAAGTTAGTAGTTAATTATTACAATCAAAATTCTAGTCATATTAGGTATGTTTACAAGGTCAAGCATAAATATATTTTAGATAAGTCATCTTAAAACACTTTGGAGATCTACAAAATATGGCATCTAAGTTGTTTTAATAGCATAGATTTTTTTTCTTTTTTTATGACAATGAGACATGTCTGCTCCTGGCAGCACCAATCTACTTCAGAGAACAAAATGGGTATTGAAGAAATTACACATGGAGTTTACTTTCTTCATGGCAAAAGTAAGCCAATAGGCAAGAAAAAGCCCTTGCATTGACTGCTGACAATATGCTGTCCAAAATGGACAAGCAGGACACAAAAGAGAGGACTGCCAATCCTTGCCAAGATAAGGTAGGAAGGCCCCTTTGAAAATTCTGCTTCATAGATGAATCTGTCAGATATGCTAAGCTTGTAGGACAAAGATGGATTCCCCAACCTTTCAGAGGAAACTTGGTTGAGTGTCTAGGCAGTCAGCTGTTTTTGTCATTTCTCACAATTTTTGGAAGTCATTTGTTTGTACTTCCTGCTTACTCAGTTAGTATTATTTCCTTCTCAGGTCTCTGCAGGAGTTGAAGATTAGATAGTTATAGTTTTCCTTGTTAAGAATTTCAGAAAGGAAAGTCACTAAAGAGGTGTAAAGTGTATAAGTTTGAAAGACATCAAAAGATAGTTTTGGTTTAGAACGGCAAATTAGAACAGAAGGTGAATTAGATACAATCCTTTGGATTCACAAAGACAGGATAGATAATGGAATATTTTCTCTGAATTTGTCAAATGCAAATGGACTAGACATTGTTGATGTATTTATTGCCTATATATTGTATATAGTTGTACTTATGTATATAATTTTTCTTTTATTAATTATAACTTTTTTATTTTAGACAAAAAAGGGGAAATGTGGTGATATTTTATTTGTGCTCTAACAAATAAAGCTTGCTTGAAAATCAGAAGGAAGAGCTAGCCACCAGTTAATCATAGAGTTCTGGAAGTCTGTACAGACAGACAGAAAGTGGTAGACCTGGGTGGAGAGACAGGAAAGAGAAAGGTGGGGTAGAGAGACACCAGACTGCTATCCTAGGAACAGCATGTATTGTGATGTAGGTAAAACTAAAGAACACGTGGCAATACATAGACTAATAGTAATGGGTTGAGTTAAACTATAAGAACTAGCTAGCTTGAAGCTTGAGCCACAGTCCATACAGTTTGTAAGTAATATAAACCTCTGTGTGTTTATTGGGTTCAAGAGGCTCTGAGACAGGGCAAGAAACAGGAAAACTTATGCCTATATTGTGGGTAAAGAAATATGTCCAAGAGGAGGGACAACTAGCAATAAGACCATTTGAAGAACCATATGGAAATCTAGTACTGTAGCAGCTTCATGCAATATATACATATATGATTCACTAAGTAATAAGTGAGGCAATGCTTCATTTAGTTATCTTATGACACCAATTATAGCCTTCATAATACCTTTCCATGTATACTGCCAATAATGGTTTATATCTTATTGAACTGTAAGTGTAAAAGACCCAGAAAAAAACCCCAAACATTACAGGTTATTGGTTACCCATCACAACCTATTTAGTCATCAAATGTGGAGAAGTAGAGATGGTGGCTGATTAGAAGCTTCTCTCACAGTGACAAGTGCTCTGGTATTGGGAAGGTATCCTTCATACTATCAGAGGAGAAAGGTAAACATCAGCCCAGCTACAAACACTGTGATGGCTAATGGAAAACTGATTTTAAGGTATGTTGGTGCATTGGTGGCACAAACATTGCAGAATTAATCACCCACTCTCTTAAAAGGAACCCAAGCCTGAGAGTGGACATGAACTTCATACTGGATAGACCGGGGGTTTGGCAAGAACAAAATACTATGGTTCTGATAAAGACAATACAGCAATAAATGACTCCTAATGACATTATGCTGTACCTGTAGGACAGTCCCTCACTCAACAATCATCAGGGAAGGTTCTTGCAATAAATGGGGACTAGTATATAGAATTTCAAGTGGACAATGCATAGAGTGAGAGACTTTTGAGCATTTAGTCCTATATGAATGTTTTCATCAATCTCTCCCCTCAAGCCTTAGGAATCTGCAAAAGAAGAGGTCAAAGGTACCATGTCTGGTTGATACCCCTGGGAGCCCTGCTTTTTTGTCAGTAGCAAAATGGAGGAATGGATCTGGGCAAGAGAAGGCAGGGACTGGGAGGAGTGGCAGGAAAGGAAACTGTACTTGAGATATAATGTAATATATATATACATATATATATATATATATATGTATATATATATACATATATATATGTATATATATAACAAATATGTGTGCATTATATATTATATATAATAAAAGTTTAAAGGTTTTTTTTTTTAAAGATCCAAGACTGCTGTCAATGACTGATTGATAAACAAAATGCTGATTGAACAGTAGCCAGGCAGGAAGTATAGGCGGGACAAAGAGAGAGGAGAAGTCTGGGAAGTGGAAGGCTGAGGCAGGGAGATGCTGCCAGCCACTGTGATGAGAAGCAACATGTTAAGATGCCGATAAGCCACGAGCCATGTGGCAACTTATAGATTAATAGAAATGGGTTAACTTAAGATATAAGAACAGCTAGCAAGAAGCCTGAGCCATTAGGCCATACAGTTTGTCAATAATGAAAGTGTCTGTGTGTTTGTTTGGATCTGAGGGGCACGGGAGCCAGGCAGGAACAGGATAACTTCAGCTACACAAGACTCTTTTAAAATGGCCTCTGCTGGGTGGTGGTGGCGCATGCCTTTAATCCAAGCACTCAGGAGGCAGAGGCAGGAGGGTCTCTGTGAGTTCGAGGCCAGACTGGTCTACAGATCGAGATCCAGGAAAGGCGCAAAGCTACACAGAGAAACCCTGCCTTGAAAAACCAAAAATATAAATAAATAAATAAATGAATAAATAAATAAATGAATAAATAAATAAATAAATAAATAAATAAATAAATAAATAAATAAATAAAACAGCTTATACCCTGATCACACTAAAATCAGTAGTGTTAAGTAATATTCTAAACTCTTTATCTTTCTATATGCAAATGATGATTTCCAGTAGAGAAAAGTTTTCACTTTCCATTCCAGGTAGCCTTTTTGCGTATTTAGCTTTTTGAAGAATGTTCTGGAGTCTTGGCTTTGGGTAGCACAGCCTTTTCAACTATGAGAAGGGGAGATTCCCTGGGCTTGCTAAAAGGAAGCCTTGGTACATTGTTAGTTTCTTTTATTGCCTTAATCATTAACTTCTATCAAATTCATTTCACCAAAGATTATTTCTGTGTTTTCTGTTGGAAAAATTAGCTTTCAGAGTGTGCTTTTGAGAAACAAGATAAAAAACCATTTTGAAATAGCATGCATGTAAAGTGCATATTAGATGACTACATGACAAGAGCAAATTGGAGGTTGCAGAGAGAAATTACTGTGAAGCCTTTGACATTCTCCTTTGGAGTTCTATTGTCTGAGCAGAGTGAAATATCATTCCAGTGTCCTGTCGCTGAGAGGTGTCCTGTTATTTTCATCCACTTTTTTTTTCACAATGTATTTTAGCTGTTTCTTAATTCTGAAATCTTTATTTTTCTCTAGTCTCCACAATTTTATTATATGTAGGTGTGCTCCTCTTATTAATCCTAATTTAGAAAATTTTTTTTGTTAATTTAAATATTCATATGCCTTATTAAATATGCAAAAATAATTCAGGTTTAATTTCTTTTCTTTATATTTTCAGTCTTGCAAACAGTAGAAAATAAAACTAGTCATAGATCTTTAGTCAAAATATCATATTCTCTTCATTCCATCTAAAGTTTTTCTCTTGTTTTATTTTTTTCATTTGTCCCTAATTATCAACATTTTCCATCTGTATCATGCTTACAAGTTCTTCTGATTTATACCATGTTTTTTTGTCATTCTTGCCATGATTACATATACTAATTCTGTAGAAGATATCTTTACAGATGTAAATGATTTCATGTTACATATGCTGGGTACCATTTTGCTCCATTTTAATCTTTTTCTCAGCATTCCTTTTACTTTCTTGTGGCATAACCTGAACATTTCTTTCTGCTTTGTTACAGAGCTCTAAGATGTGCATGTTCTTCATTAGGTGTATGCAGTGTTAACGTGACTGTCTTCAGCAATAATTAATGCAAACATGCCTCAATAAATATCTGTATCCTGAACTCATCATGGACTTCTGGGACTTTTTGTTACTAAAGCACGCTGAGTAGAAATAGTGCCAGCTTGCTCTTCTTAATGTTGTACGGGGCAGCACTGCCTTGATCAGTGAGAACTGTAATACCCATGTCCCCCACCCAATATATACAGCGTTGTCAGATTTGTGAATTATTAGGGAAAGAAGAAAGTGAGACGTCATTTCATTGTTGTTTATTGATAACATGTTGGGGAAGTTAATTTTTATTTATGTCTTTGACAATTAATTTTCTTGTAATTTTTGCATTTTGGGATTGTTGTGGTTTGAATGTTGTTATATCAAACTGGATGTTTTCAACTATATGGTATCAGGATAGCACAGGTCTAATAATGGAACCTATCTCCATGTTTTAGACATTGGCAACTGATAAAGGCCTAGGGGATTTAAAAAAAAAAATCTCAAAATCCTAGATGATCTCAGGTCAAATAAGCAACATGAACTTGTATAGCAACTCATTTAGTAGAGGGCTTGTCCTGGGAGAGATCTCAAATACTACAATAGATCAGAGTATGTATGATTATAGCTGCAGCATGTGGGATATGGTGTCAGGAAGATTCAAATGTCAATTTCCTCTGGACTTCAGCAGAAAATGAAAGTCAGGCTATAAAGTACTTTGAAAATATAAAATTGTAAAAAGACAATATATGAATTGAAAGGTGTCCAAAGGTGTTTGTGTAGGTGCTCATAGTATGCAACATGTTATCAAGTTCAAGCAGGATTAATGTATTGAAATTATTTAATCAACATTTTGATTATTGAAGGAGGGAAACACATTTCTACAGATCCAAACATGCCATTATCATAGGCATTTTAACTTAAAAATTAAAAATAAGATTTTTTTTATTATGCACATCTCTTTTTTTTCTCTAAGGAATCTTTAAGTATATATTGCTTAATATAGACATATCATTTTATTGTACAGCTTAAGAAGGTAAAAGCCTACAGAAATCCGATATGGGAAAATTGATTCTTATGTTTGGTAAGGTGCTGTTGTAATGAATCTTCATGTAAGTGTGCTATGGAATAAACATTGTTTGAACATTTTCTTTGTTTGTAAATGCAAACCTTTCAGCAGCCTTATTACAGAGAATGAATAACTGAGCTTTCTAACATTAAAACTTCTTTGGATCTGATGGTCTATAAGCATAAGGTACTTTTACTGGAAATTATAGCCTCTGAAATTCTAGAGTAATATACCTGTTATTTCTGGGTCTGTATTGCTTAGCATTTCTTCACTTACACTGCAATTCAGTATCTCTCAGTCTCAAGATTCTGGTTATATGTGAAAAAAAAGACTGAAAAGAAAATTTATGAAAATGCCAGATACAATAAACTAAAAATATCTTTCTGAATTCATATCATAATAAAGCTAAAGTATATAAACTGACTAGTCTATCCAGCCATTCGGTGCACATGTTGATCTGTTCCCAGATCACACTGTGAGAAAAATATTAACACCATTTCTCATAAGCCTGGACATTTGCCAAGGAAAGCAAATGGACAAGCAACAGGAGGATGCTGTCGACACAGAGCTCCCACAGAGAGACAAATACCTCTGAGCCAAGGCCAGCTATATCACCGTGAACACAGTTGGTATGTTGATGGATGTGGATGACACATGAAGTCTATGATTGATCTATTGCAAAGGTCAGTTGCATATTCATTTTCATTTAAACTATAGTTAGAAAGTAAAAATGATATTATTCAAATTTTATCCATGTTATATCTACACACACTTAATTGAGCTCAACAAATTAAGATTACTAAACTGCATGAGATGTTAGACTGTATGAATTAACAGCTAACAATCTATTAAATACTTAAATATTGATATTTATGGTGATGGTAAGTTTATTGATCCATTTGGGATGAAGGAAATAAATATGACTTGATTTGCAAGGAAAATTAATAATTGGGAAGAAAACCTTACATGTAATAAAAAATCAACAAACTAATATAGTTTAATTTAGTGCAAAATGACCAACAGATTACAAACCATGTTTCTGAGTTGGCCACTAACAGAACATTAATCCTACCAGAACATGAACATTTTTTCTTAAACTTTATTGTTTATCCTCTGATATATCAAAACATCACTATCTCCAGCCCTTTATTTGTACACAATAAAATGTGTGAAAACGACCTACTATTTTTGTGTATGGAGTTTTAAGAAAGAATTTCTGGTTATTTAGAAGAACCCTATCTCCACAAATTTTAGTCAACTGATGTGAAAGCAGGGAAACTAAGTGTTTAAGCTTTTCAAATTTCCAAGACTGAAATTAGTGATGTTAAAAGGAAATACAAGATATCAGTCCTCTGTCAGATGTGGGGTTGGTGAAGACCTTTTCCCATTCTGTAGGCTGTTGCTTTGCCTTGTTGACCATATCCTTTGCTCTACAAAAGCTTCTCAGTTTCAAGAGGTTTCATTGATTGGTTGTTTCTCTCAGTTTCTGTGCTACTGGCGTTATATTTAGGAAGTGATCTCCTATGCCAATGCGTTCAAGACTCCTTCCTACTTTCTCTACTAGCAGGTTCAGAGTAGCTGGATTTATGTCGAGGTCCTTAATCCACTTGGACTTAAGTTTTGTGCATGGTGATAGATATGGATCTATTTGCAGCCTTCTACACGTTGATATCCAGTTATGCCAGCACCATTTGTTGAAGATGCTTTCTTTTTTCCATTGTACACTTTTGGCTTCTTTGTCAAAGTCATGCCAGAAACCCCATCCAATGACTGAGGGATCTGGATGCAGAGATCCATGGCTAGGCCCTGGGTGGAGCTCCGGGAGTCTAATTAGCAAGAAAGAGGAGGGTTTATATGAGAATTGTTGAAACCAAGATTGGATAAAGCACAGGGACAAATAGCCAAACAAATGGAAACACATGAACTATGAACCAAAGGCTGAGGGGCCCCCAACTGTATCAGGCCCTCTGAATAGGTGAGACAGTTGATTGGCTTGATCTGTTTGGGAGGCATCTAGGCAGTGGACCGGGTCCTGGGCTCATTGCATGAGTTAGCTGTTTGAAACCTGGGGCTTATGCAGGGACACTTGGCTCAATCTGGGAGGAGGGGACTGGACCTGCCTGCACTGAGTCTACCAGGTTGATCTCAGTCCTTGGGGGAGGCTTTGCCCTGGAGGAGGTGGGAATGGGGGGTGGGCTGGGCGGAAGGGGAGGGGGGCAGGAGGGGGGAGAACAAGGGAATCCATGGCTGATATGCAGAACTGAATGGTATTGTAAAATAAAATAAAAGGGGGGGGGAGGAAATACAAGGACAAAGAAAAGGTCGCCAGCAATGACATAGCAGGGATCCCCTCTCGCCCCCACTTCTCCTCTTTGTGCCTGTGCCCTTTACTCCGTTTCCCCTCCCCCTCCATCTCTCTTTCCTATCCCGTCTCCCTAATCATCTTTCTCCTTCGATCCCTTTCCTTTTCCCATTTTGTCCCCTCTGGATACTTCTCTTTTACCTTTTGCAAGCTAGAACAACTGCTACAATCGAAGTACCACAGTGAGAGAAGAGTAAAGCTGAGCTTAGGATGATGTCGACATCATATACAGTCACAGAAGTATGTGAAAAAGAACTAAGACCTGCATTGTACAACTGAACACCTAATGTAAAACTGGAAGCTGACAATAACTCTGGGGTTTCAGTTATATGAAGTAATAAATCCTAGTTATTATGTGAGAAGACTGAGGAAAGGAATGATACCATAAAAAGATAAATGGTGGAGATCGATGTACACACTCATTCCATCACTTAAGAAGTTGGTTCAATAAACAGACACAGGCCTTTCGCCTCAGCATGATTGTCTAGTCTGACAAAACATGATCTGTAGATGAGCTTATTTATTAAATTCAAAAGGAGCAGGTTATTTTCTTTTCTCCTCTAAAGAATATCTGCTCTTTCCCATCATCTATTTTGAGATGAGACATTCTGCCTAACTTTCATATTTTTATTCCATTTAATTTTTGTATGTTTCTTTGGTTGGACTTGCTTCAGGAACAAAGTAGTATTCTGGACTCTACAGCACAAAGCAGTAATACACCTTTGAAAAATGACAGGTCAAAGGCAGACAATGATGGACACAGCTGATCAATGATGCGGCCTTCTGGGATGAAGAGATGCTAAAAACAGGACCATTCTCTGCACTTCATACCATCTCCAGGGAAGAGACGGAAATGCACATTTTGTTTACCTGACTCTAGCCCTTCCAGAACAGATGAAAAGTCAGGGCCTTTTCTTTGATTGTCAAGGTCAAATTGTCTGATGGAGACTCAGAAACCTGTTAACTTTCCATAGGTACTTTGAAAATTTATTTGTGGATAAAATGCTCACAGGACACCATGGGAAATTTGATGACACACTGTCCACCAAACTAAAAAATATTTTTTGAAAGTGTATTATTTAAAATTTTGGAAAAGACTTTATTACCAAAAATAATTAAGTGAACTTAATACAGGCAACTGACAATAGCAACTGAAAATTAAACCTATTACAACTTGTAAGGCAGAAATGTGGGATTTCATCAATAATTTCTACCTTCATCCTCCAAGCTACCAGTCTAAACTGATATAGTTATGAACCAAGGATTTAATGTCCCTAAGCTTTGATTCAAATGTGTACTCACAGAATGAGTAGGGAAGCCTCAGAGATTAAAGGCTTGATTCACAACAAAACAGTCAAAACTTTCTGAGATTAGGGAAATTTATCAATCATATACATTTTAAACATTTTTAATTTTGAGACTCATTGTGATTACTAGATTTTTAAAATAAGTATTGTTCTTGGTGGGGCAAAACACATACACATATATATGTGTGGATATACACATATATTTGCAAGCACGTGCATATCCATATATTGCAAGCATTATATTGTAGCAGGAATCTTAGAGAGTCTTATTAATAAAATCAAACCTGGCATCAGTTACTGGGGTGAAATGCTGGATGGTCAGAGAGACAGAACAAGTCACAGCTAACCTCACCTGGCCAACTTCTCAGCTGGTCTTGTTTCCTCAGACTGGAAGCCTCTGTGTCCTCATACCTGAATGGCTCTCAGCTGAACTGCTGCTAGAAGCCTGAAAGCTTAACCAGCCAAATGTTTCACCAGCCAAATGCTTCTAGTTTCTGGTCCTCATGCCTTATATACTTTTCTGCTTTCTACCACCACTCCCTGGGATTAAAGGTGCACTTTCTGGGATTTAAGGCCTGTGTCACCATGCCTGGCCATTTCCAATGTGGCCTTGAACTCACAGAGATCCAGAGGGATTTCTACCTCTGGAGTGCTAGGATTAAAGTTGTGAGTGCCACCATTTTCTAGCCATCTAGTGGCTGTTCTGTCTCTGAACCCAGATAAGTTTATTAGGGTGCACAATATTTTGGGGAACACAATCCACCACATTATATGTAATATAGAGTTTATATATAAGATAAAATTTTGCTTTTGCTTTAAGGAACTGTGTCTCCTAGTCTGGAAAATGAAGTGAAAGCAAGTAGCATGTCCTGTCATACATAGTCTGTATTGAATGTATTTCCACTGTGGTGTAGAGTATTTTAATAAAGATTTGGCTGTAACACCTGCTAAAGTTTTTCTTCTGGGATTGGGTGTCCGGTTTAAACCAGATTCTAATTAACTTTAAAGAAATCCATTAAGTCTTTAGTTCATCTGTTTTAGAGTAAGGGGGTCAATGAGAAGTCAAGATTTTAAATTCAAATTAAATTAACTGTGCTCTGTGAAAATATTTCTATTCAGAGCCTCCTACAAGAAGTGACAAGGTTTAACCTTCTTTGAATTATTCCTCTGCTGCTTAATACCTGTTTAAAGGATATTCATTTTTCTATTTTAGACTATATCCTGATTATTGCTGCTCAGCCTGGAGCACAGGCGTGTTACTGTGAAACTGGCTATGTACCATCCTGATGTATTAGTGCTTCATTTTGTGCTTAACAATTTCAGACACAAATTTCTCTCTAATTCAGATGTAAAACTATTTGAATAGTTTATATTCTTAAGTTTGAGATATTTTATATATGTATATATAAGATGAAAGCACATAGTGCATTTATACAAATGTTATATAACATTATATAAGAATAGCATACTAATTAACTTAAAATTATTTTAGAAAGTACCTCAAGAATATTAAGATAGATTGAAGTATCTAAAGTGACTGAAATCTGTTCATTTATTATCAGCAAGGCCTTAAGTTGAGTTTTTAAGTAACTAGGATAGAGGCCAGAAGAGGCACATACTGATAGAGTCGTGGCTTTAGGGAGGCTGCAAATCTGGTTATAAATGAAGGCCATCCATAAATATCATCCTTTTGTTTCTGCTGTAAACATGAAGTCCAGGGAGCTGCAACATCCTAAAGTAGACACCAAGAAGTCTTATTTTAGAAGGAAAATCACCAGAAATAGTTTCCTAGGCCTGTATCCTCTAGAAATAATATCACTAGGAAAGATGTTTTGTGTTGTAATTATAGTGTGGAATCCCATGGAATCCCGATGTGGTATAGTGGAAATGCAGAAAATGATAGGAAGAACCCCAAGGACGTCTTCAGGTTCCTTCTCACAGATAAAGCTCCTGGCAGTAAGTGGGTGATTCATTCAGTCTCAGAGAACATCCCGAGAAAAACTGAACTATTAAATTTAGAACAAGCTCTTACAGGAAAGTAGAGAGGGGCTTTAGCTCTCTGCAGGTTACTCATGTCCTGTTACTTGCCTTCATCCAAAATCCGGGCCACTAGGTACAAATTCCTCCCTACATATAAATGAAGACTTATTCCTGTTGAGGACAACCCTATCATACACTGAGAGCAGCCGCCACAGTCTGTTCCTGAACACACACAAGTCAGCCAGCCCTTCCCATTTGTCCTCAGAATCATTAAGCCTGAGTATACATTGCATCTATAGTACCTGAGCTCGCAATGATAACCATAACCAATGTTCACCTAGGAGATTTGTGGATGCTACTATTTCTACAGCACTGCAAGTGACAGATGCCTCCTGCTGTCTCTTAGAAAACAAAACAACAACAACAACAAAAACCAGAATAGGTGCTTACAAAAGAGCAATCAAATCCGATAATCAGATAAAGCCAGTTGTGCTGTCCGTTGAGTCCTGGGCCAGTGTTCTGTGGTTGCCTATTAATTTAGCAGAAGCTGTCCCAGCTCCCTAGGTGAATCTCGCCTTTTATCTGAAACAAGGAAGAATGAAGGGGGTGAGGTGGGGCCATGCTGTTTTTTCCTCTATATGGGAAAATGAATCTGAGGTATAGCCACCAAAAGATTTTCAATTTTATGATGTACAATAGCTACTCAAGACTTGGGACTAGAGGAAAATGAAGCATTCCCTTCTCATAAAAAAAAAAAAAAAAAAAAAAAAGGCAACAGAAGGTACAGAAACAAAACACATCCAGAATCCAATGTGTGACTCTCAAATAAATTGATTGACATCACTTTTTGTAATATATTTATGAAATAAAGAACTGTTAACATTTAATCAGGTAACAGCACAAAAATCTGTTATAGAATTTTCATCTGGAATTTGGCAGACACGGAGAGAGGATTAATAGGAATTAGCAATTATTATGAATACTTTGGAAATAATCTAAACATTATCTAAGGCCCTCATATTGTTTAAAGACTACAGGTGAAAGTCATGCACTATGTACTCCATAGTTACTAGACTTCTTTAATAAGCCTCCATGAATAAAGTCACATGTTAAAACTCAGTGGGAACAAGAAGCAGTTTAAAGCCCATATTCTTCAGCCTTGAGGGGCAGCCCATTGTAACTACAGAAACAAGCATCAGTTCTATATTTTAACAGCAAATTATTCTGCCATAGAAACAATAACTTTACAAGAACTGGATAAAATATTTTGTTTGCTTGGCATGGATCACTTGTTCACAAATAATACCTCTCAAAATCATGTGCTCCATCTCTGTCTTCCTCTGAATGATTGTTTCTAATAGGTGGACATGTTACACATGATAAAATACCCTGTACAATTTAAGCAATAAAGGGCAACTAAATAAAAATAAAGCTACTATGTCTCCCTGAGTATTGGTTAGAGAGAAATAAACTGGCACTCTATCGTATTTGCTTTAAATGAACTATGAGCTATTTTCAAACAATCGTCAGTGTTTAAATGAACTTTGTCTCTTTTGCAACTGCAAGTGTATAATGAAGAGGCAGGCTGCTGGAATTCTTCACTATTGATTGTTTAAGGAGTTTATTTCAAGTATTTTGAGATAAAGTGGAGAAAATAATTAGTTTAAGGAAAAGGGCTCTAAGCAAGATTTGTGAAAATTTTCATTTATTATGGAATAAGTTTTTGTTTCTAATGTAGATATTTATCTGAAAAGAAAAAAACAAACCATACATCTACAAAATTCATGCTAAGCATTAGTGGTTTACTTTTATCAAGTAACCCACTGAATGCATGCCTCTGTGCGGCCACATGTATAATGCCAAACTTATGAACTGATCCAAAGACTTAATTGTTTCATTTTTTTAAAAATCAGTTCTTTTTTATTTCAATATTTTAAATATAGTTATATCATTTCCCCTTCCCTTTCCACTCTACTAGCACTCCCATACACTCCTCCTTGCTCTCTTTAAAATTCATGGCATTTTTCATCAATTATTCTAACATACAGAAATGTAAGTCCATATACATTTATATATCCTGCTCAGTCAGTATAAGATTACTTGAATGTATGTATTCAGGGTTGAACATTTGGTACTGGATAACCAATCAGTATGCTCTTCAGTGAAGAAGACTATTTGTTTCTCTTTTCAGCATTCCTTATTTAGTGTCTGTAGTTTTTTGGAGAGTCAAGAATTTTTTTTTACAAAAAGTGATAATTATTATTTAAAGATACTACATTTTACTAAAATTTCTATGTGCCTCTTTCTGTTGATGAGTAACAATTGATCATTTTTCTACAAAATAGATATGGGATAAATTTAGCATATACTTTTTTGTTAATTTATGAATATGTCATTTGTGCTTTACTTTTTCAGTATATTGTTATGAATTGTGACTAATGAGTATTCAGTTTTTGAGTTGAACATGTCATTAAATGACAAATACTGTAACATATTTTAACACAAATTGGCTTTTTAAGAGGGCATATCTTTTCTCACCTAATATCTCTTCTGTGATTGCAAAAAGTATTTAGTTGTCTGAAATAACAGAATAGACTTGCAGAGTTCTTTGCCACCTTATTTTTGTGTCTTCATCAGATTCCTTTGCTGTAATTAAGTGAACAACGAAAAGAGAGGCCCACATGAGTTATCTAATTCTATTTAGGTAAATATTACTTATAATTTGATATCAGATACTTCAGTTATAGTTAGAGCACACGTGTTTATGTGGAAGCTCCTCTGTGATTGTAACTACTGATGCAATGAATGTTGATCAGAGTAGAATGAAGAATTTATATACACGATAAGGATTTCAAAGAAATTGTAGATAAAATGAAAATGTAGTGTTTACTTAACTGATAACAAGTAAAACGAAGTCTATGAGGCTTCTATATTGTCTTTAAGTTCAACGCAAAAGGTCCCCTTTGAAATTTAACTTTCATTATTTCCAGCTTTTTCAATACAAAAGAGTAAATAGTCACTGGCTTCTTCAATACCGTTTGTTGAATGGTTGGATATTGACAAAAATGTGAATATGAACAATCCTTCCACTCTCATTTGTGACTATCCCATTCTGAAGCAGGCACAACGAATGCTGTTTTTAGAAATTCGTGAGCAATGATAATTTTTACAAGTGCAAATAATAAATATGTCATACTAATTATTAGCTCTGAGTGTGAATGAAATCATTACATAGATTATAAATACTGGATAAGATGAAATATAATTGTCTCTTGCTCAGTTTCCCATGGACTTGTTTCAGGACCCTTCAGATATTGGATCTAAGTCACATTGACAAGATAGAAAATTATCTGCATAAAATTTACACTAATCTCATATATATTATAAATTGTTTCTAAGTTACTTACAATATAATTTAAATAATATCTTTTAGAGAAATTGACAAGAAGAGAATTATGTGTGGTGGTAATCTAATTGTACTGAAATATTATTTTGATTGTATGTTAATAAATAAAGTTGTCCGGGGGTCAGAGCTATTAGAGCCATAGCAAGAGTGTGGCGGTGGTGGCACACGCCTTTAATCCCATAGATATCTGTGTGTTCAGGGATATAGCCAGCATTGGAGACATATGCCTTTAAGACCTAGGGGGCTGTACATTCAGACAGTGACGAGGCAGTCATGTGTTTGGGTTTACAATCAATGAGAAGGCAGAACAACATACTATAAAAAAAGAACAGACAGGAAGTAGGTCTCTTTCGTGAAGCTGGGACAGCAGGAGGAAGGATGAGATTTTAGCTCTGAGCTCTGACCTCTCGGCTTTCTCTTTTACATTGTTTCTGTGTTTCTTATTTAATAAGACGGTTGGTTACATCGACATCGGCTGCCAGCTGTCTTGGTCTACTCTTGCAAGATTCCCGAAAGTTGCTTGCATCCATCTACCATTTCTCAGGTACCATTATGTTCCTTCTCAGGTCTTTGATGTGGTTGAAAACTAGATAGTTATAATTTCCTCAGTTATGATAAAAGATAAGTTAGCTATAAAACCTTAAACTCACAAATATAAGATAGATAAGACATCTTCTTTAATATTGTAACTATAATTCTTGCTCGGTAATTGTTTTGTTATATGTAATTTTACCATGTTAAAGTTAAAACCTTCCTTTTAAAAAAAAAGAAGAAAGGGGAAGTGCTGTGGATATCACTCTATATAAATAAAACTCTGATGGCCAGTGACCAGGCAGGAAGTATAGGCGGGACAAAGAGAGAGGAGAATTGGGGAAACAGGAAGAAGGAGGAGAGACACTGCAGCCACCGCCAGGAGAAGCAGCATGTGAAGACGCTGGGAAGCCGCCAGCCACGTGGCAAGGTATAGATTTATAAAAATGGGTTAATTTAAGATAAAAGAACAGTTAGCAAGAAGCCTGCCACGGCCATACAGTTTATAAGTGATATAAGCGTCTGAGTGATTATTTTATATGTGGATTGTGGGACTGCGGGGCTTGGGGAACCTGGAGAGAAGCCCTCCGGCAACAATTATGTGCAATGTTTACAATACACATACACACACAGAAAGAGACACAGATAGATTTCGGGTTTGCTGAAATCTGCAGATAAGGACTCCATGGACACAGAAGGATAACTACATACATGTATATGCATAGCATTAAGGAAAATATTATAGACCCTACCTTTCAACTGTGTTACTTGAGCCTAATGCCTAATTTTCTAAATTTTTGTGGTGTTGGAAAATGAATACCTCCAGGGAATACTATAAAAATCAAGTGAATTATTAACATATGTTAATTACTGTAATTATTCCATGTACTAGCCATAGTAAAGTATTTCAAAAACATTATCTATTATTGGGACATGACATAGACATTTATACAGAATTTGATAAAGTTACTGCTTAGCTTTTGATAATTTCTATCAGTGCTTTATTATGTGATTTTTATATTCTGTACTTCAGAGCCTTTCTGTTTGAACAAATTGGAAGGCATTGTCAGAGCAGTGTCCTTTAATTTCATTTTGATTTTCTTGGCACAGCTGTCATAATTTTCATATTAAATCCATCTCAGATCATCTATTGCCAGATTGTTTGTATTAGCTACAGTGTAAATACCAAAGTAAATACTAGAAGAAAAATAGTATGTCAGTAACATATAAAAGTTATTGCTACATGCACAATCTATATTTGTATATTTTATATTTTCCCCCAAATGGAACACAAAATGAAATCTCAAAGAATATTTTCTCTGACTATCAAATTGCTTAGGAAAAATTGACTTTAACACTGTTTCTAGAGGAACTCTGATTTGAAATATTTTCACAAATCACCTAATTCTGAACTGTTTTGTTTGAATACTCCGTGGCTCAGACTATGACAAGACCAGTGAACCTGTGAGCTTATGTGGTGTCAGGATACTCAAGATAAATCAAATGCTGATCCAAAACTCACATGGCATCTCTACAAACAAAAATTAACAAAAACTTTAGTCTGTACACTATGTTTATAATGTCAATTCCACAGCACAGTTAAGTTCTCTTAACATACATGTGAAATATGTGTGTTTGTGTGTGTGTGAGTATGTGTGTGTGTACATAAATTTACACATGTGGAGGGTCAAGAAGAGTTGTTGATTTCTATTTAATTCTTTGCCTATCCCCTTAAGACAGTCCCTGAAGATTTTATTGTGCCCAGTGTGTTGGCCACTGAGCTTCCTGGAGCTACCTGTCTCAGTACCCAAGCACTGTGATAGAGGTACATGCAACCATTTCCAGCTTTTGTTAGGTACTGGAATTCAGGTCCTCAAGATTATCTAGCAAATGTTATTAGCTACTGAGCAATTTCAACAACCCTCTGTGGAGTTTTTAAAGATATAGTGACTTAGATAGTTCATTAATTACATATTTGTAGCCCAAGATAAGTATTTAAAAAATTTCAACAGAATAGAAGAAGAAAAATACTTCAAAGAAAACTCCTAAGAACCTTGATTAATACTGTCATTCATCTTTGTAACAGAAATATGTTTTTTTTGAAAAACAAGTTAATATATTTTAATGAGACATGGCTTGCAATTTATTATGTAAATAATTGTACTCCCTTAAATAAAGAAGGGACTACTGTTTTCACAAATTGAAGCACTCATAGCTAATGAAGGGAGGAGTTTGTTTCTTATACTATAAAGAATAGGTTGATCTGAAATAAATATATAATTAACCCTTCTTAATTATCTAGTATGGATGACCACAACTTTGAGCTCAGAACAGGCAATTTATCATTCAGGCTCATGTTCATTTTGAAAAAAGAGAGAGAGAGATAGCCTAGGTTATTTTTTATATAAAGTTGATAATATTAATTATTTATTGAACAATGACACTAAATAGGTTCACGTTTTATCAAACTAATCACTGTCACCCAAAAATAATAGCATTTTTCCAATGGGCAAATGAATACAATGTGAGAAATTCATATGTGGAATGATAAATAGAAATTTGAATTCTGTTGCAAACTACCCCATTACCAAGTGAAACTTGGTATCTATATACAATGCAATCAGTTAATTAATGTCATACACTCTAAATACAAAACCAAAAATGCTGTATCTTTGAAAGCCACCACTGTTAATTAAGTTCACTTTTAAAAATCTCATGACTACTCTCATAAGACATAAGCAGTTTATCAATTTTCTTTGTATTCATTAGAACAGTTTGTTACCTTGCTCACTGATGGGTGTATAAAAATTAAGGTTAAAAGTTTTTAGGCTATATCTTACATGAAAGCCTCCTTCCTGTGATCTATCTTCCAGAGTACCATAAAATACTATTGAAGCCATCATGGAAGGGAAGCCATTAATGGTCCCACCTAGCTGTGACAACTGTGAACTACAGCAATGACCACATAATATAATTGTACCATAAGCAACACTCATGTGTTAATGTTAACCAACATTTGTTTAACTGTACTTAAGGCCACTCAACAGAAAGGAAATCATGTCTGGTACTAGAAACTAAGCAAACTTGCCTGGATATTGAGGTCATGAACCTGAGAAGGGAATCTACCATTGCCAGTTTGATGAACCAGGGTAATCCCTAACTACATTCTAAAACTTATCCTTACACCCACAGATAAGTGTAGTTACAACTCCTCAACAACGACAACAAAAACAAAAAACAAAAACAAAAACCCTACTCTTCATGATAATGGAGTTCATCACTGAAAACTAACTGCACATAATCAAGGCTCATAGATTGTAGAGAACCCAGATCCAATGGATACATACATCAGCAGCAGCATCCAAACATCTATGGTTTGGGGACGGTTGTGGAAGCGGCAAAGTACTATTTTAAGAGCCAGAAAACCAAGAAGTCTCCTGTGAGACTGTTTTTCCTATAAATGGCTACATAACTAAGACCTGAACAATGATAGAATCAAGAGACATGCTAACATAAAAGAGGGAAAGTCTTACTAGTTCCCACCATAGACAAAGAACTACAAGTAATGACTGCTGAGAGAGGGAGAAATAACCTGTCCTAGGGATGAACCTCCTAATTGGTTACCCAATTCAAAGGGGGAAATGGTCATCCCTAAAAGTATATACATGCAAAGAAAAACACACTCATCTATATCTATATCAACTATACCTATATCCATACATATCTATATCTGTATCTATATCTATATCTATGTATCTATCATCTATCTATCTATCTATCTATCTATCTATCTATCTATCTATCTATCTATCATCTATTATCTGTCAACATTAATGAAAAAGAGATTTGAAAGCCAGATGGGTAGAAATAGGAGAGGCTGAAGGGAGGAAAGAGAAAGGGGGAGTTTTATAATTATATTTTAATTAAAATGTATTTGTAAAAAGATTAAAGGCTTTCCATTGATGGGTAGTAGGATTTCTTTATTTTAAAATGTTTTAATATTCTGGGGATTAATAGGAAGTACAAGCTCTAAGAAAGCATGGATGTTGTAAGGAAGTGATTACAGTGGTCTGATTCATTAACAGTACTGGCTGAGAGATATAAATGGTCATGAATTTGGTACAGTAAAAGATACCACAAAAGGTTTCATAGTATCAAGCTGAATTATTTTATTTCTATTTTAATTTAAAAATTATCACATCATTATTTTGATCATGTCAAGAGGAACTTTTAAAAAATTTCTTTCATTTTTGAGATTATCATATAATTACATCATTCTCCCTTCACTTTCCTTTATGTACATTGCTATATCCAAGATTCTTCTTTCCTACTTACATAATCAGTTATGCAACCCTGTTATAAAATAACTTTTCAAATTTAATATTTCCAAATCAGCTGACCTTACATATTATAAATCATATTAAATTATCCAGATGTGCTTAATATAAAGTTAGTAATATTTAAAATAGTACAAGACCAAGACACCATTTTTCCATCTCATGTCCTCAGTGATTACAGTTCTTTTTCTGCTGAAGAGAGAATTGTTCTATAAGGTCCCTCAAATGAGATAATTTAGTTTATAATGATTATTTACTGTAAGAACTTATAAAAGAAATGTGCATTCAGTAGAAACTGATTCAAATTTTGAGTAGTCATCTTTTCTTGTGTTAGCACTATGTTGTAGGATACTGTCTCACAATACTGGGTGTTGTCTCTCAGCGAGCCGCTAAAATACCATGTGCATGTGATTACACAGCTCATGATCTACAGTTCACTATTTCTTCAACTATGATACTTAGTATCTTAGACAAATACGTTACCTTTTACTTATATTTATGACAACTTTTTTGGATGGTACTTAGTATAAGGTAAGGAGCATCTCTGTATATCTGTCAGTAATCTCTATATGTTTATGATGCATTTTTTTATGTTATAACACCTAACAGTATTTTTCTATCAATTCAACATGTGTTACAAGTTTCTGGGACTGAATAGTCTGTGCTTTTTATCCTACCCACTCATTTCTTAGATCTATATATGATCTAACAATAGGACCTGATTTTCTATCACCTGTAAGTCCCTTTAGTTTGAGGACTATGTTTTATAGCTGAAACACCTTTCTTATATCCATATTTCTGAATCTGAATTTAGGATGCATTGTATCTGCTTCTCTTTATAATTCACTACTTCTGTGAATCACTATATAATATTTTTCATGTGTGTGAATATAAATCTCCCTCCCCCAGATACACACACACACACACACACACACACACACACACACACACACACACACACACACACACATACTATGGTTTATATATGGCTTCTTTTCTAATATCTTGCGTTGGAAGTTCAGGCTCTTTATGGAGATGTGGTCTGTGAGATCTCTAAGTAGAGACTGCAAAATCACTCTCTCATTGAGGTCACAATCCTTGAGAGAGAGTGAATGTTCTTCATAGACTGTTAGTGCTCAGGAGAGTAAGCTGTTATGAGAGAAGAATTGTTCTTCTCCTTCTGTCTCATGAGGTCATCTTTCTCTTATGTCAAGAACCACCATTATGATACTATCTGCTTCCTTCACCAGAGACAGAGTATGCTGGTATCATACCCTTGAATATCTTAAATGAAATAAATTTCTGTCTTAATAAATAGATTCAATTTTAGGTATTTTGATGTAGTAATGAAAAGAGATGTATATAAGATCACAGCCAGAATGCATTTAGGAGAGATTATAGTACACATAAATCCAACTTGAGTTTCAAGGGCCCAGAAAAAATTATCCACATTTAGTGATAATTTCCACAATGTATATATCTCAGAGACTAGCTCTCAAATGTTCACAGCTTTATTTGTCTCATTGAAGGTAACAGAAAAAAGAAAGATAATCATAGAGATTCCTCATGCCTCCTAAATTAGACAGGCAATGCATCCAAAGACCATTATTCCACATGCTATGTGCTGTAACTTCAATACTCACAGTAGTAAACATACATATATTGAGTTCTAATAGCTCGTGTGCATGATGAAATACAGTGAGCTATCTGTATGTTTTCACACCGTTTTCTTGACTTGAAAACACAGTTGTAAAAAATTATCAATGTGTCAACCTTGCTACCTGAACGCCAAAACAAAAGTATAACAAGAAACCCACTGTAGAGTAAGACTTATTTTATCTCTTTTAAGAAAGTATGTTATAATGTGAATCTTTCAAACTATGCTGATTACCATTTCAGTTGCTAGCTGATAGAACAATGATTTAATAAAGCAAAAATCACTTAACATGCTCATATGAGCGCAAACTGTACATCAGCTAAGCTCTGAAGTAAGCAACTTGTATTCAAAAAACAGAAAAATGATCTCTGAAAGCTCTGTAAACTTATTGAATTTTAATGCACAATATACAAAATAATGTGTTTTGTCTACTCCCCATTTTTGAGCATAAAACAGCTACTTGATTATGATAATTCCAGGGTGATTACCATAAACAGTATATTTTGAAAAATATTGTAATTTCACTATAAGGTATAGACACACTAATGTTTGGAAGCTTTATTTTGTTCAATATTTCCTCCCATCGTCTATTTGCAAATATTTTTGTATATTAATTATTGGGGTTTTTTAGTATAAGAAATTTGCTGTTTGTTTGTTATTCTGTAGAATATATGCTAGCAAAATAGCACCAGTTAAAGAGAGTCTTTCCTGGATCAATTATCATTCTCTGTCTACACCTTTCAACTTCCTGGAGGAAACAAATGGATAAAATTAGATAGTGTGGTAATAGCAAATGTAAGAATGCCCTTTTTTCAATACAGAAAGGCTGAAAGAGAAGACAGACATTACTCAAAACTAAATCTGTCCTTCACTCTGCTTCATATTTCTCTAGAAAACTATCTAGTCTGGTCCCATCATAAACCATCTAGTAATACAAAATACCTGATGATAATATTTCTATGGGTGATAGTGAGCACAAATGCATGATCAGATGAATATCTGCTTTCTTGTCCATTATGAAGTTTAGTATTCATTACAGAACTCATAGAAAAGCTATATGTTTTTACTCTTTTCCAGAATGCATTATTGATTCAAAATTATTTTCAGAGGATTAATGAAATAGAACATGGATTTGCATTTATGAGAAATAATATTGTAAGGAAGCAAAATGTTTTGTTAAGAATGGAAAAAAGTAGTATTTGATATGTGCTATGCTTTCAGTATTTATTTTTTCAGCATTCATAAGTTCTACAGCGCCCCAGCTCAGTAATTTAAATAGTAAATCTAAAGAGTCAGTTTCTTCACCAGTACTTCATTCAAGCAAATCACTCATGCACACACAGTTTGAACCAAAGTATGCCAAAGACCATTGTTAATCAGCTTAGCAAACTAAGATATTCATTTTATAGATCGGCATAAAAGCATGATAAACATGAAATATGGACCCCCAATCTACACTTGCATTTTCTTTTCACTGTAATATTTGCACATTTTCTTTGCACTGTAATTGGCTTGCTATATGAAAAAATATTACTATCAGTATCCATCTGCATTATGGAACACTTGGATATATTTCCAGTTTTAATTTGCTACATATTTGTTCTTTTTTTTTTTTTTTTTTCTGAGACAGGGGTTCTTTGTGTAGCTTTGCACCTTTCCTGGAACTCACTCTGTAGCCCAGGTTGGCCTCGATCTCACAGAAACCCGCCTGCCTCTGCCTCCTGAGTTATATATTTGTTCTTAGTCTCATTTTGAAATTTCTAAATCAGAAGAAATGCGTGCTAGTGAATGAACAGTGCCACAAATTAACATCATTAACAACAAAAATGTCCAGTAGAAACAAAAGACACTTTAAACACAAAAAAAGTTTACTACATAGATCTCATCTCTCCTCTCACTGGAGAACTCACACCCTTAAGGAAGTGGTTCCTTGTAGAAAAATCTCATTAATTAATCAAAAGATATTATTACTAAAATAACGTATATAAACTTTCCGCAAAAATATGATTTTTGCCTTATTATTGACATAGTATTGAATCAAAACAGTATACAACCTGATGTGGTTTTAGGTCTTTACTTTCTAATAGGAAATATATAAACATGCACAAGACCAAGACAAGGTCTTCACATAGGATTACTCTCATGAATGGTATTCCTATCACTGCCCTTCATACATTTCACATAAATAGAAAATGAATAGTATATTCTCTGGTTTCTACCTTACTTGGTTCAATATTCTGTGAGTGCCTTTTCTGTTTTGCAGGTAGCATCATCTGGCTACTCTTTGAAGCTTTGTAGTAGTCCAAAGTCTGTTTGTTCATAGTGCTGCTGATACACATCTGAGTTATGAATCCAGGATAATAATGAACACACATGCTTATCCATGAATAGTCTCAAGTGTTCTCCCCAATTTTCCTTCCATAGAGCCATGTCAACCCAATTGCTTAAATTTCCATAACTTCATATTTAGCTATACAAATTATCAGAAGCCATTTCAACAGTGATTATAACAACTCAAAGGCTATCATCATGTAGGAAATTTTTAGATTCAGGTCTTACATAACACCTTTACTAGTATTTATTTCTGTCTCCACAAGCAGGCATGTAGCAAAACTAAATGGAGTTTCACTTTGACTTTTATGCTAATAATAATTTAAATCAATGTGGGTCTTTGAGGAAAGTGATCTGAAACAACCATTCCATTTGTTTACCTGATTTTTAAAATTTATTATTCTATATTTTCATATGCATAAATAATATAATCAGTGCATACCACTCCTGAATCTTCCCCTATCCATCTCCCACAATACCAATCAACTCCCTTCTTCTTCTCAAGTCCTCATTCCATTTTCAGGCCTTTATTGCTTTCCTTTTGTTTTTTGGTCCATTGTGTTTATCCAGGGCCTGTCACATGTTCATCTGAGCATGATTATCTTACCAACAGCTATGTTACTGAAGATAATGACATTCTATCCATCCTCTCATAACTCTCAATTGCAATGTCTCCTGTGGGTGTGTGTACGGTCTTATGAGTCCTTCCATAACCTCTAGCTGACTATTTACCAGATTGGTCATGGGTGACTGCTATACAGACATCCACAGATGTTATTATTTCATGAATGACTTAAATATATCACACACCTAAGGTAACATACCACAGTTCTCTCTCTTATTCTTTGTTTCTTAAACTCTTCATTTCTTCCTCTAAGCCATTCTCTAAGTTTAGAGTAGATTGTTCGGTAAATATTCAAAATTAATTTGTTTCCAGTGCCTTGATGAACCAAGATTATCTCCATTAACTGTTCTTACTGCAAAAAGAAACATTTTTGAGCAACGGTGAGTATTTTCTCCAATCTATGGGTACTACAATAAATTTTAAGAGGTAGTTTGAATACTTGTCCATTTATGGAAACAGAAGTAGTAGGTTAACTCCTCATGTCTATAGCATCCCTAGCAATGAATCTTTTATAAGACATATAGTCCTGGAAAGGAATATTCCTCTGAACTGGGTCGCAGATCCAATAAGAAATCACTTAACTATCCCATTAATAGTCAAGCCACTATTGCAGTAATACGTACCTCTTTCATGGAAAATTGGTATTGTAGCTTGCAAGGTCTATTAAAATCCCAGATGCCTGTTTGGTTAAATATTTAGATTTGTGTATCATTTTTTTATTTCATTTGGCTTATGCATATTAATATTTTTCTGATTTATTTAGTTTGTCATATAATTCTATTATTCAATTTTGGGATAAGATCCTTTATATATTCTAGGATGGTTTCCTACTCACAATCTTCCCCCTCAGAGTCTTGAATACTGGGATTTTAAGTGTACACTACCATTCCTGGATTCTTTTTCTATTCCTTAATAGTATAGTGTCTACGAATGAACATAAATTCAAAATCTTAATGAAGTCCATTTCATCAAGACTTTTTAGTGATTCTCATTAAAAATAAAAGTTTTGTGTCCTCATTAAAATTTATTCAGCCATAAAAAAGAATGATATCCTCTCATTTGTAGCAAAATGGATGAACTGGGGGACATTATGTTAATTGAATATACCAGACACAGAAAGAAAAGTACTGCATGTTCTCTCTCATATGTGAAAGTTTAAAATATGTCATTTTGATTGTCAAATGGTAATTGCTAGAAGTTGGGAAGGATTTGGAACATGGTGAGTGGAAAGAAGTTGGTAGAGTCCTGCACACTGAAAAAGATGTGTTCAGAATCATGATTTTTTTCTCTCTCTTTGCTCTTTCTTAGTTCAGTAAAATAGCATTACTTCTTTTGTAAATTTTCAGATAAAATATCACCTGTGATAGTAAGTGAGATGAACTGCTCAGGGTGAAGAGTGTCTCTAATTACCAAGTAATCTCTTTCATATAAGTTTAGTCGAGTTATCTATTTCAATTATTATGCTTTTTAGGAGTCATCATTATAAATCTTTTATTGACTTTAGAATGTATAAATGATTCATAGTGATATTTTGCTAATTGTTGATCTCAGTAATTTACTCCATCATTTACTTATTTGTCTTGATTCTTTAAACAATAGTCTCAATATGTAGCTCAAATTTTCTCTTTATTTTTAATGAGCACATTTTGATTTAAAATTTCAAAACCGATCACATTTATTTTGGTATGTCTAAGTGTATATGTGTGGTAGTCAAAAGATAACTTGAGGATGTAAGTTCTCTTCTTCTATCTTGAATGTCCTGGGAATTGAATTCAGGTCATTAGTACTGGTGACAAGCAAGTTTGTATGATGGGCATAGTTATAGGCTATGTATGTATATGAAATATATTCTATTATTTATTATTTAATGGGTATATCTGTGAATATGCTAGTATGTATATGTACATTATGTATATACATGCCCCTCTGAGGCCAGAAAGAAGGAATCATATCTCCTGGAACTGGAGTTATATAAAGTAATCAGCTAATCAACATATTATAGAAAACAGAAATCAGGTCCTCTGAAAGACTAGTAAATGGGCTTAACCACTGGCCAATCATTCCACACCCTCATGAATATTTTTAAATAAATAAAAATAATAATTTTACAATAATTCTACCTATGGTATATAGCTTTACAAAAATTGTGATTTTACTCTAGATTTATATAATCACACAATTGCATTTTTTATAGACTGAATAAATTAAAACCATTTAATGATTTTTTATTGCCATACAAGTCATAAGTCCATTGATAATGGTGACAAAATTAAAAATACCTCAAAAATAGTCTCATTAAATATAAGGGAAAACAAACCTGGGCAGTGATGGCACACACCTTCAATCTCAGCACTCAGAAGGCAGAGCCAGGCGGATCTCTGTGAGTTCGAGACCAGCCTGGTCTACAGGGTGAGATACAGGACAGGCACCAAAACTACACAGAGAAACCCTGTCTTGAAAAAAACCAAAACAAAGAAAAGGGAAAACCAAAAGATATGACCTTAAACTCCCAATTTAACAATTAATAAAGTTAGGTATTACATAATTTTTTATACTTTAACTTATTTTATTAAAACAATGTATACTTCAGCATTGCCTTACTGTGTGTGATTGTTACAGACTTAACCCACCATTACTTATTAAATACATACAGTTCTAGACATGCCCACATAAATAGGCAACTGTCAATTTAATCACTAAGATTAAATGATGACTAGATATCAAAAGACTCTGATTTCTATTGGTCTATTGTATTAAGTCTAAGCACCCTTTGAGCTATCTTTCTAATTGTCCTCCTCACTTTTTTGTCTATTGTTTCTCTAATTATGATTACTACTCTCAACTGTAGCAACCATTTTCTTGTAGTTTACTTTTGTTTAATTGGCTATTATTTATGACCTTAAAGTGCCTGGAATGTTCATTTTCTCTGCTGTAATTTTCTACTGCATTACATAACGGGGATATTAAGGTTATGGTAGTATAGACATATTTTGTCCTCACACAGTATAAAATAATTAATCGTAGTTAAGTAATTATTTTTTAAGCATTGCATATTTCAAAATACTTACTTTGTCCTCAAACACCCAAACATATTGCATTTTTTTTTGTTTTTTTGGTGGTTTCTTATCAAATAAACTTTTTTTTAAAAAAATTAGGCTAACCATGATTTCATTCTTGTGATATTCACATTTATAGCTATCCAATGTGTTTTATAAATGTTTTAGATTAACTGCAAATGTGTACATTTGATATCATGTCCCTTGTATTAAATAGCTTTAGGTATATTTTTGCTGTTTGCTCTTATAGAACACTCTCTCTCCCTCTCTCCTTTCCTGTGCTTTCATCTGCTCTCTTCTCTGATCCCTTCTCTCTTTTTTTAATTTCCTCCATTAAACTATTTCTGTTAGGAGGTAAGGAAATGGTTCTGTTGGTAAAGTGCTTCTACAAAAGTTTGAGTTGATGTTCGACTAGATTCCTGGCACTCAAATAAAAAGTTGTACAGAGCAATGTATACCTTTAATCCCAGCACTGTGGGAATTGAGATAGGATAATAATTGGCTTTAGTTGGACAGCCAGTCTAGCTGAATTAATGAGCTCCATATTCAGTGAGAAAACATGTCTCAAAAATTAAAGTGGACAGTAATTGAGGAAGACACCTCATTTCAATCCCTTGCTTTCACACTACTGGAATATATATGTATATTGGCATGTGCACCTGTACACACACACACACACACACACACACACACACACACACACACACACACACACACACACAAACTGAAGTTGTTTCTGTTAGGTATTCAGATGTATCATGAGAAAATGAGAAAGTACTGAAATATCATACTGTTATTTTGTCAGTGTATAATACTTTTATCTAGGTTAGTAAAATGAACAAGGATTTAGACTTCTGTTTGGACATCTTGGCCTGGAACACACACACACACACACACACACACACACACACACACACACACACACACACACACACACATATACTTCTCTGTCATTTGTCCATGCATCTCAATGCATAGTATGTTCTGTATCAAGGAAAGACCATTTAAATGTGACTTTCTCATCTTTTCACCTCTAGTTGAGTTCTCATTCATACTTTTTTGTTTCCCTAGGAAAAAGGCAGATTTCTCTTCCATGAGAGAATGGATATCATTAAACTGATTTCTGCCAGACCATAACTTTCATGTTCATCCTCTACCTTTCTGAACAGGGCTTCAAGATCCATTGGCATTCATGATAGGGTGGTAGATTCTATGCTCCAAGATCTTTTGTTTAGAAATACTTTGTTTTGTTTCCCAAAATGCAGACTACAGGAAGAGGTCAGTCCTACCATTAAAAGCTTTGTGGTATTTCTGCAACCTCCTTCTCTGTATAATTAGTAGATGCTCACTTGTAAACATGATGTCATCTGAACTCTCTTATATATTGATAGTTCATGTCTTCCTGAGCAATGATGAAAATGACTGCTAGTTTCTCTTTTCACTTCAGTAGCCTTCCTGGTTGTTTGCAACCTAGTCCTCAGGTTACATTCCAATAGACACAATAGTCTTACCAATGATAATCAGGTCAAGTAGGGAAGGCTAAACTCTGTATTGAAGTTTTTGTTTGTGAATTTCTCATTACTTTCACTGTAGCCCAATATTTATTTTCCAAAGGCTTTCAATGAAATTTTCATATTATAAAAATTTTAACTAAATTTATAATTTGAACACTACTTCATCTTATTTATATTCATATAGAATCATAACTCTAGATGATATATTTTGATAAATTATGAAGAAAAATAAGTATTTTACCAGAATTTCAATTATATTAAAATTTCAGTCAATGGTGATCTCTGCTGTAATGAAATATAAATTTATCACTTTTAATATACCACTGTATGTGCAATTATAATTTTTAATGTGATTATAAATACATATAAATACTTCTTCCCAAATACTATTTAATATATTTGACTTGTGACAAATATAAAATTAAATGTACTGAATATATATTCAGAAATATAAAGTACATATTCATTTATTTAAAAAATTGTATTATTTTTGCCTTTAACAATGAAGAATCTAGAGTGGAACTATAATGCATTGAACATGTCTAGAATTAGACCACTGAGAATTTAGAAACTAAAAATGACAAAAAATGAGCTAGTTGCTTGGATTCAGAGGCCTTTTCAACCATGAGCTTAGCTCTGGAGTCAACTCTTAGCAAAGAAGAAAACAGGTTTTTGGCTTTTTGTTATTTTGTACTTTTTATTTTTATTTATTTATTCATTTTACCAACCACAGATCCCTCTCTTATTCCCATTTCCTCTCTCCCCCTTCCCTCCCCCATCCCTTATTGTCTCCTCCAATAGGGAAGGTTCTCCAGTGGGGGAAAAGCTAAGCCTGGCAGAGGGCTGTTTGACACAATGTCCATTTAACAAGTAATTGCATTAGGTTCACCTCTGGGGCCTGTGAGCCCCTCAATAATGAATTCTTGGTCAGATTGTCAGTACAAGGCATGCATTTCTCATGTGTAGTGGGGCTTGAAACCCAATCAGAAAGTAGTCAATTGCCTTCATGATGTTCAGATCAACATTCCACGAGCAGACATCTCCTGCCATCAGATCATTATTGCAGTGTGTAGGACTCACAGGTGGGTATGAACAATGATGATTTTCCTCTCCCCACCAGCAATCTTTATAACATCTTCTAGTATTATGAAAGATAGCGAACATGAAGGAAGCCCCTGATTAATATATATCAACATATCTCCCTGTACTTCAGGTAATATGTATGATGTCCTTAGCAATAGAACCCCACCACTGTATTTTGGTGGGCAACTATGAGCAGCAAAGTCTGTATTGTTTCAGGAGGCTGCAAATTTTCTTCGTACAATGAATGATGATTAGTATAGATACTCAAAACTGGTCCATGTGCAGGCAGTAATGACTTTGGAGTGATCAGCCACAAGTGGGACATCGATCTTACCCTCTCCAAAAACATAGATATATTTGCATAAGAGGGAAGAAGGAATTTTAAAAGCCAGAGGATGGGGACCACGGGAGCACGAGTCTATTCTGCAAATGACAGGACTACTGCACTCATAAACACAAAGAAATTTGGATTGCTTGCACAAGACCTGCACAAAACTGAGTCAATCATGATAGCAGAAAGTGCGAAGTGGTTCATCATCTCCCACCCCTAACTGAGAAGCTAAGAACTGTTGATGCCTTCTTGTTGATCTCTCTTCACTGGATGGCCCCCAGCCAGAACTATGTGGGCAGCACAAATTGGAGATGTTGGGTTATAAAATTCATAAAAAAGAATAAAATAAAGTAGCTGAAAAGTCAGGTGGGGTAAATCGTGGGGGAGTAAAGGAGAGGATTTTTTGATGAATATGATTATGCTGATTACTTTTTTGTCAACCCGACATAATCTAGGGGCATCTAGGAAGAAGCAGCCTTGATTAAAAAGACGTCTCAATAAAATTGGTCTGTAGGCACTTCTGTGGAGTATTTTCATGATTGATGATTGATGTGGGAGTGCCCCAGACTATTGTGGGTGGTACCACCTCTGGGAAGGTGGTCCGTGGTCGTATGAGAAAGCAGGCTGAGTGAGTTAAGGAAACAAAATCAGTAAGCAACATCTTTCCATGGTCCCTGTGTCAGTTCTTTACTTGAGTTCCAACCATGGCTTCCCTAAAGGATAGATGGGACCTCAAAATGTAAACAAATTAAACTCTCCTCTCAGAGTTATTTTGGTCAGTGTTTTATCACGACAAGAGGAACAAAACTAGCATAGAAATTGAAACCAGACAGTGTAATTTTTGTAACAGAACTGACCATATTGTTTTGGAGGGGGTTGTAGAAGTCTTTGGAACTTTGGTCTAGAGAAGCCAGTGAATATGCAGAGCTAATTGGCTGTTTTATGAGAGCTTTGGAAGATGAGTGTTGGAAGAAATCCAGATAATGGAAGCTTGCCTTGCATGATTCAGAAGGAAGTTTTTAAATCCTTAAAGAGTGTGTTGGAGATTGTGTTATATATTTGAATTAAGAACATGATTTTATGGTAAGCAGGAGCTGAGGAATCAATTGTGATTAATAAAAGACAAGTACCAGTGAAGTAAATTGTTGCTTTACTGGGACAATTACTTCTGATTATTTGGGACAGAAAAAATCAGCTGTTTTTAAGAGGAGACTGGCATCATTGACTTGAAATCTTCTGGGAAGTATTTCCCCAAGCTTAGTACACAGAAACCCTGGTCCAGAGAAGATCAAGTATATAACTCAAGTTGGTAGCTACTCTTGATAATGTACAGAAGTTTTCCATATGGTCCTGGTTTAGAAACCATGACACCTGAAAGATTTAAGAGTTTGTTTATAGAAGATGAGGAAATGAAGTTTGTTACCTTATGGCAGGGTTGGTGTCTCTAAGGAGACACCTTTGGTTAATGTTTAGACTCAGTTGCAATAGGGAGCTTTATCCCCAACATATTGAACATACTAGGGTCATGGGGCCAAACTTTATCTCTTCAAAAAAAAAAAACTACTGTTCATTTGAAAATGTGTTATTCAGTCTCCAAGTATTCCTGTGGTTACTAAAGATTGTCATGCATTTAATTTCTACTTTTTTTTTCATCGTGATCTGATAGGGCACAAGAAAGTGTTTTGACTTTTTTTTGCAGTTATTAAAACTTGTTTTAATAATTTTTGTGTCGTCATAGATTGCTCATTTTATTGCTATGTAGTAGTCTTCTTTATCTCTTCTGACCAGCTTTGATGTGAACGCCTATTGTATCAGATATGAGAAAGTTTCCATTCTCTTGGTAGGTTTCTTGGTCAGGTTCCATTCTCTGACACTTGTTTTCTGATTGTTCTCATCTAAGAAGAAAATAGAGAAAATGAATTGGGTAGAATATACTGTGAATTTTGAATTTTGAAACACCTGATAAAAACAATCCTCTTAATACTCATAACATGGTGTCTCAGGTTTCCTGGATGTTTTGTGTGAAAATTTTGCTAGATTTAACATTTTCTTTGACAGATAAATCTATTTCCTCTATGGTATCCTCTATGCCTGAGATTCTCTCTTTTATGTCTTGTATTCTGTTGGTTATGCTTGCTTCTGTAGTTCCTATTCGTTTACTCAGATTTTCCTTTTCTTAATTCCCTTGGTTTGTGTTTTCTTTATTGCCTCTATTTCAATTTCAAGTCTTGAACTGTTTCTTTCACTTGTTTGATTGTTTTTTTTCTTGGGTTTTTTGGCTTTCTTTAAGAGATTTATGGATTTCTCCCATTTTTTTTTTATTGTGTTTTCCTCCATTTCTTTAAGGGGATTTTCCATTTCCTCTTTAAGGGCCTCTATCATCTTCAAAAATTTATGTTCAAGGTTGGCTTCTTCTGGATCATCTCCATTGGGATATTCAGGTTTTGCCATTGTAGAATCACTAAGTTCTGGTGGTGCCATATTGCTCTTTGTGTTGTTGAAGGCGTTCTTACAATGTCTTCTACTCATTTCTTCCTTAAATCTGTACAGGTGGAGCTCTGGGTCACTCTGCTCTCAATAGGTGAATGTGGCTCAGATGGTTGCTGGTGCCTTAGGAGATTGCTGGAGAGGGGAAAGGGAAGATTGTTGGTGATGGGGCAGGGGAGGAGGTTGCTGCCAGGTCTCTGGGACTGGGATGGCTGAGGGGAGGGGCACAGATGTGCCCCTGGGGCCTAGGAGTTAGAGAATTGGTCTGTCCAGTGGGGGATCAGGGCCTTACCTGAATATCTGAACTATTCTTTATTACTACAGGAAAGATATATTAGATGTTTGATATGATGTTTAATAGCAGCCAAGTGCCCTCCTTGTACAAACAAGGGCCGTATTTCTGCATTCAAAATCTTGAACCATGTTCATTCTGTATTTTTGCACAGGACTATGCTCTTCAGCAGTCTCCTCTGTACACAGAATATATTGTTTTATATTTATATACCACATGTCTCAGTTTATTTTTCCCTTTCTTCCAGAAAACAGAAATTCCTGTTACCTTTGTGGATATCTCTTTGATAGAGTTGGTGAGGAATTAAGTAAAATATTCCTTTTTAGAATGATTTTACTTTGTTTTACTAGCAACTAGCCAATGGATATAGTGCCAATCCCAGGAGTGACTAAGCCTAAAAAGTACTGTGCCACTTGATGGTTAATTGAAAATTAATTTTACTCTCACTTAGGTTTTCAAAAATACTATCCTTGATTGATTAATATTCCAGATACTTGGTTTTCTGCTCCCAGTTCACATTAGACACAGAATTCTGACTTGTTAAAGTTGATATCACAGTGTGCAAACTAGTGTGTGACACAACCCTTCTGAACAATTCTTAGTTTTGTGCATTTTTTAAATAACTGAGTCTAATTAACTAGTATTGCAGGTGATTTAAATTGGAATGATACCTACATTTTACTTAATTGAATCTACAAGGAGGTAGAGCATCTAGAATTAAAGTCAACATGTAGAAGAAATTTCACTTCTCCTGAGCTAATGAGAACTGGAAGTTTGGCGAGTCCCATCTTGCCATGGATCGGATTCCTCAGGTGAGGCTGTGAGGCTGCTATTGAGAAACAAAGATCACAGACTCCTCAGTGCTAACAAAGGTCATCAGACAAGTATGATTCTATTTCTAAGTCCAAGGTGGTATTGTAAGTTTTTCATGTGTGAAAATAGCTGGTACCACTAAACTTCACTGGAAAAAAGTCTTATAAAAATAACTATCAAGTTGCCATGTTACTCTGTTTGATAACATAGACTTTTCAAGATAGGCTTGAGAGGTTTAGATTATTTGTGAAGACCAGCCAAAATCAAAAGGTTGACTCTTGGCTTATCATTTTGCTAATTGATGTTCATAATATCCATTAGAAATGTATCTGAACTTCTAATACCACATAAAGTGTTCCTGATCAAGATCTACATGTGAAACTAAAAGTAAAATATCAGATCTTATCAGAAATTATATGTGTTAACTTTGATGGAGCATTTGATATGATGACAAATTATACCCCTTTTGCATTACTGAAATTCAACTAACATGAAATAAACACTTAGCAATATAGAATTTTCAAAGAATTATGGAGGTCAAAGTAATGAAATGCTTAAACAATGAAACATTTGATTAAGAAATGTGCAAGCATTTAATTCTCTTATTACTCATTTTACATTTCATCAGGTACTACATGGCATGGATATATGCTGCCCTGGTCAATTTCCTTGCTACCACGATTGAATTGTCTCATTCTAGCCTGCTGTCTTCCTCTGAAAGTTAGAGCCCCTTGGGGTACAACTATGTAATCATAAAAGTAATGAGGGATTATAATCGCTTAGAGTTTATTTACTAGGGATTACCTCACTTTGTTTGAAATACATTTCACGAACATATTACATAAATAAAATATTTTCCTGAGGCTAAATATTGAAAAAGATATTCCATATGCTTTATCACTAATATATTTAAAGGTAACACTAACAAGTAAGAAACAGTCTTTCAAATATTTGATGGAAATACCTAAAAAAAGTGTCTGCCAGCATTCAAAATAGATTTTAGACTGATAATTTTGGCAAGGCCTTTATGTTGATTTGTGTGTGGGTCTAGAATCTAAAAAAAAAAAAATGATTGACTAGAACAGTTGCCTGAAGCTCTAAGAACCTCTCTCAATTTAAAGACAAGAAACTTCTTTGCTTATGCTTCAAGGTATATAGTAGATTATTGTGATATTTAACTAACTTATGCTGTATTCACAATATTAGACTACTATTAAATGTAGTTTGGGTTTCATTTTATTATTTTCCTCCAGTATATTGCTATAAATGTGGAGATTATTTCCAAAGGTTTTATGTAGAGGGGCTCAGAACTAATATGAGCAACATTGTAAGATAAGAAGGTGTGGGTCACAGCAAGATGATAAGATGTGTTTTTATGAAGTTACAATTTTCAATACCCAGTTTTTATGACACATTTGGAGTATAAGGAAATTTTAATTGAAACATTAAAATATGTCACTGATACAGATAAGGTTCCTCCCATTTCAAGACAACAGTTTGTAAACTAGTAACTATATCACTTAAATTTCCTTAAGACAAAATGAATGGCATTTTTTCAGAAAAACACAATCTATGATTAGTATCATTTATAAAGAGAAAGTAATATTTATGTGAAAATCTCGTCAGTGAATATACAATGTGCATGGTTAGTTGAGTGTTTACTGTAACAGAAGAGCTATGACAATTTTAATCTATAAAATTATATTTCTATTTTATAAAATTGTGCGTTGCTTTTTATTTTGAATCTAGTATTTTATATTCAATGGTTTCATATATGGATATATGTATATGAAAACATTTATTTACTACTTGTAAATATTCTTGTATTTTAAGGATGTATTTCCAAATTCCAAGGGAAGAATCGTCGAAGAGTTTGTTTGGCAAAGCCATTTGAGGACCTTTCCAGTGCAGAAACCAACAGAAACTGTCTATTTAGATAGGTATCTAGAATGTCACTAGCTATAATTTCATCCAACTTTTGGCAATAGACAGAGAAAAATACATCTCCACACTCAATAAGTTATTATTTTATAGGCATATCAATGATAGTTGCTTCAATAAATTAGGCTATATAAATTTCCAAGTCACTTGATTTTAAGATTTCAATCTTCAGACCTAACAGTCAGTCAACATCAGCCTGGCATTTCAAGTATTCAATTTTCACATTCAATCTACCAAATCATCATGCAGCCAAAGAGAAAGATTTCTGCCTTCATAACACTTAAAATTAAATGGGGGAAACAAATGCATAGAACTGTTTTAATAGCAATAAGCAATGAAGTCAACAGCTCAAAATCAAAATAGAATTATTTAGAATTTTTTTTTTTTGGTTTTTCAAGACAGGGTTTCTCTCTGTAGCTTTGCACCTTTCCTGGAACTCACTCTGTAGCCCAGGCTGGGCTCGAACTCACAGAGATCCGCCTGCCTCTGCCTCCTGAGTGCTGGGATTAAAGGCATGCGCCACCACTGCCTGGCTTATTTTTAGAATCTTAGTATTCACAACAACAGTGAATTCTTTAAAATGTGATCGCATGACATAGTAGGGCCAAGTAATTAGTCGATGACACAAGAGAGACTCATTCAGGTAGAGATGAAGTAAGCATTACAGGCAAACGGATCATCTATTAGAACATGACACAATATGTCAGAATATGGTACAGGCTGCAGCCAGGTGTTAATGTTGATCTTTTGTTGTGTTGCCAGTTTTCTAGTTCAAATATTGATTATTCATTTCAGTTCAGATAACACAATAACATTTATTTAATCATAGATTTACATCATGCTCTAATACCAGAACTCAATCAATTGTTCTACAAAGATTAAACCACTTATGTAGATAATCCAAATTTTATTTCATGTAATCTTCCAGTATGAAACCTGAGCAAAGAAGTGAGTCATTTGCTAATGTCATCACTCCACAAAGGAGCAGAGAGAATTTGTCCAAAGTACAATATCAGTTTTCTAGAGACTATATTCTGGAATCATGTAATTCATACATCCTAATGTTTCCTGATACTACCAGGTTCTTGGGAGGTAAAAATCTTTACAATATTGTTTGTAACAATTTCACATGTCAAAATAACACTGTAAGCAACTGCAAGGCTTAGAAATGCCTAGGTCCTTGCTACAAATGTGACTATCATATGAATGTGACAAGGTAACTTAGTAAGTACACATATTCATTTTTGTACCTCAATTACTAAAATCAGAAAATACTAAGAACTCTTAAGTGTTCCTTAAAGATAAATCAATCAATCAATCAATCAATCAATCAGTCTGAGGTTTTGAAAAGATAGTGATATAGAGAACAACACCACTCGGCTACTTCTTCGCAAATCTCACAGAGAACACAAAATCTGTGACTGCAGAGAGTATTGATCTCAGGAGAAGACAAGAAAGGACCAGAGTAAATAGTATACAGAGTAAGGAAATAAATATAGAAAGAGAGAGTTTTATATTTACAAAGAAAACAATATACTCTGAAAGTTGAAAAAAGAATCAAAGGAAAGGCAGAAGACCACCCCTCAGCCCCATCTTGAGCCAGAAACAAAAGAAGCCATGTGTGCTAAGTACATGGAAAGGAACTAGATACACAGAGATCTGTAGGTAGTCTGTACAGCAGATGCACAAAGGGGACTTTCACTTTTTCTTTTTGAAAGTAGTTTCCCGCTGCTGCACAATGTGTTTTGATCTCAGTTTCTCCCTCCTCCAACTCTTCATCTCTTCCCAGTTGTGTCTCTCAATTTCTCTCAGACTGGAATGAAGGAGAGACCAGAGAGAGAGAGAGAGAGAGAGAGAGAGAGAGAGAGAGAGAGAGAGAGAGAGAGAGAGAGAGAGGAGAGAGAGAGAGAGAGCAGTTGTAGGCCACTCCCACAAGCTCTGAGACACCATTGCCCCAGAGCATTTTGCAGACATGTCTGGCTGTGGATCATAGATTTTCTGGCTAGATTCTTGTCCAAGTTCCACTACTGGAAGCTTATCCTGGTTACAGACAATGGCTGCTTCTTCAGGCTCCATATTGTGAATTATAAAAGTTCTTAGTAGGGTCAACTTCATAGGTTCTGGGAAGTTTCTATGTACTAGGTTTGCATATAGCCCTCTAAATATCCTCCAATTTCAGTCTTCTTTCTCTGTACTCTCCCTCTCTCCCTTTGTCCCCTATCTAATCCCTCCTGTTCCCATCCTCACTTGCCCCCAGTCCACCCAAAAAATCTATTGCATTTCTCCATCCCTAGGAGATCCATATGCCACCCCCCTCCCACCCCCCTGATCTTTCTTCATCTAACTTCTCTGGATCTCTGTATTGTAGTGTGACCATCCTTTGCATAAAAGTCATGATCCTGAATCTGGATGGCTCAGAGACCTAGGGCAGAACCAAACATGGCTGGGCAAAAAAGTCAATGAAAGGAACTGATACAGCTTATAAACACCTTCAGCAACATAGCAGGATACAAGATCAACTCAAAAAAATCAGTAGCCCTCCTATATATAATTGACAAACAGGCTGAGAAGGAAATCAGAGATATGTCACCCTTTACAATAGCCACAAATGATATAAAATACCTTGGGGTAACACTAACCAAGCAAGTGAAGGACCTATATGACAAGAACTTTAAGTCCCTGAAAAAATAAATTGAAGAAGATGTCAGAAAATGGAAAGATCTCCCATGCTCATGGACAGGCAGGATTAACATAGTAAAAATGGCAATCTTACCAAAAGCAATCTACAGATTCAATGTAATCCCCATCAAAATACCAACACAATTCTTCACAGACCTGGAAAGAACAATACTCAACTTCATATGGAAAAACAAAAAACCCAGGGTAGCCTAAAGAATCCTGTACAATAAAACAATCTCTGGAGGCATCACAATCCCTAACCTCAAGCTCTACTATAGAGCTACAGTAATAAAAACAGCTTGGTACTGGCATAAAAACCGACATGTGGACTAATGGAATCCAATTGAAGACCCTGACATTAATCCGTACACCTATGAACATATAATTTTTGACAAAGAAGCCAAAAGTGTACAATGGAAAAAAAAAGCATCTTCAACAAATGGTGCTGGCATAACTGGATATCAACATGTAGAAGGCTGCAAATAGATCCATATCTGTCACCGTGCACAAAACTTAAGTCCAAGTGGATCAAAGACCTCTACATAAATCCAGCTACTTGAAACTGCTAGAAGAGAAAGTAGGAAGTAGTCTTGAATGCATTGGCATAGGAGATCACTTCCTAAATATAACACCAGTAGCTCAGACACTGAGAGAAACAATCAATCAATGGGACCTCTTGAAACTAAGAAGCTTTTGTAGAGCAAAGGATATGGTCAACAAGGCAAAGTGACAGCCTACAGAATGGGAAAAGGTCTTCACCAACCCCACATCTGACAGAGGGCTGATATCCAGAATATATAAAGAACTCAAGAAATTAGACATCAAAATGCCCAACAGTCCAATTGAGAAATGGGCTTTAGAGCTAAACAGAAAATTCTTAACAGAGGAAACTCAAATGGCTGAAAGACATTTAAGGAATTGCTCAACGTCCCTAATTATCAGGGAAATGCAAATCAAAACGACTCTGAAATACCATCTTGTGCCTGTCAAAATTTCTAAGATCAAAAACACTGAAGACACCTTATGCCTGAAATGACTCTTAAATGATATTCTGCTATACTAATAGAATCGGTACCTAGCCCAGTCGTCATCAGAGAGGCTTCCTCCAGCAGCTGATAAGACAGATACAGAGATCTACAGCCAAACATTAGGCAGAGCTAAGGTAACTACATAGGAGAGGGGGAGGAAGGATTGCAGGAGCCAGAGAGGTTGAGGACAGGAGGAGAACACAGCTCACAGAATCCACTAATTAGGACTCATAAGGACTCACAGAGACTAAAGCAATGGACACTGATCCTGCATGGGTCTGAACTATGTCCTCTGTATACATGCTGTGGTTCTTCAGCTTGGTGTTTTTTTGGAACTCCTAACAATGGGGGTGATGGTGTCTCTGATTCTTTTGCCTGCTTGTAGGACCTATTTCCTCCTACTGGGTTGCATTTTTCACATTCAATATGAGTGTATATGACTAATCTTAGTGTATCTTGTTATGCAGAATTTTATTAATATCACTGGAAGTCCTGCTCTTTTCTTAAGGGAAACAGGAGGAGAAGTGAATTTAAGGGAGAAGGGAGGTGAGACTGGGTTGGGGAGAGGGGAGGGAGAGGAGGCTGTGGTTAGGATGTATTGTATGAAAGAAGAATAAATAAATAAAATAAATATGAAAGAATAAGAGTATCTTATTAAATCATAGTGGAATAAAACTAAAAGTGAACAGGAAGATTTTGAACACAAAATCTACATAAATACTTAGAGATTAGTCAAAACACTCCTAAATCATAAGTTAGTAATTGAAAACAAAAGAGCAGATATTTAAATGTCCTAAACTCAGAAATACAATGAGAGTACAGCATACCAGATCACCTGGGATGCAGCAAGGGCTGATCTAATAGGAAAGTGTACAGGTGTGAGTTCTTACATTAGCAGTGTGAAAATTCTCAAATCATAGCTTAATGATCCATCTCAGTGTCTTAACAAAATATTAGCTGTCAAGTCCAAAATCAATGGGCAGAGGAACTTTTACAGATCAAGGTGAAGGTTAATAAAATGGACACCAAAAGAGGATCAAAAAGAACAGATAAAACAAGTAGTTTTTTCTTCAGATTAAATTAAGATATTAAAACTTATAGCAAAATAAACAAACCAAAGAACAAAGTCCTAAACCAATATTACTACAGATTTGGGACAGTGAATCTAATGAAATACTGAAAACCATTGAGGAACACATTGAAAAACAATTTTCTATTATGAAAACTACAAGAAATTGATTATTTTCTAGTCATATCAGACTTGCCAACAACAAAACAATATAATATAAACACTATTACACATACATATATGCTCTGGATGATTGATTGATAAATAGAACACTGATTGGCCAGTAGCCAGGCAGGAGGTATAGGTGGGACTAGCAGAGAGGAGAATTGAGAGAACAGGAAGGCAGAGAGGAGGAGACACCAGCCTGCTGTCCAGGAAGCATCATGTAGAAGCAACAGGTGAACACGTGGCGACATATAGATTAATAGAAATGGGCTAAGTATAAGAGTAAGAGCTAGACAATGGTAGGCTTGAGGTAATGGCCAAGTAGTTTAAATAATATAAGTGTCTGTATGTTTATTTTATAAGTGGGCTAAGGAACTGCTGGGGCTTGGCAGGACCCAGAGAGAAAAACTCTAGCTACACATATATGCATAAATCAATAATATAAAGAGTTTAAACAGATGTATAACAAGCAATAGGAGTCACACAAATAATTGAACCTACCACACAAATGAGCCCCGGACCATGGGACCCACTGCATTTTTGGAGCACAAGAAACAGTCACCAAAGTGAAGAGACAGGCCTCAGAAAGCAGAAAAAAATTCGTATTTAATTAGTTACTTTTTTCTGTAACTATGCTGAAATACCTACCAAAATCAACTTACACAAGGAAGGATTTATTTGGGCTCACAGTTCTTAATTAGAGTTCATCATGCCAGAGGCTTCATGGTAACAGGAGCTGAAGGTAGCTGGTCACATTGCATCTGTACTCAAGAAATAGAGGGATGAATCTTAGTGCTCAGCTCTACTGTTTTCATTCCATTTAAATCCCCATTCAGAGAATGGTGCCATCTGTAGTTGAACTTCTTACCTCAATTGATCTAATTTAGAACCCACTTCACAGATGAGTCTTGAGATTTTTGTTATAAGTAATTCTAGAGCCATCAAGTTGACAGTATTATTCATCACACTCACTGTACATCTAACTGTGGATTAACAATGACAATGACAACATAAATATTTTCCAATCAATAAATGGAAAATGAATTGGGTATACCGCAATGATATGTAAATGGACAATAGTATAATCTTTTAAGTATTCGAACTCCACAGGGAGATTCAAATTAAAAATGTTTCAGTGCTCTGTCTCATCCATTTAGAATGCTGTCAAGAAAACAAATCATAGCCTAGAAAGACTGCTCCCTGGTTAATAGCACTTGTTTCTGGTTGAGGACAGTTTCAGTTCTCAGCACCCACACAGTGCCTGAACACCATCATGCTCATGCACATGGTATGCATACATGCATTCAGACAAAACACTGTATACATCAAATTTAAGATGAGTAAATGTAAAAAAAAAAGTTGTTAAAATCTGAGGAAATAACTACCTTCTTAAGCTGTTGATCAGAGTAAAACAAAACAACTCAGAATAGAATGACCATACGAGCACTGTGGAGTTATACATAGAAAAATGTCATATCACAATGACACTTGTACATCCATGTTTATTGCTGCACTATTCATGATATCTAAGATACTGAAATAGCACACATGTCCAAGACAGGATGAATGGGCTTGGAAGATTGGCATATATACAGAGGAAAATGAAACTATCATTTTTGGGAAAATGAATAGAACTAGGGATCATGTTAAATGAAAAATATCATATTTAAAAAGAGAAGTATTGCATGTTTTCACTATGCTGTTGATTGATATACACATATAACATATCTCATTACATATATTATTACATGCTGTGACATGAAAGCTGAACAGTGTCCACTTGAATTGAGGAAGGAGTACAGCAAGAATGACTGTGCCTTCATGAGGTATGATAAAGAGGGGGGAATAATAGGAGGACAGAAAATATTATGTACACACATACATACATGCACGAAGGTTTCATAAAAAGCTCAGTACTGTATATGCTAAGATTAATTACACATGAAAAGAAAATTCACTAACCAGTTACAACTCTGTTAAATAGGAAAAGAACATGTGGTAGAGTACTGTGCAATACGAAAAATATCAGAGAGTTAAATAGACTTTGCATTTTTTACCTTGCGCCTTGCTTTATTTTAATAAATGCCTACTTAAGAATTCATTTAAAACTGAAAACAATCTATGTCATTGGCTGTATCATTATTATTGTTTATATATCCAAAGTTTAGACACAAACAGGTTAAGTAAAATATCCAAGGTTCACACCACTAGGGAGTCTCAGACACACATGCAACTAAATCCTGTAAGATTTATTTTTATTTAGTAAGCATATATTTCTAGAAATAAGTTATTCTTCATCATATTTTGTCTATTCTACTAAAGATAAGGTGATATTGAGCCATGAAGGCTGTTTTAAAATCAAGCCGATTCCTCCCTACTCATAGCTCATTAGCTTTGTGAATGATGGCTGTGTGTATATGTTATCAGGGGAACATGGGAGAAACAATATTTAATTGTATTAGTTCTTGAAGAATAATTTATTTCATCCCTAGATCTAAAACATAAAAAAGTCAAAATGCTTCAGCAGTCACAATTACATCATTTTTTTCTTAAAATTCATGCATTTTCTTAGATTAGAATACTTCTGCTTCATGCACCTATTCTAATCAAGGTATGCTCTGCATACCTTGCAAGGCATTTATCTAAAATTTAAGATGATGTCTAAAATGTATGTGAGTGTATGTGTTTGTGCACATGAACCTGTGTATAGATATGCATAATGTCAATATATATACACATACTGTATACCCATGCATAATGTATAGACTTGTAAAATTTACCAAAATTTTGAGAAAAAAAGTGTTTTTTTATATATGCCATATCAAGTTCTGCTATTAAAATTGACATGTTACAATAATGATTACATTACTGATACATTAACATTAGCAGAAATGTGTACTTTATTCAGATATACTTAGATTCATAGATTTTATTAGTGAATTCCCAAGTGCCTGCCTTGAGGAGATTTCTAGCAGGGTCCAGAACAGATGCTACAAGTGGCTAAGGATTCTAATCTGAGGGATATTAAATGAATCTAAGCACACTGAGTTCTTTAGGCCATTCACTTTATTCTTCTAAGTAAAATGCTATCCACACAGTTTCTTTTCTGTTCTCAGACTTAGCTCCTCTCAGTTCCTCCTGCTCTCAGTCTCTTTTGCTGTTCTCTCATCATTCTTCCTAGTTTTCTCCATCTCCTTCCTCATCTCTGTTCTTCTCAAAAAATTCTCTCCAGTGCTCTCAGAGAACCAGTATATATACACAAGCAGTAATTCTTTGGCAAAGCAATGCGAGGCTTGAAGTTTTCAGCATCTCAGAGAGAGGAGATAAGGATCCATACATAAAGCATTAATTGTCAGCTTCCAATTACAATCCAAAAGGGGGAGTGACTAAAGGGGAGTTCTCTGCTAAGGTCAACTAAAGGCTAAGATCAATGAGGAAATTTATGTGTTCAAACTATAATGTAAAAATGGCTAGGTAGAATGTTAGGGGTCAATAAGTCACTAGAAAGTAAACTGTCTTTGACTCCACTCCCCCATGCCAGTCCTGGCTGCAGCTGCTTTCTGGTAAGGAGGCTGGCACATATGCTAGGTTGCTTGGTGACTGCTTAAGCAACCTACCTGAGAGCATGTAACATTTGGTTAGTAAAAACACTTTAGCTCAGAGTAATTGCTAAGGAGAAAATCTAGGAATAGCACCTTGCTGAGGAGGAGTTAAAACTTAATTTGCTCGAAAAAGAAGCTTGGCACCTATTGCCTGCCTGGCCTTGATAGCAATCTCCTTGGGTCAGTGGGAAGTAACTACCTAACTCAACAACTAACAAGTGGCTAAAACATCATCCCAGGAATGTGAGCAGTAAATATCTTAAGTTAGGGTCTTGTATGAATAACCCAGGGTAAAGGTAAGGAGTTGAGCATTTAATTGCTAGTGGTTATTTTCTCTTATCTGTGAGATGAGCTAATGTTTATCTGCATGTGTCCTTGGATAAAAAGGTATCTTAGCTGAAATACTTTTGTCTGGAGAATGGCTTTGGTCAGATTTATGTTAATGAAAAAAAATAAACTCAGCTAGGGACAGTTATCAAATTACCCCAAATGTATAGGGAAAGTTGTGCCCAAGGTTGAGATGCTATTGTGAGATTACATGGACATGTAACATGGAAATGCACGGTAAATGGGGAGAATCATAGCTGTTATTGCACAAGAAGTTTACAACCAGAAACAGTCAGTTCATTAAAAAGGCGGTAATTCCAAAATGCCTCGCGTGATGGTTTCCTCTGACAGAACCCTTACTTCTGAAAGGTTGACCTTCTGAACTCTAGTGTCACTGCTGTATACTCTCATGGACTTTTGTGACCAGTGGCTCTCCATATTTTATATTTCCAAACATCTTCCTAATTTCATTTTGTTTGTCAATATTCATTTGTCAATGTTGCCTTATTCCACCATATTTTGTAGGTATGTGTACTCTACATTTTCAAGAAGTATAAATTTAAATTTAAAGTTTTGAGAAGAAATGCTCAAATTTTTTTTAATACGTTTTTCTTGTGGCATTTACCTTTAAGTTTTTCTAGCTATGAGAGGTAAGATACTATTCTTCCCACATCATCTAAAATACTTTCTAGAACATAAATGATCACTCTTTGTATGAGCTCTGGTTGCCTGGCATAAGTGGTGTTTTGAAAAGTTGCCTGACTGGGAAGTTCTTCTTTCTTGCTATTTTCCATACTTTGGTGTAAGAAATGACAATAAACGAGCAACACTTTGAGTTGTGATGCACTTTATTCACTTTATTCAGGTAAAAAAATATGTATAAATTATTTTTTATTTTCTGCACATGGGACTGAACTTATCTCCATGATTTATTTATTTATTTACTTGACATTTATTATATTAGTCGAAAAATCAAGAATTTTTTTTAGCCATTGTTTAAAAACCAATGTTGCTCCATTTGGATGGAGTAAGTGTTTTATTTTGGCCATGCCAAGAATTTTCCTTTCTTCTTCTTCCATTTTGCTATAGTTCTCATCCCTTTAAAATTATCCCATCAGAGTGTATGTGTGTGTGTGTGTGTGTGTGTGTGTGTGTGTGTGTGTGTGTTGTGTGCTCTCTTGTTTGTATAGCATCACTTTGCTTTTCAGAACTGGAAGGTACTACAATGTTTACATCACACATCTTTCAGTCAAAAATCAGCTTATTCTCCTAGGAGCTTTGTTGTTGAAAAAAGATGTGATATGCTCATGGATATTGGAGTGTAATTGCAATTCTCCATAGCTTACAGAGAACATATGTATGTGTGAACAGATAATAGGTAGATAGATAGATAGATAGATAGATAGATAGATAGATAGATAGATAGATATAGATAGACAGACAGACATATAGCTAGAGATACATCTGAATGGACAAGTACATTGTAACTATCTGTATTAAGTACTTGCATATATATACTTATCAATGTACAAAGAGTCATTGTCTTAATTTGTACACATTTTAAAAAACTGGTCAATACCTTTTACCTAGTTTGTTGCAATGTTTTATAATAAATAAGTAATGAATTCTTTCAAATGTATTTTATACGTGAGTTAGTCTGATTGGAATGAAACCTAAGTGAATTTGGTGCACAATTAATTTCTATAGGCTTTGTAACTATATATAATTCAGTTATAGCTATATTCTGGTATGCACATCTTATTATTTGAATTTTTCTCTAGAGTCCATGTTCACAACATCTTATATGTTAAATGTTATATATAAATTTTAGCAAAATCATAGAATTTCTTAAATTCCTTCTCAATTTTTCATCTAGATTTTGCTTGGAATTGAATTACTTATTTTAAAAACATTCAACAATTATTCAACTACTATTCTTTAACTAATATGTCACTACAATGTAGTTTTGAAATTGCTTAATATGACTTCTAGACTAAGACATATGGCATGTTCCAGAATGTACTATGTACTAATACATACTTTATGTGGATATGAGATTTAGGTATATAATTTTCAGCAGTTGGAGAGACCATTCTAAAAATATCAACTAGACCTTGGTAATTTCTACCACTCTTCATGATTTTTTTTCCTGCATGCCTCGTAAGTAAGTCAATACTGCACAGGCAGAATTCATTTATTTTTCTTAGTTAATAACCCTGATCTTCAGATTCATGAAAAAAAAATCATGGAAGAAGGCATTGGTAGGTTGTAAAATCCAATGTACTATTTGATAATGTCCTATAGGCATGACAGGGAAAATGTACTCATGGACTTGCAACAGTAGGTTTGCCTGAACAGCATAATGGCAATAGCAGTTGATATGTCAACACAAACATGAGAAATGCCATGTGGTCCCAACTGTAGATTAAGAGCTACAGATGTTCAATGGATACTGAGAGAGACTTTCCTCCAGGGAGGAGTTCCCACACAGGTTGTCTATTAACAGCTGCTCATGCCTGGAAATGTGAACAAGAGAAGCTAAATGGAGTATGTTATATATAGATGTTATATATACATATGTGAATATATACACACATATATGTGTATGCATAAATATATGGGTGTTTGTGAATGTATGCCTGTGTGTCTGTGTTTGTGTGTAAGTACACACTCAATTAGATATATGTAACAATAATAATTATAGAAAAGATCATAATTTTGGAAGGAGCAACCCAGGAAGAGTTAGTAAGGAGATGAAGGGGTTGATAAATGGAGATGAAGTGCTCTTGTGTGAAGTTCTTAGGGAAAAAAGCTGTCTAAAAATTATTCCATAAATAAAATTACAAAATCTTCAAAATTGTCTGGAACTACTTACTCCTCAGAGGCATGTTTGAATATGTGTGAAAACATACATGAATACAGTCAAGTTTATCTTTGATTGTTGTGATTTTTAATTTTCTTTCCTCTATCAATCATCAAGGATCATGTTTGTTAACAAACACTAAATAATAGCTAGATAAAATATAGGTCTCAAATTAACACACCACTGGAAAAAATGTTTAATAAATGTTAAATATAATTGAAAAATTATTACACATAAGATGTAATCGTCTATTTCTTTAAAGTGATAGGTGGAGCAAGAGAATTTTAGATTGTAGTAAATATGCACAGATAACAAGGAAAAAAAATCAGAAAACTGCCCTATCATTTTTTCTGTTTTCTTTTAAGATTATAATCACATTCTCTCTTCCTTTTCCTCTCTCCAATACCCTCCAAAAATACCCCTTCCTGCTTTCTTTCAGGGAAACTATATCTTCATTGAATCGTTGTTAAGAGTACATAGTGTGTGTGTGTGTGTGTGTGTGTGTGTGTGTGTGTATGAATGAGAATGAGGAACATTTTTTCAGAAGAAACAAACTAAGATAGGTGTGCAGATACTTTGGTTTATAATAAAGTGTTAGGACAGATGATTATGGAAACTTAGAAGTGGTAAATCTGTAGTCCAGAAGCCAGTAACCTAAGAGAGCTGAAGATGTGGACTCATGCGACTGCTCATTTGAGGGCCTGTGAAAGAAGAGTTGGTCACATAATTCCAACCCATACTGTAGAGACCTGAGAACTAGAAGAGACCCTGGCAAAATTCATCTCTGAGCCTGATCTCCAAGGAAAGATCCAGGTTTCAGCTCATTGAGTGGCTCATTGAGCCTCATTCAGCCATTCAGCTTCCTTTGTTCCTCCCTCTGTCCCTCCCTCCCTCCCTCCCTCCCTCCCTCCCTCCCTCCCTCTCCTCTTCCCTCCCTCCTTCCCTCCCTGTGGTGATAGTTTATTTGTGCTCGAACAAATAAAGCTTGCCTGGGGATCAGAGGACAAAGCTAGTCACTATATTAAGCATAGCCAGGCAGTGGTAGCACATGCCTTTAGTCCTAGCATTCGAGAGGGAGAGAATCATCCAGATCTCTGTGAGTTCAAGGCCACACTGGGAAAAGAGCCAGGCATGGTGGCACATGCCTTTAATCTCAGCACTATTTAACCATATAGGTTTGAACATCTGTACAGACAGAAAGTGATAGAGCTGGGCAGAAAGAGGAAGTGACATATCTGGGCAGAGAGAAGATGGCAGGGCACAGAAAGGTAATGTAAGGTGTGAGTACACAGGAAGTAGCTCTCGTGGGCTGAGGATTTCCTATCGGTAGGACTTGTGGCTGGCTTATTCTATTCCTCTGATTTTTCAGCTTTCACCCCAATATCTGGCTTTGGGTTTTTTATTATTAAGAGCATTTAGCAATTTGTGTTACCCCTCCCTCCTTCCCTCCCTTTCACCCTTCTTTTCTTTCTGTTCAGTTTTTTAACAATTTAGAAGCAATCTCAGTTCATGGGAGTTTAGGACCTGGTTTTTCAACCTAACAATTCAAATATTAAATTTATCCAGACTACACATTTTTATAGATCGAGAAGGATGTTAAATAGGTGTTTCATGGCCAAGTCAGGTGGACACATAAAACTGACAAACAGAACAGGATGGTTTGTTATCCAGTACTAGTATAATATCTCAGTTTGTACTTCTCTCAAAAGTGTTTGAAGTATATTATAAAATTAATATGAGAGCGCTTGTGAATGAAGTGAAAAAATCATAGTTATGTAAGCTTTCTGCTTTTTCTTAGACAGTAATATCCAGTAAAATTAGATACAAAATTAATACCTCAATATTAAAACTGTATCAGATGTTTTAAATGTCTTGGTCACAAAGATTAAACACGCAAGGAATCTGTTAAATTCATCACCTCCAATGGCCATGTTTTCAAGATTGTTTTAATGTTAGTGCTTCAGATTGAACAATTAATTAAAAATATATCATTATGACTACATTTTTGTAACATTGGCAGAAATTAAATATTATTCCCCACTTATTTTGTGATGTAAAAAAATTTTTGTAGAAATATAATAGTAAAAGTTAATATTTACGTTACTGTTATCAACTATACTCTAGAACTATAAAACATTTTGAGACAAAAATTGAATAATGCAGACCTACTGTATAATCTGCAGTCAGGATGGAAACATAGATGTACTAAGTAAATGTTGTTGTTAGACAAGAGCAAAATATGAAAAAGGAGGAGCATTTCAAAGGATTGGGGAGTAGAACATGAAGGGATGAAATAGAATGGTGAATAATTTTTGTTTCAAATTCCCATTACTAAGCCCCAAATTGAGTCCCTCAGAAGGTAACCATCTTGAGAAACAGAGTTAATTACCATCAGATTTATAGGAAAATGGATGCAACTGAGGTAACCCAGATGCAGAAAGATAAATATAGTATGTATTTGCTTATCTGTGGATATTAGCTGTTAAATAAACAATAACTAACCTTCAACCATAGACCCAGAGAGTTTATGTAAAGAGGAAGGGACTAGGGCAGACTCAGGGATATCACTGGAAAGGAGAATAGAGTAGATTTTATGAGTGGACCACAGTGGGGAGAAGGGGGAGTAGAATGGGAGGATCAGGTAGGAAGGAAGAAGGGGAGATGGGATTGAGGATTAAAAGAGGGGAGAGACAACTAGAATTGGAGGGCACTTTGGGGGCAGTATGGAAACCCAGTGCTGTTTAAACTTCCCATAATGAAGTCTCCAAATGATATGGAAGATGAGCCTAAGATCTATTTATTGTCACCAAAGGAAGTTTCCAGTACCAGGACTTGGTTTTATCCAAATGAATGAAAAGATTGGCTGAAAAGATCCCATGGAAATCCCAAAACAACTCAGGCTGTTGCCAAGACAATAGGTAGCTATTAACAAACTAAAAGCAAGTCATCATTGATGAGGATAGCACCCATATAACTCATCAACGATGGAGAGGTCCAGCTGGTGACTATATAAAACCTTCACCCTCATGTTCTAGTGTCTATGAAACTGAAAAATATTCTGCAAGTTACCAAAAGAGAAAAGTAAACACAACCCAAACACAAGACCATTGATCTACAATCTATCCTGATTGTAATACATGCTATGCCAATGGTGGCACAAATCATGTGGGAGTAATCAACCTATGTCTGATTTTACTAAAAGCCTACTCCATAAGATGGAAACCATTCCTGTTTGGGTGATAGAGACCCGGTGTATAGATAGCTCAGACACCTAGGGTAAAACTAAATACTACTGGTGTAAAAGAAAAAAGGAAGAAGCAATAATAAAATGACTCCTAATGGTATTCTGCTATACCCATTGAATGGACACCTTATTCTGCCATTATCAGAGAGGCTTCCTCCTGCAGCAGATGGCAACAAATGTAGAAACCCACAGTCAGACATTACATATATAGATGTGTGCACACGTGCACACACACACACACACACACACACACACACACACACACGGCGAGGGGGGAGGAGAGAGAGAGAGAGAGAGAGAGAGAGAGAGAGAGAGAGAGAGAGAGAGAGAGAGAGAGAGAGAGAGACCTTGGAACAAACAGCTGTAAATAAGTTATCTACATCAATTCTCTCCCCTGAGAGCTCAAAGAGCCTCCTACAAGAGGAAGCAGGAGGAGTGAGGGACACAGAAGGGACACAGCTGAGTGAAGCTCATACAAACTCAGAGAGACTGAAGCAGCAACTACAGGGCCTACCTGGGTCTGTACCGGGTCTTCTTCACATTGTACTGTGGCTTTCAGTTAGCATTTTATTGGACTCCTAAAGGTATAAATGAGTGGGTCTCTGATTCTTGTGCCTTTTCTTGAGGCTCTATTTGGGCCATCCTAGTAGGAACATGGAAGACATTGGTTCTGGGGTGATTTCAACAGAGTGAAGGTTTTTGAAGGATCATGGATCAAGAGGTTTTGGAGGAGAGTTTTAGTATGCCTAGAAAGATGGTTCTTGTGATATTTTTGGTGAATAATGTGGTGGTTTTTGCCTTTGTCTGAAGAGTCTCCCTGATACTAGAGTGAAGAGCTTTTGGATTAATTCTGTTTGCAGAGGAAATCTCAAAACATCGTAGTATTGACTCTGTCATGCGGTTATTATTGTTAGCTCTAATTATTTATAGTGAGAAGGAGCAAGCTGAGCAAAATAAATAAAATGTAAAATTTGAGGAGAAAAAGAGCATCAGGAAGTGGAATGGAGATAAGTTGTTGTGTTCAAGGAGATAAAGAGATTAAGAAATGGAATAAAGGAAATGGTGATCTCAAGGCAAAATTTCACCCAGCTTAATTTTCTGGGTGGTAATGCATATCCTGTGTCATTTTATGTTGGAAGTACATGATCTGATTTGATTTGGCCTGAGTGCAGGTGTCTGAGATGTTCTGCACTTGGCTGTGCTAGGGGATGGTCTGTATGGCAAATGTGTTGCTCTGATTGGTCAATAAATAAAACCTGATTGGCCATGGCTAGGCAGGAAGGATAGGCGGGACTAACAGAGAAGAGAAATAAAAGAACAGGAAGGCAAAAGGAGACTGCCTGCAGCAGCCGCCAGGACAAGGAAGATGTAAAGACACTGGTAAGCCATAAGCCACGTGGCAAGGTATAGATTTATAGAAATGGGTTAATTTAAGCTATAAGAACAGCTAGCAAGAAGCCTGCCACAGCCATTCAGTTTGAAGCAATATAAGTCTCTGTGTTTACTTGGTTGGGTCTGAGCAGCTGTGGGACTGGCAGGAGACAACGATTTGTCCTGACTGTGGGCAAGGCAGGAAAACTCTAGCTACACGGGACTATTGTTAAGAGATTGTCAAGAGTCTCAGAAGAGACATTGGATTTTGAACGTATTTTATTTATTTATTTATTTTTTAATTTTATAATTAATTTTACATATCAGCCATAGATTACCCTGTCCAACCTCCTCCCCTGCACTGTCCCTCATCCCAATGCATCCACCATTCCCATCTCCTCCAGGGCAAAGACTCCCCTGGAGATTCAGCTCAGCCTGGTAGATTCAGTGGAGGCAGGTCCAGTCCCCTCCTTCCTTCACCAAGGCTGAGCAAAGTGTACCAGCATAGGTCCCAGGCTCCAACAAGCACTAAGGACTTTTGAACTTTTAAACAGGGTTGAGATTGTTCTAGACTGTGGGGGACTTTTGAAGTTGGACTAAATTAATTTCTGCATTATGTTATGGGAACCAGGGAGCAGAATGTGGTGGTTTGAATAGGAACTGCCTCCAAAGATTTCTGTGTTTGAAATGCTTGGCCCATAAGGAGTGGCACTATTAAGATATATGCCCTTGTTGGAGTAGGTATGGCCTTGGTGGAGGAAGTGTGTCAATGTGGGGTGGGTATTGAGGTCTGAGACACTCAAGCCTGGGCTCAGGGACACCCAGCTCACTTCCTGCTACCTGTGGATCCAGCTATAGAACTCTCAGCTACCTCCCCAGCATCATGTCTGCCTGCATGCCACCTTGCTTCCCACCATAATGATCATCCTAATGGAGGACAAAAAGGAAGAAACTGAAGAAAAGCCTTCTGAGATTTTCTTTTGGTGCTGCCAGGCTCATCTTTAGGGATGGGGAATTCAGAGGCACCATGCTGATTAGGCACCCTGTAACATGCATTAACTCTCTTCAATGGGCCTGATTTATTTCCTGGCTTCGATTTTAAAATGCAATGAGCTGTAAACTAAGTGTGTCTCTAAACCTCATAAACTTCCTAAGTTTTAGCTGCTGTTTAGAAGACATAACAGTCCTTAACCACTAGGAGAAATGAAACAGGGAATTAGGAGAAAAGAGAGGCAATGAATGAAACCACTGAGTTCCTGCTCAAAACACACAAAATTAAAAATTGTCAGATATTATGAAGAACAGATTTCCAACATGAAGCCAGTGTGTTCCCAGTCCTCTATTTTTCTTTAGAATGCAAAAATTCTGTGACTACATAATAATTAACACTGATAAATTCTTAAGGAAATGGAACATATTCTTAAAACTTCTTCAGTTTACTAATAAATAGCAAATTGCTACCCAATACACAGAGCTCATTTGGAATACAATGACAGTAGGTTCTACTATGATTGTTGTTCAGCATAATCATGCATTCAAAGTTATCCAGGGAGAATTCAGCTTAAGTGACATCCTTTGTGATACACTGCTTGCTTCCTCTTTTATATTAAGAATGTTTAAAAATAGCCATATAATGAGAAATGAACAAGTAAACATCCATTTACACTTACAAGTTACTTGATGGGTAATTGGAAGATAATTTGTAAGGTATTTTTAATAATTTAAATTCATCATCAAGATTGTTTCTTATGCTTTATTTTTTTCATTTTTCCAAGGTATTATTTATGATATATATTTTTAAAGTGTCTCAACATAGTAAAATACAAATAATGTGCATATTGTTAGAGACTAAGTATTAAAGCTTAATACAAAAGAAAATAATATGTATGTGCATGTTTAATGTATAATGTATATATTTAATATTATGCATATATTCCAGTAATAAGATTTCTCAAATTTTTAGTGAGTCACTCAAATATTTCTTCTCAGATAATTTTGTCTTAGGTATTTGACATAGAGTTTTAATATTTAACAGAAAAAAATGTAAGCTATCTATATAATTACTTTCAGTCACAGAAAACCTAACAAAACCATGTAACTGTAATATTTTTAATTATAAATGTACTGTAATTTATTTAAAATATAATTTTATCATTCCTCTCTTTGCTTTCTTTCCTTCAAATGCCCTCCCATACTATCCATATGTATGGCATTTTTCTTCAAGTGTTATTGTTACACAGATATCCACCCACATACCCACATATACACCCATCAATACATAAATATCTATTAAGTTTGTTTGATGTTGCATTTTTGCATATGATTTCTGCCCCAATCGCTTATTATTGTGGCTAGCCAATTAAGAGGTTGATCCCAAAGGAAGACTCATTCTCCAGCACTCAGCATTCTTTTATTGACTCCAATCCTTTACTAAGGATGCGACAGACCCCTAGAGTGGAGTCTCTAGTGATTTCTCCCTTCCACAGTGATATTGTGATTTGTTCAGCTATATTGGGGAGTCATATTGCTGAAGTATATTGGGTGAATCTTTCCTGTTATTTCTAGGAAACACAATGGCACAGCCAATTTCCTAAAAACACAAATAGAACCTGCTTTTATTACTTGTATGCATTGATTTTAGGCTGACCACTCATTACCTATAAATGACTTGGGAAAGGGGGCTTTCCCCTGGGAAGGACTCTTTCTCCCATTCTCAGCACCCCTTGTCATACCAATTTACAGTGCCTGATCTCTGCCCTTGATCTTGAATTATGAAAAAGTGACATCACAGTATTTACAGTCTCCAAATACTTTACTTCTGGTAAAATTAAATCCTTGAAGCTGTAGAACCCCCTGGAAGCCAATAAAATACTGTTGTATACAAATGCACAGAATAAAAAAAAACATAAATTGCATGTAGAAATGGGTCACTAATTGCAGAATTAACAGGTTGTCATGAGAGGAGTATATACAAGGGCAGCATTTACAGATATCTGCACTATACTCTTAATTGTACAATGCATATGGATGCTTAATCACTCTGTATTACTCTTGGAATACTCTGTTTTTTATCATGTTTTGAAGCACGTGAATGAAAATTCTTTAAAAATAGAACTGTTAATCTTTCATTAAAACAGTCTTCTTGGCAAGTTTTTCTTACCTAACTTATCCCTTATGGTTTCTGTTAGGAACCCAGCTCCTTCAAACCCACCTTCATTGACTCGGCACCAGCAGCCACATCATCACCAGTGCCAAATGCCACACGCAGTACCCTTCCAAAGGTCCCTACCATCACCATTGGCTGTCTTGCTCTCTGTCTCTCTGTCTTTGTCTCCATCTGTATGTCTGTTGTCCCCACTTAGAAGCAGCTGTTTGCTGTCCCTCATTGCCAATAAATCTCTCCCTTGAGATTTGTTGCTTCATGTGATTTCTTCAGCATTCCTTGTCTGAGATCTTCTAAGGTACTCCCTCAACACAGAAACGCTGACAGTTTCTCCATTATGGCCTTCTTAATATAGCTTTGGATTGCCTTGTTTTACCAGACCTGATGAGGGGTGTAATTCTTCCTTTATATTCTTGCCAAAAGTAGGTCACCTAGATGAAACAAATGTGGGAAAATGTATTGAATGATTTAAAGTTTTGAAAAAACATAAACAATACCATTTGTAATGCAGACCACTTTTATAATCAAATGACTTCATTCAGATTTTACAAAAAAAATATACAAAAAAAATAGAAAATACTTTTGCTAATATATATATATATATATATATATATATCTCCACCTTCAGATACACAGGGACTCCACAAGAACACATAAAATGAAGCCATAAATTGTATGCAAATGACAAACTTGTAAACAAAAATTAGAAAGAGCCCTGACAAAACATTATGAGACAAAGAACCTCCAAAGATGATGGTAAGGTTTTTTTTGGATATTTTGTTTGTTTGTTTTTTGAGTTTTTCTGTGTGTGTGTGTGTGTGTGTGTGTGTGTGTGTGTGTGTGTGTCCAACTACTGCTGAACATGGAGCCTTAAGAGTGATTTATAGCAGTCCTCACAAGCTAGCAAGCAGGTTACAGACCTACCTGCCAACTGGATGTGCCACAGCCTCTATCCACTATAACACATTCTTCTGTCCTTCACAACTCACCCCATCATCTTCTCTGTGGCCAGCACTTCCCTGCAACTCCAGCAGAATCCGTAGGCAGAGGTATACCCTACATCAGTCTAAAGAACTAGTGAGTGACTAGTCTCCCAGCTGAGCTGTACCAATCTCCAGACCCTAAGCCCCAGGGCACGAACCATGTCCTTCCCATCTTGGCATTAGAAAGACAGCTGAGCCATGCCCTCAACTGTGATGGAATTCCATTGCTCTGGCGTAGTCTCCACCAGTAGGAGAGCAGCTGAGAGACCTGCCTGACAGCTGGACTGCCGCAGCCACCACTCACTGGATTCTGTTCCTCCAAAACCAACTCCATGTCCAACTCTACCCAACTCATCAGCCTCCCTGCGACCAGACCTTCCCCACAACTCCAGAAGACTCCATGAGTCCAAAAGGCCAGGCTGGGTCTAGGGAACCAGATCCCCAAAAACCTGAGCTAAGATACTCTACTAGACCTGAAGACCAGCCAGATACCAGAACCCTTGGTCATTTAGGCTGGAAGACTACAGGAAACAGAAAACAAAGGAATAAAACATTCATCCAACAAAGACAAAGACAAGAATTAACATCTGGATCTATAGTTATCCCAAATCCAGATGCCTAAATGGCAGAGTAAAAACACATTCAATAACAGAAAGGGCAATATGGCACCATCAGAACCCAGCAATCCTATGAAAGTAAAACTTGAACATTCCAACAGAGTTGAAGCACAAGAAAATGACATTAAAAATAACTTTATGAAGATGATAAAGACCCTTCAAGAGGAAATTAAAAGTCCCCTTAAAGAAATCAAAGATAAGACTGTTGTAGAATATTAGTTAAAGATGTGTTACATTCTTTCATGCTGTGGTGGAGTATTTGTTAAATGATGGAAACATGTGTTGCATTCTTTTATGTTACATTTGTATAATGCTGTGAAGCTGTGTTATTTTGCCTGCCTAAAATACTGAATTGGTTTAAAAAAAGAGCTAAATGGCCAATAGCAAGACAGTTAGAAAGAATAGGTGGGGCTGACATGTAGAGAGAATAAATAGGAAGGTAAGAAGAGTACAAAAGGAAGAAGGAAAAGAGGAGAGGAGAATACCTGGGGCTACCCACTCAGCCACACAGCCAGACATAGGATAAGGAAAGAAAAGATGTACAGAAGTAGAAAAGGTAAAAGCCCAGAGGCAAAAGGTAGAGAGAGAGGAAGAGTTTGACTCAGGTAACTTGCTACCCATCTAACCACAAACTTGGCATACTGTTGTGCATGGTAACTCAAGCTCATGCCTACTTCATATGCTTTCAAGTCCTAGTTATTTTTGTTAATATCCAACCACATGGGTGTCCTTATACCAATGATTAGGTGTTTTTGTTTTAGATTTTTTTTTTGTGTGTATGTGTTTCTGAGCTTCTTGAGCAGCTCATTTCTGTCATCAAAGTTGGAGGCCTGGTGACGAGAGGAGAAGCATACATCTCCAGCTATATTCTTGATCATCAACAAATCTCAACAGTTCCAGGATGTTTGTTATTTGCACATTTCACAGTCGCCTCCTTATTTCATCATTTGTCTTTTAAAATTTAGTTTCCAGCACCATAGGCAGAAGCAGTTTATATAGTCTCATGTGACCAGCCCAAACAATATGTGGAATTGTCATTGAATAAATACATTTTGTTCCCTTTCTGTTACTATGAAGACAATAGAGCTGTGTTCTTGTACTTTTCTATAAGTGTGATAACTGAGAGATTTTACAATTCAAGTAACATAACATTGGAGTGGTTAGAATTGAATAAAGCTTGTTCCCTACAAACAGAACCCCTGAAAATCATCCTTTTCATCAGTGGCTCTCAACCGTCCAAAGCTGAGACCCTTTAATACAGTGACACCCAAAACCATAAAATTATTTTTATTGCTACTTCATAGCTGTAATTTTGCTACTATTATAAATTGTAATGTTACTACCTGTGTTTTCTGATGTCCTCTGTGAAATGGTCATTCAACCCACAAGGGGTCACAACCCATAGGTTGAGAACCTCTGCTGTTCATTATCACCAATACTTGAACAAAAAATATTTTTCATTTTCATAATCATAATCATTATCTGAGTTTGTATGTTATAGTGTAATGGCCCATGTTTTTGATGTATAGACATAGAGCATGAAACCGAGGAGCCTTGGTAGGAAAATTCTTATAGGAGGTCCTTAAGACTATTTGTATAAGCCCTTGTTCCTGATTGTGGACTCCAGCTTTCTTCTTTGCTTCTTGGCAGGGATATGAGGAAAATAATTGCCTGCCTCTCCAACAAAGATGTTCCATTTTTGCCTCAGGCTGAAGAAATGAACAGCTTGTCATAGAATGACTTCTCAGAACTTCTGAAACAAAATATGTTATGGTCATTAAATTCAACCATTTCTCATGTTTGATACATGTACAACACAATCCTTATACCAGAGGATCAGGGAACATCATGGAAGAGGAGTGGAAAGATTACAACTGCCAGAAGACCAGGACTTCTTTTGTAAGATAGTGTCTCATAGTTTAGACAGGGAAGCTACACAAAAACAAAAACAAAAACAAAAAACAATATCATTGCCTGTAATGAGCCTTAAAAAATGACACCACCTATTGACATATCATTGAGTATTAATGTTTTTTTTTTAATAGGGCTTTCCCTCTAGAAGAAGAACTACAACAAATTAATGATGGTGGAAGAAGAAGAATCAGTTTTCTCCAGGGACAAGACCCCTGAAGAAGTGGTCAGTCCCAAGAGGTGAGCCCTAACATATCTGAGCAGGAATACTAAATGATCTCAACAGATTGTATTTATAAACATATGTGTTATAATGTTATATAGATAATAAAAGAAAAAGAAAACATAAATACAAGGAGAAATGAGCATGACATGAGAGGAATTATATGGAGTATGCTTGTCAAGTATGTATAGGAAGGCTTCTTGTTAATTTTGTAATCTGCTTGTTTGATGAAAGTAGTTATCAACTATAGAAGTTTCCTGTTGGCTTTGTTAGGCTCTTTCATATATGTAATCCTATCATCTGCAAATAATAATACTTTGATGTCTTCCTTTCTCTTTATATTTCTTATATCTCCTTCAGTTGTCTTATTTCTCTAGACAAGACATTGAACCCTTATAGAGATTGTATGTAGAGATTGGACATCTTCGTATAGTTCCTGATTTGTCAAGATTAATAAAGCAAATGATAGCAGATGGTGACAAGTATTCAGGGAAAGGGATACACTTATTCATTGATGGCATGAGTGCAAACTGGCAAAAGCCACTACAGAAATTAGTGTGGGGGTTCCTAAAACAGATAGGAATAGCTCTATCACAAGAACCAGTTAAACACTCTTGTCTGTACACCAAAGGACTCTACATCTTACTGCTGAGATACTTTTTCATCCATGTTCACAGTATAACAGATGAAAATTGGAAACATATTAGATGCCTATGAAATGATGAATGGATATTGAAAATGTTGTATATTTCAAGGAAACATGAAATTAAAAGAAAATGGATGGAACTAGAATGAACGCAAATGTTACACATTTTTCCTCATATGTGAATGTTAGCTTAATCTGTGTATTCAGAATATTCACAGTGGATAGATAATCTAGTAAGGTAACTGTCAGTCAAGAGGAAGGATAAATTGAACACTGTGTTACAAAGTGATAAAAAGGAAATTAGAATAGGGAATGGGGGTGGGATAGAAGAGGCCATATAGAGTGAAAGCCATATTGAAACCTATGTCTCTAGAAGCTTCCCAAAATATACACATACATAACACATAATTCCATATATATATATATATATATATATATATATATATAATATATGTGATTTAAATAACATCATTATATGTAATGATGGAGATAATTACCCTGATAGACATCATATGCTACCAAATGAAGTGATCCAATACCAATAATGGGTTATTTTTTCTTGAGTCACTGACCGAGGGATACAAAGATTCCCAAATATTTCAGGTTATTAACATTGATATTGTTCAGTTCCACAACCTGACATTGATGAAAGCATACATTGATGAAAGCATATATTTGTGTCAATGAATATACAGAAATTGAGCTCCTTCTTAGAGTTTCAGTCCTACTGACTAGCAAACAAAGTGCTGGATGGAACTATACACAGTACTAGAGGAGAAAACAAATCATCACTCATACCCACCTACTAACCTTGGGAACTATAATAGCAACCTACCTGAAAGATAATCCCACTGTTTCAAGAGTGGACAAAAGTTATTGCAGTAATCAAACAATTTTAATTGTTTTTATGACTTGCTCCAAGAAAGATGGAATCCATACCTGATACTATTAATGAGGTCATGAATCAGACTAGATAGGTCATGTGACCCAGTGAAAAATGTACTGTTAGTCTGCTAAATGCATGTAGTAATAAAATTACTCTTCATGACATGGTGCCATCTCATAGGTCAGTGCACTGTTCAGTCATAATCAGAGAAGCTTCTTACAGTAGAAGGTAATTAACAAAGAGACACACAAATGTAGTTTGTAGAGTATGAAAATCTTTAGAGAATTCAACAGAAAACAGAATAACTTTATCATACCTTCTCCATCAGTGCCCAGGGATCTGCCTTCAGGAGGAGGCAGAAAGATTGTAAGAGCCACAGGTGGTGACTGACTCAAGAAAACAGTATTTTGTTTTTAGACACAACAAAGCTCATACACATATTAACTCACAGAGACTGTGACACAAACCATAAGACCTATACAAGTTCAAGCCAGAAGAATTTAAGCAGGAAGAAGAATCCCACCCTGGAGAAGACTCCCACCATGGTGAAGAACCCTGCCATGGGGAAGGATCCCACCAGGGAGAAGGATTCCACATGGACAAGTGGAAATTGGCACAAAATCTTACCCTGTAATTGTGTTTGTGTATGCTTATATTTGATTTATTTTATTTTTATTTTTATTTTATTAGGAGTGAAAAAGTAAATGAAGATGGATGGGCAGGGAGAGTAAAAGAAATAAGTACATATGGAGGAGAGAAAATAATGTGATCAAAATATATTATATAAAACATTTAAAAATGAAAATAAATTAATAAAAGTATCATACATTGATAAGAAAAATAAAGCACAGAATTGTAATTGACATTGTATTTTATTTACTTTTACATTATTACATAAAACAATGTAATGATAATATTGTCAAGTATTATACAAAGGGAAAAGTCTAATTTTTGAACTTTAGCCATATGAATTTTGTGGTGGTTGTTAGAATTAAACATTTTCTTACTTCTCTTAATTTAGAACAGAATTTTGTGTTTCTGAGAAACATAAAGTAATTTTAGTCAATTACCACATACTCTTTCCATAATTGTAATCATGCTAAATTATGCAATTACAAAATATTACAAGTATCAGCAATCATACACTGACAGCTTGCAATTATGCCATTACCATGTGGACTTAGAGAATTGTGACATCTAAAGATGTCAAAAAGATTTTTAATATGAATATTAATAGTTACTCTGTATCAAGACTGATTGCATTGTGCATTGCACACATATAAGTATATAGATCTAAGTGTATATATATATACATAAATGAAATTTTCTTTTATAATATATAAATATATATTATAATTACAATTATATATATTATAAAAATTCTTATTCAGGATTCTGAATCTATGGCAGGGAATAACATTTACAAAGTTTTTGAATGATCTGGAATGATAGGCACTCCTGCAATGCCAGGCAGGCTCAGAAGGCTGAGGCAGAAGCATTGATGTGAGTAGAAGGCCACCCTAGGCTACATAATAGGACTCTTCCTCAAAAAAAATTCTGAGGGATGGTTTAGATAATACGTTAATACTTAAAATGCTATGAGAAACCAAAATTACCAGACCCATACACTGTGAGTAAGAAAGTGACTTAAACATGGTTTAACTTAAAACCTCATTTCATGAATAGTCATATAATTTTGGAGCTAATTTAATGCTCATTTTAACAATCTATTGAGTGGGACATTTGATTGAATTTTTGAGATTTAGTCAAGCACATAAAGAAACACAGAAGACATTAGTGAAATACAGATGCGTTTTTAAACAAGAAAATAATCTCTGTCATCCAGCTTCCAACATGCTGAGGTAAACCCACTATCCTGTGTCTACCATGTTGATTATACCAATGAATAAATTATTAAAACCAAATAACCTCCCTGAAAACAAGCAAAAAGAAATTCTATCTACTATAAGAAAATATAATTTTCCTTAAATGTCTCCATATAATACTATTTGATTAATCAAGTTAGTGTTGCCCTCTAGGTGAGTTCTAGAAGTACTAAATGAGAATTTATGTATGTATCTCTAACCATGGAAGGCTTCATTGATTGCTGCAAAATCATTAATCTCCATTTCAAGGTGACCCAGTGGATTTTAGATGTAATCAATTGTTTTTATCCACTATCAGAGCTCACTAGATCCAGACTAGAATGTTGATAGGTGGGTGATTATTCCCCTTGATTGAATGTTCTTTACATATTAATACTTATAAGTCATAAATATAAAATATACAGTTTTATAGTTAAGGTAGTCATAATAATATTTTGTATAACTACTACCTAATGTTGATACATTTTATTATTCATGTAGAATAATTACATTATCTTGACAAAATGATACAGTTTTAAAAATTCATACTTAATTGAGCTTTTTTCTTAGTACTGAGGCACTACTTTTCAACTGAAAATGATCAAATTGAAATGCACAATGTGCAGACTTATTGATTTCCATAGCCACCCAACCCAGCTATTCTATTTTATTTTCAAATTTATTAGCAACGAGAGAGAAGCAGATATTTGCCAGAGGGTAGTGATCATATACCTAATGAGGTTGAATAATGGGTATCATGGAAAGGAAAGCTCTGATTTTAATTTATAGTATTTCTTTTTAAGAGCAGAATTACTGGGCATAATTTGTTCTTGCCTCCTACTTATGGAGTTAATTTTCTGCTCTTTAGAATGATGTCAGTGCTGGCCCTTTTGAATGACAGTGCCCAACAATTAGACAGACAGATTAGCAGAATATCCATAGTAAAATATTCTGCATTATTTCCTATGAATTCTGAATTGCTATATTTTCAACATGTAAATGTTAATAATGTCCAAGTATTACTTCATGTGAAACTTTACACCAGAGTAGAAAGTACTTTGAAAATGATGTTGATTATGACATAAAATTTTTCATAACCTAGGTATATTTCTGTATTTTAAGATGACCCATAAATTATGATGATCACTAGAAAGCTTCTTCTTTCACTCAAAGTGTTCCATTATATTCTATTCCAATCAGTAGAAGTGTTCTCTCTGAGTTGACCATGACTGTGTGTTAGAGACATCAAGACTCTATTAGGAGATTGTGACCTGGAGCAGATCTGGCTCTTACCAGTGGCAATGCATATGCAAAATTTCTTCCTAGTAATTACAGTGCAAACAGTTGTCAGGAAAGAGAGACTTTGATCCATCTTCAGGATTCACTCTCTAGGTTACTGCTGTGACTATCTAAGAGTAGACTGACCTACACATAACCCTATAACCCACTGAATCCCTTTTTATGTTCTAGGATGATCATAGTTCCTAATGGTGTTAGAAAATTGCATATGAGCATACAGGAAAAAAACAACTATTTTTATCTATCTTGCTTTTTTTTTTTAAATAAGAAGGCTATGTGTCTAGAAGTATGCATTTTATAGACACACTTTCTATAGTGCTGATTTTTGTGGAAGTCAAAAAAAAAAGAGGGGATAGGAAATGTGTGAATATGAAGGTCATTGCACTGAAATTCTGGAAGGTGATGAAATAAAAGAAAATTCCAAGATGACAACCAGGCAAAACATCTGGCCTCCTGTCATCTGCATGTATTTATAACTAAACTGTTTCCTGTTATTTTGTGGGACCTTGCCAGATGGGCACTGTGGCTCGATAGCACACAGAAACACAACTTCCATTTGTATGCTGCCACTTATACCACGTATATGCTTCCAAGATACGAAAAGTTTGTGAATCGGAAAAGCAACAGATTCTTGGAAAAGCTTGATAATCAATTTTCGTACCAATAATTGCTTCATATTAATTAAAGGAATGATTTAAATGCCAATGTATTTAACTCTCCTGGCCACTGTCAGTAATGTTCACAGTCATCGGTGAACATTTTTCTTAGTGTGGAGGCACAGATGATTGTGTGTGTGTGCTCCTCACACATATGTATCTGTGTATATGTGTGCAAATTCACATACATTTTTAGGCCAGAAAATATTTTTGGCTGTCATTACTCATGTATCATCCATATGTATTTTGAAACAGGGTCTTTCACATTTGAAACTTCTTAACTAAGTTAAGCTGCATGGTAAGCTAGTGGGATCCACTGGCCTGCTCTGAACCTCACTAGTTCAGAGGTTATGAAGCTACTTTGCCCACTCTCCATCCTTTGAAGTTCTCAGGGAGGAACTCAGGTCCTCGCACCTTCAGGATAAGTATTTTACTGACTTAGGTAGCTCCCCAGCCCAAGTAGTATGACTTTTAAGACATGGTAGAAGCATTCATAATTAGAATGTATTCATAAAACAATTAATTTCCTTGATTTCGTATATGATATTAGCTTAGTTTGCTATGAAAACCCTAGTTTCTAATGTATAACAAGATGGTCAGCCTTATCTTTGGTCATGTCAAATTCTTCTGCCCGTTTCCATATCATTTTCACAGTAGCTGTTTCGTCCTCCTTTTTCTTTTTTCCTTTTTTGACAATTCTATTGAGCACCTTGCCTCTTCTAGAACTTACTATATAGACAAGAACAGCCTCAAATTCTTGACAATCATCCTTCCTCAACTCTCGAATACAGAGAATATGGGCATGAGCCAACATACCAATGTATAAGCTATTGAGTAGTGACTTTTCCTAGTTGTATGAATAGCTTTTTGATAAATCTACTGGGTATAATTTCCATTACATTTTATCATACTGATCATATTATATCATTTCAAATCATCTAGAAACTCATGGAAAATTTAATTCAATACATATTTTACATAATTATGCATAATACACACTCACACACAAAACCATAATTTTTCCATGATTAATTTCTTTATTGGGGTTTGGTTAATTTCTTTTACTTTTTTATGATTCTAGTATACATACAACATGTCCCCCTTACTTTTCTTTCTCCACATCCTCTCATATAACTCTCCCTCCTTTCTCTTTTTTCAAATTCATGGCCTCTTTTTATATTAATTGCTGTTACATGAATATATGTATATACATATATATTCCTAAATATAGCCTGCTTGGTGTGTATAATGTTATTCATATATATGTTTTCATGGTTGACCATTTGCTAGTAGAAAACCAATTGGTGAGCTCCTGCCTTGAGTACCCACTTCTCTTAATCTCAGCATTCTTTAGTTGCCTGTACTCATTTTGTAGGGCTGGGGTTTTATGGACAAATGCATAATTTTAGAAGGGCTACCCAATGTGGTCCCTGGCAATTTAAATTTATCTGACATAATGTCTAAAAAATAAGTTTAAGGAATGTCCACCTCATATTGAGAAAAAGCAAGTAACAAGCAAGAAAAAATTAAGAAGCAAAATAATTTTAAAAGTAAAAGACTTACATGATTGGTGGCAGTGGAGAGATTCATGGTTGGAAATTGTTACTGTTAGGAGTGAGCTATTTCAAGCCTATCAGGTGCAGGCCTCTTCATCATCATAGCTTGTGTTCAGTAAAGAAGCATTTTAAGTCTAATATAAAATATCAAAAAGGGATCATATAATTGTGGCCTAGGAACTAACATGAACATGCAAAATTGAATTTATTTAATCTCAATAATTTCATCCTTGTATTAATACTTTGTGGCTCTATGTTGGTTCTGCTAACACCTATTGTGACATAAAAACCTGCTGTTATTGTTTTAAAGGTACAAAGTAGTTTTTCAACATTCTTAAGGAGAAGATAATCTCCATAGCTGTTTTTTAAATTTTATTTTGATATGATTTGTCTTCCATATGCCACCTCACACTCTAAAAGCTTAAGAAAATAGAATGTTGTCAGGTGGCAGTGGCGTATGCCTTTAATCCCAACATTTGTGAGGCAGAGCCAGGTGGAACTCTGTGAGTTCGAGGCCAGCCTGGTCTACAGAAGAGACCCAGGACAGCTACCAAAGCTACACAGAGAAACCCTGTCTCGAAAAACTGAAAGAAAAAAAAGAAAATAGAGCGTTATTAATTTATAAGGGTTTTATTGACTGTTAGACTGAAAACAATAGAAAAATAATCTGAGAGAATTGATAGCCTTATCACAATCACCTAATTTTAAACCTCTAATGACTTGTAAATTGATCCTAAAGATTTTCTATAGCATGTTGCATGCACATTTAGTAGTCTGAAAAAGGTAAAGCCACTATGTTTCTGTGAAACACATTCTATCAATCTCAAGTCTGTAGCCCATCTTACTATAGGAATCCCCATCTGTTCATTCTAAGAGAAGCTTGATCTGTTTGAGGGGCCCCTGATTGTGGGAATAGGATCTATCCCTGGTGCATGAACTGACTTTTTGGAGCTTTTTGGAGCTCCAGCCTACTAACTATCATAAGACACACACAGTGGAAAACTCCACTAGAAGATTGCAGTTCACACTTGTAGAAACATCCCTGATGAGGCATTCCACAAATGAATCCATAGCAGTAGGGTTAGAGTCGTCATCAGCAGATAATTTCTCTTACCAAGCTATACATTGAAAGGAAAGGGGGAAGCAAGTATGAACAAAGAGGGGAAAATGAGACCAGAGAAATATTTTATTTATATAGCATAAAAGAATCATTCTGAACAAAATTACAGATTGTATGTATCTAGCAAAATCTAACAGATTTACTTTTTATTTCAATAGAAGATTTCATTTACAATGCAAATCCTCTATGTATTTGATTGTGTTTTTATTATCTATTTGGAAATTCCAAAACAAAATTTTAAAAAACTAAATGTTTATAGTGACAATCATGCCAAAATACAACTTACAATTATCACAAACATGCTTTCAAAAATAAATAACTTTATATTGCAGCCAAGTATCAAAATTATTATTTCTTATTGGAAATTACTTTTTACAGTTACAGTAAATAATACAATGATGTAAAATAGATGTAACTTCAAAATTCTATTCTAAAAAAAGAAGTGTCTTCATCCCATCTTTCAATTGTTCAGGAGGTTTATTTTGACTATGGACAATTTAAAACAAAGAATTATTCATATTTTTGAAAGATCATCACCATATATTAACTATGGATGGACATATGGCACAGTGTGTCACTAAGTTAGGTTGGTGTGAACTAATAATTACTTTAGTTTTTCTCTGCTTGGAGAAAGGTAGTATCTTCTCCATTAGTTTAAAGGAAGTGTGACTATTTGTTTTCCACCAATGGTCCTATATACCTTGATATGATTTCAGTCATTTTATTTAAATATAAAATTTTAGACTAACAAAAATATTGTCTTTCACTAAAAAAGGAAGAGAACAAATAACAAAATGCTTTGCAATTAATACATACATATATATATATATATATATATGAGTGTGTATGTATGTATGTATATATAAAATCTTTGACTGTTTTACATGATGACAAACATGATGAATTGGTAGTTTGACAAGTAATCTAACATGTTTATGATATTATATTAAATAGTACTTGAATATAATATTTTGTTTACTAAATCCAATACAATGAAGTTGAAACAAAATAAAAAGTATGTCATTTAAGTGAAACATAAGAAACTAGTTTGACCAGCATTGTAACAGTAGATGGGCTCCTGTTTTGATTTCATGGCTCATCAAGAAACTAATCTACTAGTTTTAATAGTTGAAATTAATGTAAGAATATAAATGAAGGACACTTAACCTATTTATTAGTTAAATGTGTAACAAGAGTAAGTACAAAGTGGCAGAGGCAAACTTAAGGAATACTTTCTGTATTTTATCATATGGTGGTCTGAGGTCCCATAAAGGATCATGTCATATAGAGAAAGTGATTAGAGACAATTTTATGGGCATGGCGAGATTTAAAAAGGTGTAACATTCAGAGTGAAGAAACTGACAATACAAAAGGAACTAAGAACCATGAAGATTAACTTTTTACATCCCAAGAGCTAACTCCTTCTAATTTTAACCTGACAATAAAAAGTTCAGAGACTTCAGAGCAAAGGATCTAATTTTGTGGCATTCTGTTTTTAGAGTTCTGAATAAACCTCATCATCCGAATATATGAAAGGGAGATTTGAGATCCAGCTCCCAGGGTTTGCCTTTGAATAGTCTTGAGTAAATCAAATTCAAGGTTTTGCCCTGCAGATAGTCTGCAATTTGCTATGAAACCTAAGAATCTAAAATCAATATTTGAATGGAATAGGGATGAAAATAAAGGCTGAGAAAGGAAAAATTAATGTTCTTATAAACCATCAGAACATCAGAATTCAGTATCTTCTTAGTTATTCTTTCTTAAATAACCATGTCTTTGCCATTATTAAACTATACTTACGTATGTATATTACTCAAATTAATAAAACCTACATATATATATATATATATATACCATATTTATATATTAGTTTTTTATTTCTTTGCTCTGACCAAAGACTTCTTGTTTACAGCAGTTTGTGTTTTGAAATAAGCTTCTGTTTCTCTGCGGTTAATGGGTGCTGGGAGAACAGGACAGATGTTTGTTGCTATTGCTGACAATGTTCATTCTTACCTCAAGCAGGAGCCAGGAGAATCCATAATGATACTCTTTTTCCAGTAATTTTCAATGTCTTTAATTCTTTACATGAGTTTTTAATACAACTAGGGTATATAAAGGTAATGTTTCCCCTTTTCCTTCTTGTAAATTCAAGATAAGAGATCATAATAAAGGTCTATTTAATAAATGGGGCCCATATATAACTAGAACCTAATTTAAAAGACCCCAATTCAGTTATCCAACCCATAAATCTAAATAATGCCCCAGATGCTCTAATACAGATAAAAACACACACAAGCAATATGAAGAAAAGTGGAGCTTTGCATATTTTTGTTTTGTTTATTGATTTAATGTAACATGAGTCTTAACAAGAAACCTGCCATGGCCATAGTTTAAAAATAATATTAGCCTGTGTATGTTTATTTGGGTCTGAGTGGCTGTGGGACCGGTGGGTGACAGAGAGATTTGTCCTGATGGAGAGCCAGGCAGGACACAGGAAAACTTTCAGCTACAATTTAATGACTATTTTCTCTGCAATGGAAAGCTCCAAGAAGTCTCATGTCATATCTGCTTGATTTGATGTTCTATAATAAACCTGTAGAGCAACAATTGTGGACTTTCTGTCATTCTTCACTGACTGAACATGCTTAAGTCTTTAGATATTTAATTAAAATATATTGTTTAGAAGGTATGATTAATTTATGAAAAAAGGAAAAAGTATAAAGGCATAGTTGAGACCGGGGCATAAAAGAGTGAGTAAACATACTGAGGAGAATGGTGTCAAACACAGCAGAAGTTGGTCAGGATGGCTCATGGTCCTGTTAAACACGAGGAGGTCATAGTCTCCAAAGTAACTACTTCTTTTCAAATTTTAGTCTCTGTGTTCAATTTACTTGGGATAGTTTTAATTGACTGAAAAGCAATGAAAATTATCACATAGGAATTAATACTCTGTTTCCCTCTTCATTATTCACCATTGAACTTCAGCCTAAGATTTTGTTAATATTTCATAGAATACAAATCATATATTTACTGGCTAGTCAATGATTAGTTATAGGTAGAATAATGAATGATTTTGTTTTCCAAAATATGATCATTGAAAGAATAAAAAGAAGCATTTGTAAAAATTGAACAACCAAAAAGTATGGGGATAGTCAAGGCATCTCAGTGGTGAGAGTATGTACTGTTCATTCAGAGACCCAAATTCCAATTCTCAACTCCCACAGCTGTAAGGGGTCAATCACATGTGGCTTCTGCGTATACCTAAATTCACATGTACATACTCATACAGAGGCAGACACACATGAATACACATATTTAAAACTACTTAAAATGGATCTTAAAACTTTATACATAACTTTTAGCTGTGTCATGGATGAAATGAAGAATAAATTATATGAGAGAAATAATCTTAAAGTAAAATTTATAATTTATTTTTATTACTAAACCCCCAAATTTACACTTTGGACTGTTACATTTTTTTTTTACTTTTTAAAAATTAATTTATTTTTTAAAAATTCTTTTTTTTCAATTTACATACCTATCCCAGTTTCCCCTCCCTCCCCTCCTCCCACCATGTCTCTCTACCTCCCCCAATTCCACCCCCATCCACTTCTAAGAGAAAGTAAGGCCTCCTTTGAGGAGTTAACAAAGTCTGACCTACTAAGTTGAGGCAGGACCAAACCCCTCCCCGCTGTATTAAGGCTGAGCAAGGTATCTCACCTTAGGAAATATGTTCCAAAAAGCCACTTCATTTACCCAGGATAAGTCCTGGTCCCACTGCCATAGAGGGTAGGTAGATAGCTAGATAAAAAAATAGGTAACTGAGTATGATTGTCATGAAATACTTATCAGAAATTTCTATAGAGATGATGTATTTTCAGCATTGTTTCAGAATGACATGATATACAAAGATAGGTGAGACATAATTTTTTTTTTACAAATAATCCTTTAGGATAGATAAGTTCTACAAAATATATTTTAGTAGGAGAAAGTTTTGAGTATAAACAGAAAAACATTAAGGAAGTATGTCTTAAGTCTTTTTCAAATTGAAAATGTAGCTAGGTAGTAGTCTGGAGAACGTGAAGATTTTAAGCCTGGTCAAGATGTGCAATGGATAAAATTAGGTGATGGACTGAGTTTGAGCCTGGGAACCCATATAAATATAGAAGGAGAGAACCAACTACACAAAGTTGTCCTCTGACCTCCACCTTTAAACTGTGGCATATATTTATGCACACACACATACACACACACACACACACACATCATCATCATCATCATCAACAATGCACACTGTAAAAATTACAATTAGTATAATATGTAAGAGTCTAATAGAATACTGTGTGCACAATACAGTTGTAGAATCTATGAAGAATTAGAAAATGTTGACAGTTTATAAAATGGCTATTGAGAGAAATGGAATAGGGAATCAACTTTATAATTAATAGTAACACTGAGATTAGCAGCAAAGTTATCATTGTGATTTTATGCTGAAGAAATAGAGAGAAGATGATGATTTACCAAGATCAGAATTTTCTAAGGTGATAGAAGGTGAATCTGATGAGGCTTGCATATTTGATGCAGATCCATAGGAATATGCAGTGGTGTCATGGTGGGCAATGAAGGCAGATCAAAAATTATCTGTTCTAATTTTGAATCTCCAAATATCTGGACACTCATGAGGCACCCAGGCAATACAAATCTCTGTGGGAGAGTGCTGTCTCTTTCATCATGTAGCACATAGATTAGGCAGGCCAGTTGAAAGGGTGTATAGCATAACTATGTCATCATCGATGAGAATATAACATGGTTGAGATGAGGAAGAAAATAAAAACAAAAGAAAATGCACAATATGTACATATCAGAATGGAGATTCAGTTAGTGATTGGAGAAAATTAAAACCTATATTCTTGGTGGAAGTGTCATTCCAAAAGGAATTTAGAGTACTAATGAAATATGGATAAGTCTATCAGAAAATACTGAGTTGAGTGAGAGACTGGAAATAAAGTTTTCAGTATTTTAGTTAGAGCAAATTAACAATTGACATCATGATCTGAGGAGTAGAACTGTGCTGCATATCCATCAGAATTCTCCCCTGAGAAACTGAATAAAGAATTAGATACAGATGACCTTCAAAATGTAATTGTAATCTCAGTTTTAAGGAAAAAGATCTCAGTGAAAATGACCTCAAAATGTAAAATCTGTAGGAATTAGATGAAAGAGATCCACAGAGAAAACTTTAAGACACTAAAGACAGAAGCTGAAGGACATACTAGTAGACAGAGACTTTCATGTTCACTGATCAAGACAATTAATAATATGAAATTGTTTGCATTATTTGAATAACAATGATCTACATATGTAATATTTTGTACCCAATAGATATCTTCCCAGAGATGAAAAAAATTCTAAAATTCGTCTGGAATTCCAAAGGCCTTAGTGAACCCAAAGACTCATTCATTTATTTTCTTAATAATATTTGTGTGTTTATGTGTGTGTGTTTACACACCCGTATGGATATTAGAGAAAAACTTTGTTTTCTTCTCTCCCACTTTTATAAGGGTTCAGGGAATTTAATTCGTATTTCCATGTTTATTTATCAAGAAATTATACCCAGTGACACATCTTGCCAACCAAATGTATTTTTAGAAGAAATTGTAATGCTGGAGTTATCACAACATCTAATCTAAACTTAGATCACAGAGCCATAATAACAAAACAACAAGGTTCAGGGAAAAAATACATTTAGAACAATGGAATAAAATAGAGTAGCCCAAAATAAACCCACATCATTTTCAACAGATTTTTTTTTAAGAAAATGTCTATCAGAGAATAAAAAAGATGGTTTCTTTAATATATGGTACAGGAAAGTCAATATCCTCCTACGTGGAGAATTAAATTAGATCCATTTATTCTCAACTTATACTAAAACAAATTCAAATTGTTTTGAAGACTTGACTGTAAGAAGGAAACATCAATAAAAACACAGCAAGATAAAGGCATAGACTCAGCTGGTGTTATTTAGAAATATATATGTATATTCAAAATACATATGAGATAACAATTGAAAAGATTTTAGAGAGAGAAAGAAAACATGGATTTGGTTGGGGAGTGATGTGAAAGAATTTGAAAGTAGTTGGGGTAGGGTAAATAATATAATCAAAGTATATTGTTCAAAAATTTTAATTAATAAAATTATTTATTTATTATTAATTAAATTATTCTTAAAAATAGCAGAGCAAGGATGGTGGTGGTGGCACACTCCTTGAATCCAAGCACTCAGAAGGCAGAGCCAGGCAGATCTCTGTGAGTTCGAGGCCAGCCTGGACTACAGAGCGAGATCTAGGACAGGCACCAAAACTACACAAAGAAACCCTTTCTTGAAAAACAAACAAACAAACAAACAAACAAAAAATAGCAGAGCAAAAATAGTCTCTATAATGAGAAAATTTTGCTATTTGTTTCTTAAAAAGCAGATTAATAGCTAGAATATTACAAAGAACTGCAAGAATTAATCATCATAAACAAACCACCCATTAGCTAGAGACAGATATAGCTCTGATGACTCCAGATAGCTACAAAAGATATATGTTTCCAATGAAAGACTTGCGAGCATCCCTTGACATTGAGAAAACTGAATGTCAAATTGCTTATAGAGTTAATACTACCCCTGTTGAAATGGCTGTCACCAAGAAAATAAATAAAATCAAATACTACTGAGGTTAGGAAGAAATAGGGAATGTCTATATGTTTTATGTGAATGAAATGTAATGAAAATCATGAAGGCATTATGGAAATCAATGTGGAGTTTTCTCAAAATTCTAAAAATAGAACTAGCATGTGATCCAACCAGAGCAATACTGGGAATCTGCCCTAGAGAATGTGAGTCAACAATTTGAAAGAAATTAACAGGCGTCTGTGATTATTGATGTATAATTGACAGCAGCTGAGAATGGGACCAGTCTAGATGTGTACCAAAAGATGAATGAATAAATAGGATAAATGTAGACAATGAAATTTTCATCAGCTCTAACCAAGAATAAAATTCTATCATTAAAAAAAATATTGGAAGAAACCACAGATCATTATCTGAATTATAACAAACCAGATTCAGAATGTATATGCATGTACATATGTGTATAAATATGTTTTGTGTATATATGCATGCATGTGTATAGGAAATGAAAGCAAAGACAGGGCCGTGAAAGGGAGAATGGTATCTCAAGGGAGAAGATTATGGAGGAAAGGAGAGCAAGGCTTTGGAATACTTGTGAAATGAAGCAGAAAGAAGAGAGTTTTGTACAAGGAAAGGCATAGACAAAATCTTTCAGAGAGATAGCAATAAACACAAGTCCCATATAGTTCAATCCAGGTAAAAGTTTACTGTTAAGAAGAAAGAGTGGACATAAATCCCATTCTTAAAAAAGAAGCTTTTTACTTGATGGAACTAGAAAAAAAAAATCATCCTGAATGAGGTAACCCAGAAGAGAAAGATGAACATACTAAAGATAGAAATTGTTAATACAATAAAGAAAATAAAACACTGTTATCCTTTGTTTAAGCATAAATTTTCTGATTTCATTCCTAAGATCTGTTTCTTTTATTTTATATTTTATTTATTTGCTCTTTCCTTTCTTTTACTTTATTCTTTTCTTTGGGAATTCTTAGAATGGGCCCCATTCATGTAACAGAGCACTAACATGCTCAGGTACCTTTCCCTACATTTAAACAGTTCAGGACCCCTTGCCTAGTAATTGGTGCCACAGACTCTGGGCAAATCTCCCTACAACAATTAACCATAACCAAGACAATCCCTCACAGGCACTCCCAGAAGCCCTTCTCTCAGATGATATGAGAACTTATCAAGGTGAAAACTGAGACCTCCATTACACCTGGGAAGTGTAAATATTTTACCATTGCTAGGTCTTCAAAAACAAGTACATCTATATACCATGTGCACTTTATTATTATTTAGGTGGTTTGTTTGCTTGTCTTCACTTGTTCTTGAATAATTTTGGCATTCACGTTCAGATTTTAGTTCTGTTACATGCTTAATAGTAAGTTGATTCATTTTAGAGCTACTAAATTGTATTTGTACTGCAAAAGATTCTGTGTACTGGCTTTGTTTACCACCACTTGAGAACAAGATCCCATCAATCATAGCAATTTTTTTCAGTATCAAATAATAATCTGTGCTATCCTAATAGTCATACATGTCATAGACAATTTTCTAACTTTTCTGTTGCCTCAGTGTGCTTTGGATCTTTTCTTCCTAGGAGGTACTGTCATTTCTCAGAATTTTGTTTAACTTGGCTCCTTCACCATTTTACAATTAAATAATTCTAATTAACTTTTGATTCTTCAATTTATTTGACCTTTTTTTTTTTCTGGAGCTTATGTGTGAATAAAACACCTTGTGATTTTATTCTTAGTGACCAAAAGCAATGTGTATTGTGGCATAGCTATAAAATTTATCATTTAAATAAAAACTAAACATATTAAAGTCTATTGCCCTCTGAAATAAAAAGTAGCATTTGTTCTTTTGACTTTTGACTATATTATCTCTTTATCAACAGTGATCAAGAGCCTTGTAAAGTTTTCATTGCTGAACTTAACTTTTTTAAAACTTTAAATTTTTTCCTTTCCTTTTTTTTTTTAAACTTTTGAATCAGTCTCACTACGTTATTTTGTCTGGTCTTGAACTTGCTATGTGGACCCGTTTGCTTCAAACCCATAGATATACCAACGACCTCTGCATCTTAAGACATTGGATGAAAGCATTGTGCCAAAAAATTAAGCTGAATCTACTGTTAGGTAAGATTAGTTTCAATATTTTCTCAGAGAAATACACAGATATTAACAGGCTCAGAATTATGGCATGCATTCATCACACAGAGAGCTATAAAGATTGTCAGTCTCACTATTATAAAAATACAAAAGAGCATAAATGTAAAGTAATGAGAAAAACTGTAAATATCAACCACTGTCAGATGCTTGTAAATACTTGCCAAAATGATGGGGAGCAAAAGTACAGGGGACTTCAGCAAGTACTCTCACAGTAACAGGCTCTATCCTATCTGTTGGGAACACAGAGTTGTGTAGATACCTTAGGAAACAGTTTTGTTGTGTCCTTCAAATTAAATTAGAGTCCACTCACTACCCAATAATTTATATGAGAAAAATGAAAACATACAAATATATTGCACTGAAATTAGAGAAGCCCTGTGAAATATTTTTAAAATATGGAATATAACAAAGAAGTTGGGTTGTACACAGAAGTTCTCACCACTGGTTCCAGATACTTGGACAACTGGGGTGGCAGGATCATATGTGGTTAATGAAAGGATTGGATGGCCGAGCCAGGGCCCTAACAGGTTCCCCTAACAGCTCTGACACGGACCAGGCCTTAGTTTCGGTTCATTAGAACAGGCTGGAACTGAGGAAACAATTCTCAGGAAAACCTCAGCTTAGGGGCAACCAATCAACAGGTGCCCCCCACAGCTTCCTGCCGGCTCATCAGGTACCCCCAGCCTCTTCTGCTGGCTCAGCAGGCACCCCAATACCCCTTGGGCTGGCTGAACATATGTCCCCCAGGCTTCCGCTAGCTAAAGATAGCTTTTTCTACCCTCTCATCAACAAGCCCCTAGACGCTAGACCCCACAGGTCCCAATGGCCTCCTAATCACTATAGCCTCCCACCAATCAACTCCCAGACTAATCTTTCCTCCACCAATCAGCACCAGATTAATCCCTCCTCTCTGGAATTCCCCTAACTGCTTAAAAGGAGTTTGCCGGCCCCTGCAGGGTAGTTATTTTTCCACCCCATCATGCTGGAAATAAATGCTCTTACTAAATTGCATAAGTGACTATTGGTCTTTCTTGGGGGCTTCTCTCAGACCCTAACAGGAATTTCAGGCTAGCCTTAAAAATAAATCCAGACACCATTTCACAAATAAACAAACAAACAAACAAACAAAAGTCCTAAAGAAACAAACTACAGCAAGAAAATCTACACGTAACAATTCAACTGCTGCACGTAAAACTGAATTTATGCATTCCTACTCTCCGCAACATAAAGAAAGGGAAATATATTATTTATACAATCATCAATATATATTCTGCAATATTTAGGGTGTCTAACCTGAAAAATTATGTGCATTATGACTGCTTTTCCCTGGCAATTTGCAAAAGGTAAAATATTGGAAACAAAAGTATCCACATTATCTACATTGAATGTCTATGCTTAGGGATGGGTGGTGGTTAATGACTAATGGGATAAAAAGAAAATTTTAATATGATTTTTTTTGATTCTTTGATACAGCGTTTCTCTGTGTAGTTTTGGTGCCCTGGCCTAGATCTCTCTCTGTACACCAGACTGGCCTCGAACTCACAAAGATCCACCTGGCTCTGCCTCCCTAATACAAAATGGTTTAATATTCTACTTCCCTGTTACTTTTGCAAGCAAACAGACCTGTTCAACTGAGAGTAGAATTTGAAGTATGTAGATTAATAATAAAGTTGATTTTAAATTTCGGCAATAAGTGTGGCCAAATGTCTAGTCAGGACCAGCTCCAATTTTATGCAATTCACACTGTTATCAAGAATGTACTGTAATTTCTGGTCCACTCTTCTAATGGCCAACACAATTTCTTTTCAAGGCATAAAGTAGCCTGAAATCATTTAACATGGTATGATGAAAATTTTAAACTTCACAAAGACTAGAAAAAGCTCAATGTAACTCCTTAGCAGAGAAATCTGAGGGTGCTGGAGACACCTCAAAGATGCCTCTTGCTTCATTTCCATGGTTTCTCAGCAAAACTCAACTGTGAACTTTCAGAATATCCTGACATCACTCCTCCAAGTAGCCTGTAAATTAACTTTTCACTTTTTATTGAATCACACTATTGGAGAATGACTAAAAGACTGATAAAAGGCTCTTTACCTCAAAATTAAGTGAACGTGAAAACCAGACTGAGCCAACTTCTTTTCCGTCTTTCTCGTGCCTCCATCTGCCCAAGTTTAATAAATGGACCCTGCAGTACAGGATCCTACTTATTTCACGGAAGGAAGGCATTAGCTAAGTGGCTTTTCTTTTCAAGGCAGGGCTTTCAAGGAGGTATTTTTCTGGCACGCACTTTGGCAAAGTCCAGTAATTTCTGCAAATTTGCTACTAGCAAAATGAGTGCAAGTTTTTACAAACTGCACTTTTTATAATATACTTCTTTTTTCTTTTCTGTCCAAATTAAGCACATAAGTAAATTATTTAAGTCTTCTTATAAACAAAGAGAAGTTGTTTCAATTATGAGTTTGAAATTTTCATTAACAATATATTGTTCTACAATTCTACAATTCTTTCCACTCATTCCTCCCAATACATTAAAAAAAGTACAGAGATGTGTATAAACACATGCAAAAATTCTCAAACCCAATTCCATCTGAATCATATTTAATAAGATTATATATATTATTTTACTCAAATGTCTATTTAATGCATTCTTTCAATTGTGGAGTTAATTATTAAACATAATTAGGCTAAATCCTCTAAAATTATTTAAAATAATAACTTTATTACTTGTATTTAAAAGTCTACTATTAACATAGGCTTAATAATTTCAAATCTTTATTACCAAATGGAAAACAAACTTCACAAAATTCACAAAATTCTTGATTTGCATAGTTCTGAAATTGTTGTATTCATGATCACAGCGAAAAGCTAATGAGAAAAAAAAAGAGAATACTTTTATATTAAGAAAGAGATCAGATAATGGGCCTTGAATGCCTTTGGACTAAAGGACTCCTGAATATCCCATGTCTCTTTGTGTCAAGTTATAAGTTTAATCTTTTCTCCTATACAAAGGAAGTATGAACTAAAGGAAAAAATACATTCCTGTGTATATGTTATTAATCATTTGCTGTATTGTCCCTTACAAAATTCAGCTCAAAATTTTATTTTCATGCAGTATTGAACAGCCTTATTTGTGAATCAGTAAGCTCAAATTTAATTCTATCATGGTGAAGAGTATAGAACCTATTACTCCTGGCTTTTGACTGGTTTATTTAGAAATGATTTTTTTTTCATTTCTAAATGAATTATAGCTCATTCTATTTCTTTTCACTAATGAACATATTTTCATTTTGACACAACCCAATCACTACACCTTCATAGTTTCAGATATTATTAAGAGCTATCATATACATGATTACAACCAAGGAAAATGTTATGTAAAAGCTGACAAAAATGTATGTTTTAACTTTGAATTTTGAATTTGAAAATTTTAAATTTTACATTTTCAAATTAAAAAGAACTTATTGATATTAAAGACATATTATAATTTTTAACCTAGGAAATGGATCTGTTTCTCCAAATAGAGACTATATCCCTGTGTAATGAAGATTCTTTCCTTCTTAGAGGCCACAATTTGTAGTTGCTTTGCTCATTTGGACCAAGGTGACAAACAGAGATGACTTACTCCCTCTGTAAGAAAGAATGCCGGCTTTGGACTATTTCAGAACCATTTGAGGAAGTTGTATTCAGTACACACCTCGATAGAGCCTAGTTTATTAGTTTGTGCTTCATCTTGAGGTGGTTTTGATTGTATTTCCTCTACTAGCTTCTCTTTGTTCTGAGAAAAACAGAATAACTTATAGGTCAATATTTTTTCCTCCTAAAGACAACTTATCTTTTGAAAATAGATTTTACAATAATTTAAACAATAATCATTTACACTGATTGAGGCTATGGAATTTGTGTTCAGTGTAACAAACAACTATTCTGTTTCAAAGTGAAGGAAAACATCAAATCTTAATTTACCAGAGTTGAAGTCAGAAATTAAAATAGCAGTGTATGCTAGTTAAATCATACTTAAAATTGCTCTTGCTTAAGTGTATAATTTTATGTGTGTGTTTTACTTTGCCATTAAAGATACATTCTTTTCTCTGTGTGGTTTTCTGAATTTTCTTTCCTTCTAACTGAAGATGTACTTCTACTTGTGACCAGTTAGATATTTAATCTGTATCTATTTGAGCATTTTTTTTCCTTTGGGTTGCTGGGGTAAACTAGTCAATGTGGATTATTTATATTTGGTTTAATGCTTTCTTCTTAAAAAAAAACACTTTAGTTTAAAATGATTTGATTATATCCCAGGTTGAGTTCAATTATAATTATTAAGTTGCCATACCATAATACAACTGACTTGATAATTTAAGTAGCTGATGCTTATTTTCTCATATTCTAGAAGCCAGGAATTTTACATTATGGTGCTAAAATGTTTAGTGAGCTCTGCCTTCTTGCCATTCAAATAGTCACCTTCTTGTTGTGTTCACTTGATGCAGAGACAAGAGTGTACACCCACTCACGTGTCTTTCAGTGATGTTGATCTTAGATGAAGGCCCTCTCTCATGGCTAGATCTAAATTGGATTGTTTCCCCACAGTGTTTCTGCACATATATTCACATCCAAGCCTTGGGCTATATACCTGGGGTTTTGTGGGACCCTAAGGCTTTGAGCTACTGTTCTTGCATGTTATTTGGGATTTTTTCTCAAAATCTAACAAAATAAAAGAACTAGTATTTCTTTGTTTTTCACTTCTTTGAGTTCTGTGGCTAATGTATTTCTTTTGCTATTATGATGTATTTATTTTGCTGTATGATTTACTTTCACACTCTTGTTTTGGGTAATTAGTCATATGCAAGGGCTTAGTAATCTATATTCCTATTTAATATCCAATGACAATTTTAAGAAGTTTGCTCACGGAAGTTCTAAATCATCACTATATACTAATATTGTGATCCATATCAGACACAGACAAACATCATTAGTATTATGTTTAGCTGGAATTAATGCATCATTAATACGTTAAAATCATATTCTAGTACTGACTGGATTGTTTTTAGCTAATATAAAAGTAAAACAACATAGCCGGCAGCTTAGAAAGTCTAGCACTTGGTCAGTTCTAGAATGCATTTACTAATTTGTTACAGTAGAATATGAAAAATAATTGAGGGATGAAGGCAGATAAATTGATATTCACCTACATTTCTGATTCTCTTCTACCTGTTCCTTTTGGTCCACGAAAATCTACAGCTTTGCAGAGTAGCTGCTCATTCCTAGAAGTCTAGCATACCCAAGACAGATCCACACTACAGAGTAAGAATATTAGGAGAAGTGAGGATTCAAAAACTGGATGGGATCAGTAGCCCAAGTAAGGAGGCTGGACTGATCTTCAGAGAGTCTAATCCTCAGATATCAAATGTGTTGTCATTGCCTTCTTTACCAGGTAAATTAAATTAAAATCTCTTCCTGAAGTGATATTTGGGTACAACATTTTAAAACTAAAGCAGGTTCTAATCTGGGGATTCGTTTCTATTTTATAAGTGGGCTCATGTGAGGAAACAACCATAAATGATCACTTTAAGTAGCATGTGTAACAACAAAGAAGAGCAAGAAAGCGGTTCTGAGGTCTACAATCCAAACTGACAATTATAACACATAATTGAACCTTCACAACAGGTTATAGAGAAAGGTGGCATGAAGACTCTTAAAAATTAAAGTCTGTGCCTATAACAGATCATATAGCTATAGAGAAATAAAAATAGAGAAGAAAATGAATTTTTAAGAAAGGTCTGGTTGGGGGTGAAACTATGGGATCATGGAGATTGAAGCCTGTGATACTTGCCATCAGGATTTACTGGCTGTCGTTTGATTGTCTTGAAATATTATAGGGTGATTATCAGAATGAATGATAATTTTTTTTCCATGAGTCTTACAAGAACATGTAAAAATATACATCAGGAGACAGCACCATTACTAATACAATGTATGTTCTACTCTCTCTTCATGGAAGCTAATGAATTCTCATATTATTTACTAATAATGGTGCAATCCCCACAAATTAATATTTCTATATCATAATATAACATAATCAGAAAAGGTCTACCAGTGGGACAGAATGGGATAAACATACTCTCACTATACAACTGAAATGGACACCTTGACTATTTGGGGAGGGACATTTTTATAACTAATTTTCCTGCTTCAGTAAAAATTCAGCCTTTAAGAAAAAAATATTAAAAGACTCACCAGTACTTTATATCTCATTATTACTTGAAATGTCTATATTCAAATTTATAGTGTATTCAGATTATAGGATAAAGTATTTGTATTCCTAAATTATCACAAAGTATGTATGAGCACACTCATAATGGCATATGTGTCTCAAAAGCACTGGATATAATCTGCATCCATTAGAGTAAAATGTTTTTATGTTAAATACATCACTGAAGCCCCTTGTCCTGTGAATTCCATGGGATTCCTGATCATACATGTTGATGTACTTATTGGCTCTTTACTTTGGACTTTCTGATATTTATTAACACTTATGGATAGTTCTGACTTATCATCTTGGAAATTAATCTGTTAATGATATTCATCAGGTGGAATTTTTAAGCAACATCATATTGTCTGTGTGTACACGCACATTGCTTCTTAAAAATTAAATCACTTGGTATATTTAGCTTTTTATTACTTATTTTCATAATTCAATGTTAAAGTTGTGAAGAAATAAAAAAAACTGAACCAAAATGATGGGAATTTAATAAGAGATATGTACTTCTGAGAACTTTATGAATTAATTCCATTGAGGAACTTAAGGAATGTATCTTTGGCCATCACTAAATATGACATATGCTGTTTTATATTTATTTGTTTCAAACTTCTTTTCTATGAGAAGATTTAATAATGAGGAATTATGGATGCCTTCATGAAAAATTAAATGAAGAAACTGAACTTGGGCTAGCTTTTGAAACATATTGATTTGATATGAAATGGACAGAGTTTCTCTAGTCATAGCAGAACTGAGTGCTGTGTGAATATAAATATTCCACACTTACAGGGTTCTATAGAGACCATTTAGGAAGAAAGTATCTTATAGGTTCCTGGGATTAATTTAAATTCAACAGTGATTGAATCTGATCATGAAACAGTTTTAATCAACATTCTTTTGATAAAATAAAGAAGTTGTTAACACATTTTTCCAGGATTTTTTTTCAATATGAAATAAGTACTGAAAAATGTTGGATTGATCAAGCATTTTTAACCATTTTGCTTTTATGTAAGACAATGGTATGTTTTAAATTTCAGAATGTGTGGTACATAAGGGCCACAGCTCTCTGAATGTTTAAAGGATCTGCTATATTGGAGGTTATATAATTAGAAGCTGCATAAATCATTTTGAAGATGATTAATCTGAAAGTCATATAAAAATAACTAGAGTAGGGAAAGGCTGGAACCACACAGCAAAGCTGAGTAACTTAATGTAAGTGTAGCATAGCTTTGCTGTATGTGATCCTGGCATAATTAATTCCAGGTGAAGGGAAAAGCATCTACTGATAACTACCTCACAAATGATACCTCATCAGTATTGTCAGAGATTTCTGGAAACCATTGGGTTGTAATTTGCTTACTAAAGATTACCATGGACTTCAAAATGTCAATGTACAGTTTCTGTCTTCTCCCACTGTAAATCACAGCAGATAGAATTTCGGAGTACTCATCTTTATTTTTAGAACAGAGACTCATTTGAATGACTTGTCTTCACGTTAGATTGGAGGCGCAGCTACTCCAGCTTCAACATGATGTTTATCATTGCTATTTGTTGTATCTGGAAAAAACTTCATTTATGGCTGTTTGATACACACAAAGTTCTATGTTCTTCAAGAATGAATTAAAATTTCATTTCATCAATTTAATGATCTATTTCTCCATAAGTCTAAACATGATCTCCACTCGAATCTATATAGCACTTGGTGCTATTAACTAGATCGGTCTCATTATCTAATTTTAGTGAACATAAAGGAAGGTTTTGTTGAGAAGGAAGTATCACACTACATATGGAGCAGGGCTATAATATCAAGATGAAGCCCACTTGGCTCAATACTGAATAAAACTAAAAAAGAAGCTACGAGAGATGATAGAATAATAGGCAGTGAGTTCCCCAGAGGGAACATGGGCAAGTGGGGGGTGTGGCTATACAGACAATATAATTCTCCCTAAAATTAGTCAAGCATAATAAGGTGTCACTGGAGGAATGGTAGAGGATAAAGAACCTGACCCCAGGAAGAACATGATCAGAGGTAGAAGAAGGCTGTGTCAGCTTGTGCTGACTTAGCAAAACTATGTGATGGGCTGCATTATGGGAAACTGCTATGTAATCAGTAAAATATATGTTGGAATAAAAAAAAAACCTCATGGTAAGCTAACAATTCAGAGAGACCGTGAAAGTCCCAACGTGTAGGTCTACTGGAGAATCCTATTTAGAGCCAAGTAGAAGTTTAGTTAAAGAGAGAGTTTTTTTTTCTTTTCTTAAATCTTCTTTCTTTAAAGCATTATGGATAATGATTTAGTTTAGTATCGGAGATCCTGCCTGAGTGGCATACCTTGGGTTTTATATCTAACCTTCATCATTGCATTGTAATGGTGTCATGGATTGAATAACAACCGTGAACATTTGTGTCAAGTATATTGTAGCCAAAATTGTCTCATATATTTCAATATACTATTATTGTTATATCCAATACCTGATCAATGGTACTTCTCAGTTAATATTTCCATAGTTTAAATAAAGGTAAAAGTCAAAAAATGTTCCAGAGATATGATTCAGAAGCTAAGAGTACTTTGTGCCCTTGCAGAAGACCTAGGCTTTGGTTCTCAGAACCCACAGAGTGGCTCATAACCGTCTATAAGACCAGTTCTGGGTTATCTGATGCCCTCCTCTGATCTTGTGTACCCGGAATGTGTGTGATCCACTTAAAAGAATACAGGCAAACCTTCGAAAAACAAAACAAATGAATCTAGTTTTTAAAAAAGAAACTGTGTAATAACTCTTTAATTCTTTTTTTATAATTAAAACAAACATAACATCAGTGTTATAAATTACTAATACTACATTGGTTTAGAATTCATTTTTTTAATTTTTGTTTTGCATTTTATTTTAAAGTTTTAATTTAAAAATTCATTTGAAGATGATAATTCATGAAACATTGTTAATTCATGAATAATCAGCCTAACCCACATAAGGAATTCACTACATGTTTTGCAAATAAATATATTGTGCTATTCTAGAGATTCAGCGAGTTATTGCAGTGCCTCTAAATTAGTGTGATTTTTTTTCTTCTTTTTTATATAGTTGATAGAATATATGGTAAAAAAATTACTAGTTAGGTAATTGGGAGGTAGTTATAGCATTTTCTGTCAATCATTATGCAATAACGTAAGAGTAAAGCAATAGCTTCCCTGTAGAAATGCCCGGTATGTGTGCTTATGGTTTGATCAAGGGGTTAATGAGAATACTCTGTGCTGTTGTTTCAGTCAATCCCAATGAGCAATGCTAAGAAGCAATCCATAATTTAATTGAGGTTGTGGTTACAGTATATGACAGCAGCTATGAATTGACCTGTCCAATTTGCTGTGGCTCATTAAGACATGTAGTTCTGGAGAATTGGGAAGACAGGTTGCAACAAATTACACCAAGAGATCTGTTCAGCCAGGTAGAATTCTATTCTACAGACACGGCCTGGGGCCAGGTTTATGTATCACAAGAAAATTCTTAATAATGCAGTTTATACAGCACAACCTGGGTTTAGCTGTATTGTCAGACTCAACTCAGTCTCTGCAGAAATAGCTCATTAAGGTTTCTACATAGAGAATAATGGAACCCATATTTACTATATGGTATTTTCTCTATGGAAACCTGTGGGCATACCATTAACAATCTGCTGTAAGAAGAAAGTCAGTTTGAGATTGAGAGGAGGCCACTCTGTGTGCCTGTTTTTACTTCCAGACAGAGTGAATGTGGGACTAAACTGCTAACTTCCCCGAATTACTTGCTGTTAGCAACAGTGTGTGCTCTGTATGACCAGAAACATTAGAAGGCCAGCTGAAAACATAACCAATTCCAACTATTATGAAGACTATCTGATACCTAAAGGAATTCCTAAATGTTCCTCTGTCTTCAAAAGCTGCATGCAACTCTTTTATTCCAATCCTCACTATTGTCAAAAGTAGAACTAAATTACTTATTTAGTTCCACCCTGTTTCATTTTCCTCAGGCTTATAACACTTAGATGTTTAGTATCATATTTATTTCCACACACACACACACACACACACACACACACACACACACACACACACAGCATACATAAACAGTATACATTTTGTCATGGCAAAAAGCTACCCTCTTCATTGGAATCCCAGAAAATCAGAATTTCAGTGAGATAAGTAAGTGTCTCCTTTGTGCCATGGGTATGTTTTCTTCCTCCTTCTTTCTTGATGAATCACATACAATGAAAGCAAATACTTGCAGTGAAGTTTTTCCTTTTTTCACATTTTGCTGAGTGTGAGATAGAATTTCTATAGACTTCAAGTTTTACTGGAACTTACCACATAGCTCAAAATGGCCTCAAATTCACTATCTTCCTTTGGCTTCAGGAATGAAGGATTTCAAGTATGCACTGAGGTGAGTAAGAGGCTTTTCCACTCCTAAAGCCTGCCCCTGACATACCGCCTCCAACAAGACCGCACCTCCTAATCTTTCACAAACAGCTCCATCAACTAGGGTAAAACTATGCAAACATATGAGCTTATGAGGGAAATCCCCTTTCAAACCATCACAAACTTACAGTTAGAAATTTGACTGAATACAATGCCTTGCATAAGCACTGTTCTGCCATATTCCATAAACAAGTAATTCTAACATCTAAAACAGCCTCGAGGCATTGGGAGGGGCTTGGACCTGCCTCTACTAAATTTACCAGGCTTTACTGACTCCCCATGGGAGGCCTTACCTTCTTGTAGGATGGAATGGAAGGGTGGATTGAGAGGGGGAGACTAGAAGGGTGGGAGGAGGGAAGAGGGGAATTAGTGATTGGTATGTAAAAGGAACAAAAAAATCTTAATAAAAAATGAGGAAGAGTAGATGAATAACAGAAAATATTAATGGTGTTTAGAAGGGAGTTTACTGGTGCTCAAAATGCCTTGGAAACACAGCATACTACTCTGAGTGACACAAAAGGCCCTTAGAAATTTCTGAAGCATATTAAGATCATTGAAAATCATAGTCACAATGGACTGAGGGAAGTAACAGTGTAGCATAAGGCTCCATTTTCAAAAGTGGCTTAGGCCTGCTTAGGTCCAACGATAAGGAAAGAAAACATTCATTAGATCATCCCTGCTAATTTATGAGAGTCTAACTACATCCATCCCTAGCCCAATCCAAAAGATTAAAGTAGAAAATCCTAATGGTATTAATGTAAGTACCACACTGTTCCTATTACTAGAACTCTGTGGAATAGCTTAAAATCAGGAATATTTATTTCCCTGGCTATCTTTTTATTTAAAATTATTTTGGCTATTTGTGTTTCCATATGAATTTTTAGAATATATTCATCAATTTATGGAATAATTGCACTTGGAATTTTGATAAGGGCTGCATTGAACCTGTGAATTTCTTTAGCTGTTATCTTCTTGCTGATAAAGCCAACTTACAGAAGAGAGAGTCTATTGGGAGTATAGAGTTTCAGGGCGTTATTTGGTCCACAACCATCATGAAGGGAGTATGGCTAGAATAAATGACTTCCCAAAGCAGTTGTAGTTTTAATTGGCTGATGGCTGAGATGGTGAACATCTTAAAATATCATTTTATCAGTTGTTTTGTTTCCTTTGAAATCTATTTAGTCCCGTGTTCCAAATTTGGATAGGTTTTATGTATGTGTGTGTGTTCATATTTCGACTTCTTGTATAATTTAGGCACCAATCCTGTGTCAGATGCTTGTTAAGTTATTTTTCCTCGTATTTTGGGCAGCTGCTTTAGTAGTATGCTGATATACTTTACTATACAGAAGTTTTTTAATTTTATGGGATGTCTTTTGCCAGTCTTTGGCCTTAATGCTTGTATTACCAAGGTCCCACTCAGAAATCCCTTTCCTATGCCTATAAGTCGAAGCTTATTCCCTACTTACTCATCTTTTACATTCAGGTTTTAAAGACTTTGATCCATTTAGAGTTGATATTTGTACAGGGTAATATGCAAAGATACTCCCCCTCTCCCCCTGCCCACATACACACTGTGTTCATGAACTGGTAGGAATAATAGTGTGAAAATGACCAAAATGTGGTGCTAGCACTGAATCTTTAAGTAATTATGTTTAAATTGGAGCATCCACGGAAGGCAAGGGAAGAGTAAGCAACCACATTGGACAGAAGTAGGGGATAGAACACGGGTGATATGAAAAAGAAGAAAGAGAAATAACGGAATGGGAAGTGTTATGGGGAATAGGAGAGCAAGGTAAAGGTGGGGATATGAGGAGAAATAATGAACATTAAATACCTCTGAAAGCTGCCCTATCGAAACATATTACGACAGATGCCTTGAAAAGTGTTCAAAGGATGTTACCCCATAAAGGAAGAATAACATCTCTCCCAGAGATTATAGGTTATCAAATAAAAAGCACAGTGCCAAGATGGGTTGCCACTTTATTCGTTGTTATTCAGAAGGGCAACACAGAATAATTGAAACAATACAGGCTCTTGGTTTCCCTCTAGAAAATGATGTAAGACCCTGTTGCTGAAGACATGACTACTTGGGTCACAGAACATGGAAAAACCAGGCTGATATTCAAATGCAAACTACATCCTTATTGGCCACCTTTCAAAGTCCTGAAAGTTCTATGCATGACACATGAGGGATAAATAGCCGGAATATTGCAACCTATAATAACAACTTTGCTTCCAAGCTATGCCCACTGGGACAATAGTTTGTTGCATGAGTGTTATGGGAATTACCAACTCTTTTCTGTTTGGATTTAAAGTCTCATCCACAAAACAAACCCCTTGTCTGGTACTAGAGAGTGGGCCAAAACACACCATGGATACACCATAGGCCACAAGTCAGAACCTAGTACTGTTAATCTTCAAAATGGACATCATAATAAACTGACATGTAAGTTCTTATCACCATAACCATAGATTAGCTTGTCACTCAACCCTCACAGGAGAATCTTGCTTTTGTAGTAAATGGTGCGGTGATTAATACAGAGACTCAAAACTGGTCAATGTGTAGAAAACAAGCAACTGGAATACTCAGATCTAAGTTAGATGTCTATGTCATATCCCTCCCCACAAGGCTCAGGGATGTTTGTGGAAAAGGGATCAGAAAGATTGTATGGGTCATAGTCAGTAGACATCATCAACAAAACAGTAATTGCCAGACCTGACAGCACTATTAGGGACATGGACTTACAGCAGCAGGATCTTCATGCACAAGGCCTCCGCAAGATCAACCAGCCCGCATCCCATAAGGCACATAGAAGAATTATGGATTCTCCATAGTTCCTGAGGTTAATTGTCAACTAATAGTTGTTTCAGGGAGGGCTGGAGGGATAGCTCAGCCATTAAAAGCTAGGCTCACAACCAAAATAGTTGTTTCAGGGTGGAAAGCCAATTTCATCAGGGTTTCAGGTGTTGAGAAGCTACCTATGCTCCAGTAGATGGTCCTACACTCTTGTATATACAGGTACGGTACATATACTAAGATGTCTCCATGAGGGTTTTTTTGTTTGTTTGTTTTTGTTTTTAAAGCACTTAAAATTTCAAGGAAAAGTGGGGAAGCAAGTAGAGGAAGAATTGCAGGGGAGGAAATTATAGGGATCAATCAAAATGCATCACATAAATGTCTGAAATTTTCAAAATGTAAAAATTTAAATTCTTTTTGTAAATAGAAATAGAAGTACATTTGGAAATTAAGCTATTTCAGAGTAGGTTTCCTGTGTCGACAAGGACATAGAGTAGCTCTGAGTGTTGGGATTAAAGGTGTGCACCACCACCGCCCGGCTCTATCTAGTGTCTTATCAGAAAAATAACTTTCTATGACCTTTGCTGAAATTTCAGTCTATACATTACTCTGAAATGAAAAGGGAAAGCAGCAGTATTGGCAGAGCACTTCAGAAAGAACTCCTTATTCTGATGACAGAAATGATTGTGCCTGGCACAATCACTGTTTGCAGCAAGCTGATGAGTATGTGTCAGCACAGCTATGAGAAGGAGCAATGAGCACATCCAAATCTGGGGTAAGTGTTCCTGAGAATGCCAATGCAATATCAATATTAATCCTCCGTGGCTTTCTTTGCATGTCCTCAAAAAAAAAGTGATGTGCTCAGCTGCATCTTTTCATCTTGAGAAGTCATTGAGAAGACTAGAAATGGCATCCAACCAAGAACTGCACAAAAGCCCATTTGGCATCTGTTTCTTTAAATGTGACAGAGAACTATCAGTGAATAAGGGAAACAGCCACGATTTCTCATACATGATATTTGTTCAGTCTTTGTGCATGGCTTGTATTTCTAAAGTGCCTCAAGGATATCAGTAAGTATTTAATTCCATAGAAATGTAAGGTAGATCGATTTTTTGAAACTTCATTGCTTATAGAAAAAGAAAAGCTTTTGTTGTTTTTTTTGTTTTCCTCCTGAAGCAGGCCATGTATCCCCCTGAACTGTCCTTTCTATCCCATATTATTTGTCTGGACTGTACTCTTTTATCATGTGTTGGTTGACAACTCCTGTTATTTTTCTTATTGTTTCTCTGTATTACTCTTGTGGCTGCTCAGGTTCCCATGGTTGGGTAACCATTGCCTCATCTTATAGGCATGATTGAAAAACTATTGAACCGAATTTCTTGGAAGTAAGGCACAGTTATCTTCATTTTAAATTGACCTCAGATGATTTGTGCACCCATTAGTGTTTAAAAGCCAACATCCTACAATTTCTCTAGCTACTGCGCAATTTGAGGAATACTGTTGGATAGATGACACTGGCAAATGTTGTAAGTGATTTTTTTCCCACTTTAGTTAAAACTTCTATGGTCAAGAAACACTTTCATTGAAATGTTGAGAATTGGACCCTTTTAAAAACATTAATGTTTTAGTTCTCAAGCACAGGGACAAATATAGCTATGTACAGATTTTTTTTTGGTAATTTTTTACTTAAGTTTTTTGAGAATTTCATACATGAAATCTGTAATTATGTAATTTCCACCCTTCTTCTCCCCCTTCAGCTCTTCAACCCTCAAATTCATGACCTCTTCTTTCAAAAATATATTGTTACATATATATGAATGTATATATATATATATCCTGCTGAGTCTATGCGTTAGCCCTCAAATGTGAATGTGTTTAAGGATGACTTCTTGAGACTGGATGACCTATCAGCGGCCTCATCCCTGGGAAAGACTGATTCTCCCCCCATCAGAAGCCATTAATTATTTTTGTTGTGGTGGTTATTCCAGGGATGAGGCCTTTGTGAGATATGTCCACACAGGTAAACTATCAACCACTGTTGTCATTGTGCAGATTTTCTTTAGGTTACCATATGTTTGAGATTTCACTGGGTAGCTTAGTGAGCTGAAGGATGTTTTGCTACTGTTTTGATTGGAAGGGCCTTGGGATTCTTCCCCATTTCATACTGTATATAGTACAAATACTCCCAGGAAGAAATATCTGAACAAAGATATCCGTGAGACAAAGAAGAAAATTGACTTAAAGTAACTAATGAAAATTGGTACAATTTTAAATATGTTTTTAAAATTCTATTCAGCCCAGAATTCAGTGTTCTTATTACTGTGCTTCTTTATCTGCCCTCTTTTTTTTTTTTTTTTTTTTTTTTTTTTTTTTTTTTTTTTTTTTGTTTCGCTATTGTTTGGTGTGAAATACCTAGTACAATTTGAATATGTTAGTAAGAAGTTTAATAGTGAATGAATTGGACAATTTCTATTGCAACATTTTTCTTTAAAAATCACACCCTACTAAATGTACACAGTAAAGTCTTCAAAGAAGGTTAAACATGAGCAAAATGATGGTTTAAGAAGGAATAAAAATAAAACCTGATTATGGAAATACAGATAAGATACCATAGAAATCTGAGACGTTCCTGCTCTGTTCTGGACATCAAATATATAAGTACAGGCAAGTTTGTATGTTCACTGAAATTATGTAATAACTTTAATTATTAAAATGTAAAGGAAAAGAAGTAAGTGAAACTCTTGTTTCTATTGCAACACAATATGTAAAATCAGATTTTTGGGGGTGAATTTATGTAAGATTTTATTCCTTACGTGCTAGTATTTTTGAGAACTAGTAATGATCCTCAGTGCCTCCTGGGATTCTATAGTAAACGAAAACAAATCACTGCAGGCAAATACAGCAAGTGTAACAGTTGTTAAGGAAGGATGATGCCCAAATTAATAACTCATTGGCACTTCAAGAAATCCAGGAAGGCTTACACAGAGGTTTGTCCCTCTAGCACAGACATAGTTTCCAAATAAATAAAGTAAACAACAACAGCATAAGTCTTACATGGATAATCTTGCCATCCAACTTTCTCTTGGAATCCTGTCTCTGCTCTCTAAGGATGGAATTCCAGGTGGGCTGTCATGCCTCCTCAGCATTTTGGATGCTCTGTCATCAGAAACACATTTTTATGTGGCATGTGTTTTAACCACTTAAGTGTTTTTGTTGTTGTTGGTGGTGGTGGTGGCGGTGATTTTTTTTTTCAGGCAAACAGTTGCTGTTTGTTGATGAGAAGATACACTTTTAAAAATTTGAGGGCCTCGATATACGGCTTAATGAGAAAGTGCCTGGTACCAAAAGAAGACCCTATTTGGATCTCCAAAACCTGTCAAAAAGAGCTGTGGGAGCCTGCATCTATAATCCTGCTTCTGGGGAGGTAGTGACAGATAGATGCCTGGAGCTCATTGGTCAGCCATCCAAGATGAAGCAGTGAACTTCATGTTCATTGAAAGACTCTGTCTCAAAAACTATAGCAGAGAACTAATACACCAGATGCTAAACTTTTCACACACACACACACACACACACACACACACACACACACACACACACACACACACACATTTTGAGGACACAGTAAGTAAAATTTCCTCCACTACACAAACAGAATACACTCCAGCACTCACTTCTGACTCAAAACACCAAAGCTTCAAAATTGAAATTGAAGTTATATAAATGCATAGGTTCCTATAAGCAGGATCTGCTCTCATGAAAAATGGACTGAAGATGATAAACACCTGTTGAAATGTGCTCCAGGATGGATGCTTTCCACTCTGTAGAGTTCTGACAGCTGAATCTATTGCATTAGAAGTTAGATGATGAACCTGTAATTGCCTCCCAAAGTAATGCTACAAAAAGAGTAACTCATGAGCTACTTAGTAAGGATAAGTAAAGAGATAAATCGCAAGCATTGGTTATTCAAGAGTGTCTATTGTACCTTACAAAAATAATGAAAAAGTTACATTCATATATACATTTGTTGCATGCTTATAATTTCATTTTAAAAATAATTTATTGTATTGTATTTGTCAAAAACATAGTCTGTGGTCTCTGACAGTTAAAAACAAGAAAAAGATTAGTTCTATACAGAGGACAGCACTAATGTAGAGGGAGCAGCTGGTGCCTGTCTTCCATCTGGAAGGCTGGAGGCTGGCTAGGGCAAAAAACAGGGTAAGGATGGAGGTAGCAGATGGATAGCCTCGGGATTTCTCCTGGGCCGAGCAGAAATAGCAGAGGTTGAGCCAGCCTGAGCAGTTTGAATGTGTCCTGACAAGCAAGATGATGGCTTGCCAAGGCAGAAAGTTCTCAGCAGAAATGTATCTGGATCCTTCCTGTCCAAAGCTCTAGTGTGCATTGGTTAAAATGGGACTAGTGTACAGAGTATGATGGTCTGAAGAGGACTGTATGGGACAGAGAGGAAAGAATCTAATAGTATGAAAATGTTAAATCTAATAGTATGAAAATGTTAAGTTTCTTCATAATGACATTTGATTGAATCATTGCAAAAAAAATTTCAATACCTTTCTTTTCTTGATTTGCTTGAGTAAATCTTAGACACAAATTGGCCACAGATCTCATTACCTTCAGTACAGAAATTTCATTTCATAGAATATATTCCACCCTTAGACAAATGTTTTTGAGTATATTCATGCACAAAAAGATGTTAAGACAACTTCTGAACAGTCTGTCTTGAAGTAGTTGAAATTATAGAGATATAAAACATCAATTCATAAGGGTGATCATTTGTTACCATAGAAATTCTATTCTACTCCCATTCACATTTTGTCCTGTAGCTTTAATATATTTAAACTAAACCAACATGAATGCAGAAATCTGATTGTTTCAATAAAAATATATTTGTGGCTGTGGCTGGTTCATGGGTTTCACTTTGATAAAATCTAGCTCCATGCAGGACCTTGGAAAGTAAACATAAAAAATTAAGACAATAATAACCAGTTTGTAGGTCTGTTTGCTTTGTAAAGAAGCAAGGGAGTTCTCTAGCTTGTTGAAGAAAAGAATATTAATGTAGGAAATGGTGGGTATGTAAGGTCAGAGAAAAATTCCCATGTTTTGAAAAGAAGTAATTAAAAGTATGTTATAATTTTACCAACCAAGTTAACTGAATGAATGCATAAAAACCAGCTGGAACATGCTATACACTCTTCCAAATTGAACAACCTTGATTCAACTGAAAAATATTAATGCCTTATACTAGTCTAACTGAATTAACTATGCCAAAGTTTTGCACAGCATCTTGTGTAAATCACTGCTTTAAAAATATCTTTAGTGACTACTTCATTCATTTGCTTTGTTTCATAAAGAAAACAAGTCTGGTGGCTCAACATGCTTTTATGCCTGAGAACACAAGCTCCTGGCCCAGTCAGCATCTGTTTAGCATATTCTGAAGACTTTCTCACTGAATTGCAGCAAGGTAGAAGATATCATATGGTGAGACTTGTAAGACATTGAGTTTCCCTATCTGGTAAGATTATCAATGCACTGGCAAAGGCTTCACCCCTGTATCTGATCTAATCTTCATTTTTCCTAAAATAACATTAGAAGATTGTCATTCTAATTCTAGCATGAGCATTTGTTTCTCCACTCAAAACGGTCATTAATTTTCAGGTTAATATTACCATTCTCCAAAAATTAACATGGGAGAGCATTTTACTTCTCAAGAAGGGTACTAACTAACAGAAAAGTAAGACTGAATTGTGTTTGTTATAAAATTGAACTCCTTTTGCTTACCACCTTGTTACATGGAAAGATACAGTCTAAGATTTAAATTCATTGCATTGCCTTCAATCCACCAATTTTAAAAGTATATTGTGAGTTTTTTTTCTCTCCATCAATTCCTCACCCTTCTTATGTTCTTAAGGTTTGCTCCTGTTCTCAGTATATCCACCATCAAATCCGGTGTGTGAGTAATGACCTAGTTTTTTAGATAAACCAAGGAAGACTATAAGTATTTAATAACATCTCAAAGGTGGTCTGAATCTTTGCTTGCAGGGGTATTTTTCTAGTCTTTATTTAGGATTCAGAATAAAGCCCACTAAAGGGCAATGGCAGACAGAATCATTTCTCTTGCTTCTGGTACATTATGTTCAAATGAAGTACAGATTGGGCTGTTATACTGAGCTCATTTGCTTTCACGTTCCACTCCTTAGAATCATCACTAGCTTTCTTGTCCATTCTTACAAATACTGTCTTCCCTGGTAGGTTTACTCTTTTGCTATCACCGGCTCACTTTCTCATTCCTTACTTGTGTATCGGTTTTTTCATTTTTCAGTATGACCTGCTTGGGAATGGGAATGTAGCTCAGTTAACAAAGTGCTTGGCATCCATAAACTAAGCCCTGGCTGGTTCCATCCCAGTTCTGTCTAAACTGGGTAAGGTGAAACACTTCTGTAATCTCAGAACTTGAGAGGAAGGGGAATTTCAAAATGATCTTTAGCTACAAAGTGAGCTAAATGAGACCATGCCTTAAAAATACAAAACGAAAAAACAAAACAAAACAAAAAACCAAAAACCAACCAAACAAACAAAAAACAATTCTTGCTCATCACTACATGGAAATAAGAAATTTGGCACAGCCTTTCATGTCCTGGAAACTTATCTGATCAATGCCACATCAGTTGTGTCATAAGACATGTAAGTAGGCTAATTATTCATTCTGCATCATTTCCCACAGGGTACAAGCCCCATAGGGGCAGAGGTAACATCTACTCACACTGGCAAATCTATAGCACGTGGTAAAAAGCAGAGACTGGCTCAAGCAGGAGGAGTCAATGGCCATCTTAAGATTTGCACCAAGCACTTCCCTGTGTGGAGCTGAGAACTGAGACCTGTAGCCCTACCAATGCTGCTTCTACCTCCTCTTTATAAAAAGTGTTAAGTTGTTACCTAAAGCACAGATTTATTCAATGGAAATTACAGCCGGAATCCCTAAAGACTTCACAAGTCAGTGCTAAATGGATTCACATTTCCATCTTTGAATACTGTAACTAGTATATGTACATCAGACTTTCAGTTTTATCAAGAGGAACACAATTTGTAAGCTAAAACGTTTTCAGGTTTGGAGCTTTGAAAATAAATAAATGGTTATTTTAGCTTTAGGTTCAGTTTTCTGTTTAGCAATTGGTTTTCTTAGAAAAATTTATACTTTTGTCTGTAATAGCTTCAAACATAATATAGCATAGTGTTTTTTTTTTGTTTTGGGAGAGACAGAAATAATAGAGTGAGTGAAATATATATGTATGAGTGTGTGTGTATGTATGTGTGAGAGAGAAAGAGCAACAGAGACAGAGATAGAGAGACAGAGAAAGACAGAAAGAGAGAGACAGAAACAGGGAAGAGTCTTCAGGATACATTGGAATCCCAAAGAAATAGGTTTGAATACCAGTGAAAGAATAAATTTGCCAGCCAGAGTGAGGGTAACCAGGCAAGGAGCAAACTTCCTCATTTTTCTTATAGTCTATTTCCAGAAGATGTGTATCAAAGTGTCTAAACAAGAAATAGGTGTGCCAGGTGCTTTTGGTTCAGTTAATTCCTGATGTCAATCAAGTAGAACACCAAGTAAAACATCACGGGGACAGACAAAAGCACAGCGTGTTCCAGAGTTTATTTTGGTCGACTTTGTTTTCAACTTTTTGAGTGAATAAAGGGGGAAATGAATTTATATAAGAAAATCCTAGTGAAAGGGGGTTATTCTATTTCCTTATATTAAAAAACAAAAAAAGTTTGCCAAGGTACATGAATCTTGGAAAGCATTCTTGCTACTACTCCCTGGCCTGAAATCTATCAACATAGATGCTTTCTATTGTTGTCACAGGCAAACCTGCTTTTGAAGGTTCTGGCGAAGTTGGTTTTTGTTTGTTTTTTTGAAGGGGCTTAGTAAGTTTCCATGTTTTAATTTTACTCCCGCACATTTGAGTCACAGTTCAACTGCTTTCTCGAAACAACACTTCAACTTTCAATCACATCATTGAAAGGCATTGTGTTGGTGTTTATCAAAATAAAGCAAGAACACAGGCCCATACAACCTTGAGGTCATGGGATGAAGCACAGATTACACTAACAATGACTGCCAAATGAAAACATTCTAATATAATAGCATTTCTTCCATTTGCTCCAATGACCAGTCAAATATAGCAAATGGCAACACTCCAGTTTAACCAGCTGAAGATTGATTAATTATGTGAAATTCTACAATTAAAAGGAAAACATTTATTAAGCGTAAAGGAGAGCCTGGGTGACATTGTGAGACTTATCATTTTTAAGTTTAAGAAATGATATTGTCATCTTTCAACAGGAGATAGCACCTGGTATGCAAGGAAAAATGTTTCTCTAATATGTCCCAACCCCCCAAAAACACATGAGGGGAAGCCTTAATATATGTGTGACAAGCTTAGGTGTTTTGCTCGAGTGTGGAAAATTAAATTGTCATTGTGCCAAAGACATAGAGAGAATATTCATTACCAATGGATGTCACTATATGTTATGCAGAATTTGGATAGGGTTTTTTTTTGTGCAAATCAAAAGTAGTTATGTGGGAAAAAACAGAGATTAATTACACACTTGAAAAGTGAATTCTCAAAGTAAACAACAAGGCAAACCAATGAAAGAAAATATATATCAGTCCTCATCCAGTTCTATACAAAATTCATTTTCCCTTATGAGAACAATAATCAGGGCAGGCATGATAGTTCAGATGGCAGGATGCTTGCCACAGGAACATGAGTTATGACAATGGTTTCAACTTCCAGCATTCATTGTTTTAAAAAATAGATAAAACCTATAATATGTGTAATTTTGTGTGTAAATATACATGTATTTTTTTTTTTCGAGACAGGGTTTCTCTGTGTAGCTTTGTGCCTTTCCTGGAACTCACTTGGTAGCCCAGGCTGGCCTCGAACTCACAGAGATCTGCCTGCCTCTGCCTCCTGAGTGCTGGGATTAAAGGCGTGCGCCACCACCGTCCGGCTAATATACATGTATTTTTAATTAACCTTTCTCTTCTGGGCTTGTGGTGCTCCTTCTCCAAGCCAAAGACCTTAACAAATATCCGACATGAGATGCCCACTTCTGAGTTGTTGGCCAGAACTGTCAAAGAGACTCCGAGAACCTACATCCTATTCCTGTTACTCTTGTTTGCCTAAAGAAGTGCCAGTTAAGTCCTTGTTGATGAAGAAAGACATCATGGACTTCAGAAATAGGGCCTAGAATCCCTTGTTCTGGAAATGACCTGAATGTCCCATCCCTGAGGATTAGATTTCATGATAGCACAAAGCACCATCTCAAGATCTGAACTTCCAATGGAGGGAGGCAACCAACAGTCCTACCAAGCTGTGACCTCTGTGAGCATCATCAAGAAACCCAAGGATGACTCAATAACCCTATGGGAACAATCTTGGCTTGCATATCTTGGTGGTAACATATACCGCTAATTAGACTTATGATCTGGTCAACAAAAGGAAGACTCCTAGTTAGCTACTCAGTGCTAGTGAAGTCAAGGTTGTTAGAGGGGACTCTGAAAACACTAATTTATTAAACCAGTATAAACTTTAACAATGATATAAATATCTGTCTTTATACATACAGATAACTGTAGTCATTGGCCTCGTAAAAGAAATTTCTCTGTTCAACATAGTCCACTATAGAAAACCAGCACCAATCAAAATGAAGTCTTGCAGAGCTCACTCCCAATAGATAGATGTACAATACACTCTTGAATCTAAAGTTCAGAGACCATGTAGTAGGATGGGGAGGAAATATTGGAAGAGCCATAGTATTTCAGAGGTTTTTCATGAGATTATGTCTCTTAGTAATGTCAGAAGCTACACCAATAAAATCTCACAAACATGACTGTAGAAATGTGAGCTAAAGGATGATATCCATGATCAGGCCCAATTGAAGGGGCAAAGCCCAGGAGGCCTCAATCCTACAGAACAAATATATATAAGCAACTGAAAAAGCTGGTAATTAAGTGATTTTTTTCTCAGGAAAGAACTGACCAATTGGTTGTCCAGTGCCAAATCAACAGCCCTGAAAACATACTTTGAGGAAACACTATATGGATTGAGTAGGCTATAAATAGGAATATATCTGTGCATATATATACATATATGTATGTATACATATGTATTACTATACATTAATTTTCATTGCATAGATAGATAGATAGATAGATAGATAGATAGATAGATATGCATGTAACATCAATTAATGAAAAGAGGTCTTGAATTTGAAAGAGTGCAGAAGGCTATAAGCAATTGTTTGGGGTTTAGAGGGAGGAAAGGGAAGGAAGTAATGTTATAATATTATAATCTATAATGAAAAGACAGAAATGTTGGTGTGCATTTTTCGGCCCTGTTCAGAGAAGGTAGAAGCAGACAGATCCTTGAGTCTGTGGCCAAACCTAACTGGTGAGTTCCAGATCTATTGAAAATCTTGTCTAATAAATTAAAGCAGATTGCCCCTAAGGAACTAGACCCAAGATTGTCTACTGCCCTTCATATGCACATATACATATATGCTTTATATAAGCACCACCATACACAGGTATAACTGGACAAGCATGAACTCACATATAAACACAAAGAGAAATAATTGTATTAATTAAAAACAATTGATTCTTTTACTGAATGCTATAAACTGTACATATTATGTTTTCACTCTGCTTACTTCTTTTTATTATAGATCTACATAAGAGTCATCACTAATAAACACATTACACAGTCAATATTAGTCTGTTATGAAATATATTCTGGCAATTAAATTAGTACCAAGTTCTTGAGTTTATCCTTAGACACATTCTGAGAGCAAAGACAAAAACAGCCACTGTCTATGCTAAAATATCACAATAATGGTCTCTAGCCCAGCTTCTAATATTGCTCCCTTCTGAGACCATTTGATCAGTGCCTCTATATTCCATATTGCTCTCAACACTATTATCTTCTAAGCTCTTATTGAGATGGCCCCATTAAGGATGGCTTACAGTGTTTAACCAATTTTCTAGTCCAAAATCCAAAAGTCTTCCACATTCCTCCAATAAATAGCATGGTAAAGACTGTCATAACAATAACTCAATTTTGGGTACCCACTTCAGTTTTACTTTTTTATTTCTGTGACGATACACCATGGTCAAGGCATTTTATAGAAGAGTTTATTGGGGGAATTGCTTCCACTTTCAGAAGATTAGAGTCCATAATCATCATAGTAAAAAGTGTGGAAGCATGTTTTTCTGCTGCTGGAGCCACAAGTGATCTACAAGTAGGAGGAGAGATTTAACTGGGAATGGTATGGGCATTTGAAACCTCAAAGGTGACCCCAAGTGACATGTCTCCTCTAACAAGGCTACCTCTCTAATTCCTTCCAAAGAGTTCCACCAACTGGGGACCAAGTTCACAAATTTGTGAGCTCATGAGGGTCATTCTCATTAAAAATCACCACACTTACAGGATAATAAAAAGAAAAATTCATAGCTCCCTTCTCTAAGGTTATATAAGTAATAACCATTGCTGAGAAGAGCAGAAATTTTGAATGGTTGAATTGCCTGCAGGTACTGAAGCAAGTTCTAAGGGAGCAGGTTCTGTGAGTCATCATCTATACTACTATGGGGTTTGGGTGATAAAATTTCATTTGTGTTATCTATACACCTGTCACTAACTCCTCAAATAAAATACTGTAGATACCCTGAATAAACTCCCTGTTTCACTTATCTGGACTTGTGTGAAACTACTTCTTTGTTTTTTTGCCTTATCTGGGCTGAATTGATGTTTACTTATATCTCCCTCAAAAAGTCATGCATCATTACTATATCCATTTGATTAAAGATTAAATTTATCATATCAAATATGAATGAATATCAAATGAAGTTCTCTTCATTTTAGAAATGAAGGTAGTCAGAAAACTGATGAAAAGCTGTAAGCTTTTCTCTAGGTTCCTACTTGTCAATGCCTAAGGATGCTCATCAGCAAGAGGGTGAAATAAGTCTGTTTTGTTGTTTGTTTGTTTGTTTTTTGTATTTAAGAAATAAAATATCAACATAAACATTGATGCCATTATTATTCTAAAGACTACAGACTTTTCCTGAAATATTACCCTTCCAGCCATCTCATTGTACTCAGGCATCTATTCTTGTATTTTCGCTGTCTCTTTTTATATTAAGCCATCTCATTCTTGTACTCAAGTACAATATTTGCAAAGGTTAGTAAAATCATATTAAGTTATTTTGATTTATCTGCAGGTGAACTTTAAAAAAAATGGTTCAAGTAGTTCAATATACATCAAAAGTAGAAAAGCACCTTTTGTAAAGTTCACACTGGCACATATTTAGTCTTCCCTGAAGAACCGATGCGAGAAGTTCTTTGGCCTCATGGAGGTGCTATAATAGCAAGACTGAAATCTCAGTACTTCCTGATGGCTCTCAGGTACAGCAGGCTGACTAAAGCCCATATGAGTAGAAAAGGAAAAAAATATTTTCTATTTGGCTTGTGGATATCCTTATAACTGTTTTTCACTTCTCAAATATTTTCCACATTTTTTCACTTTCTCTTAAAGAGCCTGATAACATTCAGCAATCTTATCATGCATACAATTATTATTAAGCAAAAAGTACAGTGTGTAGGAAAATTTATCCGTTAATTCATATTTGAGGTAAATTTCCATAGTTTACTTTTAACTTACTTGTGGGTTGATCTCAAATATTCCCCTGAAGTTATCAAAAATAACTTTGAGAGAAATAAATGACTAATTTCAAAGATGAAAGAAGAGAGGAGTGGAGGAAGGAATAAAAAGACAGAAATAGAGAGGCAGAAATAGAATGCCAGAAAACTGGCAAATGCATTTGTGTGTTTTAATTTATTTTCAAAATAGAACAAAACAATAGTTAACATTTGAACACAAAAGACAGAAATTATTGAACAAATGATATTCAATACAGGGCACACCCATCACTCCAAAAGCATTTTAAATAAGGAAAATCTTGAAAATAGAAGTTTTATTGAATAGAAAACGAATATATATATATATATATATATATATATATATATATATATATATATATATATATATATAATCACTTACTAGGAATTGATTCCTGGTATGCAAGTATAACACAGTATTTGTGAATCAATCATTGTGATGCAGTATAAAAGAAAAAATGTAAAGGAAAAATATTCTACAGTCTCTTCAACTGATGTAAATCTACAACCAGTTTAAGTTCTTTATGGAAAGTGATTATATCTTTCAGTTACTTAGGAGCCAAAGGAGACCACCTCAGCTTACAAAACTCCTACAAAAACTTATGGATGTCATTGTGCTCAATAGTGAAAAATAAATGCCTTCCATTTAAAGTCATGGCATATAGCATATAACACAGCTGTTTCATACTACTCTTACAGAAAGCACTACTAGTATTTCATCCGATACAGTAAACAAGCAAAAGGAAAGGGTGAAACATACATTAGACATAGTGATCCAAAAGGAAATGCTAAAACCCTTAACTACAGATGACAATGCTTCCATAGGAACCAATAAAGTCACAGCACTTTAAAAGAAAAACAAAAGAAAGTGAAAAATCTTTGAGAACTATGTATATTCTGCACAGTAACAAGATCAATAAAATTAAAAACCAGCCAAACATTTATATGTTAACAACAACAAATGAAAAACACAGTGGCATTTACAAGTGTTTCGAAGAACTTGATATGATGCTGTATAAACCTGCTGAATGTTTCCTAAGAAAGTCACAAGTAGGAGATGTAGGCGGATGTGAAAAAATTCACCTGTGCACAGTGTTGAAAGGGTGGGGAGGTGCAATGAAGAAAAAAATGTCGATCCCTCCTGAACTGATCAACAGGATATACAACTCTAATAAGTTTTAATATTTATAAAATTATGTTTTGAAATTAACGTAGAGAGGTAAAGTAATAAATTTTCATAGCTATCCCTTCAAGTCTGAAAAATTTAGGGCATGGGAGTCATTGTGTACCTTGTCAGTGATATATATATATATATATATATATATATATATATATATATATATATATATAGAGAGAGAGAGAGAGAGAGAGAGAGAATGGCATTTATTATTTTTTATTTCTGAAGTGATATTCATAAGTATATGGAAACGACAGTTGTCTTTGACTTTGATAATGTACAAAATTTGTTGATTTGTGTGGGTTCACAAAACTTCAGATCTGAGGACACACTCAAGTGAGGAAAAACAACTTCATAACTGGAACTGAGACATTTGATATCCACATGCAGAAAAATTGCAATAGATTCCTGTCTTTGACAATATACAAACCAAGTTAAAACGAGTGAAAGGTTTAAAAGTAAAACATAAAACTGTATAAAAACTTAGAAGACTTCATGTCATAGGGCTAGGAAAAGTTGTTTAGATATGACTCCCAAAACAATGAAAAGAGAAGGAATAGAATAAATGCATTTTTTTTTGTTTTTTGTTTTTTGTTTTTCGAGATAGGGTTTCTCTGTGTAGCTTTGCACCTTTCCTGGAACTCACTTGGTAGCCAAGGCTGGCCTCAAACTCATAGAGATCCACCTGCCTCTGCCTCCCGAGTGCTGGGATTAAAGGCATGTGCCACCACCGCCCGACGAATAAATGCATTATTCATGATTAGAAAACGATCTATATGCCAAATGAATGGAAATAAAATTTCTAGAACAGGAAAATACATGCAATTATATATAAGAATAGGAGCTAATATATAAAGCTTAAATACCGTATTCAACTATGCCTAATATACGTAAATTATATAGGAGATATATTTGCATATGCTATATAATTATATAACATATAACTATATTTACATAGTCATATATAGAGACATATTTAAATAAATTTGTAAATCTAATTTTGTATATTACTATACATACTTACATATATTTATCTAATATATACATATAAATTTATGTTGATGATTACTATGGTTTATTTTTATCTTGCATATAACTTTATTCCAGCTTATAAGAAAAATCCTGAGGGCAGGCAAGCTGTAAATGTTGGCAGCTCCTTGGTGGAACGAAAAATCCATGATACCCGTATTAAGCCAGTATGGGGTCAAACAAATAGAGGAAAAGCAAAGAAATGGCAGGAAGAGAAGTACTAGAGAAAAAGGTAGAAGCCCAGAAAGGCATACTATAGCTCTCACAAGCATCAGGAGGCAAAAAGAGAGAATGGGAAAAACCAAAGGATCAGTTTCTTGCATTGGAATGCAAAAGTCAGCCCAATTTAAGAGAAGCTCATGCAGCTCATAGGATTATAAGGAGACAGGAATTTAGGGAAGAAAGAGATCATTGCCTTGTTAAAGTCTAATTACTCCTGCTATCTCTTAAAGCTAGCTTAAGACATCTTTTCATATTCAGATCACACGAGTATTATGAGTTCAACTCCTAAACTCAGTTGAACTCCAAAATATAAATAAATTCTTCTTACATTACTGTTTCCTTTTAAAGATACTAATTTGCAGATGAAAAGAAATTCAAATCACTTTTGCATATCCAGTCAGTTGTTTAACATTATTAAATATTCCAATTTTCTGAAAGCTTTAGAAGATGAATCAAATTGTCTTAAATTAATGTGTACATGGGTTCATATCTATTTTTTCTATTTTCTACTTGTCAAACTAGTCATAAATCAACACTATGCTTTGTGACACATTGAAATTTCATGATGGACATCAATGTTAATTTTATCATATAATTTTTCTCTGGGATTTTGTTTACTTACTTTCAAATATGAATTTAAAGTTCTGACAATCTTCTAAAAAGGTGAGTTTTCAGCAGAAATGCAATGTGTTTTAAAAATTAATATTATGGATATATTATAGAATTCACTTTTTTGTACTATAATGTCATTTCCTTTTTTCATATATACTTGTACATTTTGATTTTTTCAATATAATCAGTTTAAATTCTAACTTTTCCAATGTTACTATCTATTCTTAATGTCTCCTTTCTCAATTATGAGGTTATTTTTAATATTTTTACTTAAATATACATTTGTATATGTTTAGTTATCTCTTATCTAAAGTGTGATATGCTTAACCTACAAAGATTACTCAATAATAAGTATTTTGTGGTCTATCTTCACATGTTAACATAATCTAACAATATTCTCCTTGGATTCCTCAGGGTTTTGGTTTAATTATTTTTATTTTCCTTTAAGTTATATCTAATTTTCAAGTTAAGACATTTTTATTTTTATTTCATTTTTGAGATTATAATTACCTCATTTTCCCTTCCATTTCTACCTCAACCCTTCCTTATACTCTTCTTAGTACTCTTTCAAATTCATTGCATGTTTTTAATTGTTGTCACACACACACACACATATATATATATGTATATATATACATATATATGTATATACATATATATTCCTAATTTTTTGCTCAGTGAGAGCAATGTTACTTGTATGTGTGTTTTCTGGGCTGAGCATTTGGTATTGAATAACCAATTGTTGTGTTCTTCCTTTGGGATGACAATTTCTCACTCTCTCAGTATTCCTTATTGAACTGTAGTTCTTTAAATAAGATTGAGGACTTGTGACTTTTTCACTATCCACTTTGACATGTCTATTGTCCTTGGTCAGCTCATGTCCAGGCAGTCATGTTGGTAAGACTTCATGTGTTCAGTTTCTGACATTACTATGAGGCAGAGTCTTAGTAAAATCCGTCCTCCCCCAGCTTTTATGATCTATGTGGTCCCTCTTTAACAATGTTCCTTGAGATTTAATTAAAGTGTAGTCTTCTTAGCTAGTCTGAAGTCTTTTGGCTAACAATGACTCAGCACACTCCTGCTGTGTTGCTCTGATTGATTGGTAAGTAAAATGCTGATTGGCCAGTAGCCAGGCAGGAAGTATAGGCGGGATAAGAAGACAAGGAGAATTCTGGGAAGAGGAAGGCTGAGTCAAGAACCACCAGCCAAACACAGAGGAAGCAAGATGACAAGGTGGAACTGAGAGAAGGTACCAAGCCATGTGGCTAAACATAAATAAGAATTATGAGTTAATTTAAGTGTAAGAGCTAGTCAGTAATAAGCCTGAGCAAATGGTTGAGTAGTTATAATTAATATAAGCCTCTGTACGTGTACTTGGAGGATACTAATGGGAGAGATTTGTCCTGACCAATGGCTAGTCAGGGCACAGAAAAACTTCCAACTACACACTGTACACTGTAAATAATCAGCATGTCTGAAGGCTCACACTGACACTTCAATATTAATTTAGAAGTATTAAGCTTTTATTTTTAATTGTTAGACTTCATTCAGGCTACTGTCACCTGTAGAAGCCAGGTACTTTTATTCTGAGGTTAAGTTTTTCTGTCCAATAGGAAGTATGAATTAATATTCATATATATAGGCCTAAGACCAACAGATAAAACTGAAAATATCTGAATCACAATACTTAGCATATCTCAAGGTACATTGAAGACTGTTTATCTCTGTAGGGGCATGTCAATATGAGAGTGGAGGCCAGAAAAAGGAAAGGGATTCCCTGGAGCTAGAGTTAAATGGAGTTGTGAGTAGCCTGATGTGGTTGTTGGGAACACAATTCATGTCTTCTAGATGATCAGAGTACATTCTCAATTGCCATTTACCACTCCAGCAATCAATATACAATATTCAGCTACTAAACATATAGGTGAGTTATTAAAGCATTATTAACACAGAAATATTTTTGAAATTTTTAATTTTTTTTTCATTTTTTAATCTGTGATCTAATATTTTTGGAGTTGAGTTATCAAGTGGGATAAAATACTTTCATTCTTTTATATTATTTCTAAGAGCTTGATTTTCAGAGTACATTAACTTTCAGACTTTGCAGAAAACTACCTTTTCTCTGTACATAGTTTAATTACAAACAGAAATCTTTAAATGTGTATTTACTCAATATTCTCTTAATATACTGATAAATATAAACTCAATTTAAAATTATCTAAGGCCTGAACAAGTGGTGAAATAGCTTTCTAAATGTTAAATATGAAGTAATATTATTATGATGTTTATGTTAATTTATATTTTACATTGATTTGAAAGCATAAAGAGAATTAGAAATTTGCAATAAAGATATATCTGTAGATACAAATAATTCAGTGAGACACATATAAATACTTCCTTTGTATCATGTAATATGTTTCATAGCTAGTTACAGATGTCATAATAATATTCAAATTTTAATTACACCAAAGATTGGGGTTTAAAATGAAATAATCCTGGAAAGTTAATTATATAGTTATATTATGATATGAGAGTAATTAATTTATTTAATATCATTTAGTTTTATGTTTCATCATTTTTAATATTTCAATTGTAATATTACATTAGGAAAATTTAAATTAGAAAATATTAAGCTAATATAATATATTAAGGGAAAATGTAAATGAAATGGGAAATTAGAGATGGAATTAATATATTGGAGATAAAGAATATTCATATCTGATATTGGAGGGCAAAAATTCATTCCCTACCATTTTAACTCATAAATATTCGTATTTTATCATATTAGATTTTTGTTCTGGCTAGTATTATGTCAAATTAACACAAGCTGAAGTCATTCAAGAGATGGAAACTTCAATTATAAAAATGCCTCTGTACTACTGGGCAGTAAGCAAGCATGTAGGGCATTCTCTTAATTAGTGATTTATGGAGAGGCCCAAGCCTATTCTGGCTGCTGCCATTCCTGGACTGATGGTCCTGGGTTTAATATGGAAGCAGGTTTAGCAAGCCATGAACAGCAACCCAGTAAGCAGCACCTCTTCATGGCCTCTACATCATCTCCGGCCTCCAGCTTCCAACCCTGCTTAAATTGCTGTCCTCATGCCCTTCAGTGATCAACTATGATATGGGAATGCAAACCAAATAAACTACTTCCTCCCCAAGTTGCTTTTGGTCATAGTGTTTCATCACAGCAATAGTAAGCCTAACCAAGATACTTTTATTGCTAATTTATTTTATATGATAAAGTTAATGATTTCCTTGTAATGAAGTTAAACTCCGAGATGAAGGTCAGAGTCAATGTCAAGATCAGTTAAATGCTTTTAAATATTATGTTTTTCTCTAAATTATCAAAAATTAGTTTTCTCCTAAATCTTAAAAGAGCAGCTTTGTCTATTTTGTCCATCTGGTAACAAAGGTACCTACCTGAAGTTATTTTTTTTTTTTAAATGTGACATATAGGCTTAAGAGACCTATGGCTGGACATTTACGTGAAAGAGAAATTATCATTAAGTTCCTATTATCTCTGGTAAGCAAGAGACTAGTCATGTCACTAATGGTCACATTTCACTAAACACACGTCCTGGTCCCACTGAGACAATTTGCTTAGCCTTGGTGCAGGGAGGAAGGGACTGGATCTGCCTCAACTGAATCTGCCAGGCTGGGCTGACTCTCCCGGGGAGACTTTGCCTTGGAGGAGGTAGGAATGGGGGGGTGGATTGCGGGGGAAGGCTAGGGGGTGGGAGGAGGAAGGACAGGGGAATTCGTGGCTGATATGTAAAATTAAATTAATTATAAAATAAAAATATTCATTAAAAAAAGAAATTCCATTCACTTCCCCGTGGAAAAAAATTTATGCACTATATGTCCACAAGAGTTATAAGATTCCCTTTATTATATAAGATACAATAATGGGAAACCTTCATTCATATTATTTGTGAGGGTGAAAGAGTGGCAGAAATAATCAGTATGTAATGCTATTCAATTTTAATCAATTTATAGCTGAGGTTTCTGATTATGATGAGATACAACTTTTTATATGTTATAGGTTAATAAGATTCTTGTTAATGTTATTTTCCCACTTTTCCAGGTGATGAGTTTGGCCTTTTTTACTTTTTTCCCACCATTTCAGAATTTTTTGCAATGCATTTTGATCATGTCCATCCTTTCCTCAAATCCTCCTAGATCCATCCCTGTACTTGTGCCTTCCTTGTTTTCCTTTATTTAAATTCCTATATATTTGTAAACACATCTACTCCAATTTGTGCTAGTCTTATAATCTTAGGTATGTGTTCATCTAGTGAGTGTGACCAATCTACCAGGAGGCATGCTCTTGAAGGAAATTGTCCGTCTTCCAGCAGCTACCAGTTGTCAATGTCTCCTATAACTAGGGTTGGGACTTCAGGCTCGATGACCCTCTCCAATCCTGGAATTTTGTCTGGTTAAATCTTTCAGATGCTAAAACAGTCACTATGATATCAGATTCCTTGTTATGTCCAGAAGACACTGTTTCATTGCTGTCATCCACAACCTCAGGCTCTTACAGTCTTTCTTCCACCTCTTCTACAATGATTCTGGAGTCTTGAGGAAAGGGGGATGTGATAAAGATGGGGTGTTTTGAGATGAGCACTCCATTATCTCTTCTTCTTGGCACCTTGACCTTTTGTCTGTCACTGTTAGTTACCATCTACTGCAGAAAGGAAAGTCTCTGATCAGGTCTGACAGAAAACCTAATTTATCTACTAAATGGATACAGTAACTGCATCCATTTAGTAGAATAATGGTAGAAGATGCTCACCTAGGATGCATTACCTGTCTAAATATGGTCAGGTCAAAACAAATAAAATAATCATGCAATAAACTAAAGGAAGCACTTACTTTCAAAGGTGGTATTTTCTCAAGAATGATCTTGATCCTCTTCCTTATGCCTTCCAAGAGCTAGGATCACAGATATGAACATATACTTCTGAACAATTTAATGAGATCAGGAAAAGACAGTCTTAATTTTCAGTATTTTAGTAATAATAATTTTGGAGAATTTTCTGTATGTATCTTAGACAATGAATTTGGAAATATTCCGTTTGTCATGCTAAATAAGTACAGATGCATTTCATAAGCATTATTCTTCTCTAAAATAGAGAATACCTTTTCACTAAGCTTATTTACATGCCAAAGTAATATGACAGATTTTTATTACATTTATTCTTTATATATAGAAAGAACCAATATTAATATATTGGATGTTATTATATAATAAGCAGTATTGTGTGATAAAGTGTCATTGCAGACTTTCCATTATTTAATAATAAAGTCAGATTCATTTTCTTTTATTTTCTGTTTTGTATGGTCATAGTATCTATATCAATTTCCAAGCTTAAATCTTTTTTTTTTTTTAATTTTTCAAGACAGGATGTCTCCATGTAGCCTTCGAACCTGTCCTGGAACTTGCTCTGTAGACCAGGCTGGCCTTGAACTCACAGAAATCGACCTGTCTCTATCTCCTAAGTGTTGGTATTGTAGGTCTGTGCCACCATCACCCAGCCCAATCTCAAATCTTAACTTGAAATATTATGACTCAACTATTCCTTTTAGAAGAATATTTTTATTCATTTTTAATGTTTATTCGGTGTTTCTATTTTTAATTAAGTTACCAAGGCTTTATTCCATAGATTAAGTGACTGCTTCTTTCAAGATGGAATTATTAGAAGCTTTACTCCAATGTGAAGTTGTGAGAAGAGGTGCTTCGTGAGAAATTAGATCTAGAATATGAAATAAGGTAGATTCCTTGTGACTGGACTACCATCCTCAGAAAATAAAGGAGACACTAAAGCTGTCTCTCAGTCAAGTGATAATATAATAAGAGAGCAATACCATGCAATTTATTAGGCTTGTCCTTTCTCAAAACCAAATGATGCCATGTTGCCCATGAATTGCCCCGTTTTCAGTATTATGAGAAGTACATGTTTGCTTTTTTTGTTGGTTCATTTCTTTTTGAGATTATAATTCAATTACATTTTCTTTTCCCTTCCTTTGAACTCTCCCCACTCTCCTTCCAACTGATAGCCTCCTTCTTCACTACTTCTTATTGCATGCACATATTTACTCTCATATGATTAAATATATCCCCAAACACACACACACACACACACACACACACACACACACACACACACACACACGCATCCCCAAATGTAGCTTGTTGAATCCTTGTACTCTTTCTTATGTTTTCACAATTTTTTCGGAGCTTTCCATTCAGCACAATCCAACAAGTTGGTGTGCTCTTCCCTGGGGAAGACCACTTTTCTTCCTCTCAGCTTTACTAAGATGCCTACAGTTTTTGTGTAGGACGAAGGCTTCATAAGCTCTTCTTCATGACGTTTGGCATGTTCATATGGTCTTTGGTGTCATTCTTCTTAAGCCCACATTTAAGACATTATTTTTGAGGCTTTATGGTTATTGCTTCTGATGTTACCAGCATACAATGCATTACACAATGTCACAACAGTGTTCATGGCCCTCTGCCTCTTACAATCTTTCTACCATTTCTTTAAAAATGTTCCTTGGACCTTAATTGTATGTTTGCTTTTTAGGTTGTCTCATGCAATGAGGTTTTTATAGAAGTTTATTGTGAAAATTTTCTTATGAGACATGTATACATTTGTGCCATGTAGAACACCAGTGAAGCCAAAACAAAGAATTTCCCCAAGGATACTTTAGTGTATCAATGAATTACTTATAGGATAATGGGTGATTCTCAAATGGATATTACCATTTCCCAGAAGCTCTTTGTAGTGCCTACTGGTCAGTCCACTAATCTCCCTTTCTTTACTAATTATGCTGGTTGGTTGGTTTGTCAACTTAAAACAAGCCAAGGCCGTTTGTGAACACAGAATTTCAGTTGAGGAAATCATCTGTAGAAAAGTCTAGGGGATAGCTTCTTGATGAATGATTGATGTAAGAGGGTCCAACTATCCTCAGGATAGTTGATCCCAGGCAGTATTGAAAAATTTCCAGTAAGCAGCTTTTTTTCTGTGGTCTCTGCCTCTTTTCCTCCTTTAGATCCTGTTCTAATTCCTTTCAATGATTAACTGTAATTGGGCTATGTAAGCCAAATAGTCTTTACTCCCCAAACTTCCTTTGTTCATGGTCTATAGCATAGCAATAAGAAACCAAAATAAGACAGACATTAACACCAGGATCGTGAAGCACTGCTGTGAGAAACCTAGCTATGTTTTAAGAAGATATGAGCAGCATTTGGAATTTGGAGTTGGAAAAGGTATTCAAATTTCAAAGCTTAACTATCTGAGAGAAGTGCATTTCACATAAGGCTGGGTTTTGAAGTTGGGAATGTCTTAATAACTCTAGAAGATCATTTCTTGACATTTTTGAATTAAGAGTGTGTGGTTCTGATCAGCCAGAGCAGGAGAAATCAGTTGTGATTAAGAATACACTAGCACAGTTGAGATGAATTCTTCTGGGTATTATTTCTATGGCCAACACAAAGAAGCTGTGGTCTGGAAGAGGCCAAGCTTGCATCTCATATTGGCTGACAAACTTGGTCCCGTGTCAGAGTCTCCTTTATGAAACTAGTTTTGAAGGCAGGATGTCATGGAGAGCAGCTGAGGCTTCGCAGCCTGAGAGGTCAAGAGAGAGCGGTGGTAGGCTACAAGTTACAGTTCAGGTTCAGTTGGAGTGAGGATCCCAGGATTTAAGACGCCATGGAGCGATGCTGCGGCTTAGGAACTTGTGGCAATGTGAGAGCCTCAGAAGATAAGTCAGGATGCCATTGGTGAAGGTGCAGCCTCTGCGGACCCTGGCATACTGGAGATGCCCATACTGTGAGGGAACCACCCAGAACAGGCAACAGGTGTGGCATGGAGCTGAACTGAGGCGAGGAGATAAGCGGTTTGTGCTGCAGATGGCAGAGACAGAGAAGTGGAGTTGCTCAGTTTCTTGAGAGCACAAAGGATAGTTAGTGGGTCACAGAAGTCCATCACTGAACTTTTTACACTGTTGGATTTTTGTTTTGCATCGATTTCATTGTGGCTGTACTCTGGTTCTTCCTGCTTAGATTAAGAAAGTATTTAAACTGTTTGATTTTGCTGGTTTTTTGTTCATTTTGTTTTTGTTGTTTGTTTGGTTAAGGAACCCATAGTTGAAACTCCACATTTTAAAAAAAAGGCCTTGGGTTCTTATGTTTTCTCTTATTTTCATCTCTATAATTTCTGACATCAGTTTTTTTTAACAGAGAATTTGACATCTGAATGTTGAAAGTTTTTAAAGATTTCTTTTAATTTTATTTATTTTTATTTTATATGTATGAGTGTGTTGTCTGCAGGCATATCTGTGTGCCAAATGTGTACATTAATGCAATACTATTTTTAAAGACTTGGAGAAATTTAAATTATACAACATTTTATATTATGATATTGATACAAACTCATGGGAATGGAAAATAATAGAAATGTTATGATTTAATAATGATGCATTTGTGTGTCAAGTTGAAAAGGAAGAAACTGTTAGTTTTTGTCAACAAGACACAAACCACTGCCATTTGGGAAGAAGGAACTTCAAATGAGAAAATTCATCCATCAGATTTTCCTGTAGGTGGATTTGTGGATCATTGACATGGAACAGCTCGCTGTTCCTAGGTGGTGCCTCCTTTGGTCAGGTGAGAAAGCCTTGGAGAGTTTAGCCTGTAAGACGTTTGCCTGCATAGTTCTGTCTCATACCCTTCTCCAGTTCTTGCTTTGACTTCCCTCAATGATTGACTGTAGTTGGGATTATCTACAAAACAAATAAAGCTTCCCCTCCACAAGTTGTTTAGCACAGCCACAGAAAGCCAACTAAGACAGCAAATATTCATTGTTTAGATAACTTTAGGGAGGGAACTCATGAAGCTTGTCACTTTTTGAGTTTCCAGCATCATTGAAGTTTTGTGAGCTCTCTGAGTCCTGTGAGCATTTCTCTTCCCTTCAGTTGTGGATGCTTCAGCTCTGAAGGAACAGCTGTTCTACACAGCCTGAGCTAGTACTCAGGGTTGTTTCTGCAGGGACACTCCTGTTGGCACTTTTAGTAAAATAAATGTTGCCTCTATAATTGTTTCTGATTAAACCCAGAAACTCCCACTGAGACAACTGCTTCTTCATTTCTTTTAGAAAATACTTGTTTCATTAAAATACCTAAGAACATTTTCATTCAAGAATAAATATTAAAAATATATAATTTTCTGATAACTGAATAAAAATAAAAAGAGTTACAATGAACTGTCAGTTTTACTCCCCATTTTCTTAACTTACATTTTATTAGTAACTAAATTTGATTATTTTATTATTGATATTCCCAAGACTTTCACAATGGTTAGAAATTCTCTCTTGTTTCTATTTATTCATAATGCCTACTTGGCTTCCACACCCTAACATCCATAAATTTAATTCATTTTTTTCTGATCTATTGTGATACTTACATTGAAAACATTTTATCTAATAAATAAAATAGAAAAGTGTCTCAAACAGTTCAAAAACTTGTTTCCTCCTTGTATCCCTGGTGATATTCCTAATTGTCTTCTAGATCCTATGTCAAAGAATTTATTTTCTTCTATCTCTAGATTTTTACTTGCTCTCCAATATAAGTCATGAGAGTTAATTTAAATTGAATTTCTTAAAGCAGTGAAATGGATGGACCTTTTTATTCTTTAATCTCTGGGTTAAGCAAAGCAACATGCTCAGGGCTATGAACTTTCTGCAGATATTGCTAGGAGCTGAAATGATGGTTAGCCTCCATGGCCTTCTTGGCTTCAACAAAAACAACATCGGCTTTGTGAAAGTTGGCAGGAGATTAGAGGCTACAAAATATTCTGATTATTTATAGGAACTTTCACTTGAGTCCTTTAATTTTAAAACAAATCAATAGATAATAACAACTTAAACAAAACAAAACAAAACAAAATCACAAAGTTTGACCACAAGCTGGGCCAGTGGCTGATATGAGTTTGATTGAAAGAAGGGGGAATACTGGGAAGCAAATTCAGCTGAAAAAGAATGTTAAATTTAACAAGTACAGGGAAAACATAATAAAGTAAATTCTACAACTAATTGTAAGGGAGTTGTGGATTTATGTGTGCACAATACTCATTTCTAATGAGAAACTAAAGAAAAAGCTTTCAGTTTAAGAAACATAATGGCCATTAGTAAAATTGTTGGAGGAAAGAACCAGGATTTGAATACTAGATAATTATAATTATTGTTTTCCTTAGCCATAATAAAAGGTAAATTAGGTATGAAAATTTAGACTCACAGAAATAAGATAGATGATAGAGTTTTTTCTTTAATTTTTGCCAAATACAAATAGATTATATATTTTAACTGTAATTCTTGTTTGATAACTGTTTTGTTATATGTAATTTTGCTATGTTAAAGTTAACCCCCCCCTTTTTTTTTCATTAGACAGAAAAGGTGAAGTGCTATGGGATCTCTTGCTGTCAACATGTATTGTTATGATTAGTTAATAAAGAAGCTGCTCTGGACTATGGTGAGTTAGGTTGTAGCTGGGCAGGAAATCCAAGAGAGACAGGAAGAAGAAAGTCAGAGGCAGAAGAGACACCAGCCTGTTGCCCAAGGAGCAACATGCTAGCAGACTGGTAATGCCATAGCCATGTGGCAAAACAGAGATTAATGGAAATGGTTTAATTTAAGATGAAAGAGCTAGCTAGCAAGAAACGTGCCATAGGCCAAAGAGTTCATAAATAATATTAAGCCTCTGAGTGATTATTTTATAAGTGGCTGTGGACTGCAGGGCTGGGCGGGAGCAGGGAAAACCTTCCGGCTACAGTACTTAATTTGCTAGACTGAAATAGGGAGTTGCCTGCATCTATTATCTCTATGTTCTCAAGCTGTTCCTCTGATTACTGAGATCACAATGGGCTTCCTTTTGTGATGTTCTTCAAAGATGAAGCAGCCTCTATAAAAGTTATAAGAAATAGACTTTTCACACCAGAAAGCACATATACCTGGCTTCTCTCTCATTCTGAAACTCCCCCTCCATGATAGAGCCCATACAAAAAGCCAAACAAGCACACTGGGTGGCATTTCTGTAAGTTTCTTTGGCTTTCTAATGGGAGAGATTTATAATATGATCTTGTTCATTGTGAGTTCTTTGACAAAGCTCTTTTTAAATTTTCTAATTCAGAGTTTCTTCTTCAAAGCCAAAAATGTTCAGCCTGTTAAGTTATTTCCTCAGCTTTTAATTTACTAAACTAAACTTACCTTTTGCAATATATTCACTCTACCCTATTATAACATTGTGTCTGGATTTTATAACTATGAAAATGTATATGGTAAAAATATTAATTCTGTTTAAAATAGGACTATGAGCACATGACTCTCAATAATTGTTCATTATAATGGAACATAATGAAACTTTAAAATAAAAAAAGACAAATGAATTCTGAAGATTTGCTAATATCACCAGTAAGTTTTTCTACCCAGAACCACTTAAAATTTTATAATCAGTTCACTTAGAATAATGTTATGATTTAAAGACATTAACAGTCTAGGGATTGGCCATGCAAGGACTCATCAAGAAATGTACATTTCTTAATTTCAAATAACCAATTAAATGCCATATTTCCCCAAGAGAACATTCTATTAAGATTTTAGTAACTATAGTATCCTAAAGTTTTATATGAACTTGATCATTTTATAGAAATATATATAACAATGAATTTAAATTTAGCCCAGTAAGTGTAAAATTAAGAGCAAATATAGGCATCTAAAAAAAATCAAGAAGATGATGTGTTCAATAACAAAATACCCATAGTTATGAGATTAGCAGGAACAATTAAAGTCACCATAAAAATACTTACTAACAAATGAAAAATTATAAATATGTCTCATTCTATCATGCCTCTTCTTTAACCATAGATTCCAGATATAGTTAACTGAACACTTTCAATGCAATGGGGAGATTTACTGTATAATTTCCTTTTCCTATAATTATGTCTTTTAACTTTAATGAGATAAATTACTTCTCAGAGTCTGTACACACCAAGATAAACCATTCACACAGCTTCACCTTTAATTTACTTATGATGAAAAAAAATCTTTTGTGTACTGCAATTGACTCAGTTCTTATTCTTTTTATTTATTATTTATTTATTTATTTATTATTTATTTATTTATTTATTTTTATGCTTTCCCTGGAGCAGCTCCTTGTGTCAGCTTCCTGGTTGAGAATAAAAAGAGGAGGAATGAAGAAAGCCTTAACTCTTCCTCAATGCAGTAGTAATGGTTGGGCTTCTTTTATTCTATTTTTCTTGAACCATCTTTAGCTAATGGTTGGAGTGATGAGCCCCTTACAAGGGTCCACACATTTCTTAGGCAGCTATGGAGAACTTTCCTATAGTCACCTGCTACACCATCTAACATAGGCCTCCTGGGTTTTCCTTCTGCACTTTGGCATGTCTATTGTTGTTATCCATCTTCAGCTCCAAATTAGGCAGTCATGTTCATGAGAGTTCATGTGTGTCGTTTCTGCATTTACTAGGAGATACAATCTCAACATAAAATCCTTCATCTTTTGGGTCTTACAAACTTTCCGAACTCTTCCACATTGTTCCCTGAACCTTAGGTGCAGGTGTATTTTTGCAGATGTGTGGTGATATTTTACTTGTCCTCTAACAAACAAAACTTATCTGGGGATCAGCAGACAGAGCCTGCCACTAGATTAGACCTAGAGGCCAGACACTGGTAGCACACACCTTTAATCGCAGGACTTGAGATCTCATGCCTTTGCTGAGGACAAAGCCTTTAAACCCAGGAAGTGATGGCAGAAAGCAGAAAGCATATAAGGCATGAGGAACAGGAACTAGAAGTCTTTTAGTGGCAGTTCAGCTAAGATTCCTCCCAGATAAGGACTCAGAGGCTTTCAGTCTGAGGAAACAGGAACTTACTCTCTTTGGCTGAGAATTTCCAAGTGATAAGAACATGGCTGTCTTCTTTCTGCTTTTCCGATCTCTCAGTTTTTACCCTAGCATCTGAATCTGTGTGTTTATTAATAAGACCATTTAGCAATTTGTCTTACATCGATGTATCTATTGGAACTATGTTCCATAATTCTGTTACTCTGTTTATCAGTGGTTGTTTTCTGTAATGGCCTCTGTCTTTTGTGAAGGGAAGTTTCCTTGGCGAGTGGTGAGGACTGTAATTATCTCTGAGTAGAAGGGCAAATGTTTTGAATAAAGTTAGGGATGATATCAATTTAGTAAAGAAAGTGGCAGTTATAGGTTCTGTTCTAGTCAAGCTTCCAAAGTTTGAAGCAACCTAATGTTCTACCCAGTTCTTACACATATGCACCAAACAATTAGGTACACTCGTTCAGAACTCCTTAATTTCTTTTCTCTGTCTGCGCCGTCAGAGTACTCAGCACCTTCCATATTAGGTTTATGGTTCCAGAAGAATTACTCCTCTCATCTCTTATGAGAACTAGCCTCATTCCTATCACCTCTCTAAGACTCAAAGAACCTATCATTTACGATACCAAAGAGGATGACAAATTTTCAGGTGCTCTCTTCCAAAGATGTTCCTCGCTTTTACTTCTTATTCTTTTAAAACACTTCATTCCAACTACAATGGAGAAAATAGCCACCCTCATCCCTGACATGGCCTGGGTTTTGCTCACTCTCATTGCATCTCATCTTCCTTTAAAAGCCAGATAGTAGGGTTGGAACTAAAGTGACAACAAAAATGAAGGTAACATGCATGTTTACACAATTGTAAGCTTGAAAAATGACCATGAAATTCATGACTGTACAAATTTGTTTAAGTATTATTTCTTTGTTTCCTGTGAGTGTAGTCTATTTTTCAGAACAATAGAGTAACTAACTGATAAATACTCACATAACTATCTCAACCTCACCAAAATTGAAATTGCTATTATATTAACATAGCGTACGTTGTCAATATCTCATATACAACATATACATATATCAATAAGTGAATTATGCATTTGAAAAAACTCATCAAAATAAGCTATAATATCATATAGTCCAAGAAGTAAAAGATATGTATAAAAATGGTTTATAACTTAAAAACAACTTATCAATAGTAAACAAAATGATGAATTTTTCAACCCTTGCTGAGTCTTGTATTCTAAGAATTAGGTTATAAATGGTGCATCCTTTTAAACATATTTCAAGGTAGTTCTTAATGCCATTTTTAGTTGCACAGATCTTGCAAAGACCTGGAGCTGGATATTTTCCTGTGTCCTGCCTGGTCCTGTAGTTGCTCCAACCCAAATAAACATACAGAGGCTTATATTAATTATGAAACGTATGGCCATGGCCTATGGCTCAAGTTTCATGCTAGCTAGGTCTTATAATTAAACTCAGCCCATTTCTATTAATCTACATGTTGCCATGTGTTCTGTGGGTTTACCTGGATGGCAAGATGGCATCTCCCCTGCTTCTCCTTTCTCCTTTCCCTATCTCCCTTGGATTTTCCCTCCTGGCTCCATCCTGCCTTGCCATAGGCCAAATAGCTTTATATATCAACCAATCAGAGCAACACATATTTGCAGCATACAGAAAGATACCCCACAGCAAAGACCATTAAAACATTCTTTCATGAGCAGCAACTGTATCTGACTTCAAAGTTACCTACTCAATTTGAGTATAATAAAACGATTGTAAGAGTTCATATTGTAAAAGAGAAGAATATAACCCTTTTTCTATTGAAATTGAGCTAAATCTTATGAAAACTAATTAATATTAGCTAAAATGAAATTAGAGGTTGATTTACACATTTTTGAATAATTTGATAAACATGGACAGAAATTTAGGAAAATAAACTTTATTTTAATTTCTTCATAATTGCCTTTAATTCTTGTCATAACTTAAAATAGGCAGTAGCAGGAATATGCAGATTTTGGAATACTTCGTGGAATAAATGTGGTTAGAGCCTTCTTCAATCATATTAAAGCATGATGACTTGAACTCCTATGAAAGAATAGATAATTAACAAGACTGGCAATTTTAAACAAAAAAAAGTATGTAAAATTGATACTGCACTTAAATGATTGTTTTGTTCTACTAATTATTTTTAGAAGACTTAAAAATCTTTCTAGTTTCAACACTCCCCTTGTGTTAGTCAAATGTTCTATTGCTGTGAAGAGATATCACAGCCATGGCATTTCTTATAAAGGGATGCATTTAATTGGGGCATGTTTAGAGTTTCTGAGATTTAGTCCAATATTCGCATGGCAGGGGGAATGGCAATATGCAGGCATAAATGATGCTGTAGGATCTGAGAGTTTAAATATGCAATCTTAATAGTGCCACTTCCTGGTGACCAAGCATTCAAATCTATTAGCCTATAGTGGTCATTCTTACTCAAACCACCACATCCTTATTCTAAATAACCACATGAATAATCTATTCTCCCCAAACCATTAAATATGAAAGATTTAAAATTTCTCATATGTATGTTCAAGCATGTATATTTATGGGGATGTATATGTGTATGTTTAGGTGTGTGAGAGATCTTAGTCTATTTTATAGAATTTTCTTTTTATATATTTTTATTTTATAATTAGCTTAATTTCACATATCAGCCACCGATTCCCCCATCCTCCTTCCTCCCACCTCCAGCCCTCCCTCCCAACACACCCCCCATTACCACCTCCTCCAAGGCAAGGTCTCTCCTGGGGAGTCAGCCCAGAGGGACTGTATAAGCGAGAGATACTGAGATCATGACTGGAAAAAGCACAGGGACAAATAGCCAAACTAGTGGAAATGCATGAACTGTGAGCCAATAGCTGAGGAGCCCTCTGAAACTGGACTGGGCCCTCTGAATAAGTGGGACAGTTGATTAGCTTGAACTGTGTGGGAGACCCCCAGGCAGTGGAGCTGGGACCTGTCCTTGGTGCATGGGCTGGCTTTTTGGAGCCTGGGGCCTATGCTGGGACACTTTGCTCAGCCTTGGTGTAGGGAGGAGGGACCTGGACCTACCTGGGATTTTCATTCTTTTTTAAAGTACAATTTTAACTTTTTCATTTAAATTTTTCTTACTATGTGCATTGTTTATAAGAAGACTTCATCTCTAGTTTTGATGTATTTATATCATTTTTTACATTATACTTTAAAACTAAAAGTTACACTATTTAAAAATAAATCTAAATTTCACCTGAACTAATCATACATTGCACAATAAAGTCTCAGTAAGATCCAAATGACAGAAATTGCATGCCCATTTTTCTAAATGAACATTTATAACCAAATGTAAAATATAATAAATAATTTAAAAATTAACGTTAAAGAGTAAATGTGCTATCCATTCTTCAGTTGAAGGGCATCTAGGTTGTTTTCAGGTTTTGGCTATTACGAGCAATGCTGATATGAACATAGCTGAGCAAGTGCTCTTGTGGTATGATTGAGCATTTCTTGGGTATGTGCTCAAGAGTGGGATAGCTGGATCTTGAGGGAGATTGATTCACAATTTTCTAAGAAAGCACCATATTGATTTCCAAAGTGATTGTACAAGCTTGCATTCCCACCAGCAGTGGAGGAGAGTTCCCCTAGTTCCACATCCTCTCCAGCATAAGGTGTCTTCAGTGTTTTTGATCTTAGCCATTCTGACAGGTATAAGGTGGTATCTCAGAGTTGCTTTGATTTGCATTTCCCTGATGATTAGGGATGTTGAGCAATTCCTTAAATGTCTTTCAGCCATTTGAGTTTCCTCTGTTGAGAATTCTCTGTTTAGATCTATAGCCCATTTCTTAAAAGAAGCTTTTCTGATGGAAATGGACCCTATGATCATGGTAAATCTGAGTGAAATCAGAAGGAAAACCTATTACCTGAAAAAAAAAGAAAGAAAAAAAAGAGTAAATGTGCTATATTAACATGTGAATAACTATTTATTTATATTTTCCCTGCCCCAAAATACATCCAGATTCTTTCCCATCCTTAAAACCACCCTGAACTTATCCAATCTCTTCTGGACTTTTTCTTTTACTTGTGTCTTCCAAAACCAAGCAATCCTGATCTCTGTGCTATGTCTAGTTATTTGAATGTGGTTCATTTACCCAAGCAAAAACAATTTGTCTTTTGTTATAGACTAAGTCAAAACACAGAGGATGAGATTTGGAGTGAATGTTCATTGAGTCTCCTCTGTGGTGGTAATCTAATTGTACTGAATTATTATTTTGATTGTATGTTAATAAATAAAGTTGTCTGGGGGTCAGAGCTATTAGAGCCATAGCAAGAGTGTGGTGGCACACGCCTTTAATTCCATAGATATCTGTGTGTTCAGGGTCAGCTATTAGAGCCATAGCAAGAGTGTGGCGGTGGTGGCACACGCCTTTAATCCCATAAGATCTCTGTGTTCAGGGATATAGCCAGCATTGGAGACATATGCCTTTAAGACCTAGGGGGCTGTACATTCAGACAGTGACGAGGCAGTCATGTGTTTGGGTTTACAACCAATGAGAAGGCAGAACAACATACTATAAAAAAACGAACCGACAAGAAGTAGGTCTCTTTTCGCGAAGCTGGGACAGCAGGAGGAAGGGTGAGATTTTAGCTCTGAGCTCTGACTTCTCGGCTTTCTCTTTTACATTGTTTCTGTGTTTCTTATTTAATAAGACGGTTGGTTACATCTACACTCCTCTATTATATTTTTCTCCTAGATTAATATTTGGTCTCTCTGTTATTATTTAGCAAAAAAACATTACATCTCTTCCTCTTATCAGAAGTGGTTGGACTCTTCCACAGTTATTCTGAAAATTTTATCTGCAAATATGTGTTAAATAAAGTACCAGAGAATGGTAATTAGAATAGAACTTCAGAGGAAACAGTTTTTCTATAAGCATGTTCATAGTAGTGTTTCTACAATTGTAGCACATATGACACTTCCCATATAAAGGATAGTTGCAAAAATTCCAAATTATATTACTCCACCTCTATTTTATGAATGGATTAGTATGATGATATGATTTCAAAATATTTCATAATGTGCAAGTATTAACATGTATTATAAGAAACAGTTTAGTTCACTGTTTTTAAAACCTTATTCATTTTTGTATCATATATGAATACTATATTTACATTATTCTTCCCGTCCCTTGAACTCATCCATTTCCTTCCAACACCCTCTCATATTCATGACCTCTTTTTCTTTGACTGCTATTGTTGAATATACACATACTATATTAACACATACACACACATCAACCTACTAAGTCCCATTTGCATGGCTTATATATGGATGTATTTAAGGTTTCCACTTGTGATGGGAGAATGTATCATAGGCTCACCTTTAAAGAAGATTACTTCTTCCCTATGTCAGAAAACATTAATTGCTTGTAGTGTTTCAACTACAGTTAAGTTCCTGAGAGATTTAACCCTTCCAATTGGCATGTCAACTGGTGGTTTCAATTGTCATGTCTTATTTTGGCAGCCTTAGTTCTGGGATTTCAGAGGTGCAGTTTCTCTGTCAAATATAGAGGGCTCTATCTAGTATCAGTCATCCTCGTCACCTGCCTTTACAGTCTTTCTACTTTCTCTTCCTCAATGCTCCCTGAACCTTCTGTAGGACACTGTTTGAAATATTTCTTTAGATTTAGGTGTGTATTGTGTGTGTGTGTGTGTGTGTGTGTGTGTGTGTGTGTGTGTGTATGTATGTGTGTGTATGTGTGTGTGTGTGTGTGTGTGTGTGTGTGTGTGTGTGTGTGTATTTAAGTGTGTGCTTGTGCCTGTGGTGAACACAAGAGGATGCCAGATTCCCTGAATTAGAGTTACAAAAGGTTGCAAACCACCTGACATGGGTTCTCAAAACCAAATTCCGACCTTCTGAAAAATCAGCAAGGTCCATCTCTTCATTCCCTAGAGAAATCTTAAATAGAACTCAAAGTCTTCATTCATAGAACATTAAAATATTTCTTTGACTATTATTTGGAGATGAGACTCTTATATGAGCTAATTGCTACATTTTAAATTTCAGGGCATTTGCTAGTGAACATTCATTTTATTTATTCCATTTACTTACAAACAAATTAAACCGAATTGATTAAATATTAATAAATCAAACTATAAATATTTTAAATGTTCATAATTAATGACTATTGAGATAAGAATTCAAAGTATATGACCTAATGCCTGTTTTTCAACCATTGGAATTTAGACCTGGTTTGTGCCTGGCACTGGTGTCCTGTACATTATAGAATTTTGTGCATCACTTCTGCCATCCACTTGCTACCTAGAGCATTAAACAGCTTTCTCATTTGTATTAATTTTAAAAATGCATTCAACCTACGATAAATTTTTCCTTTGGAAAAAAAGATGTCAACTCCAGTTGACATTCATTGCTCTAAAGCTCTTGTGAAAGGTAGGTTCTGAGCAATGACATTTATTTTGAAAATTGTGAGACACGAGTAAAAAATATAAAGTGATTACTAGAAATGCTTTGAAATACCTTGAATATTGCTGGGTGGTGGTAGTGCATACCTTTAGTCCCAGCACTTAGGGGCTAGAGCCAGGCAGATCTCTGTGAGTTCAAGGCCAGCCTGGTCTACAGAGTGAGATCCTGGGCAGGCACCAAAACTACACATAGAAACCCTGTTTAAAAAAAAACAAAAGAAAAGAAAAGAAATATCTTCAATATAAGTAAGTGAGATTCAAACATCAAGAATATTTCTATATTTAAAAACAAATTTGTAATTCATGAGCAATTTCATATATACTTATAAGTTAGTAATAATTACTGTCTTTACAAATGATTTTTAAAAATGACATATTGCTTTTTTGTGGTGGACTGCATCCATGACAATGTGAGTCCTGATAGAGAATGAAAACTTGTGGGTTTAACATTGCTTGTCCTTTCCATCTGCTGTGAGAAGTGCTCATATCCTATTCCATATAGGCTCATGCCACTCTCCTGTCATAGAGACAACTTCATATTATAAATTACAAGAAAGGATGACAAATTTGTTCAGACTAATCTTTCTGGGTATATATGATGAAAACAATCATGTTAAAGTTTGTTGACCTTTTATTTCTACCTCTATGAGAAAGTCCAACAACCAGACCATTACAGAAAACTACAATCAACCAAAATGCAGAATTATGGAGCCTGATCCCAATGGATACTTTTACAAAACACTGTTGTACTTACGGTTCACGGAACATTGGAGAAGAGGGATCAGAAATATCGTAAGAGTCGGAAGATCAGGAAGTTTTGGCACAAGATTATATCTTCCAGTAAAATCCAAGTTACAACCATAAAGTCTTCCCAACCTGACTGCCCAAATGTGAGCTCAACAAGAATGATATTAATGATCACATGGAAAAATGGAGAAAATGATCACGTGGAAAAATAGATGGAGAAAATTTTCTGAGGTTTCAACCCTACCCAAAGAACATATGCATAAATAGAGACAATCACAGGATGTGTGAGATGGAGGAAGTGGTGATGGGGGAAATAGTGTGGAATGGCTGACTTCCAGCAGATTCGACCTGTCAACACTTTGGCATGGAGAAAAGGAGAAACTCATTGGTCCCCATCCTTCCCTTGATATATACACAATTAGTGGTTGATTGGAAAAGGAGAAACATTTTGGTGTCTGTGCTCCTGTAAACAACCTCTAATTAGAAAGATATAAACAAACAAACAAAATAAAATGAAATAAAAGTAGAAGTGGATGAGTTAGAAGAGGAACATGGTGATGAGCAGGAGCGGTGAGGAACGGAATGGAATAATGAAGGATGAATGTGATATAAACAACTGACAAAATACAAAAATGAAACTCTTAACTATATCCAATCAATATATAATAAAAACATTTAAAGTGTACCAAAGTGAAATAGAATTAAAATTAAAACTGAAACATAAACTAGTATTCATGTTACTAACTTTTGTCATTTACACGTTTCACTTATTTTAGTTTTACTCATATTTTATATGGGTCAACACATAAACATGCTATTTTTAAAAAGATGAAATTTAAAACCTTTTGGATGATTCTATTCAATGTGTTTTAATCATATTCACCTGTACTCATTTGTCTAACTTTTCCATATCCACCTCCACCCCCTACCACAACAACTACCTGTCTTCTTTTTAGTTATTTAAAAAACCATCCTGCCAGTCCAGTATGTCCTACCTTATATATCTGGGTGTGGGGTCAGTATAGACACATCTATATGCCATCACAAATTAGATAACAACATTCAAAGCCAGGTTCCATCCTGTATGTCCTGCAGGGATTCCGAAAAGTCAGTACTTTACAACACAGGAGCCGCTGTGTCTTGCACTCTGATTGCCTGTGAAGTTACACAGGAATAAATGCTTCCTTTGTGTTATGGTTCCGTACTGTGATTCTCCCTGAGGAATAAATGTCAGCCTTCAAATAATTGGTCTTCTGTAGCCTATGAAGCCCCTAAGTTCCATGTCACAGCTTTTTATAGCATTAGTTAAATAGACCATGACTAAATGTACATGGACCTGATTCATGTGCAGTAGCTATATAAAAATAAAGTATTGGGTATTCCTCATACTATAGAATAAGTTGGAAAACTTTGAATATCTCAAGGTCCTTCAATATGGATTATGAAAGATAAATATGAATGAAACAGTAACATAATTAGGAATTTTAGAATATATAATTTGAGAAAATTTAGTAGAATAAAATGTTGACTTTATATATTATGAAATTGGCAGATGGTTCTGAATTTTAATAGTAGACTTTAACAATGATCACATGTATGAAACCCTACCCCTGATAAGGAGTGATTGGGGCTTGAAGCCTGGGAGAAGAAGAAAAATCCACTTATTTAATGGTTAACCACTTTTTAAGGCAAGTCCCACTCTCAAAAAGTGGTTGAGTACCACATAGTAAGAATAAAAAAATAAACAAACAAATAATTAAAGAGAAAAATCCTTGAAGTTTAGTGGGCATGGAGGTGAAGGTAGAGACAGTAGATCTGAGAGGAGTTAGGCATGATGGTTATATAATTGAAATACATAGTATTAGAATCTCAGAAATAATAAAAATATTACTAAAAAATAATTGCATGAATGTCACGGAACACTAGAAATATTTTTGTAAAAGCAAACTTCATTAAATAATTGTTTTATCTGATTATTTTACATAATTTTTCTATTTGTACAAATACACACCAGTTTTGAGCTAATATTTACTTAGATGTGTTTAATATGAAATATTAATAGTTCTTTTTACAGGCTTTTAAAATATTAGATTTTCTAAATGAGTTTCTGGGGAACATCTTCCTAATTCCTTTTGCTTCAATTTAGAAGTATAGAAGTTATTGAAACACAACATTGTTTACAGTTATTTGCAGTTTTAGTAGGGATATTTGCTTGTCATTTCTAGAATTTCATATTTCCTTGGTGCCTCCAGATACTTTTTAATTTTTAAATTTAATTATTCCATGTTGTTTTGTTATATTGCTGAGTAGATATTGAAATTGAATGCAAAAATGTCTGGATTGTGAGTTTTCAAGCTGAAGTGTAATAACTAAGGTACTAAGAGCAAGCTGTATACTGAGGCCCTGATTTAATAAGAAACTGAATTAGGAACAGTTGTCAATATCCTCATTCTTATTGAAACAAGTGATACAGAAATTACACTCATATTTTCAAATATTGTAATAACAACAATAAAATGTAATGTTGTTGTTGCCAAATGCTTATCGAAATCATTTCAAAAATTTATACTGGACAGTTGACGTAGTGTATTTGTGAGATATGAAGTGTAATGGGTTACTAAATGAATAAAATACTATTTTGCCCTCAGGTTACTGTGTTTCTTTGTAATGAAATGTTGCCTATTTATAAATTAAAAAAAAAAACCTATTTCTTATAGGTTTCAATGATATTTGCTTTAGAAAGGATTTCACTGTGTGGCTCAGAGCTATGAACATTCTGGACTTTCTCTGTGTCAAATAGGCCAGTAATGCCAAGTTCCCTTCACATTTATTTCACGTGCCTGCCTTCTCCCTGAGTCCATCCCCTTGCAAGAAAAGTAGCTATTATTAATTGATATTTGCCAAGTAAAACTTGTGTGGGTCAGAGAGGAGACCTTCCCATTTCTCTTATTAATTATTTTTTCTTGTATTAAAAATAGATTATTTTTTCCCATAATAGATTCTAATTACAGTTTCCCTTCCCTCTTTTCCCAATTCTGTGCCTTTCCCTGCCATCAATATCCATCCCATTTCTGTCTATCAATAGAAAACAAACAAGATTGTAAAGGACAATAATAAATCAAATTATAATTAAAAATAAAAAATATAACAAGACAAAACAAAGCTAAAACATCAGAATAGAACAAAATAAACAAACAGAAAGAAAAGAGTCCAACAGAATACATAAGAAACAGAGACCACTTGTTCAAAAAATGCAGGAATAATATTAAGAAAAAGCAAAGAGAAAACGAAACAAACAAATGAAAAACCTCACTAAATTGGAAGCTATAATGCATATGCAAAAGACATTTAGGGTAAAAAGAGAAAGGAATATAAATACATATATAATAAAATAAAGAAAAAATAAATAAAATAAAATATATAAAAAAAGGAGAAGCCCTAACACAATATTATGTGACAAGAAACCTCTAGCTGCCATTGAGTTTATTTTCTGTTGGTCATCTAAAACTGGGCATGCAGCCTACCCTTACAAGTAGTTTGTTTACCCAGTAAGACTCCCTTGGAGGAAACTAAATTTTAATTGCAAGTAGTTATTATTTGGAGATTGCTTCCTTACTGCAACAGACTCTTGAAGGCTCTGCATATGCTGAGCCAGTCTCTGAAAATTCATATGTACAATGATTGTCCTGATTTGTATTTGTTCCCAGATACTGCAGGAGGAAATGCCTCTGATGATATGAGGGCAAGGTACTGACCTAAGAGGATAGGAGAATGTCATTAGGAGGTAGGTTTTTTTAATAATAGTATTTGATTTTTACCTTAAATCTGTGGGCTATCTAGTGTTAGGTTCTTGGTAACCCAAGGAGTGTTGGTTATCGGTTCTGTCTCATGGAACAGGCCTTACATTAAATCAAATATCAGCTGATTACCCTCACAAGATTTGTGCTACATTGCACTAGCATTTCTTGCAGGCAGACACCATTGTAGATCTAAAGGTTTATAGTTGGGCTGTTTTTTAAATTTATCCTATGTTAGCACGCAGAGTGCCTTTCTGTTGTAAGGACATTAACATATAAGGGTCAAGGGTTTAAAGAGGCATCAGCTCAACTTTTCCATGTTCAATGATTGTGTGTGTGTGTGTGTGTTTGTGTGTGTGTGTGTGTGTGTGTGTATGTGTGTTATCTTCAGCAATGGGGCCTTGTCATCAGTTTGTGGAGAGTAACCTATATTCTCGAGGCTGTTAAGGGGACCATTTTGGCCATCAACTCAATTAGATATAACCTAGTCTCACTACTGGAAGCTTCATTTGGTGACAAAAGATGGCCATTTGGGGCTCTATCTCTCACATTATTTGGTTATTTCATTTAGATCCCTTTCATATATGTATCTAATTTAGGAAGATTCTTCTGTGTTAGTTTTCCATAATATCCCTCAAAAGGACTTTGGTTTTAGTTGGCTCTCCTCTTATACCTGACTTCCTTCCTCTCTCCACTCGATCTGCCCCTTCTGGTTCCCCAACTATCCATTCATAAGTATCTGTTCTATTTCCATTTCCTAGGCAGGTCTGCCTATCTCCATACACAAGTCCATTATTCTATATCTAATCTCTGTGATTCTACAAATTGTTTGGTCATCATTGACTTAAAAGCTAATATCTGCATATAAGAAAATATGTACTGGATTTCCTCAGTCAGGAAATTTTTTCCTAGTTTCATCCTTTTACCCGAGAGTTTCATGATGTCAGTTTTTTTTTATTTGCTCAATGACACTCTGTTCTGCAAATATACAACATATAATTTATCCATTCATCTTTTGAGGGATACTTATCTTGTTTCCATTCTCTAGCTCTTATGAGGGTGGTCTACTAGAGACAAGTGTGAGAATTAGAGATTGGATCTACAAGAGAGAGAGAGATCAAGATCTCCCATTCGCCTACCTACTTCCTTGCTATAGTAACTTGCAGGTTCCAGGGAATGCCAGCTGTAGTTGGAGGCTGGGATAATGGGATGAGTAGTGGGGAGAATTATGGAGGTGAAGAACCCTTGTTGGCAGGTTAAGAGAGGAAGAGAAGGTTGCAGAAAGTGGTGTGCTAGAGAACTAGGGATGAGACTGGAGGAAAGGAGAGAGGGGTGTAGATCTGTAGTTAGCCTACCCACTTCCCTGGCCCTAGTGATCTTCACATTCATAGAGAATTCTTGCTGGAGTTGGGGCTGGTATAAAGCAATGAGTGGAGACAAGGAAATTGAGAAGGGAAGAGCTGTGAGAGCCAATGGAAATGAAGCAGAGAGGAAGGTAAGACAACGGGGTGGGTGGGCTGCTACAAAGCTGGGAATGAAACTGGGAAGTAGGGTTTGGAGAAGTGGGAGTGGTGAAATCTAGGTTACCTACTTGCTACCCTAGCCAGTCTTTTTTTTTTTTTTTCCTTTCGATACAGGGTTTGTCTGTGTATCTTTGTGCCTTTCCTGGAACTCACTTGGTAGACCAAGCTGGCCTCGAACTCACAGAGATCCACCAGGTTCTGCCTCCTGGGATTAAAGATGTGCGCCACCACCGCCTGGTTAGCCTGAGACTTATCAACAATTATTTAAAAAGAGGTTTAAACAGGGGTTGGAAAGATGGCTCTGCAGTTAATTGTGAAGAGACCTGGGTTTGTTTTCCAGGCCCCAGAATTTCTGTAATTCTGGTTCCAGGGAATCTGATGTCCTCTTATATTCTCTGCAGGCAAGTGCGTGCACATAGTACATATACATCATGCAAACATAACACTCATAAACATAACAAAAATAAATAAATCTTTAAATAATGAGATTTCAATTATCAAGGACCTGACCACACAGACAAATCAAATTTCTTGTAAATATGATAGTAGATAGGTTGCTCAGTTTTTGAGTGGATATGCTACTTTGCTGAGGACCCAGAGTTCAGTTCCCAGCATATATATCATGTAGCTTACAGCTAACTGTAATTCTGATTCCAAGGTCTGATTCCCTCTTATGACCCCTGCAAGTATCGGTGTTCACATGGTGAATAGTCCAGGCACTCACAAAATAGTGCAAAAAACTTACGAGCAAAAGTTATTATAAATACACATTGTAAAGCACTATAATTAAATACACTATAGAATAGTGAATCAAATGAAAATGATTGCTTTTTGCTTGCTACATTTATATAATTGTGTATATGGTGTGGGGTATGTGCACATGAAGGCTAACACAGTTTTCACAGTGCATTTGTTGATGTCAGAGGGCTGCTTTTAGGATTATGATTTCCCTATGTCTTTCCTCCCACCACGGGTTCCAGGGGTCAAACTCAGGATTTTGTCTGAAGCACTGTTAATGTGCTGAATTATCTCACTTGTCACAGCTATACTATTTAATTACCATGACATCCTTTCAGAGCAACAATAGCCTCTTCCAGATGAAGATGAAAAGTGGAAAAAAAAAAAAAAAAAAAAAAGGCCTGACAGTGGTAGCACACTCCTTTAATCCCAGCACTCGGGAGGCAGAGGCATGCGGATCTTTGTGAGTTCGAGGCCAACCTGGCCTACAGAGCGAGATCCAGGAAAGGAACAAATCTACACAAAAAGTGAAAAAAAATCATTATATGACTTAATTTTCACACTTTTCATTATTTACTTTTTTTTGTATTTATTTTACAATACTATTCAGTTCTACACAATAGCCACAGATTCCCTTGTTCTCTCCCTTCCTGCCCCCCTCCCCTTCCCCCCAGCCCACCCCCCATTCCCACCTCCTCCAGATCAAGGTCTCCCCCGAGGACTAGGATCGACCTGATAGACTCAGTCCAGGCAGGTCCAGTCCCCTCCTCCCAGATTGAGCCAAGCTTCCCTGCATAAGTCCAAGGTTTTAAACAGCTAACTCATGCAATGAGCCCAGGACCTGGTACCACTGCCTAGATGCCTCCCAAATAGATCAAGCCAATGAACTGTCTCACTTATTCAGAGGGCGTGATCCAGTTGGGGGCCCCTCAGCCTTTGGTTCATAGTTCATGTGTTTCCATTCATTTGGTTATTTGTCCCTGTGCTTTATCCAACCTGGGTTTCAACAATTCTGGTTCATATAAACCCTCCTCTTTTTCACTAATTAGACTCCCAGCGCTCCACCAGGGGCCTAGCCGTGGATGTCTGCATCCAGATTCCTCAGTTCTTGGATGGGGTTTCTGGCACAACTATTAGGGTGTTTGGCCATCCCATCACCAGAGTAGGTCAGTCCCGGCTGTCTCTCGGCCATTGCCAGCAGTGCATTGTGGGGGTATCTTTGTGGATTTCTGTGGGCCTCTTTAGCTCTTTGTTTCTTCCTTTTCTCATGTGGTCTTCGCCTGTCAGAATGGCTAAGATCAAAAACACCGAAGACACTTTATGCTAGAGAGGATGTGGAACTAGGGGAACTCTCCTCCACTGCTGGTGGGAATGCAAGCTTGTACAACCACTTTGGAAATCAATATGGCGCTTTCTTAGAAAATTAGGAATCAATCTCCCCCAAGATCCAGCTATACGACTCCTGGGCATATACCCAAGAAATGCTCAATCATACCACAAGAGTACTTGCTCAGCTATGTTCCTATCAGCATTGTTTGTAATCACCAAAACCTGGAAACAACCCAGATGCCCTTCAACTGAAGAATGGATAAATAAATTGTGGCACATATACACAATGGTATACTACTCAGCAGAGAAAAACTATGACACCATGAGGTTTGCAGACAAATGGATGGATCTAGAAAAAATCATCCTGAGTGAGGTAACCCAGACTCAGAAAGACAAATATGGTATGTACTCACTCATAGGAAGATGCTAGATGTGGAACAAGGATGACTGGACTGCTACTCACATCACCAGTGAGGCTACCTGGAAAATGGGACCCCAAGAAAGACACGGGGAAATGGAAGAGATCTACATCAACAGCCTGGACATGAGTGGGAGCTATGAAGGCCTAGGGCTGAGGGAAAGAGAGCGGGAGATCCTAGCTGGATCAAGAAAAGAGAGGGAGAACAAGGAATAGGAGATGATGGTAAATGAAGACCACATGAGAAAATTATTTACTTTTATAATGGCTTATTTCACTAAATGAAGAACTTTCAAGCTATCTACAAACTGCTATAAAAGAGGAGACTTTTAATATTTTAAACATATTATTAAATTTTTTGTGTCATTCTTAAGAAGAAGGGAGGGTTTTTTAACTATGAGCTTGATATATAGAAATCATACCTGGAAAAAATATCACTTTTATTCTGAAATTTAAGGTAAGGTCATTGAAATAGAATTGACTAGGGTTAGGCTTTCAGAAAAATTCTAGACAGCAGATAATCTACTGTACAGTCCTCAAGAATGCAGATATTTTCTACATTAAATTGTCTTGTGCACTTGGCTCACATATTTGGTCTTTAAGCCATTTTAAATCTATTTGGACTGTTATAAAAATATATCACAGACCTATTTAGCTTAGAAAAAATAGGTTTTTTAAATTTTATATCTGGAAGCTGATGTATCTGAAATTCAGTCCCCAGAAAACAGTACATACTGACTATTACTTCTTCATATACAGAAATTTATCTTCTTATATGTTCTGAGGTTGAGAAGGGCAAAGCTACTGTCCATAGGTTCTCCTTATAAGGACACTAATGCAGTGACAGAGACTTTCAAACTTCCTGCCTCCAAATGCTAGAACCATACAGATCAGAATTTCAGCATATGAACTGGAAAAGTACATTGTACTTTTCAAAATATATTTTGCTCAAGATCAAACATCATAATAAGGGTTGTACTAAAATCAAGTCACAGAGCCCTAATAGTCACTTTATATCCTTTAGCTGCAAAATAATCAGCTAAGATAACAGTTTCCTTTCAACATAAAGAATTGTTTTCCTTTCCAATATTAAATTCTAGTATTCATATTTTCTCTTAATTATATAAGCAAATGATTTAAAATTGTGTAAAATCAGGAAGCATAATAAGCAAGCCTTTGAGGAAAAGTTAGTTATCATTTAGATGTGTCAGGGTTATGCAAAGGAATCCATGACCAGCTTTGCATGGGGTAACTTGTCCTCTTATGTAAACAGCCATTGACTAAAATGTTGCTTCATTTATAATATTAATTTACCTGTCAAAGTTTAGGCACATTACGAGTCTTCACTTCAAGATATATATATTGATCCCTTAAATCCATTCTCCTTTTTTCCTCCTACAAACTGTCAACAAACTAATCTCTCTAAAATGTAACCCTGACCTTGTTAATCGCTGTGCAATTCAAATCCATCAGTAGCTTTATAATTCTTGCTGCATGGAACTGAGCTTCCTTGGTCTGGTATAGTTTTCAAGATTCGGTCAATTAAAACTTATATGATTCTAATTTAATACAATATAGTATAATTAATAATATTAATGTGTCATAGTCTTTTTATTATATCACTGATAATAAGAAACAACAGGCTGAGTGAATTTTTAAATGTGTTACTTTAATCATCTCTGTGACCAAATGCTTGACAAGAAACAACTTAAAGAACTAAGAGTTTATTTTCAGCTTATGGTTTGAGGGTCTCTAGTCCATCATGGCAGGCAAAGAATGTAAACAGACATGTGAGACAGCCTGTCACGATGCATCTGCACTTAGAATGCATGGATGGATGGATAACGCCACGTATTTGCATCTGTTAGGTAATTCTGAAGCCAGGAAATTGAAAATAAAAATGAATTGGCACAGTGTTTGACATAATTCTTATAAATTTTAGCTTTATATCTATATTGTGGTGAAGGTTAGATCTGACCTATGTACTAATATTTTGAAATTCAAGAAAAGAGAATAAGATCTTTACTTCATAACAAGAGAAAAATATTTTGAGATGATTTTAATATTCTTGGTAAAAGTTTCAACACTACACTTGTGGTTTGAATAAGAATGACAGCAATAGATCATATATGTGAATACTTATTCTGCAGTTATTAGACTTCTGAGAAGGATTAGGAGGTGTGGCCTTCTTGGAGAAAGTGTGTCTCTGAGGACAGGCTTTGAAGTTACAAAAACCCAAGGCAAGTTTACTGGTTCTCTGCCTGTTTCCTATGATTAAGGATGGAGACTTTTTAACAAATTCAATCCAGTCCCTACCATGAAATCTCCTTAGCCTCCACTATTACCAAGGTGTTCCAATATGTTGTGTCTAGCTTCTGAATGTTATGCTAATATTCCCTGATCTGCCATGGTCCCTTTGAATACAACTCATTACTTACTCCACAATAACAATATCCCTAAATTCATAATTCCCTAAGAAATTTGTTTACTTCCATTTTCATCCCCCTTGGTTATTAAGCTATAAAATTTACAAACCAAATCATTGCAAGAAAAACTATAACAAATGACTTAAAACAGAAAATCTCTATTAAGGATAAAGGAATCAACGATCTTCAGATGCTTGCCAGAGAATGAAAAAGGATATTCACATTCCATCTTGTAAAATGCCATCTCTATAAACCAACATAGAATTAACTGTTCTACTCCTCATGTTGCATATTGAGGGAGGCATGACTATATGCATAAAGAAATTACTGTTTATGGGTCTAGAAGACTTAATGAAGAAATGACTTGGGTCTTATCCTTTGACTCCTACCTACTTCATTATTTCTCTTCTCTTTAACAAACCAAGATGAAAGATAGTTGTAGAACTCTAAAATTCCCATGATTAAAAGAGAATTAAATTAAATTAAAAATGTCCTGATATAATATATGAACGTTGATTATATCAGTTTACTTATTCTGATCAGTTAGACTATGCTTTGACTAAATCATAGGATGCTTCTTCATTACACAAATTTATGTAAAAAGAGAGAAAAAATGAACCAAGATAAACATGAAATTAACAAGTATTGATATTTTTCTTGGCATAATTTGTTTGTTGAAACAAGAATTCATAAACTCATGATTAGAAAGTTAGACTTAAAATTGTGATTTTTCAAAATCCGTTTAATAAATTAGATATCATTTTAAAGTTCTAGTTCATTGTATCTAATCTAAAACTTGAAAAGCAATCTGAAAATTGATTACTTTATCAATTTCTTGAATAAATTTGAGGTTTAGCTATGTTATAGAATAATTAGAGGGGTTAGCACTCGCCTTTAATCCCAGCACTAGGGAAGCAGAGCCAAGCAGATCTCTGTGAGTTCGAGGCCAGCCTGGTCTACAGAGCGAGATCCAGGACAGGCACCAAAACTACACAGAGAAACCCTGTCTCTAAAAACCAAAAAAAAAAAAAGAAGAAGAAGAAGAAGAAGAAGAAGAAGAAGAAGAAGAAGAAGAAGAAGAAGAAGAAGAAGAAGAAGAAAGTACTGCAATGCTGCTCACTGTCTCCATACTGACTCTGTAACAGTGCATTGCCGATACATAAAACTAAATAGATGTTTTGGGGGCTGGAGAGATGGCTCAGAGGTTAAGAGCACCGACTGCTCTTCCAGAGGTCCTGAGTTCAATTCCCTGCAACCACATGGTGGCTCACAACCATCTGTAATGAGATCTGGTGCCCTCCTCTGTATACATAATAAATAAATAAATCTTTAAAAAAAAGAAAGAATAATTAGAATACTGGGTGGAAAGCATAGGAGGATATACTAGAGATGAGGTTAGAGGAATCAACAAATATAGGGATGAATGAAAAAGCCATATGGAAAGCATATAACAGAGTATATGGATCTGCAGTTTAAATTGAGGGAAGAGTATTGTTTGCTCAAAATAAAATAATTAAGTTATTGACATTCCTGCTACTCACAATTCTTAATTTCAGAGAAGTAGTCTTGAGAACTGTTTTTATTCTGTTCAATTACTCTTTTGTCTGCAGAGGTGGGACTTAATTGGTAGACAGAGATTAAGTACCTTTAATTGTGAAAGTCAAATAGGTATGTTGGAAAAGTAAGACAAATATTGCCTCATATTTTTCTTTCCTTTTTTTTAAAACACATTAGATAATTACTTGCATCTCTTCTATTAAATCTTTCCTAAGAGCTTATTGATTGATAGGTCCATGCAAATCACTAGCAGAGACACTTTCACTTGCTTTCATAAACAAATACTCCTTAAGCACACAAGAGGTTTTGAGAGATACTAAATATAACAGGTTTCCTTCATCTTTTCCTCACTTGGCTTGTCTCAGGATAGAAGGTGTGGATCATTTAAATCTCTGCTCTAACACCTTCTGGTCCCTTCACTTCTTAGTAAAATTAACACAGTAGTGTGTTTTTAACAATAACAACAAACAGTGTTCACAAAATTGCTACACACCAATGTATCATTAATATTGTGTCATTTATAGTTAGCAAAACAGGCCTATGGAGGGGTTTCTAAAAGTGTCATGGGAAAGTAGAAGGAATGGTCAGCTGTAAGAAAAACCATCATGACACATGCACATTAACTTATAAACTGATGTCTGAGCCAGGGAGATAGATGGTTCAGGTGTTAAAGTGCTTGCAATGTGCTCATGTTGACTCCGCTTTAGATACTCCCATAACTCAGGTAAGTACTAGGTAAGTGTGGTAGCCTCCTTATAGTTACAGCATGGGAGACAGAAAGTGGAGGTCCACAGCACACTGTGGCTGGCAAGTCTATCCAAAGATTTTAGGTTTAGTGAGAGACTGCCTCAGTAAATAAAGGGAAAATACTATTGAGGAAGATCCCCAACCTGAGACACATTTACAACACTATCACAGACATTCATTGCAACACTTGTAAAGAAGCCTGCACACACACACACACACACACACACACACACACACACACACACACACACGGAAATTAGAAAAAGAAGAAATTCCTAAACCAATAATCACATAACGTTTGTAAAAATTGTTATTTTCCTAATTAAGTGTCTCAGATGCATAGGTTTATTACACACACACACACGCGCACGCGCGCGCGTGTGTGTGTGTGTGTGTGTGTGTGTATGTATGTGTGTATGTGTGTGTATAATATTCCAATTGTATAAAATATGATAACATGTTTCAGTCATTCAGTTTTAATGAGCAGGTATAAAACTTAAACTGTATTTTAATAGCTAGATTTTAGAAAGCTTAGGTAAACATAACTCTTACTAATAAGTAGAACAAAAATAGATAACCCACAATGTAATAGTTTATTTTTTTCCCTAATGTTACTTATTGTCAAATATCTGAAGCTACCAGAAAGTATAAACAAAGCAAGTTCGAGAGTGTTGCAGGTCATTTATCACAAGAAGAGATTTATGGACTTTGTTATTATAAAGTACTTGATAGAAAGAAGAGCACTAAGAAGAATTTAGAGATGGAACAAACTCTCTAACAAAATCTCTTACTTACTCACAGGTTGAATGATAGTTCCAACTGATGCAGCTCCTTAGCTACAAGGTTATCCAGAACTGAACAGGCCAACTGTCTTACAAGTGTTAGTCGAGCTCATGGGAATATAATAACCATAGCAATAATAATACTAATAATAATATTACTACTAATAATAATAACCAATGTGAAGACTTAATATTAATTGTAAATATTCGGGCAATAGCTCAGGCTTGTAACTAGCTAACTTTTATATTTTAAATTGAAATTAACCCATATTTCTTGTCTACCCTCTGACACATGGCCGAGGGCTTGTTATCTCATTTTCTACATATCCTGCATCCTCTGTAAATGCTGGTATCTCCCCTCACTCCAGTCTTTTTCTTCCCAGTGTTCTTAGTCTTTTTCTCCCACCTAACCTTATTCTATCCAGCTATTAGATAGTCAGCTTCTTTATTAAACCAATCACAGTGACATATATTCACACAGTATAAAGGAATATTCCACAAATAATAAATAAATAAATAAATAAATAAATAAATAAATAAATAAATAAATAACAAGCCTGAATAGTCTAAGAAAGCTGAGAGAAGGAATTCAGAGGTACTGAGAGAAGGAATTCAGAGGTACTGCCCACTTTAACCAAATGCATATCTATAGCAACAGCAAGTGAGGGCAGCCAGACAGCACATGGATGAACCAGGATACGAATATGGTCTTCCACAGGCCATCCCAATGTCCACTGAAAAAAAGGTAGACAGATCAATCTTGGTTTGGGATGTGAAATAATTGAACATTTGCTCAGATATAAAAATTTGATGAAGATACTTTTGGGAAAGATACTAAAAACCTTTGAAACCAATGGATTATTGGAGATAAGCATTTGTATAATAAAAGCTCAGCTACATATAAGTTTGATTCTAGCTGAGGAAATGATCCAGGGGTTAAGAGCACTTACTGTGCTTGCAGAAAGCCTGAATGTGATTCTTTGCACCCATTTCAGGTGCCTATCAACCTCTTGTAGCTCCTGCTCCAGGGGATCTAATTCCTTCTTCTGCCCTCACTGGATACACACACACACACACACGCACGCACGCACGCACGCACGCACGCACGCACGCACACACACACATACACACTTTAAAAACTTAAAAATATTTAAAATAAATCTTTTAGAAGAGATTGATCACATAATATGCTTACTGATTTATAGCCTTTTAAGACACCATACACCTTATTCAATGAAAAATATTTTGAAAGTTCCCAGTGGTGCAAGAAAATGCAACACAGTGATGAACAACAAATGCTTTAAATGATAAAACCAAATGAAAGGAAATAGTGAGATATGTGAATAATGTTTGCAGAAAGATCACAACTTTAAGCGTGAAGAAAAAGAATGGGTTACCTATGCATGTTTACTTTTTACAATGTATGTTTGAAAGGGACCTGCATTATGGTCACAAAAAGTCAAGCTCTTTAATTACTAAACAATTGCTTCAATAAGATCTTTCCTTTAGGTATACCCTCAGCCTGCATCACAGCAACTCCCATATCAGAAATTAGCTCAGAATAGATGGGAGTATGTGTACAAAATCTTTGTACAAGAATATTCAAACATATCTTATTTGTAATATCTAAGAACTAAAGTCAGCTCACATTAGGAGAAAACCAAAGAACCACTTGCAGTACACTTATAAGGTATACAATTACAAAGTTAACTACAGAATTAGAAAGAGAAAAGGTGTACAATCACAAAGATAACTACAGAACTAGGAAGGGACAAGGTGTACATTTAAAAAGTTAACTGCACAATGAGAAAGGGGCAAGGAAAAAGATGCATCCTTCAGATGTTGCCCACATGCTGCCTACCTTATATAAATAGAACCTTGCTTCTCACAGTCTATTCAGCTATGATTATGTACATGAGTTAATCCATTAATGAGGTTAGCATTCTTGCAATTTTCGTAGTAACAGTGGCTTAAGAAATATTTTCTTCAATTTTATGCTGACATATATAAATTAGAGAAAACTATTATGTCATGAAAATATTAAAAGTCTCAATGCAAGGCCATTAATGATAACTGATTATAAAATAGGAAATCTATAACTAAGGAAAACAAGTTATAATGATATCAACAGAGATCACATTAGAATTGCCCTCTGGTTTATAGATTGTCTATTCTGTTTGTCTACACATATTCTGATGTCAATAAACCCAATTAATTGAAAGTAGAATTGATTCATTTGCTATAAAATACCACAAAAACCAATAACTGAGGTGAATAGAATTATGTGACTGATATAAGGTCAAAAAAACAAGACAGAGGAAATTAATTTATGATTAAAAGTAAAATTTAATCAGCATTATTTAAATGAATTAATAACAGTTTGTTAATAAACCAGATATTTATATAATATAAGTTATTTAGACTTATAATTTTTGTTACTAGCAGAAAAAGAAACTTCTCTCAGCTGAAAGAAATGTAGCTTGTGTGTCACTATAAGACAGACAGGTACAGTGGGCTATCATTATTAGACAAGTTCAATATCTTGCTTGTCATGAGTGTGTCATGGATATTTATATATATATTCAAACTCATAAGATATACACCCTAAGCATTTATAACTTTATATCTGTAATATCTTAATAAAGCACCCAAATGGTATTTGTTTTCTTTGCTTTTATTCCACACTTATCACACTTCTGTTAATAGCCTTTAACCTTCTCATCTAGACACAATGAGTTGTATGGAGACACAGATTTTCCCCTTTACCCTTCAGTTATATTTCTCACAAATTAATTCAGTGTCTGATTTTCAGATTTATCTATTGTTTGTCTGCTTGATGAGTCAGTTACTATTTATACTGGGCCCACTAAGTTTATGAATTTGATTGTTTGAATGATGGTATGTGAAATTCCAACTCCCTAATCAGTGTCTTGGTGGCTACTGGTTTCTACCTCAGAAATCTGTATGTCTCTCTCTAACTTTAGGAAGATAGGTTTGAGGATAAGGTGCTTCACCCTCTCTAAGTTACTCATTTTTTAAACATTCCCACACCAACAATTGCTCTCAATTAGACAGCCCTCTTTTTCAGGGCTTATGTGTGGCTTATATTAATTATAACTGCTTGACCATTAGCTCAGGCTTATTAGTGACTAGCTCTTACACTTAAATTAACCCATAATTCTTATCTATGTTTAGCCACATGGCTTGGTACCTTTTCTCAGTTCTGCCTTGTTATCTTGCTTCCTCTGTGTCTGGCTGGCGACTCCTGACTCAGCCTTCCTCTCCCAGAATTCTCCTTGTCTGCTTATCCTGCCTATACCTCCTGCCTGGCTGCTGGCCAATCAACACTTTATTTATCAACCAATCAGACCAACACACATTCACAGCATATAGAACGATATTCCACAGCAGGCTAGCTTAGACTTAACAGACACATCTAAATTCCAGCTTTTTCTCTCATTCTCTCATACACACACACACACACACACACACACACACACACACATCTATACACACATATGTATATAAAGTTATACCATATACCATTTGGGCTGGCAACATTCCCCATATAAAATATAAACTAACAAAAAACTCAGTACCAGGCACAAAAATATTCTTTCAAAAGGCCAATCAGTATAGTCGAATGTAGCCCTTTGGTGTCTCAATAGTTAGTGGTGGGTCAATTTATATTGAAAATACCACACACAGTTAGAAGACGACACAGATAATTTGAGCTGTATACTATCTGAAAGCCCCCTTCATGAAATCTGTATTCTGTGGTGCAAGGTATTATTCTGCATGGTTTGAGGGGAGGAAAGCAATTAAACAGCCCTCCCCAAATTCAACACGTAGGAATCATGTCAATGACCAGCATGGCAATCCCTAATGGTACAATAGTAGCCTCCTGTTTTGTAATGCATTATAATTATTTCCATACTTCAGACAATTATGTGAAGATTCAGTTAGTCTACTTTTTATAAGCTATAAGTAGTACATAACTAAAGGAAAATACACCACAAATAACAAAGACCTCAATATTAATACAACACAAAAAAAACCTATTTACATTTTCCACTAAAACAGGAAAGAACACTTACTATCATATATTTATCTCTAATTTAGAGCCTCCTTTTCATTGGAATGGTCTGAGACTTATAAATTACGTATTATTATAAAATCAGCACTTTACATATGAATCAAAAATGACTGTCATATTTATGTTTTATGTATTGCCTTATACAATTGCCAATTTAGTTTCTATCTTTTCTACCTGAACTAGATCAAATATTTCCCAAATGGCTTTAATTTTTTTGCCTTTCCTTCTCCTTTTTTCTTCTTTCTTCAGCAAATATTGATTTTCTTGCAAGCTTCTCTCTTTGAGGAGCACAAAGAGAAATACTCTAGAGCTTCTGTTGTAAGAGATCTTATACTCATACTTGCAATGGAAGGCACACACACATTCCCTTGTAAATGGCATAAGATGGAAACAACAATGATGAGAGCAATTCTTTCATGTCTGGAATCCACTGGAGTCAGCAGCTTGGAAGAAGCTATAAGTGGTCTTTAAAAATATAAGTAATGAGATCTTTTAGAGCAGACACAAGAACATATGAACAGCCCAGAAATAGTATGATAAAAAATTGAAGTCTACCAGGAGTACCTCTGGGTATGAAAGAGAAGGCTATGATGCTTAGAATGCTTACTGTTCTTGCAGATGCCCTTGGCTTAGTTCAGAGCACTTATGTTGGGCCTTTCACCATGGACTGTAACTTCAGTTCCAGAGAAAAACCACACACTCTGGCCTTCAGGGGCACTTGCATGCATATGATACAGATAGACTCATAAAGGCACACATATGCACACAAAATAATTTTTTAAAGATATAACTCTAGGAACAGAAAGAGATAGCTCAGTACTTAAGAGTACTGGCTGACATTCCAGAGCAATGGGTTTGAGTCACAGTATTCACATTGGTGGCTCAGGACATTCTACAATTCTAGCTCCTGTTACTCAACACCCTCTTCTGGCTTCCCTGGGCACTGAACTTATGTGATACACAAACCCACATATGGTGATATTTTATTTGTACTGAAATGTGATTTTATTTGTATGTTAATAAATAAAGTTGCCTAGGGGTCAGTGCTAATAGCAAGCCATATCAGAAGCTGGCCAATGGTGGTGTATGCCTTTAATCCCAGCACTTGGGAGGCAAGGCTAGGCAGATCTCTGTGTGTTCAAGGATACAGCCAGCATGGAGACACACACCTTTAATCTCAATACCAACCATAGAAGACCTGGAAGTCTGTACAGATGGGTAGTGACGAAGAAGTCTTGTAGTTGAGTTTGCAACCAATGAGAGGGCAGAATAGAAAGTCAATAAAAAGGACAAACACACAGGATGTAGGTCTCTTGCTGAGGAGGACAGCAGTGGCAGTGAAGAGTAAGGTTTTTAGCTCTTAGCTCTGACCTCTTGGGCTTTCGTGTCTGCATTGGCTCTGTGTTTCTTATTTAACAAGACAGTTACATCTGCACCCACATACAGGCCAAATACCTATGCATAATAATTAATTGATTAATTAACATGTTTAAAAAGGAACTCCATCATGAGTTGCCTTGTTTCCATAATCCAATAAAAGCTAATAAGCCTTGATCAAAACCAGTTTTAGGGGTTAATATTCATGTCTTTCAAATTTAAATCTGAAGAGTCTGTTTTAATAGCTAAGTATTCAGCAACAAAGTCAGGTGAAATAATTAAATTTAGTAGTGGAATTTCTGTAAAAACGGTGTATGGATCATGTGCAATCATCTTAATGTTATGGCTTTCTGAATATCATAACTAGTGGGGACACTTAATTCTGATCTATCTTGGCTCAGTATGTATGCTTGGATTATGTAACACTATAAACAGCAGGTCATTTAAAATGAAACAATACTCAATTACTTCCGGGAAATGGAAAAAAAATTCAACTCAAGATGTATCATTATTTTTAGTTTCACTAATTCAAAACTTATATTTCAATGTGAATGAGTCTAAACAAATTCGCATATGAAGCTACAAAATGAACCTAGGTTTTGATTATGGAGAGACAGATATGAGGTAACATATAACTCCAGGACTACATATTTGTGGTCTTTTGAATAAGAATGGCCCACATAGACTCATGTTTTTGAATGCTTGGTCCATAGAAAGTGGCACTACAATGAGGCATAGCCTTGTTGGAGGAAGTGTGTCATTGTGGGGGTGGGCTTTTAGGTCACATATGCTCAAGCTATGTCTGGTGTGGCAGTCTCCTTCTGATGCATGCAGATCAAGATGTAGAACTCTCAGTTCCTTTCATGTCTTTCTTTACACTACCACATTTCTTGTTATGATAATAGACTAAACCTCTGAGCTGTAAGACATTCCAATTAAATAATTTCTATTATAAGAATTGCTGTGGTCTCGGTGTCTCTTGACAGCAATAAAACCCTAAGACAATATTTTTCTGTAGGACAGCAGCAACTCAAGTTACTGCATGTAATTGAAGAGACCTGTCATCTGGTATAATAATAATAATAATAATAATAATAATAATAATAATAATAATACCAGGTTATTGGCAACATGCTTTTGGCAACACAGCTATTGGCAGCATGTTTCAAAATGCTTAAAATCTCAAGTTGACCTGTAGCCACAAGCTAATAAATCTGCCTAATATGAAGAATGTCACTACTACTCATATCGAAGAGTGGTCTGCTGGACCCTAAGTAACCTTCACTTTCCCCAACCCCCAAATCTGCTGGGGATCATACATCCTATTCACAGCCCACTCTGGTGAGCCCCATCAACACTATTCTCAACTTCTAAGCCTGGCTCCTGTCACATTCCTGGTCATACATCCTGTGTACCAGTTCACCCACTGAGTTCACGTAATCCAAGATTCTCAACACCATATCCAATCTCCTTGCCTAGTGTAGGTTGTACATCTTGCGAACTGGTCCAATCTGTTGAGTCCCACATGCTCTGTTCCCAATCTCCAAGCTTGTCTCTAGTCACTCAGCCTGATGAATCTACCTACCATTCTAATGAGTTCAGAGATGCTAGCCTACCTGTGGCATTCTAAACTTCTAGGCTCTATCCATGATTACACACCCTGTGTATTGACTCACATGTTTGGTTCACTGGACCATAGAACACACAGACAATACCTCATGTCCAGGTATAGTACAGGTTCTACATCCTGCAAGTTGGTCCAGTCTAGGGAGTCCACTGGACCCAGGCACCTACACTATATCCAAATTTCTTGCCTAGTCTGTGGTAAGCAAGGGATGGCCAGCTTTTTGAGTCGCCGAATCCTTGTCTGACCACAACATAACAAACCCATAAGCTTATCCTCAGTCTCACAACTTAGCCTGGTAATTGTCCAAGACACTGATCCATCCATGCCATCTTCACACTCCAGGCATAGCTTGGGTAGTACAACTTTCATACTACCCCAAGCAAATCCATCTTTGTGGGCTTACCAAAGCCAAAGTTACAAGAATAACAGTAAGAATGGTGACAGCAGTCATGACAGTAACCTAAATCTTGTCATTTAGATGAATGACTTCAAGTAAATTTTCTCTCAATGAGAATGTTCACTCTTCCAAAAGAGTTATTCTGGATTTACATAGGCAGAAACTCCAAGGTTATCATTGCTCCCCCAACTAACCTCACAGTCCCAGCCCAGAAGGGAAAGCCAAAGTCAGTTTTTTCCTGATGACAAGGCTTAAAAGCTTGATGCTTCCTGTGAGTCTTGTTTGTTTAGCTGATAAGGCTGGAGAATTGCAAGACACCTTGTCACTTTCTTTTGGCAAGACTAAGAACAAACCAGACTATTTCACTAAATTTATCAAGAGGTAAAAATTCATACTCTACAATATCAATATAATTTCACTTCATTTTTAGCTTTTAAAATGTATATATGTGTATGTGTGTATTCATGTGAGTGTATGCCACATGTGTGCAGATGTTCACAAAGGCCAGATGTGGGCTGTCAGGTCCTCTGGCACTGGAGTTACCAGAGGTTGTGAGTTGCCTGACTGTGGGTGCTGCAAACTGTACTCAGGTTCTCTGGAAGAGCAGTAATTCTTCTAACCATCTTAACGTATTTAAGCTATCTTTCTAGCCTCTAGTAGCCTAATTTTAAAGTTAAAAGGAGTACTCAGTACTCACTGAGACATTTCCAATGTTTAAATTATAATTAAAATCATAAGATATAGGGCTCAGGAGATGACTCAGTCATTAAATTTCTCGCTTTATTAGAAGTAGAGTTCAGATCTTCAGGACACAAATGATACTGGGTGTAGCATCCTATCTCTAAGTCAAGAACTCGGGGAATAGAGACAGAAGATCTCTATAGAAGCTGGTCAGCTGCAATAGCTGTATAATTGACCTTAGGATTCAGTAAGAAACCCTGTAGAAATTAATAAGGTGAAAGGTAATGGAAGACATCAACCTCATTTCTCCAAATTCGCACATACAGAGAGAGAGAGATCCACACACATCTATGCACACACATATAAACATGTATTCACCCTGCTTGTATACTCCAAGAAAACAAAATAATCATGAAACAAAAGTGTATTCAATAGCAAAGAGCAGAACAAAAAGAAAAATTGTTTTTAAAATTGGCTTCATAAACCCAGTAAATCATAATTGCCTAGTATGCTTGCTGAATTTTGTCCCATGAATTCAGAGTCTATTTGGAAGATTTCTAATGTGCATTTGAAAAAGGTAATTATTATATTAATTTGTTTTCACTGAATTAGAAGAAATATTGACTTTTAACAATCTATTCTTTTACTTACTGTTTTTAATCTCTAATTCCCAACCCTCTCAAATAATTCCCTGTTAAGAAATGCAGTCTTTATGCTTCTGAGATAACCTCCTTTGGTTTGTAATCTTAAAGCAGAAAGCTCATGAAAGTCCACGCTTACTCGATCATGTGTGAATGTGCACAGACACTGACTATGGCTGAAATATTCTTTAAGTAAATAAATGAGTACATGATCAGACAGTGAAGTATTCTTCTCATTTGTGTTCTGGGCTAGAGAGAAAATAGAAGTCAGTCATCAATAAGAAGACAATAGAAACTGTATGACTTCATTTTTCATCTTTCACAGTATATCAAACCCACATAGCTGTTCATAAGAAATTAGAAAAACAACATTTTAAATAAGACAAATTAAGCAAAAATTATGTTTCCGTAAGCCACTCTTAAGAACTCGTTGTTTATGTTATTACAAGAGGGACATTTGCGGACATATTAGAAAAGATGGGTTTAGATATGTACACACACATTAAATCTAGAGATTAAGATAATGTGGCAAAATCTTATGTCATAATGTTCACTGTATCAGTAGTGTTAAAACATGTTAAACCACCTCAATTTCAATCAACAAGCTAATTCCTTTGCTTTTCTTTGGGACATTGTATTGCATTATAAACATATCTAATAATTGGCTTTTATGCAACTTATTTGCATATTTGATTTTCCTGTATCTCAGTTAACTACAACAAGAAAAGTCATGGCATAGTGCATGTGAATTACTATCTAGTGATTCTTTTGGTGCAGGTTTTAGCTCATTCTACATTCTATCTAATTGTTAGCAATTATTATTATTATTATTATTATTATTATTATTATTATTATTATTATTGTAGCTTTCTGTCCTTATATTTATATTTGTATTTATATTTTTTATTCTTTTCTGAAGTGTTAGTAATTTTTAGAATCAGTAAATTTTTAAGAATCAAAAATAGAACACAGTGCATTTATATTAGCTGAAATTAATGACATTTCAAGAGATTCTATTTCATCTTTTTTTTCTTAGTAATTATACAACTTTTCTCTTGTAATGTCTAATGAATGGAAGAAACGTGAAAACATTCCCTCCATATGGCGTTGCTACAGAACAACTTCTAGGAAGTGCTTTGTTCAGTAGCGGCACAGATGTTCCAATCGTGGTTTCCATGAGACGCCAAGAAATGTCAGCTGGGAACAAACCCAGGGGTAATTTGTGTAAATCATAGCACGTTAAGTGCATTATGTATTAAGTGTTTCTCTATTAGTACTAGAAAAATAATGTCTTTTTAACTTCTGCATCCTTTTGTCTACCCCATAGCAAGAGAATTGGATTGCCTTCATAAAAGACTAATGAGCAGCTTAAATTCTATGTCACATATCACCAAAAGGTTTTGCAAGATAAATGTTATGTGTTTAGTTTTCCCTGGGAAGCTGGGGATTTAACTGTTCTTCCTATACTAGAGATTTCACAATGCAGCTTGCAACAACCATTCTATCTTTTAGGCTTACAACATGGCTTCTGTTTTTATTGCGATGTTTGGCTATCAATTTAAATTAAAATCTAAAATATTCATAATCATGGTGCAATCAAACCTAAGCCCATAATGAATTACTATACCTCTAAATGGTTTGAATGGAAAAACATATACAACAACCAATGCAATAGTTATTAAGTTATTATTTGTTTGTCTATTTTCTCCTCAAGTTCCTCATATAGTAAAAATTGGTTTTTATTTGATGGGTGCCAAAATCCATTTTTTTTCTTACAGGCATTCTTCTTTTTCTAAATCAACCAATCAGTATTATGTTATCCTATTCTACAAATACAACAAATTAATAAACATATAATTTTATAGACAATGTTATCCTTTATCACATATTAAAAGTTGTCCATTATTTTATTTTTACCTCAAATATAGTCCAGAGAGTGCTCCCATTTATCAATTTTGAGATATTTAAATGGTGCTGTGAAAAGTGAGCACATTATTATTGTTTTGAAATTGGTATTTACACTAGATTTATTTCTGTGAATAATAGAAATACTTCTGTGAATATTTAGAAACACTTAAAGGAGTTTGTTGACTTACCTTTCAGTGTGTGTGTGAGTATGTTTGTATGTGTATGTGTGTGTGTGTGTGTGTGTGTGTGTGTGTGTGTATGTGTGTGTGTGTTTGTATAGGGAGTTGTTTACCCAAGTGGATGAGTGGAGATAGCCTTGGAGGATAGAAAAGAGAGTGTCATCCCCTGAAGCAGGAATAACAGGTAGTTGTGAGTACACAGGTCCTGGAAATCATATCAGGTCTTTTGTCAGAGAGGTACATGTAATTTTCTTAGCTGAGTCATCTCTTCAGCTCCAACCTATGGGTTTATTATTGGTTACTTGGCTGTTTTAGAGCTGTTTCACTTTTTAAATCTTCTCTAAGTTCTATATTGCAAATGAAACTAAATTTACTAATCATTTTTTCCTCCCAATAGTCCTTGAAAATTTGAATTTATATAAGTATTGTATTCTGATATTAAAGTTGTTCTTTTGCTTTACATTTGCTGAGTCTTATAATTCTAAGTATGCACAAATAATTTATAATGAACAAAATTGTAGTCTATTCATTTATTTATTGAGAAACACTATTTTTAAATTAAATATTTCCTTGAATAGTAACAGATGTCATTCATTGAAGGATGACCCACACAATTAAAACAGCTATAATCATGAGACAACAAGAATTTTATTATAATACTAGGTGATGAATGCAAGATACTGAGTAGTAATTAAAGCTACCACCTGTTTCAATTAATCAAGAGAAAAATACTCAAGTCAAAAATGAATATGAACTATATTGTGCTGAAAAGCTCTTTCACTTTCAACTCTTTTGTGAATTATCTAATTCAAACTTTGTGGTCTTTTTTGTTTTGTTTTGTGTGTTTTGGTTTGTTTGTTTTAGCTTACATTTTCCATGATGGTACCAGCTTCCAAAAATTTAAATATACTATGAAGCTAAATACATAACAGTAGAAATACATAACAGTAGAAATCTGTTATAATTTAAAAATCCAATATTTGAGCACTTAAAAATAGGCCTATATAAAATAAAAGTCCAAATGTAACTGAGAAAGCATAATATGTGCAACTCCTTAAAACAAATAAATTTCTGTATACAAACATTTGGTTTTGTCATAAACTTAAAAAATGCAGAAGAATCATTTGTGAATAGAAAACAGTTAATACAAAAGAAAGGGCTGGAAAGAAAATTCTATAGAGGGAATGAAATTTGTCACTATATTATTTCAACAATGCTGGTTATTATTACCCATGGTCACAAGTGGTGAATCAAACATATAACAAAACAGAAAATAATAGAAGACTTCTTTGTAAACTAATATGCAAAGGTTTGTACCATGCTATCTGGGCATGTCAGTCATAGGGGATAAGATATCAAAGCATTGCTAGTTGTGTGACTCCAGCAGGTATTGTACAAAATGAGGAAATTAACAGCGTACTAGCGAAGAGATGCATTGTGCCACCTGTGAACATTCAGAATAAAAGAAGCATGTACCAACAACTCTCCTCTGAAAACGTTCTTCTGATTTATAAAATGCATGTTAAACCTATGCTGCCACGTGTGCTTTATAATTCCAACCATCCGCAACGGAGAACAGTATGATGACAGTGGCATTGTGTGGAAGGCTGTGAACTACAATTTGGAGACTACAAGTTGAGGAAGCCTAATATAAAAAGAAGTGTCAGGGTGCCACCAAACCTATGCTTATCATTTCTGACAAATGGATTTAAATAACATATTGAAAATTATAAATCCCTTCCTTAACTAGTCATCTAGTCCTTATTTTCTGATATACTTTTGTATTTAAAGCCCACATGAAATGTTACCCCTCTTTCTAACTTTAGTTTCCTTGTATTAATAATGTGATTAATCTGTGATTGTATTTACTGAGACAGAGCAATGCACTGGGACAGGTATGGTGATATTTTATTTGTGCATTAATAAATAAAGCTTGCCAAGAAATCAGGGGGAAAAGGACTGCCATTTTAAATAAACAAGTCAGGCAGCACATGCCCTTAATCTCATAGCAGGCAGGATCTCTGTGTGTTCAAGGTTACACTAGGAAACAGAACATGGTAACACATGCCTTTAATCCCAGTACCAACCATAGAGACCACAAGATCTGTACAGACAGACAGAAAGTGACAGAGATGTGTAGGAAAAGGAAGTGAGGTAGCTGGTCTAAGAGAGCCAATGAGAGGGCAGAAAAGCAAGGCATAAGCCTGGGTAGACAAAAAGTCATGCCATTTGGAAGCTGCAGATTTGATGAGGTAAGGTTGGCTGGTGGCTTTCCATATTTCCTTGATCTCTCTAAGGCTTTAAACCAAATTTGTGGCTCCATGTTTTTTATTTAATAAGAGCATTTAGAAATTCTTCTATGGACAGAGATGGCTTGAGTTTAGATCCCAAGCACATATGGAAAAATCTGGGCATGGAGGGAAGTACCTCTAATCCTACCTCTGGGCAAACAGAGTTAAACAGATCTCTAGAGCTCACTGATTGGCCAGTCTAATCCAATCAGGGAGCTCCAGGTTCAGTGAGAGTCTTTATCTCAAAATAATAATAATAATCATAATAATAATCATAGGTGGAAAGCTACAGTGGAAAGACATCTATGGTTGACCTCTAGCATCTTCAGCATAGACAGAGGCATTTATGAGACCCTTTTCACATGTTATAAACGCATAAATCTCTCTTTCTACTGATGGGGGAATGTCTTTCTGCATGCTGTGAATATGTGTTGCTCTGATTGGTTGATATATAAAATGCTGATTGGCCAGTAGCCAGACAAAAAGTATAGGCGGGGCAAGGAGAGAGGAAAATTCTGGGAAGTGGAAAGCTGAGTCAGGAGATGCCAGCCTGCCATCCAAAAATCAGCATGGAATTATACACAGGTTAAAGCCACAAAATACGTGGCAATATATAGATTAACAGAAATGGGCTGAGTTTAAATGTAAGAGATAGGCAGTGGTAGGCCTGAGCTAATGGCTGAGAAGTTTTAATTAATATAAGCTTCTGGGTGATTATTTTATAAGCAGCTGCAGGGTCTATGGGGCTGGGCAGGACCAGAGAAAACTTCAACTGCATTCTATCTATCATCTATCTATCTATCTATCTATCTATCTATCTATCTATCTATCTATCTATCTATCCATCTATCTATCATCTATGTATCTAACACACACACACACACACACACACACACACACACACACACACACACAGGCACACACACTTCCTCCTTTTATAAACACAAGAAACAATGTTGCATAGTCAAAGATTCTTATGTTGAAAGCCTCACTCACAAAAGATGTATTGATAAGTGGGACCTGTCTGTCAATATTTCTCAGTGAATAGAGATGTTTGTGTGAAATTATGATAAGCTATGTTTGATCCTCAAATTCTCATAGGTAGTAGGAGAGAGCTGGCTTCTGAGAGGGAACATCCTTTGCCGTCTATAATCATATGTCATATGTACACCTACACTACACACATTCAGATATACAAACAGTACATACATAAATAAATACATATATACATACACTACATACATACTCATTGCACATACTACCTTATGCACACAAATGTACATATACACACTACATCCATACATATGTTTAACAAAGAAATGGAGTCTGTGGGAGATGAAAGATCATGAGCATTTATCCCTTAGAAATAATATGAAACCCCTTTAAAAGAGGCCCAAAGGATTTTGCTCATCCTTTCTGACACAGGATCCAGAGAAAAGAAATGTCACACAATGAATTAACACTGCTCATTCAAATAAAACTGAATCCTTCCTATTTTTTTCATAAGATGTCCCCAGATCCAGAAAAATAAGAAGTAATTTTTGTTGTTTACAAGCGAGCTAATCCATGGTATTTTGTTGGGCACTTAAAAAGGATTAAGACAGTATATTTGTTTCCATTAGCTTTCAGATTGTGTATGGACTTGTTCTTAGATATCGGTAGTGCTACATTGATGATCAGAGTTTGCACATAAATTCTTCCCATCCCTGAACAGTGTGTGCAGAATAAAGATTGAAAGGATCCCCAAAGGGAAGCCCTAAGCGTGAAGAATCATGGAGTTGGCCTTGCCTAGCTGCCTTAAGAGGCATGAGACATAGGTATTTTGGCTTATAATCCATGACTACTGAGGCACAATATGCCTTCTGGTTTCTGAGAGACTGATGCACTCCCTCAGGCAGTGAATAGTTCAGGCTACCTTGTGTTTTTCTGAGTGTTCCCTCAGAATTCAAGGAAACATTGAAGCTTGACAGAACAATTGGTCTTAGACATTAATCTGTGTACCCAATAAAGTTTACAAACATCATTGTATCCTAGGAACTACAACTATATTGATCCTGGCAATTGCCATTATATTATGTTTTTGATAAGAGTATACAAAGTTCGATTGCTCTCAATAAAATTGCTGCAGTTTAAGTTTGGCTATGGACCCTCCAACCAGGTTGATTTAATTCCTCATGGTCAGATCAGGTGACCTTGGCCTAATCAGCAAGCACTGGCACTTACTCCTATGAGCAAATAGTATCTTGTTTTGTAATATTTTCACATTTGTGGTAAAAACGCTAAAACAGAGAAAGTGGGCCTAGGGAACATTGGACCATAGGACTTCTTGGTTTACAGCACCCATTATGACAGAGTGGCAAGTGTCATTTCTGTGGCATAACAAAAATTTCACCAAAATGAAGCATGAGTTTATTTAATTCGTTTTCTGAGACTGTTTCATCAGGTCAAAAGTTAATTTTCTTCTCTTGGCATCTTCAGTTAGTAATAAAAAAAGTCCACACCAGACATCAAGAATCTGGAAGGAAATTGCCTCCTCTGTGGAGGGATGTTCAGACATATTATTACTAATATTCTCCCCAGTGTAGTCCTCACATAATATCATGGCCATATGTAATCATTATCTCTATTTATTTAAACTTTTTCAAGTTATTTTTGCACAACAGTATCTTTCATTCATTTTTTAAAAGTTATGTGAAATGTGCAGATACAGATAATCTTCAATTCCAATGAATGGTAGTTAATTATATGACTAACCACATCTTTCCAGATGTTGGTACTATAGTAAATAACCCCACTATTTAATTTTGAATAAGAATTTATTTTCATTGTAATACATTACTTTTCATTACCATGTTCCTGTTCATTGCTAACAAATTTAATTACGTTCTTTTACCTAAGCAACATAAAAAATGAGTATGCTTAAAATTAAAACATTAATAAGCATTTATTTTATAAACTGTATCCAACAACTTTGACAAAAAATGAAATGAACATATGAAATATTTTAAGTATGCTGATGGATAATTTTATGGTTTTGCTTAATAAAACATGAACATTTTTTAGACTAAGGTAATTTGCTTGCCATCCACATTTCATCATGTAATTGTGATTCTATATTAATTGAGAAAAAATAATCCATTTCTTAAATAAAATTAGTATTATTGTGATGAAAAACAAGGACCAACACAACCTGAGGAGGAAAGGACTTATCTGACTGATGCTTCCATATCACAGTTCATTAGCAAAGGAAATCAGGACAGGAACGCAAGCAGGGCAGGAACCTGGAGGCAGGAACTGATGGAGAGAACACAGAAGGCTGTTACTTATGGGCTCACTTCCCAAGATTTGTTCAGCTTGTTTTCTTATAGAACACAGGAACAGTAGCCCAGGGATGGCATCACCCAAAATAGGCAGGACCTTCTCATATTGACCACTAATTAGGAAAATGCCCTACAGGCTTTCTTCCAGAAAAATATTATGAAGGGTTATTTTTTTATTGAGGCTCCTTTCTGATGATTCTTACTCATGCCAAATTGACATAAAACTAGTCAGTATACCCCTCATCATTTCTACTATAGATATGCCTTTTAGATAATAACTTTGAATATAATAGCATCATGTATCACTTTCTGGGTGCTTCCTTTGATAATCTGGCACTGTTTAACAGTATTTAATTTAATATGAACAACACTAAAAAAGTAGAATTGTTTGTTTTTTCTGCCTCTGTGTGTATGAGGACGTCTAAGACAGGAGGACTTGAAGCATTCACTCCTATATGCCCGGTAGGTAAGAAAAGAACATGTTTCATTCCTGGCCACTCTGATGCCAGCCATCAACTCTAAACAACAATGGTGAATTACAATTAGGAATCCATGGAACCAAAACCTGTATATTTGGACATGCTATCGTTTATTTTAATTTCTTGACTAAAGCAAACAATTGATGGTGATGCCATCAGATTTGGGCGCCTGTTAGAGCCGGCAGGCTTCAAGTGTTTTAAAAAGAATTCTCACCAGGGGCCCAGCCGTGGATGTCTGCCTTCAGATTCCTCAGTCCTTGGATGGGGTTTATGGCACCACTATCTGGGTGTCTGGCCATCCCATCACCAGAGTAGGTCAGTTCCTGCCGTCTCGCGACCATTGCCAGCAGTCTTTTGAGGGGGTATCTTTGTGGATCTCCGTGGGCCTCCCTAGCTCTCTGCTTCCTCCCCTTCTCACCTTCTCATGTGGTCTTCATTTACCATGGTCTCCTATTCCTTGTTCTCCCTCTCTTTTCTTGATCCAGCTAGGATCTCCCACTCTTTCCCTCGACTGTCGCCCTTCATTGTTCCCACTCATGACCAGGCTATTCATATAGATCTCGTCCATTTCTCCGTGTCTTTTTTGGGGGTCCCGTTTTCCAGGTAGCCTCACTGGTGATGTGAGTAGCAGTCTAGTCATCCTTGTTCCATATCTAGCATCTTCCTATGGGTGAGTACATACCATATTTGTCTTTCTGAGTCTGGGTTACCTCACTCAGGATGATTTTTTCTAGATCCATCCATTTGCCTGCAAACCGTGTGATGTCGTTGTTTTTCTCTGCTGAGTAGTATTCCATTGTGTATATGTGCCACAATTTATTTATCCATTCTTCAGTTGAAGGGCATCTAGGTTGTTTCCAGGTTTTGGCTATTACAAACAATGCTGATATGAACATAGCTGAGCAAGTGCTCTTGTGGTATGATTGAGCATTTCTTGGGTATATGCCCAGGAGTGGGAGCACTGGGAGTCTAATTAGTGAGTAAGAAGAGGGTTTATATGAGCGAGAATTGTTGAAGCCAAGGTTGGATAAAGCACCGGGACAAATAACCAAATGAATGGAAGCACAGGATCTATGAACCAAAGGCTGAGGGGCCCCCAACTGGATCAGGCCACCTGAACGGGTGAGACAGTCATTTGGCTTGATCTGTTTGGGAGGCAGCTGTGCATTGGTGCCAGGTCCTGGGCTCGTTGCATGAGTTGGCTGTTTGAATCCTGGGACTTATGCAGGGACACTTGGCTCGGTCTGGGAGGGGGGAATGGACCTGCCTGGACTGAGTCTACCAGGTCAACCCCGGTCCTCGGGGGAGACCTTGATCTGGAGGAGGTGGGAATGGGGGGTGGGCTGGGGGGAGGGGTGGGCGAGAGGGGGAGAACAGGGGATTCTGTGGCTATTATGTTGAACTGAATGGTGTTGTAAAATAATAATAATAATAATAATAATAATAATAATAATAATAAAAAAAACAAAAAAAAAAAAGAATTCTCAGCATTCAATGATTTGGGGCTAGGGCTAGCTCCCACGGAGTATGCACTGGTCAGAATTGTGCTAAATGTATTCCTTCGTTCCTTCTTTTCCTCCCACTGTTCCCCGCTGCTTGCTTCTTTTTTCATGTCATTGTTCATAATGAGAGCTGGATTTTCCTTCTCAATTGTACTTTGTGCTTCCATCATAGATAATGTGTCTAGCTTGAGTAACTAATTAAAAACTATTTTATGGAACTTGCACTTTCTCTGAAGAAATTGGTTAATATGATAGACTGATGTTTTTATGAGCCGCTCTAATCCCCTAACAATTGTTAATGATTTGCTACTCACATTCGGGTTCAGTCTTCTATATTTTCATGAGATTTCTTCACATTCTGGGGGCATCTGAGCAAAACTGGTATTTTCATGCTTGAGCCTATATAGCTACAGGATCCAAAACAATTCCTCTTTTTAAATTGGACACCAGATACGCAGCAGTGATCAGTGATTCTCCAGTTTGCTTCAGGGCCCTTGGAAATCCTTTGTCTTTATTCAATAGCTTATTAGGGGATTTAGATCTAATATGTTTTAAAACTTTTTCCAAATTAGTGAAAAAACATTCGTATTGAACAAGCAAATGCCTGGTAACTTTCATTAAAAAACAAAGTCATATGTAGTTTCATATTTGTCATGTTTCAGTTAGCCTTCTGGAAATCACTGCAGCATGCTTCTGGCTGAGATATTTTTTTCTAGGATCAATCAGAATATTCAGTTTAGACTTCCATAGCCAGCAATGTTAGTCTTTTTTTTTTTTAATATCACTTCACATTGTTACAAGTCAAGGGTTGTTAACTATTCTAGTTTTCTTTTTGTTAGTGTAATGAAACTGTTGCCAAAAGCAACTTGGGGAGAAATAATTTATTTCAACTTTCAGTTTACAAGCTAAGACTAGAATGCAAGGTATCCCTAGAAAAGACACCATCAAAGATGTTGTTTACTGGTTTGCTCTTGGCTTAGGCATAGCTAGCCTTTTCATACTGCCCAGGCTTTCTTCCCTAGGGATGGTGCCACATACAGTGGGATAGTACCTCCTACATCTAAAAGCAATCAAGAAAATTGTACTATAGACATACTAAAAAGCAATTTCATTAAGGCAATCCCCCGTTGAGGTTTCTTCTTCCCTAGATGTCAAGTTGACAACCAAGACTACCCATCTCATCAAATCATCCAATTCACAACCACTTTTATTTGAAAAGGAGTCCAAGAAAGAAAGTCAATTTTATTAAATCTTACTTTGAAAAGCCAACAACAAACCTGCTGAAAAACAATACATAATGTCTACAAAAGTTATTATATTTAAGCTTAGAATCTTTCCCTGTGACTACTTCTACTAAGAGTTAATTAAATTTATAAATTAGTGTTACATGGCTACTTGGAAAATACCATACACAAAAGTTTTTTTTTTCTTTTAGATTATAAGCACAGCTTCCTTCAGCGTGATTTGTTTAGTAATTTGTATTTAGTTATTTCCCCAGTAATGTGGGGAAGGGGGTTGTGGAATGTTACTTTGTCATTTAAGGCATATCTTTTTTTAGCCTGTCTTGTGTCACATTTATTTTATAGCCCTAATTAGTGGGATCTGTAACTTATGTGAGTCCAGTCTCATCACCAAATTCAGCTCAAATTGAGGAAGCTCAATTTCCAGCTATAACATCAAGCCATAAATGAGAATTAGATAAGATGAAAGAAATACAAGGGAACATATACCAGGTATAATTAAACTACTTTGAAGGAGAAAGCATAACATACAGATTCTCATAATGCAAATATATGTAATTTAGAGAGCAAATGGAAAAATATAATTATCCTCACTATACTAGGGGACTCTAAACCATGAATTTACAACTTGCATTATATGGAATAGTGAGTTTGCAGATTTTAAACATAGCATGCTGTTTCCTTAGAATAGTGGATAGTAAATATTTTCACCTTGTGGGACACCAGACGTCAATGGCATCTCTTCAGGTCTATTGACACTTAGAAATAGCCACAACACTATGTCTATACAAGAACAAAACTATAATCCAGTAGAACTCATTAATAAATGAAGGCAGCTGCCCATAGGCCATGGCTTATTGATTCTTAATATTTCACTTTTTAAAATCCTTGTTTCTTGCATTTAACCTTGACCTATGCCTGAGTTTGTTGGTGGTATTGATTTGATTTTCTCACCCCTATTTAATCCTTGATTTTAAAAGCTTTTCTTCAAATGTTTCTGTTTAGAGAAGTGAACTTGGAAATAAATTAAGCTGAAGCATTAAGGTTCAATTTGTGATACAACCCTTCTCTATCATCTAGAACAATGCAATATTCATTAAGAATCACATTTGTCACTCATTTTTGTTGTTGTCATACCTACTTCCTGGGCACCAATATTCTCTAGACCATGTATGTGATGAAGTAGCTAATAATTTTAACACAGTGCTCCGTTGTTGCTGCTGTTTAGAAAAATGATACGAATTTCTATTATTTTATTGATGAATATACATTGCAATGAAAAATAATTTCTCTACTCTATTGTCTCCTTTGAATTTCTTGCACATGGAGAATCAATTGTCTGCTAAAAAGATTCAAATTTAAAGGACCATTATGTTATAGCCATGTTAATTTTTATAATGCAGTTTTTTGTTGTTTTTGTTTGTTTGTTTGTTTGTTTGTTTTGCTTTTTGAGACTGGGTTTCTCTGTGTACCTTTGGGCCTTTCCTGGAACTTGCTTTGTAGACCAGGCTGGCCTCGAACTAACAGAGATCAGCCTGTCTCTGCCTCCACAATGCTGGGATTAAAGTCATGCGCCACCACAGCCAGGCTATAATGCAGTTTTATTTGAGAGCAGTGGGGCTAGAAAAAGAGGGAACAGGTGGGAGTGGGGATAAAGGGAGAGAGTACAAGGAGAGATAGCTGAAATTGTGGATCATTTGTGGGACAATGTGGAAACCTAGTGCAATGAAAAAACCCTGGAATCTACAAGTGTAACCCTAGTGAAAACTCATAGTGATGAGGGATACAGGGTCTAACCTGTCATTCTTTCTAACCAGGCAAGACTTCCAGCAGTAGGCCTTAGATATCAACCCAGCCATAAAACCTTCGACCCCCAGTTTGCCCTGCCTGCAAGATGTACTGGGGTAATGGTGGTGCATGACATGTGGAAGTGGCCGACTAATGACTGGTCCAACTTGAGGCCACAACACAAGAGAGAGCCTACTCATGACACTGAAACTGGACTGTCCAGAGACCCAGGATAGAACCAACCATGACAGGAAAATAAAAATGTCAATGAAATGACTGCTTATAATATTCTACTATACTCATACACTGGTGCCTAACCCAATTGTCACCAGAGAGGTTCATCCAGCAACTGATGGGGGCAGACAGAGAGACCCACAGCCAAACACTAGATGGAACCAGAACACTCGAGAAACGAGGTGGGAGAGGATTGTAGGCACAAGAGTGGTAAAGGACACTATTAGAACACAGCTCACAGAATAAACTAAACTGGGCTCATAGGGGATCCAAGAGAATGAGGCAACAATCACAGATCATGTATGCATCTGAGCTAGGTCCTCTCCATACACATTATGGTTGTTAGCTTGGTGTTGTTGTGTGACTCCTAACACATGTATTGTAGCTGAAAGTTTTCCTGTGTCCCAGCCAGCCGGTGGTCAGGACAAATCTCTTCCATTCATCTCTCCCCTCCCCCCCAAAAAAAAACACACACAGAGGCTTGTATTAGTTAAAACTGCTCAGTCATTAGCTCAGGCTTACTACTGACTAGCTCGTTTACTTAAACTCAACCCATTTCTGTTAATCTATATGTTGCCACATGTCCTGTGGTTTTACCTGTGTGCCACTACGTGCTGCTCCCTGGACAGTGGCCTGGTGTCTCCTGACTCGGCCTTCCTCTTCCCAGAATTCTCCTTGTCTGTTTATCCCACCTATACTTCCTGCCTGGCTACTGGCCAATCAGCATTTTTATTAAACCAGAGTACAAAAGCATTATCCCATAGCAGTATATGGGGAATATGTCTGCCCCTTTTGCCTGCTCTTGGGACCATTTCTTTCCTGCTGGGTTGCCTCATCCAGCCTTGAAATGAGGGTTTATACCTTGTCTTATTGTATCTTGTTATTCCCTGTTCTGTTGATATCCTGGGAAGATTCCTCTTTTCCTGGGGCAGGGGGTGAGTGGGTGGGAGAGGAGTAGATGGCCGGGGGGAGAAGGAGTGATGAAAAAAAAAAAAACTGTGGTTGAGATGTAATGTATTGTAACTAAAGTTTCCTGTTCCTGCCCGGTTCCCGTAGCCCTCAGACCCAAGTATTTAGAACATACAGATACTTACATTATTTACAAACTGTATGGCCTAATGGCTCAGGCTTCTTGCTATCTGTTCTTACATCTTAAATTAACCCGTTTCTATTAATCTATACCTTGCCACATGGCTCATGGCTTACCACTGCTTTACATCCTGCTCCTCATGGCAGTGGCTGGCAGTGGCTTTCTGTCTCAGCCTTTCACTTCTCAGACTTCTCTCTCTTTGTCCTGCCTATACTTTCTCTCTGGCTACTGGCCAATCGGCATTTTATTTATCAATCAATCATCCACAGCAATATATGAAAGAAGAAGTAAATGAAAAACATGCATGTAAGGGATAACAATAAAATACAGTATAATATAAGATAAAACAAAAACAGATTGGAATATGACAAAACAAACAAAGAAAAGACCACAAGATAAAGTACAAGAAACAGATACAGACACAGAGACAGACTCATTCCTACACACAGGAATCCCATAAAAGCACAAAACCAAAAGTCACAATATATACGCAAAAAACCTGTGGGGTGAAAAAGAGAAAAAAATAAAAATAAAAAATAATTTTAAAAAACTGGCATGACATTATGAAACAAGGAATCTCCACAAATGCTGTTGAATTTGTTTTCTGTTGGTTATCTACTGCTAGGCATACAGCATAAATTAAAGTAAGAGTAGTTTGTTTCCCCAGTGAGACTTACTTGGGGAAATCTCAATATTTATTTGTAAGTAGTTATCAAATCTTACTTGATTGTAAAGGCAATAAAAATGACAGAAGTAAAGAAATGTAACCTTTACATGTATATTATGAAAGTATAATTTTCAAGAAGTTTCTAATAGTATTAACTGTTTCTAATATGTCTATATGTCAAAAATTAATAATTATTTAGTATCATTTTTAGAATAAATTTGTATATATAATGCAAATAGTTTGATTTAATTTTCTCTTAATAGTAACTATGAAACATAGAATTAGTGTAGCAATAAATACAAAGAAATTATAAAATATATTATTATATAACAATGTGAATACACTAACTAATCAGAACTATGCATTTATGCATAAAGTCCACACTACTTATGTTACACATAAGAAATATTCTATGACATTAAATAAAGCTTATGTGATTACTTTTAACTATATAAAATAAACATTTAAGATATAATTTCAAACTGTGAAAATTACAGGAACATCACATGTCACTAATAATCTAGAGACATTTATAGTTGATTTCCAAAGAAAGAAAATCATTCACCTGGTAGTAAGACAGACAGCATTCTGAAAGCAGCAGAAGTATGTTAATATCTACTTTGTAGTTTAAGAAGAAAGTTAGTACATGAGGTGTATTCAAAACTTTGCAATTTAAAAAGAAAGTTAATAGTTGAGGTGTATTCAAAAGTGAGGCCTTGTAATTGCAAAAATTTTAGCAAAGCATGGCTGGAAGAACTGAGGGACCTCCATGGCACCTGTTTACCCTTCCATAGGGGAGGTACCAATGAGCTATCATTAGTCACTAAGAGCACTGCCATGTGGATGAGTGATTAAACTTGACAAAGGCAATCCGGCAGAGCAGCACAAAGATCAATAGGTCACCACTACAAAAATCCATATTTCAGTTTTCAGAAAATGAGGTGACCCGCCTTAAAAAATGATTTTCCAATCACTGAATAAAATGCAAGAAGGGCAATGGGGAGAAATTATTAAAGGCAAAATACATGCATGACTTAGGAAGTGAGATTAGATATTATCTCACATGCATCCATACCTGAAGATTCAATAAGTCTATGAATTTCCACAGCTCATAACTTAAAGCCTTTCATCTAAAATAAGGACAGAATACATTTAAGAAGGCTGACTTTCAATTTTTGTCTATAACAAAAGTAATTCATGTAAAATCTCTTTTAATGACTTTAAATATATTCATGCTGAATGAATTCACACACATGAAAATAATATCTTCTTTGCCCTTGTTTGACCTGTGCAGGTGCTTACTGTTGGGATAACTTTCTGTATGCTGTGAATATGTGTTGTTCCCATTGGTTAATAAATAAAGTTGCATTGGCCTATGGCAGGGCAGGATGGAGCCAGACAGGAAAATCCAAGAGAGATAGAAAAGGAAGAAAGGCAGAGTCAGTGAGCTGCTCTGAGCCATTATCAAGAGAAGCAAGATGTGAGACAAGAGGTAAAGCCACGAAGCCACACAGCAAACCATAGATTAATAGGAATGGGTTGAGTTAAGTTGTAAGAGCCAGTTAGTAATGAGTCTAAGCCATAGTCCATACAGTTTGTAATTAATATTAAGCCTCTGAGTGATTATTTTTAAGTGGCTGCAGGACCACTGATGGGAGAGTTTCATCCAGGGAATCCTGGATCCCTATGATTATATATATATATATATATATATATATATATGTGTGTGTGTGTGTGTGTGTGTGTGTGTGTGTGTACATATGTGTGTGCCTATATATGGTATATTTTTTTTCAGAATTGTCTAGAATATGAGAATTTATAGAATTAATCTATGTGTATATTCTATATTCTATATATACATTGTGTGCATGTGTGTGTGTGAATGTATAAAGGGGATTTATTAGAATGACTTACAGGCTGTGGTCCACCTAATACAACAATGGCTGCTTATGAATGGAAAGTCAAAGAATCCAGTAGTTGGTCAGTACACAATGCTTAATGCCTCAGCTGGTCTTCAGTATATGCTGGAATCGTGAATAAGGAGGCTCTAACACCAGTGGAAGAATGTAATTGCTAGTGAGGGAAAGAGCAAACAGGCAAAGAGCAAGGCTTCTTATATATAGGCTTCCTGCTGAAGGTGTAGGCCAGATTAGAGATGGGTCTTCCCACATCAAAAGATATGGATTAAAGGACTGCCTTTCCCCCTCAAAAATCAAACTAGATGTGGATCATCACATTTCAAATGATATGATTAAGCAAAACTCCTTCACGTGTGTGGGCCCAGCCATTTTTGTGTTTTAATTAATTCCAAATATAGTCTAGTTGACAACCAAACTAGCCATCAAAATCTCTCTCTCTGTGTCTATCTATCTATCTATCTATCTATCTATCTATCTATCTATCTATCTATCTATCAATCTATTTATACAACTATCTATCATTTATCTATATGTATATATTGATATCTCTCTCTCTATGTACATATATATATCAACATAAGACTTATATGTTGTATAAGTATACACTTATATGTATTATATGTAATTTGAGGGAAATGAAAAAGAATATGATTACTTGTGGCGTTTTCAAACTTCCTGAATGTTATTTTTACCTCCTCATTCCCTCTCCTTCTGCATTGCTTCCCTGTTCCTTTCCCAGTTAAAGCACTTTATCTTTTTTTTCCTTCATATTACGTGTATATTGGTATTCTCTCTAGTGCCCCATGCCCCCCTACCCCATACTGGGAACAGTTTTCTTTTCTAGATTCTGCTGTTACTCTGGGTAATAGTTACATCAAAAGATTTCGAGCTGGGGTCCACAGATGAGAGGGAACCCAAAGAGTTTGTTTTTCTGGGTCTAGGTTACCTCAGCCAACAGACTATTTTCTAGTTCCATCCATTTCCCTGCAAAGTCTAAAAGAAAGGACTTTAGGGTTTATAAACTATTAATATTACCTGAACACAAACATGAAGGCAAAATAACGTGATTTTTTTCAGTTAAAAAGATTTAAAATAATAATATAAAAACATTTTAATTATAGACTTATTTGTCTTTACTTATAATTTGTGTGAATCAAAGAAGGAGAAGATTGAAGGATTAAAATGGTCAGTGTATACAGAGTGCCTCACATGTGGACACTATTGTGTTCTGTTGCTAAACAAGATAGACACCTAGTTAACAATTGGAGTGATTCTTGAAAAGAACCTGATTCCATCTGCCCAATTATGAGACTACTGGATGCTTCTGAGTTGAAACATAGTAGACACAGTAGTGATTTATTCTGACACATTTCAAAAGCAGGAATTGGATCCCAGGAAGTAACTTCAAGGACTTGTTAATTTCCCTCACTTATAAGCCTCTGTCATTGTGGAGGACATGCATTACAGACCTGAGATTTCACAGCTAAATCTAATTAGATAGGAGCTTTTGCACTGTGTCTCTGAAAATGTCTGAATAACAAACAAAATTTGTTTTGTAAATAATAACGTAGTTCACTCTCTGTAGATGTGATAGAGATGAGAAAAAAGGAAGATCATAATCATCACTAATTCTTAAATAAATGAAGGCTGCATTATGATATGAATGAAAAGACACAGAATTTGTAAGAAATTAAATCAACTATTGAGAACAAAGACTCAGTAGTAATCCAAAATGGTCTAATATATTCACCCTTTACAGTAAAAGATAAAAGCTGTGCAGTATAACTCTACTTGCATAAGCTGTTTCACCCCAATCATTAGTTGATGGCAGAGATGTTGTACTGATCTGAAAGAAAGTCCATGAATATTCCTGTCTATGATGACAAAATAATTAATTCAAATCAGAATACATGTCAGCCCCAAAACCTCCATAATTAGGCATGGTGATTGAATATTGGTCTTTCTTTTGAGTGTAGGAAAGAATAATAATTTATGATATTTAATGAAAAATGATTTTATTCTCCTAAATTTTCATTCCCTTCAAGATCATTTACTTTTTCTTGAAGACTGTATTTGACTCTGAATGCTCAAGCCCCCATTGAATCACTGATGTCTCAGGGTAGGAAGATGCCACCAATTGTTGCAAAATATTGTTTCAAGGTGTGTTGTTTTCGCTTATGCTCTGAAACATTTGTTTAATGATGCAAAGATGTGTTTGATTAAATAAAATTCACCTAAGGTCAAGAGGCTGAGTCAGCAACTAGCTGACAGGAAGTGGTTGGGAGGAGCCAGGTGAGAAAGGGTTTATAAGGAGGTGTGACAGAGAAGCAAGAGGGCTTTTTGTAGGACAAAAGCAAGGAGAGGAGGTGAACTACTAGCTATTCAGCCTCTCAAGAGCAGAATTCCACCTTAACCTTTGAATCTTGAACTTTTTAGAGGGAGAGAGGTTTGGTTAAGTTCCTTTCATAGCTTTGCGAGAGATGGAGCCAGAAGGAATGAATGGATTTCCCTCCTGGTATGGCCCTTGCAGCCGAACCATGGAGTTCCAGTTGCTATTTCAGACAGCTGTGTCTTAAAGGGCAGCAACCATTTTAAAAAAAGAAGGGTAACAACCAACAGCTACTTCATGGTGTTAATAGAATGTCAGGGGAGTCTGTAATCTAAGGGTGATAGGGCAAATTGTTTCATCCTTGCTATATCGTATTATGCATCTCTAAATCAGTTCTTGAATGACACTAACAAAACTTCACATAAAAAGAAAAGAGAAGATATGTATTAGTGACTTTATTAGGAACATATGTAAAGAAATGTTCTGATTTGCTTGGAAGATTTTGGGCTTCATGCTATATCCATTGAAGAAAGCTAAGAACCCTGTATTTGCTGTACACATTGTTTCATTGTTTTGACAATTTTTCTCTGTCCTGTTCAGCAGCAGAAAAAGTGTGTGCCTGTGCCCCTGTGCCTTGCCATCCACTGCATTAATCTGTTGCATCCAGTCTACATAGTCTCACTAGCCTCTGCTGCTTCCAATCCAGTGCACAACATATCCCATTATTTCATTAACTCATTCAATCTTTCTCTTTATTTTTTCTTTTATAAAATAATTTGTTTTTATAAATTTAATTTTTTTTTTTTTTTGGTTTTTCGAGACAGGGTTTCTCTGCGTAGCTTTGCGCCTTTCCTGGGACTCACTTGGTAGCCCAGGCTGGCCTCGAACTCACGGAGATCCGCCTGGCTCTGCCTCCCGAGTGCTGGGATTAAAGGAGTGCGCCACCACCGCCCAGCTAAAAGTGTTTTCTTTTTTTTTTTTTTTGGTTTTTTGAGACAGGGTTTCTCTGTGTAGCTTTGCGCCTTTCCTGGAACTCACTTGGTAGCCCAGGCTGGCCTCGAACTCACAGAGATCCGCCTGGCTCTGCCTCCCGAGTGCTGGGATTAAAGGCGTGCGCCACCACCGCCCGGTTTATAAATTTAATTAAAATACAGTTGCATCACCCTTTCCTCCTATGTCTGCCCCCTGCCAAATTCATTGCCTCTTCTTCTTTGAGTTTGGTGCTATGAACACATATAAATATGTAAACATATAAATAAAACCTACTGAGTCACTTCAGTGTTGTCTGAATGTATGTCTCTAGGTTTAAGCACTAGTTTATGCTTCTTTAAACCCCTTAAATTCCGTGATAAAATTTGTAATTGTATTTATTTATTTATTTATTTATTTTTGTGGTTTTTCGAGGCAGAGTTTCTCTGTGTAGTTTTGGTGTTTGTCCTGGATCTTGCTCTGTAAACTCACAGAGATCCACATGGCTCTGCCTCCACAGTGCTGGGATTAAAGCCGTGCACCACCACTGCCCAAGGTAATTGTACTTTTAAGATCTCTGTCCTCGTAATTTACTAGATAATTCTCCTTGGAGACTATTTCTATGAGAGTGATGGATTGGGGGTAGGAAGGACAAACTGTTTTAATATTTCATGGTGTTTGTATTTTTGTAAAAAGGCTTAGGCACATGGACTTTGTTGGTTGTGGTTCTAACGTGGACAGAGCAAGCTGAGTGTGTTCAAAGAATGTGAATCCTGGCCCAAGTCTGAAGGTTCAGAAGGTGCAGTCTCAGCTCCTCAGACTGGGCTGGAACACCCAGTGCAGGACATTAGCTTTGTCTGAGGATTGGGGTGTACCTAACTAAGGGTTAAGAGAGAGGACTTGATAATCACCAAATGTCAACATTAAATTATGCCACCACTATGGCTTATGAATCTTGATCTGCACAAGCCAATGGATGATTACTTTCTATAAAGTACTCCCTAGAGAAGACAAATTGGGCCAATTATTTAAACTACAACTAAAATTAGACAAACAAGCAATTATTTTACATATAAATAAAAAATATAGCTTACTATATTACTCTTCTAAGGTTTTGATAGTGCCTAGCAATTGTAATAATATATATTTTAGGAGAACATTTTTATTACTTTAGAAAATTTTATTACTTTAGAAAATGCCTGATGCATTCTGTATAAGTTCTTCTTACAATGTGGATACTTATAAGTCTAAGTTTAAAATGTCTATATATTTATTGTATGCATAATAACAAGCTCCCAACATAATTGAACACAAAGATTGGTGGCAAATGCATGTATTAAAAAGGGCCCTTATTAATATTCTAAGGAAATAATCAAAACATTATATTTTATATTGCTTTTGATTATCATTTGATGAGCTATAATTTGGAGACATTGAGAATCATTTTTAATCTAATATGTTGAAATCTTTATGTGTGCAGAAGCTATTGTTTGTGTGTGTATGTGTATGAATACATGCATATGTGTATATCAGCAATATAAGAAAAGATAAAATATTATTAACAAAAATTACATCATGAATAGAAATATTTAACTGTAAAAGGATAATAGTGAAATAATAACTGTAAATTTTCAATATATTAACTTGACCAAAATAAATAAACCAAATATTATTTTTAATGCTCTGGGACATAAAATAAAATGACACTTTTAGAATATATCCATACTGCTAGCCAAACATAAGACTATCCTGAGATTATGCCCAAGATCTTCAAATAAGCAAAACCCTGGCATATAAAAATATTAAAAGATAGGAGATTGCCGTACATATGATAAAGTTTGTGAGATCTTATACTGTTTCATATAATGAAGAATTGTTTTGAAAAATTGTCTGATAAATTATCGTTTTGTAATGAAAGAATGCTAATTAAATAATTGTCAGTAGCAACAGTACAGTTGGACATAAGTGACATAAGATGAAGCCATAATTAAAGGCATAGGGGAATAAAATTAAACTTATCAATAATTCTATTGAAACTTTTAAGTAACCACAAGCAATATAGATTGTATGTGCCTTAGCAAATGACTTCAAATCCAACTACAATGAAACCAAGGCAGAGATATGATTAGATAATAAAGTTAAAACCCAAGACTACATTTTATTGATTTTTTTTTAAATTTCAGCAATATTATGAAAATTTATCCTAAATTTTGAAGTAAAAAAGGGAATATATAAGATTCTCCAGTGTCATGCTGAGGTAATATTTAATAAGCACACCTGAAAAAATTTAAATGACTGAGGACCATATAGATGTATCCCAGATTGTGCTTTACTGTCTGACTAGAGTCAAGGAAGTGTGGATTTAACTGTTAATGAAGCTGTAGGGCATTTGAAAACAATCACACAAATTAATCTGTATTCTCCCAAAAGGCATGGTCAGTTATTTTTATTATTTACTCTATAGACAATACCTTGAATTTTTGTCAATGTTTTTCTTTCAACTACTGTGTGATGACCAGCAGAATCTCTGGTTTGGCTTAGAGAGTATTATTTGTTAAGCAGGATGTATGTCTTTACATTAAATACAGAGTCTTTCCTTGAAGGTGCTATTGAAAAGTCACAAACAGTTGCTGTCCTGAAAAATATGCACCTCACAATCGGAAAGTGACTGGACTTAGTGTGTGGGCATGATTTTTTGATCTGTATAAAATGTGATGCATTATTATAAAGTCCTCTAGAAGTAGATTTATTTTCTCATTCTCTTATTCACTTTGACACATGGTGATTTTGTACTCAGAGCATCAGACCTTTAATGTTTGAAAAGAATACAGTGAGAGTGGTCTGTAGTATAATAGTAATGGATAGGTCTGTCCAAAGGAAAAAATTCTCTATGCTAACCAAGAAAAATTTACTACAGTATCAAAAATATATACAGTGGTTAGAAGTAGGACTTTATAAGGACCATGGCTTGCAAAATATAGTAACAATTGTTTCACAATGAAAATATTAGTTAAATTACTGTGGTAAATCTTATTAGTATAAAGACACATTTTTATGTGGTATAGCTTTTATCTTAATTGAGACATAACTAGTAAAAACATATGATGTATTTATTAATGATTTTTTGTTTGTTTGCTTTGGCTTTGGTTTCTTGAGACAGGGTTTCTCTATGTAACAAACCTAGCTATCCTGGAAGTCATTTTGTAGACCAGGCTGGCCTGCTTCCCATGTATTGGAATTAAAGTTGTGTGCTATTGTACCCAGATTGATGATTTTTTGATAATGAAAAATTTGAAAATTACATACATGAAGACTGTAGTAGAGTTACATCATTTTACCCCTTAGTCGCTGCTCACCAACTCCTTACTGCCTCCCTCACTCCCTCTCAAATTCAAAACTACTTCCTCCTTAATTATGGTGACATCCCTAGGGGGCTCATGTCTGGAGAAGACTGATTTCCTCTCTCTCAACACCCATAGATTGCCTGTAGCTCCTCCTCATCTCCCTGTGGAGCCTTATTAGATTTCCCCATCCACACTGGCATGTCGTCTAGTATCACATGATGGTTTTGTAACAACATTTTGTGAAAATTATTACCACAATCAAGTTAGTTAACATATCCATTTATGCCCAAAGTTATTTATTATGTGTAAGTATATTTCTGCTCTACTGTCATACAGCTTCTAAGTACACAAAGCCGTATTCACTATTGTAATTATGTTGTACATAGGTTTCTCCAAATATGTGTATTTTGTAATTTAAGTTTGTGATCATTATAATTTCCCCCTTTATCTTTTATTACTCAGTCCCTCCCAACCACCTATTGATGTTTGTTCTCTTTAAGTTAAATTTCTCAGACACCACCTAGAAAAAATAAAGATCACAAATAAACTTCTTCCTCTGTGCTTAATATATTATGTCATTCTCTTTGATATGATGAATGATATTCACCCATTTTTTAATTTAATGACTGAAGAAGATTATGCTATATAAAGCCATGCCTAAAAATGTGTCTTCAGTCCAAATACTAGTTTGGAAATGATTACATTTTGGGTATCATAAGAGACTCCACATGCTTTTACATTCTGATGTAAAGCTACTTTATATGAGTTCAGGGAATCCTGTTGAAGAGAGCGAGGAAGGAATTTAGTAGCCAGGGGTGTCAAGGTCTTCACAAGGGAACCCACAGAAACAACTAACTTGGGCTCATAGGAGCTCACGGACTATAGACCAACAGCTAGGGAGCCTGCATGGGACAGACCTAGGCCCTCTACATATGTGTGACAGTTGTGTAGCTTGATCTACTGGTTTGCCTTGCCTAGCATTAATACAAAGGGAGAATCTTATTTCTACCTCAACTTGATACACCGTGCTTAGTTGGCACCCATGGGAGGCCTGCCCCTTTCTGAACAGAAACAGAAGAAGAGTGAATTGGAGGGTTAGGGAGAGGTGGGAGGGAAATGGGAGGAGAGGAGAGAGGTGAAATTGTGGTCAAGATGTAAAATAAACAAACAAGTTTAATCAATAATTAATAATAATAATAATAATAATGAAATACACCAATCACTGATGAATGGCAAGCTTCCTACTTCAATACTGGCCTAATATGGTATTGTAAATATACCCAGCAGAAATTGTTGAGGAATATAAGAGACAGAATGTTTTGGTAAAATTGTTCATCATTTTTATAAATTCTTCAAGAAATCCATAAAATGCCTTTTGAACATACCCACTTCTCTCCCCCATCTCCTTGCAGATTGACACCCCTTCCCTATTGACACATTTTTCTGTCATTATTTTTTTAAACCTACCAAGTCCAATATGTGTTGACCATGCATTCTTAAAAGTATGACCACTGGAAGACTGGGGACCTACAAAAAGCTACGATCTTTAAGGAAACAGACTCTGGTTCCCAGAAGCTATCGGCTGCCAGTAGCTCCTCAACCAGTGGTGCTACTGTAATAAAATAATGGAGCAGAGAGGGTAAACCTTTGGTGGTTGGTGGAAGCCAGAGTATAGGAGAGAATAAATGAATACATGTGAACTTACTGATTCAGAAGCTCACATACACACATATGCACACCTCATGTGAAAATAGTTTTAAAAGGAATTAATAAAAAGCAAGCTAACAATGACCCTAGTGGATGCCAATAATGACAAATATAAAGGCCAGAGCTACATTGGTTTACTTATATTGAAATTGTTGGGAAATTTCTAGATGTGTAAACAGCACAGGCAATTGTGAATGCCATTGGTTACCATTCATAACTTGATTAAAAGAACCTATTGCTTACAGAATATGCAGAAATCAAGCATTTGCATCCAACCTTCTATCCTATTGGCTGTCTTTCCTAATGTTGGAAGATGCTATACACACTACCTGAGAAGACAATTAATCATCAAGCAACTGTGAAATATGGAAGGTATAATAACAACCAGCCTGGCAAGACATGTCAACTGCTGTAATAGTGACATGAATATCATGGCAATAACCAACCACTTTCTGAATTTAAGTCTAGCTCCACAAAATGAAACCCATATCTGTCATCATTCTTAGGCCAAGAGCAAGCAGGTCAGAGGACTTAGTGGAGAACTTTCTACCATTTTTTTTTCTGTAAATGGACATGGTATAAAAACAGTTCTTAATAATTTATCATTATACACATGATTAGTATGTCAGTTGATTTTCAGATAAGATTCTATTTGCAGTTGATAGTATTTAACCTAAAATCACACAGCTGGCCAAGGTACAGAGAACAAGAATCTGCAAAATGCTGAACCCTAACTGGATCAACAATATCACCCCCATTCCCCGCCAGGATCTGGGATCAAAACAGAAAATGGGGCAGAAAAATTGCAAGAGCTAGATGTGATGAATGAGTATAAAGAAAAATTAGTTTTTCAAACCTATCAGAAAGGCAGTTGTTACCACATGCCACCCCAAGTCAAATAAAATATTTACCTGTATTAAAGAGAAAATTTCATTCACACAAGCTGTATTTTGTTGGTTGGTTGCCAGTGACCAGCAATGACTGAATGAAATGGAGAGGCCTAGCAACTTTGGAAAAGAAAACTATATTATATATAGAAAGTTGGTGTTTGTCTTCCCTCTGGTAGGTGATAGCAGGAGCCATAGGACAGGCAGAGTGGCAGGGACCTTTGGATGAAGACTCAAGACAGATTCTCCCAGAAATGGATAAGGGTGGCTGGTGAGATTGGAGTCCAGTTTTATATCAAAAAAAATGCCCAGCTCTGAGATTTGTTACCTTTAATTATGACAAACTGTAAAAGATGGAATTTTATATCAATTTCATGTGGTTATCACAAACAAATGGAATAAATTTATGTGGAACAATACTATAAGCCATGAAAGATTACTCTAAGGTTGTGTGAAAAGTTAGTTTATATAACACAATTCAAATTCTTAAAATTACATTTTAGCAAATAATTTTTTTGATTATTTATTTATTTGTTTTTTAAAAAGTTTTTTTATGTAGATATCATCCATTTCTCTGTCATTGAGTGATCCCAGTGTCATTCTTGGGGACCTGTTTTCCAGGTAGCCTCCCTGCTGATTTGAGTAGCAGTCCAATCATCCTTGTTCCACATCTAGTATCCTCCTATGAGTGAGTACATGCCATGTTTGTCTTTCTGAGTCTGGGTTACCTCACTCAGGATGAATTTTTCTACATCCATCCATTTGCCTGCAAACCTCATGGTGTCATTGTTTTCTCTGCTGAGTAATATTCCATTGTGTATATGTACCACATTTTATTTATCCATTCTTCAGTTGAAAGGCATCTAGGTTGTTTTCCAGGTTTTGGCTATTACAAACAATGCTGATATGAACATAGCTGAGCAAGTACTCTTGTGGTATGATTGAGCATTCCTTGGGTATATGCCCAAGAGTGGTATAGCTGGATCTTGGGGGAGATTGATTCCTAATTTTCTAAGAAAGCACCATATTGATTTCCAAAGTGGTTGTACAAGCTGGCATTCCCACCAGCAGTGGAGGAGAGATCCCTTAGCTCCACATCCTCTCCAGCATAAGGCATCTTCAGTGTTTTTGATCTTAGCCATTCTGACAGGCATTAGGTGGACATGAGTGGGGGTAATGAAGGGCGAGGGTCGAGGGAAAGAGAGCTGGGGGGAGCTGGAGATCCCAGCTGGATCAAGAATAGAGAGGGAGAATAAGGAATAGGAGACCATGGTAAATGAAGACCACATGAGAATAGGAAAAAGCAAAGTGCTAGAGAGGCCCACAGAAATCCCCAAAGATACCCCCACAATACACTGCTGGCAATGGTCGAGAGACAGCTCGAACTGACCTATTCTGGTGATGGGATGGCCAAACACCCTAATTGTCAGTGCTAGAAATCCCATCCAAGGACTGAGGGATCTGGATGCAGAGATTCATGGCTAGGCCCCAGGTGGAGCTCTGGAAGTCTAATTAGTGAGAAAGAGGAGGGTTTATATGAACAAGAATTGTTGAGACCAAGGTTGGATAAAGTGCAGGGACAAATAGCCAAACGAATGGAAACACATGAACTATGAACCAATGGCTGAGGGGCCTCCAACTGGATCAGGCCCTCTGAATGGGTGAGACAGTTGATTGGCTTTATCTGTTTGGGAGGTATCCAGGCAGTGGGACCAGGTCCTGTGTTCAATGCATGACTTGGCTGTTTGAAACCTGGGGCTTATGCAGGGCTGCTAGGCTCGGCCTGGGCAGAGGGAACTGGACCTGCCTGGACTCTACCAGGTTGATCTCATTCCTCAGGGGAGGCTTTGCCCTGGAGGAGGTGGGAACAGCAGGGGAGGGAGGTGGGCTGGGGGGGTAAGGGGAGGGGGCGGGAGTGGGGAGAACAACGGAATCCGTGGCTGATATGTAGAAATGAATTGTATTGTAAAATAAAATAAAATAAAAGTTTTTTTTTCATTTTACATACCAATCTCAGTTCCCCTTCTCTCACCCTCTCCTGTCCCCCCATCTACCGCTATCACACCCCCCTCCACTGCTCAGAGAGGGTAAGGACTCCCTTGGGGAGTCAACATAGTCTGACATACTAAGTTGAGGCAGGCCCTAGCCCCTCCCTACTGTGTCAAGGCTGAGCAAGGTATCCCACCCTAGGAATGTGTTCCCCAAAGCCATTTCATGCACCTGGGATAAGTCCTGGTTCCACTGCCATTGGCTCCCCAATAAGATCTAGCCACATTCAGAGGGCCTAGCTCAATCTCATGCATGTTCACTAGCTGACAGGTCAGAGTCCATGAGCTGCCCCCAGCTTGGGTCGGCTGTCTCTGAGGTTTTCTTTTTCCCATAATGATCTTGACCTCACTTGCTCCTGTGATCCCTCCTTTCTCTCTCCAACTTCAGTCTAGGAGCTCAGCACAGTGCTTTATTATGGATCGCTGCATTTGCTTCCATCAGTTACTGGATGAAGGTTCTATGATGACAGTTAGGGTAGTCATCCATCTGATTACAGAGTAAGGCCAGTTCAGGCACCCTCTCCATTATTGCTAGGAGTCTTATCTGTTGTCATCTTTGTGGATTCCTGGGGATTTCCCTAACACCAGGTGTCTCCCTAACCCTCTAATGGTTCCCTCTACCAAGATATATCTTTCATTGCTCTCCCTCTCTGTCTCCCCTCCACTCTGACATCTCAGTCCTTCCTGTTCCCATCCCCCATCCTTACCCTTCTACCACACCCCTTCTAGTTTACCCAAGAGATCCTATTTTCCCTTCCTGGGGCCCTCCATGTGTATCCCTCTTAGGGTCCTCCTTTTTACCTAGCTTCTCTGTGCTTGTGAATTGTAGCCTGGTTATCCTTTCCTTTGCATCTAATATCCACTTACAAGTGAGTACATACTGTGTTTGTCTTCTGGGTCTGGGTTACCTCACTCAGCATGATTCTTTCTAGTTCCATCATATTTCCCTACAAATTTCATTTAGTGAAGAATTTATTGACTTTTTTTTTTCTTTTTAGATTGTGAAATTCCGGGAAACAGTTAATTAAAATCTGAAGACATTAGTATACCATTTCTTAAATGTTAGATCAAAATTCTATTTATCCTATATCCCTTCATTACAGATTTCAAATACGTTTTCTATATATTTACTAAAGAGGTAAACTATTGAGTTTTATCAGTTAAAATTTAAGAACTATTAAGTTTTGATTTATATTAGAGTTAAATTATATCATGGCTGTGTGTTGGCTGAAAATGTTAAATTATTAGCCAAAAGAATTCTGAAAACTACTCATTTGGAATGCAATAGTCTTTATATATATATTACATATATTAATAATATATAATACATATATATTAAGTTTATGCTTTAACTTAAGAACAAAGAAAAATGGACTGGAAAGATGGCCCTCAGTTTAAAAGCACTTGTTACTCTTAGAAAGGACATGGGTTTGGTTCTTATTAACCCATGGTAGCTCACCCTCATCTATAACTCCATTTCCAGGGTCTCCAAACCTTAATTTTGAAATCTGAAGGCACAGGACATGGATCTTATGTACATAAATAAAACAAAGTATAATGTCCATTTACAAAAAAACCTAATAGATATATTTTTTAAAGAGAACAAATGAAAAATTTCCACTGACCAGATTTATGGAATTAACAATAACATATATATATATATATATATATATATATATGATTAATGTAGTGTTACCACCTTTCTTTTATGTTATAGAGTGTTTGATAGGGAAATATGTATGATATATTTCTACTTTCTCATGTTTTCTTTCTCTCAGACTTTTCTAATCTCATTCAAAATTATAAGTACATTATATACCATGTTCTACCTGGAAGAATAAGAAAAACATGCTGTGATTAATTTCTCCTGCTACAAGAAAAAAGTGAAACAAAACCAAGAAAAGGCTGTGACTAATTTTGCCTTTTCAATTTTATGTCTAAGCTTATATTTTCGTTAGGTTTCAGACCAGAATATATTCCAACCATAATTCTTCCTTGACATGTAGGAAGTTTAGCTTTGCTGGAAGGTTTTTGTACCATAAAAATTCCTTTGAATCCTTGGAGTATTGTGGTAAATGGAATGATGCCACCCATCTAGTACAAAGGTGTCACATCCTGGAGAGCACAGCCCTCCTGGCACCCTAATTTTATCCAAGTGAAACCTGTGTAAGACTTATGTACCTATAAAATAATAAATTTTTATTGTCTTTAAGCCCCTACATTTGTAGTGATTTGTTACAGACTCAATAGAAAACTGTTAACAGAACCCTCCAGGCACTGTAAATCCATCTTCATATTTGCTCATTGACTCTCTTTCCATAACCTCTTTCCATGGCCAGCCAAAACTACAAAATCCCTCAGCAGAGATTCGTAACCTTTAACTTACCTGTAACTCCAGGCGGCTGACTCTCTCTGCACGTATTTGCTTCACATTTGAATCCATTAGTTCTTCTTAAATTTCAGTCTCTCTTTCCCGAGATCCAAGTGTGCATGTTTTAAAGCTATAAAAATTTATGAGAAGAGAAAAACAATGCAAAATGCTGAATAAGTTGTGTCTCAGTTTAAAAACACATACATATGTCCTACCGTGATTCATGAGACAAGCAGAAGAATCATAGGTGGGGAGGAATAACGACTGCAGTGTCTGTATGGTGGGAGGATGGGTGAAGAAGTCTGCAGAATGTCGCTGCTAACAAAGTAGGTGCCATTTTGAGGGAAGACAGAAAGATGAGTGAGTTGGAGGAAAGAGTCTAAATGAGTTGGGGAGAGGCAGCATAGAGGACAATAACAAAGACAAAATATTACATGGTTTTACTTACATGCAGATGCAATTAAGTATGTATCAATATATTTCACATTTCAGGGGCTTGAAAAATGGGCTGATGCATTACAAGTATGCGAATTTGAGTTCATTCCCTTACTATCTGTGTTAAAAGAAGATTTCTCTATGGTGACAGGTGCCTCTAATCTCAGTGCTGGGGGAATGGAAACATATGTCTCCCTCTAGTTTGATGGCCAGCTTTTTAGGTACATTGATGAACTCCAGATCCATTGAGAAATATTCTCCCAAAAAGTAGAGTGGACAGCAATAAGGGAAGACAATGATGTGAACTCCTGGCCTAAACACACACACACACACGAGAGAGAGAGAGAGAGAGAGGGGGGGGGGGAGAGAAAGAGAGAGAGAATTTCTTTATATATACATGTTTCATCATATATAATAAATATAATATGGAAGAATAATGAAGACTCTTTGAAGGGAAATGGGACAGTGGAGGAGGAGAAACTGATACAGTGTGTGTGAGGAGGGACGTGAATCTTTCGAATATGAAGATGATGGTATTTAAACTACGAGCATTATTATCTGCCTTTTGTAGGTCCTAACAATTTCTCACACTGTATCGCCCCTCACAAAAAATCTTTATGACTTTTTCATTATCTTCAGCAGCCTAATTCTAGATGCAATAAATCCTTTCCTCCTTCAGTTGAGAGCTAGACAGAATAATACAGAAATAAGAAACATTTGTAGTCGCGAATCAAGGATAAATATACTTCTGTTTTATCACTGAGCAATCATCTGAATACCGTAGGATGTGTTTTAAATTCTGTACCATAAATAATGTAGCTATTTTATTTGAAGATGGGTTATTAGAAATTTGAGATTTTAAAATTTAAGATATGTGGAACAAATCGTAGGGACTGGAAAGACTGCTCAGCGGTTAGAGCACCTTCTGCTTTTGCCAAAGGACTCAAGTTCATTCCCTTAATCCACATTATGTGGCTCACAGCATTCTGTAAGTCTAGAGCATCTAAAAAAAAGATATAGAAAAGAAAAGAAATATATAGAAAAAAAGATATAGAAAAGAAAAACATAATATACTCAAAGTCTACTTTGGGAATAAAATATTTCCCTGATGTTTTAATATAAGAAATTTCATAGGAACCCTGGTTAATATACTGAAAACTAGTAATAAATAATTCACTATTCAGTTTTCAGAATAAGATAACTTTATTCTTTTCAAGAGAAAAACAAATGCTGCTTTCCAGGGCTTTTAATTTTTGAATTATTTTATTTCTGGGGGTTTTGTATGCATGTCTGCAAATCCCATTCAAGGTTCATACCCCTAATACCAGGAGAGGGTGCTGGATCCCCAGGAGCTGGAGTTAAAGATGTCACATAGTGTGGAAAATTTGAGTTGTGTCCTCTTGAGCAGCCAGTGCTCATAACCACTAGATCATCTGTCCAAATCCCTACCTCCCCTGCTCCCCTGCTCCTGCCTCTGCCCAGTAGCCCTCTCTCTCCATCACCACCGTTAGTTTTTGTTGTTGTTATTGTTGTTTTGGTTTCTTTGATTTGTTGTTGTTGTTGTTTTCTTTTATGAGTGCATAAGATACCTTAAAATTAGGCCTCTGAACTGGATGATTAAAACAAAGCCAGCCTCAAAAAACAAAAGCAACAGTCATTGTTTAATAGATATATTACTAGTTTATTGACAAATCAATGTATTTTGCATTTGAAAATATCATTATTTAAGTGTTAAAATATTTACTGAAGTAGTGAATATAAGAATGAATAATTTAAAGTGAATAAAGTGAATAAAGGTCATGCGATTTGTAGACTGTCTTCATATTTGCCTTCAAAAAACCGAGAAAAAATATGCTGAAAGGCATGAATTCTATGTCTATAACGAGGTGGGTGCTGAGCAGAACTCTTTCTTATGTAGAAAAATACTCTGCTATAGATATGTGTTGACAGGCCCTACATTACTTCCTCATAGAAAACTCTACAGTGTCTAATAGACAGATTTATTTATTACACATTTCTTCCTGGTAGATGAATAGAAGACTTTGAAATTAGATATGACTTGATTCACATATCATTTCAGCCACATAACTGCTATGTGATCTGGAGCAAAATAGTAAATCTCTCTGAGGCCTGATTTTCCAACCAGAAAATGATGGCCAAACCATGGGCTGTATTTCACCTAATCTAAATCTCTAGCAATTGAAAATGCATGACTGTTATACATAATGTTAAGAAAGAAAGAAAAAAGCTGTTGCCAGTTATAATTTTAGTATGCATCTTGAGCTTAGTATCAATAGCAAGGCATAATATAAATATAGATCTTGGTAAAATACAAGCCTTAAAAACATTTTATCTCTGATGATACTAGCAATGTATTATTACAGGGGGAAGAGAAAGCAATGGCCTAATAAATCAATGCTTTCACCTCTCTGTCCCATTCATCTAGATTTGGGCATTTTTACATAATGTAAGTATAATAGTGTAATTTTAAAGATTATATTCATGTATCGCACAAGGTTTCCTTATTCAGCAGACTTCAGAATTGCTTTTTAACTACATAATTATTAATTCATGTAAAATGCATTTCAACAAATATCTTGGTGTTCCAGATTTTAGCTATTATAAATCATGCTTCTGCAAATATGTTCACTTATTTAGCTTCTTTGCCTACATTATCTCCTAATAGCAAATGTTGGTATAGTGAATTTAATGAGCCAAAGCACTTGATAGCTCTTAATATACACTTTCAAAAGAAGTGTCCTAAATTTATAACTACTTTAAAATGTCAATCGGTGAAAATTGGAAATGGTTTTTCAGAATTAATATAGTAGGTTAGGACCTTCGCTAATATATATATATATATATTTTACACATATATATGATTTTGTCAAAAGTCATAATTTTGAGTATATTAAAAAGTAGTACCTTAATAATGATGCCATTTTAATTTCTATTTATTCAAAATACAGTCATCAATACTTTCTTCTATAACTAAAATGAATAAATTCATTTTTGTATTGTTTTGTAACAATTTCTTTTACTGATATAGACCTAATTCTATTACAACATATTTTAAAACTCTTTTTTTTTGAATGAGATATATAATGTTTTGGTTTATATTAAAATTTGGGGGATAATATACTCTGCTGTATTTTGTTTAACACATATGCGTGCACACTCATGCATACGCAGACACACATATATGAAGACAGTCTATTTAGCCTTGGATGGCTTGAAATTTTCGTGTAGATCATAAGACCAGATTAGCCTTGAAATCACAGATGTATACTTGCCTATGTCTCTTGAGTGCTGGGATCAAAGTTTTGTGCCATCCATAACTATCCCATTTATATTTTTATAATTACTCTATTAATGTACCATTTAGCATCTTAATATTAAAAAAGACATTTGTTTCTTTGAATTTCACTTAGACACCTGACATGCAGTAACTTATCTCAAGGCATGGAGCTTGCTAATCATAAATTGTTTTTAGACAACAACTAAAGGCTTAAAATTGATTAGGATAAATATGTATATATGGTAATTTAAACATAGGCAAATGTTGTAAATACAGGATGTATTTACACATGGTTGATCCTGATTATGTGCATCTTGTTTGAGAATTCAAGCTTTGTGTCACAAAATAAATATCTGGAACAAACTGTCACCAGCAAGTAGAGAATATATGTAACGAGGCAGTAAGTGGATATATTTTACTTTCAAATTAAATAAATTATTTTATAGAAACAATATACATTCAGCATTATTAAAATGACTTTAATTGTGTTATTATTAACTGTATCACTATGTTTAGTATAATATAAAATGTTACTTCATACTTCTAAGTGAATTATTGTACACATAGAGAAAATGTACATGTATGGTATATAATTATAGTATGCATATAGAAAATACACAGCATGTATACTTAAAGATATCATACTTAATGGGGATAGAGAGATAGCCAGCAGTGAAGAGCTGTGGATGTTCTCGCAGAGGACTAGGGTTTGATTTCCAGCATTGATCCTCACATTTGGCTACTCACAACCATCTTGAATGTCAATTCCACAGGATTCAGCCCCCTCTCTGGCCTCCAAGAGCACTAGACATGCATGCAGTGCACAGACACACATGCAAACAAATCATCCATATGAATAAAATAATGAATTTAAAAATACATATCATAATTGAACATCACTCCTTATTTGGTAATAGTGACTTTTAATTTTGTTGTATAATAGAGAGTAACACTATACTTGAAGCTAGGTAGATGTTGCTAATACAAATAGTCACCAAATAGTATTTTATTTGCAGTAGTTTAAGGTGGGTTAGTTATTCAGCAAAGCTGTTTCTCCACTGAAATACAAATATGCAATAGTAGCAATAGTCCGTTCATATCATATCACACTGTCTTTAACATTTTTTTCTTCCTCTCCTTCCTCATTTATTTGTACCTTCTTCCTGTAAGATTAATCACATCTAAATCTCTCATTTCCAGGAACCCAGACCAATGTTAAAGGACAAAACACACTATGCAGCACACAAATTCAAGTTTGTTGCAAAAGATGAAGGCTTGAATTTGTCAGCACAGTCCAGTTTTAATAGTAAATGTATCAATCATAGAGCATACATTTGTATGATGTGCGTGTCTGCTATCCAGTTTCCATTAGGAAGGGGATGTTGGTATTCGGGAATAGAACACTGAACAAGAGTTAGTTCCCTGCATCTGACAATCAGTTGTGTGGAGCAATATTATTGAGAAGAAAGGCCTCTTCCTAAGGTGTCAGCAAGAGTATCTTCAATATCTGTCATATGTATTTACAAAACTGGCAGTTTCAGTACATATAAGAGTCATGGAAATTTGTTGAGTACAGTTTGACACAGAATGCTCTAAAAACAAGCTAAAAGAGCAAGACAGAAATTTCTAGGAATCATTCTACTTTTCACATCCTTTGCATATCTATTCTTAGATAATTTACTATCAACACAAATTTTAAGACTATTCCAATGAGTGGAAATTTATTCTAATGTATATAATATCTATGTACACATCAAAAGTCAGAATTTGCCCATTCTTCTTCATATTTTTTTCAAAAATTAACTGTGACGTAGCTGCAGTTCGCTGTATTGTTCTTTTTCCGTGCTTTTTCACAATTTTTGTGAAGCACTTCTTTACTGAGATGCAGATAAAAATACATCAAGTATTCATGGCTGAAGAACTTATGATGTCACATCCAAGATTAGACTTACTGAGTGTTTCCTTCACAGTCATCATAGCAGAGATACCATGGGGAATATGGATATTACTCTCAGATAATAAAGGAAAACATTTATCAATGTTTATAAAATTTTTCTTTAAATAAAAAGTAAAAAAGAAAAAGTACACTATTAGTAAATATCCTGGGATTTCAGGCAAATTATTTTCCTAGACATTTCAAAGAATTTACAGAATTAGAGATCTGCCTTCAACCTGTGGGATTTTCTTTGTTCCTCATCTGGGCTTCTGAAATGTATACTCAACAGCAGATGTATAAAGGTTTATACAAACGTGTTCAAACACACCAGGAAGTTTAGCATGGGATGTGCAAGGTGTTTAGTAATACCCTCTCATCAATTCTTGCTGATAGCAACAATATTAATGCCACTTTTCATTACCATGAGTAATTGAAGCACTAATATTTATGCCAAAACATAGTCGAGTCCAATTTTCTTAATATTAAATATTTTTTGATACATTCATTTATTTAAATGTATGTGTGTGTTAATGTGAATGTGTCTATATGTGCCTCTGTGTGTGTGTGTGTGTGTGTGTGTGTGTGTGTGTGTGTGTGTGTGTGTGTGTGTTCATGGGCATACAATGGTATGTATATTGAGGTGAGAGGACAGCTTGGGAAAACCTGTTCCTTCCTTCCATTCTGTGGCAACCGAGGATTAAACTAATATCATCAGCCTTAGTAGTGAGCACCATGACTCACTGAGCTATGTTGCTGATTCATTTTTAAATAACCTGAAATAGAAATGTACTTCGTTTTGTTTCCTCACCCATATTCAATAATGTGTTGTTTTAGCAGCTTCACTAAGCTCTTAATGGAAGAATTATCGGTGTTGTAATTAATGTGTATTTACAATCTCTGTTTTGCTAACAAATTGAACAAAGTAGATAACAAATATACTGAGAAAAAAAATGTCATAATTTGGCAGCATTCCTCTGAATTATTCTGAGCCATCAACATGTTTGTTAAAGATGAGTAATAGGTATGTACTTTGGAACAATGATAGTTCCCACTGAAAGGATTCTGATATAAGTTATATATGGCCAACTTTAGCAACTTTATTGATTGGAATTTTCTTACAAAAATGAAAGGATGTATAAACTATATTTTTGATACTATTTGTTACATATTCATCGTCATTATAAATCTCTTTTATGTTCTCTTAAATTAACCATAGCATTTTTTCATCTTAAGTTTATATGACATCCTAATAATTGATATTATGCTAATTCACAAAATGGGTGGTAAATTACTTGATAAATGGGCTGAGGCAGATCAAAAAGTATACTTCCTCCCAATATTTTTGTATTGAGAAACAAGACCATTACAACAAATATTTGCATCAAAATATTAATCTACACAGTATTTCTGATTCTAAAATATCAATTATTTTCAAAGATAGGCACATGGTTAAAATTTTATAATATCATACTATTTTCCTATCCTGTTTAGTGTTAAAGTTGAGAATTGACTCATTAAAAAAGCATAGATAAAATATGAATAAAAATGGAAATACCATGAGCAATATCAACATTCTGCCTGTTTCATAACACCTAGAAAATTCTTAGCATTATTAAGCTCAGAGATTCAAAAAAGCATTTAAGAAACAAAGCAGTTGTATAGCTTCAAAATGCATATTTTCAGACTTTCTAAGGCACATTCATAAAAGCTGTTTCATCTTTAAATGATATGTTTATGAAAGGCATTCCTAAGTGTAAAATGAGGTGTGACATTGTTTTTTTTCCCATTGAATTTCCTTCTTTGCCAGCACCAATTAAAGCTGACAGAGAAGATGTTTGCCACTGAACAATTCTAGCTCTTGTTTGGTATTAAGAAAATTAACTTAGTTTTTTAATTTAAATTTTTTTCATATTATATATTTTGATCTGATCTTGTTTTCTTCCTTCCCAATTCCTCGCAGATCCTTCCTGTCTTTCTCCCTACCCAAAATTCTCTTTTTTGCTGGACTTTTCCCTCAAAATTCACTTCAAATGCTACCTTATCCGTGATTTAGTGGCTCTACTCCTAGGCTATGTTGATGGTGTGTAGCTGAAAGCCTGTCCTTTGCTCTTGTTCTCTTAGTTCCGTCTTACTACCATTCTAGCTAGGTTCCTCCTGAGGTGAAATGAGAGAAAATGATTTTCAAATGCAGGGATCCAATTAACAGATGATCAAGAAGTCTGGGTTTGTGCTTCCTCCTCAGCAGACAGATATTTTTCTCTGAACTTTTAATCCAAATCTTGGGGCCCCAAGTAGACTTACCACAGAAGGAACATGGATACAGGAACAATTTTCAATTGTGAGGATATACTCTCTTGATATCCTCTTATAATTGCCTTTCCTTCCCATCCCTAATTCTGTGTGCGCGCATACACACACACACACACACACACACACACACACACACACACACACACACACACACACATTTCCTATAGGAGTTTTCAACCCTATCAGACACACCTTAGTACATTCAGGAGGTTTTGCCTTACATTTTCCCCTTGCTGTTCGCTAAGACTATCCACTATAAATGCCATGAAGTGATGAAAGTGGGTAACAGGTGAGGAAGACTCGTTTATCCCTAACTTACTCTTATTCCAGGTAGCTCCAATCAGTCTCTCACTTTTAGGCTTTTTTTTTTCTTAAAGTCTCATAAATTCCTGCTGATTCTGAATTTCAGAGGAGTCAGATAATATATGAAGTCCTCTCTGACTCTCATGCTGGCAAATGACATGGGGTGGGCCACATACCCCTTCAAACATCTGGTCATCAACAAGAAGGTGTGCATTATGCTTTTTCACTAGACAATGCAAGAATCTGTGTAAAGGCTCATTTGACTTATACTAAGAGGAAAACAGTAAACCTTGTACAATAAGCTGAGGAATCATGCGAGTATTTTCAAGTGATAATCAATAGTAATGGTGACTTTGAAAACCCCCTCTCTTTTGTTTGTTTGATTTTTGTTTTTGTTCTTGTTTTTCGAGACAGGATTTCACTGTGTAGCTTTGTACCTTTCAAGGAACTCACTCTGTAGCCCAGACTGGCCTCAAACTTGCAAAGATCCACCTGCCTCTGCCTCCCGAGTGCTGGGATTAAAGGCATATGCCACCACCACCAGGCCACCTTCACCTTTGAAATTGTCATCATTTCTCGTAACCAGGATGTACAGAATAGTGAGCTAGAGTCACAGCTCTTCTATGTAGATCTGGTAGATGCTAAAAATGTTCATCTTTTGTCACTTGTCTGTCATTCTAACAAGTACCCAAGATGAACATCTTCCCGAAGGTTTGTTTGGATCAAAATTTCAATGACCACGTTTTTATGGTCATGATGACATTGCTCTTGGTATATGGTGTAGAACACCATGGTGGAGCATGTGTCTTAGAGCCAAGCAAAGTCACCACTGGTAGATGAAAGAGAAGGGGAAGAGGAAGAGGAAGCAATGGAGAGGGACCAATATCACAATACATCTTTCAAGGTCAAACTCCCCATGATGTCCTTACTCTAATCAATCTCCATCTCTCAAAGATCCCACTACTTTTCAATGCTACCACCACCTTTCAAACTTTAGACTCTGAAGTACATCTCAAACAAAATTCTACTACATGTGAAATGTGGGGGCTTGCCATTAAGGGTGAGGCTTAGAGAGCTCAAATAAATGACAATACCAGCAGTCCTCAGGTCACATGCTCCAATGAATGGTATAAAAATGATGAAAAAAATCACAGGAACACTCATCGAACTAAGCCTTTTGCTAAATAAATTTACTAACTATAAAAAAGTGTATGTGTTTTCAGATTAACTCTTTAAGTTTCCACTGTTAGTTAAATACTATATCTCAGTAGGACAAGGAGATTTGGGTCTGTAATCCCTGGACTTACAAGGAAAAGGCAGAAGCATCCCAAGTGACAGGTCATGTCATATGTCCTAGAGAGTTAAAGGGCACCAGGGCAGCTGTAAACATCCTGTAAATAAATAAATAAACTGGTAAGTAAATAAATGGTTTGCATCTGTCTCTTAATCTTAGCTCAAAATGTCTGTGACCCCAAACCTTAAGAAAGGTGGAAGAATTGTAACCACACATTGTGCCATCTTTATTCCTATTGTAATTTTCAAATGGCTTACACTGTCAATATCACTGAATTCACCATTTTCTTCTGAGATTTTTATACATAAGTAATTTATTTGCACTATGACCAAACCAAACTTTCTCCCTTCCAATTCTTAATGTACCTCCTCAACTTCTTGTATTTATGACCTCTTCTTGAGCTATTTTTCTCTCTCTCTCTCCTCCCTTTCTCACTTTCTCTCCCCCCCCCTCTCTCTCTCTCTCACACACACACACACACACATCTATCAAATTAATACAGTAATTTGAAATCTGTATATGAAATTACTGCAATCTCTATTCAAATAGTCCTTGCAACAATCGTGAATTGTGCTGTATTCTTATTTCTCAGCTGATGGGCATCCATCAGACTGAGAGGAGAGTGACTTTTATTTTTCCCTCATGTCCTCATAGATTTTTTTTCTACTAACATCATGCTTCAATTTTTAGGCTGTGATAACAGAGAGAGAGATGACATTTAGTTCCTATGAATGACATTGTAATGAAGTGACTGTTTCTAAATCATATACCCTAATTCTTTCTGAAGAGTTTTCAAATGATCTTCATGTTTTTTTGATGTGTGAAAAATATGTTCCAGGTTTCCATTCACAGACAATTGTGCAGGAAATAAATGGAAAAGAGGAAAAGCTGGTGTGGGCACAGGCTGTACCCAAGCAGATTCTTCCCTGAGTGCTTGGTACAACTGGAGCCCACCCACTGCAGTGCCTTTTTTTTTGCCTTAGATTTTATATCATGTGTTCTCTTCAGCTGCAATTTCTGTATTGTCATGTCAGTTCACTCTTGAGATAGAGAGTGTAAAGTGTATGTTTAGGTGGCTTTCATGACCTGGTTCCTACTTTCCCTAAGGATGGTATAGTATTCATCCTCCTCCCCAGCCAATGACCATAATGCCCTTAGGTACTACTCCAGAAACATTGCACATGCAAAGCCATTTAAATTTGCTTTTTAGTCAGAAACTTTTTTCCTTTCGCTTCTCTTATATATTAAAACTAACAGACCATTTGTCATTTACAAAATCAATGCATTTATGTACACTCAGAGCTAGAAGCTCCTAGGAATACACACAAAAAGTGCACACACAAGTACACATAAAGACAAAATTTCTGGACAAATACTGCTACCCTCACAGTAATAAATGGCAGAATTCCCACTGTGCCGACTAGTTCTCTTTTCTACATGGTGGTACTGCTGAGTTTTCTACCACCCTCAGGTGTTCTAATCCAGACTTTCATTCTTACTTCTCAGCAGGGGACCTCATCTCCTAGGCAACAATGAAATAGTTTCTTGTTTTCTTAAAAACTAATATCACAAACCATATGCCTCACATGACTGTTTTCATCAGATAATAGAATAGAGACATGGGGAAAGGTAACTTCACTTAATTTTCATTAATGACAGACCTTGATGAAAGACAGCTAAAGGAACCAAGCTCTTGTCACCTCCACATGCTTCTTTGGTAGACATTACTTTCAAGTGTGGTTACTTCTGTAGAAATGTGAAGCTACAATTCTTTCTATCAGCATGATACTTTGAAAACTTCCTGAGGCAGTAGACTTTGATGTTAATAATGTAACGTTTGTTGTGTTATCTAACTGAAAAAATAATCTCAAATTCTACATCTTTTACCGTTTCTTGATGCTAAAGTTTTCAAAGTTATGTATAAAATTTTGGTTTGTTTCTATTCAATCTCATTTTTAACCCAAACCATTTTGCCTTTGCTTACCTCTCTCTTTAAGTAAGAGGGGAATAACTAGTATATACTAATGCTATAATAGCTTCTAACCATTTCCATTGATCTACTCATATTGTAGACAGTGGATCTCTTTTGCAATTATAAGCATAAATTATATTATGTATACTAATATCATGATATCTACTGTACAAAATGCAATCTTCCATTCCACTAATTGTTATTCTTTAGTGACCAATGTAACAAATCCAACCCATTGCCACATGTATTAATTTGTTTGCGAATGGGTCCTACTGTCATGTAGTAAGTCAGCTGGTATTTATTTATTCAAATACTGCTATAATAATAATTTGTAAATTCTACTTTTTTATTATTAATATAATAAAATTATATTAATTCCTGTCCAGCATGCTTTTCTGGATACTGTAGGAGGTCTGGCTTTGCACTCTAGAGGTTTTCAGCCTTCTAAGTTTGTTCTCTTTTTTACTCTTGAGTTCTTTCTCCCAGGATGATAGGAAAAATCTATGTGGGGAGAATTTAATGTGCCAGCCATTGAAGAAATCCTCGTGGATTTGGATGACACTGTAGTGACTTAAAAATGAGTCCTATGACATCTAAAACTAGTATGGGAAAGGAAATGTAACTTCAGAATGAGAACTTTCTAGTGATATATCCCCACCACATACAAGGGACACATTTCAGAAGGGAGTTAGCCTACGTGTTGAAAAACAATAGTAATGCTTTGGTTGTAATAGCACTTTTTGGAAAACTGTTACCATGATCATAAATATTCATTACAATGATGGACTAAGATAACAATCAAATACTGAATAATTTTGTAAATAAACAATGACATCTGAAGTTGTATGGTAAAATTAACACAAAACCTGACAGATCTGCATGAAGTTTGACAAAACACTTTTTCAAGGATTCCATTTGCACTCAAACAGAGGTTGGAAAACTTAACCTGCAGGCCATGTCTAGCTGATGTTCCCTTGATATAAATAAGTTTTATTTGGACCCAGGCATGCATTCTATTTTCATTACTGATTATTACTTTCATACCACATGACAGCGAAAAGTAGTTGCAATGGAAAGTATGTCCCACCAAACAGAAAATGTTTACTGTGGGTCCCTTCATGGAGCATTTGTGAAACTCGCTATGAAAGGTTACAGGATAAAATGTAGTAATTAAAGAACAAATAATTCTGGGTGAATAATTCAAGAGAATGTTAGATGAAAAAAGAGTAGCATTCCATGACTAATTAAATACAATTAGAATGCATTCCCTGGCAACTGACATTACAGAAGGCATGATTAACCACATTCTAACTCACGATGGATGCTTGATTTGAAAATACTTTTATTCAGTTAAACCCCATCTGTAGTGGTCTAGTTAAATCCTCAGTTTTTCCCTGTTTTCTGCTTTACCTTTGTGTTTTCAATCCTAATATGTATTAGTGTAGATGAAACCTTGTTATTATTAAGAATACCTTAAGTGTTCACTTGCATTACCAACAATGATTTCCAAACCTACAACCAACCTGATTTGGTAATATGAAAACCTCTCCAGCAGGGATGAAGATATTCCATAGACACACTCATGTCCCTTCCTATCACAATCACAGGGTTGAAAGAGTCCCAAGGTCTTAGAATTTCCTTAGGAACTATGGACTTGGCTAAACAAACAAACAAATAAAAACCCTGAAATCTGGACCCAGACAATGGTGTACCATGTGTTTTGGAAATAGATTTCATACAATTCTGACACCATGTCTGATTCCCCTTGCAATAGAGACTAAAGCCAGGCTGCACAGGGCTGCAGGGCCATACCTTGTCTAGGCCTCATCTCAATCCCAGAAGCAGTCTGGTCCTTGTGCTTTTGCAAGGAAAGAATTCAGATGGCACACAGCAGCAGAGCAAGTGGCAGTTTTTAATTCAGGAAGCAAGGAAACAGGAGTACTCTAGTAGGAATAAGAGTGGGCTGAGCTTAGTTAGCATCAAGAGCCCTAATGCCGGCGTGTCTGAGGCTTACATTTTTCCTTTCTGTGTTATCTATTTTCCTATGCCTTCCCTGGATTGCATGCTTCTAGGAAAGGGGCATGCTCTTCTTGGAAAGCCATTTTACTCAGAATTCAGACTATTTTAAATAGTAGTATAAGATGCAAACTTATGTAAAGAACTTTGTTGCCCCTAACGGTAAAAGTTCACCAAAGTTACTAATAACAGCATCCTGGGCACACTCCCTTAGAGGTTGCTTTGATTTTTTTTTTTTGGAAGGAAGCTAAGATCTCTAGTACCTATTGTTCTCCAAATCCAATTTTTAAAAATTTAAAGTCCTTGTGATGGTCCCCATGGAGTCCTCCAAATCACTATTATCCATGTATCCTGACCTCTGGTCAATCACCATTATTGTCTCTACATTCATATTTTAGTGTGCTGAGCAGGCTCACGTATTGCTCTGTATGTTTTATTTGGGGCTGCATTTTGGAAGTATTTTCTGTTAAGATGCCTTTAAATAATAAAAGTACCAAGAGAATTAAGTTTCGTTTAACTTTTATGTTCAGCTCATGTAATTTACCTCCAGAATTATTTAGTGTTTAGGATGGGAAGAAACTTTATTTTTCAGAATCACATGAAAGCTCAATAAAGTCAAATTTTTCTATGTCAACTGACAAGCAGCTTATGAAGTCAGATTGTCAACATACACATTCAAGAAGAAAACGTCACAAAAAGCAAACTGTTTGCAAATTTCAGTCCATATTTTTTAACTTTACCTCTTCCTTTATGAAATATTTACACTATATATCAAAATTGTTTTGATTATTTATGCTCATTCTAGAACTCAATAATTCATCTGTGACAGAAATCACTTTGGTGTCCAAACTTTTCACAGGAGTTAAAACATCATTAACTATTCACACCTCACTCTTCTGAAGCTGCAGAAGCACCTCAGGGAATACCACCAGAAAATACCCTTTTTCTGGAATGGGGGTTTTTATGGACACAGCCTTGGACCCTGTAACCACCCACACCCCCAAGCTTGGTTTGGCTACCTGTCTCCTATAGATCAATTAAAGAGATGATTAACGCTGATGCACAGATGAAGAAAATTAATTCAATGTGACTTTAGTCAGAACAGAAACAGATAACAGGATCCAAGAACACAAAAATATGCCTTTGATGGACTGACATGAGCTTCGGGTTTAAATACAGGAAGCATAGGGACAAGAAGTATACTTAAGAAAGCAAGCCCTCCTGGCTAGGTGTGGTCTGTTTATTGTCTTAGTTACATTTCCTTTAGAAATTCCCATAACTTGAGGAGATGATGTTTGTCATGTATTTACTTTTGTTACAGGAAATAGCTTTACCTTCCAGAGTGAAAGAGTATACATACAAACATGGGTCTTGTCTTACACACACACACACACACACACACACACACACACATACTTATGACATGTTTGAAGCTAATATCTTCAAACAACCTAATCTCAGAGTGGTTCCAGACAGGGTTACAATGGATAAAGTAAAAAGATTGAGCACAGGGATGCAAGCAAGGAAACAAAAGTCATGTTCTTGGTAGAGATTCACAGAGGATATCAAGAGAAAGGAATGAGGTGATATCCAAGGTCATATACATTCAGACTTTGGGGAAACTCAATGCTATTTTAACACAAAATATGTATCTACATTTGAAAAGAAACTGTTTAGTCTATGCCAATTTCAAAACCAATGTTAACAGGTTCTGTATTCTTGCTTCTCAGCTGGCAGGATGCTTCAACTAAACCAGAGGGTATAGGGCTCTTCATATGCCCCCATAATTTTTCTCTGTGTTTCTATACTGCCTTATGTAATATTCATCATGACAGTAAAAGTCAGTAAAGAGTTACTGAGACAAGTAGAGAACCAAACACTATGTAAAACAGTGGACTCTGTCACCTTTATTCTTAGTGGATATCAAAGCCCACCAAACGCAACAGACTTCCTTGAGGACTGAATGGTCCTGGAGAAGCACACTTGTTTTACCCTGAAATCAAGCAGCTTTTAAACCTAGATAAATAGCTCTCTTCTCTTTTAGAAATAAGAGAGCTAAGATAGGGCTGTGGCAATTCACTCAGGAATAGAGCTGCATAGAATAACTCTTCAGACATGAGCTTTGTTAGGACACAGGGCCTCACAACCACCAGAGCCATGCCTGAGCCTTGAAGGGAGAAAGCTTTGAAAAGATACAGTACATCATAATAAGACCACAAGATGTGGCCTTAACAGGAAAAAGAGACTTCCTTTTATAACAGAGAGAATCATTACTAGGAGGGATAGTGTTGCTGGAGAGCTTTTCTCCAGGTTCCACCAAGCCCCGCAGTCCCATAATCCAAGCATAAAATAATCACTCAGACACTTATATTACTTATAAACTGTATGGCCGTGGCAGGCTTCTTGCTAACTGTTCTTATATCTTAAATGAACCCATTTCTATAAATCTATACCTTGCCACATGGCCCGTGACTTACCGGCGTCTTTACATGTTGCTTGTCCTGGCAGTGGCTGCTGTTTCTCCCCCTCCTTCTTCCTGTTTCCCCAATTCTCCTCTCTCCTTGTCCCGCCTATACTTCCTGTCTGGTCACTGGCCATCAGTGTTTTATTTATATAGAGCGATATCCATAGCAGGATAGCTAAAGTAAGAGAAAGAGAGAGAGAGAGAGAGAGAGAGAGAGACAGAGGAGACAGAGAGAGAGAGAGAGAGAGAGACAGAGAGAAAGAGAGAGCTGCTGGAAACAGGATGGTGGTGGGAGAACAAGGGGAGAGCCTTCAGATAAATTCTGCACAGGAAGGAATTGAGTTGTACATCCCTGCAGGGGGAGGGGCTCGAGGGGTATTCCCCAGTACATGATTTAACCTGGGATAGCCTACTGTGAAGGCCCAAATTACTCAGGGTCAGAGAATCTGAGCTTGCTTACCCAGCAGAGCTGCGTAAGAGGATGTTTCCACCAGAGGCGTGGTTACCAGGTGTTTGGAGGGTGTACACTTGGCTGTACTGTGTGCTTTGATCTAGCAAGGGGGAGTTATTTTGCCCCTCCCCTTTGAAGAATCCGATGGAGCCATTGGGTTTTGATCCAGGTCCTCCTGAAGCTATCGTGTGTTTCTGTCTTTCTCCTCTTTGCTATCTTCCTGTCTAAAAGTTTCTTTCTTATCCCTCTCTTCTCCTTATAGGAACCCTTTAAAAGGTGGGAGTTGGCCTCCCACAGCCTACATCACAAGAAGCCTGGAGTAGCAAGCTGTTAGGTAGACCATAAATTAGGAGCTGTGAAAGGATAGCACACCAGAGTTTCTGAACTCTCAATAAGAGATAGATAGATAGATGATAGATAGATAGATAGATAGATAGATAGATAGATAGATAGATAGATAGATAGATAGACAGAGCACCAAAGGGCTCACTGAAGGGGCATGAAGCCTGATTTCTTGAGGGTCTGAGATCTGATCACTTAGTTTGATTAGTGTTTTAAAACAACAGGCCCATGATTTAACCTTCTCATGTTAACAGGGGAAAGCAGCGTGATTTTAACTGCAGGAGAGACTTTGTCATTCAAGGCAGCATAAGTCCTGTAGGCTAGAGTGCTAGCTAACCACCACAGAAGCTCTCTTAATGTAGCTTGAATGTCCTGTGTCTCATAAACTTGAAGAATCTTGTCACAGTCTCTGTGAGTTCACAGGTGTTGTTCCTGCTGTGATGAAAAAGTCTTGATTCTTTAGTGTCTGCCATCTCCTGCATGGGTCTGCACCAAATGGAGTCCCAGCGCTGAGAGGAGGAGTGGATACAAACCTCTATCTCTCACCCAGAATCTATCTCCAATCATAAGCACTCGCACATGCGATGTTAGTTCTCTACAACTGAATCTCCCTGGGGATACAAACCACTCTTAAGGGCAGGCTCTATACCCAGAAGTAGACAACACATAATAAACTCAATGACCTCCTTGGAAGTTCTTTGTCTCATAATGTTTAGGCAGGGCATTATTTTTAACCTTACATATCTTTGCATATATATTATAGCTTCTAGTTTTGAGTTTTTGTGGTATTCCTTTGTGTACAAAACTGTCTCTGAGTCTATGGGTGCTTCTTTTCCTCTTTTAAAACTCTCTGCTTCTGTTCTTTTGTTTGTCCTATCCAAGTTGGTTTGTTTTGTTTTGTTTTTATTCTTTAGTTGCCTGGTTGTTTTCTAACAAGAGGCAGAGGAAGCCCCTCCCCTGGGCTCCACACTAGGGCCCACAGGCAAGTCAGCTGTACCAGAGGGTAGAATGTTCCTGGAGACTCCAGGGGAGACACCGCCCACTGCCCACTAAACCTGTTTAAGCCTGCCCAACAACCCCAGGTTGCACTACCACCTGTGGGCCCCATATCCAGGCCTTGTACTTTGGAAGAAGTCTGGCTTTACCAGAGGCCAGGCAGGATCTAGGAACCCCAGGTAAGACATATAGATTAACAGAAATGGGCTGAGTTTAAGTGTAAGAGCTAGTCAGTGGTAGGCATGAGCTAATGGTCAAGCAGTTTAATTAATATAAGCTTCTGAGTGATTATTTTATAAGTGGTTGCAGGTCCTTGGGACTGGGCAGAACCAGAGAAAACCTCAGCTACAGTCATGAGTGTGGACAGTTACATAAATACTACTAATAGTGGAAAGAAAATGGGATGCAGGGGTTCCATTTCTGAGAAGCACTTGCACATTTAGAGTGAGCCACTTTGCATGCAGTTGCCCAGCATGCAAACCCTGCTGCGCAAATGAAGGTAGTCTGGCATGGAATCATTGATTAACCAGGAATGATCTGATTTGCATAGCTCACATTTGCATGGGAGAGACTGCATAGCTGGACATCACTTGCACAGATCCTCATGGTAATCTATGACTGGACATTAAGCACTCTTGACCTACAAAGGAAGATGCTTTAGCTGTTAAATGTGGCATTAAAATATGGATACATTGTTGTGGGTATTGTTCTATATAAATAAAACACTGATGGCCAGTGACCAGGCAGGAAGTAGGTTGCCAGGCAGGAAGTAGGTGGGACGAGGAGAGAGGAGAATTCTGGGAAGCAGAAGGCTGAGGAGGGAGACACTGTAGCCACCACCAGGAGAAGCAGCATGTAAAGACACCGGTAAGCCACCAGCCACGTGGCAAGGTATAGATTTATAAAAATGGGTTAATTTAAGATAAAAGAACAGTTAACAAGAAGCCTGCCACGGTCATACAGTTTATAAGTGATTATTTTATAAGTGGATTGTGGGACTGCAGGGCTTGGGGAACCTGGAGAGAAGCCCTCCAACAACAATACATGATCATGCATCTTGAATCTCATAACTCCTAGGGGGAGACAGGAGGCAGAGGAATGAAAATCATCAGGAGCTCATGGAACAGCTACCCTAGGGAACCCTGGGCAGAAGCAGAAACAAGAAGAAAGCACCTCCTCCAACAAAGTGGACAGAGAACCAGACTGCTGAAAGTTGTCCTATTCATATTACATGGACACTAAAATAAAATAAATAAAAAAAACTTTAAGAGATCATACATCGGTAGTCAAACTGAACTTGAGTTCCTGATTCTCCTGCCTTAGCATCAACAGTAGGATTTGCTCCCAATGGTGTTACCTAAATCGAATTTGTGAAGCATTTCTTCCAGATTCCTTTGAATGGAAGCAAGAGTCAGATGAAAACTTTACCAGTAAAGTAGCATCCTCTGATCCTATGCTGAGATGATGTACCTGGTGAGTTCTTCCAAGCTTTATTTTTTTTTAAGTTTTTTTTTGTACAGAGTGCTGTCCTTCTCTTTGGTACATAAGTCCACTTCCTCATGCATTACTTAAAGTCTGTATTTTCGAAAGTAGTGAAATTTCTCACAGTAGGAAGCTGAGTTTTCCTGAAGTAAAAAGATCTATAACATAAGCTGTGTAAAAAAGCTCCATTTCTCCTACAAGCTCAAACCACTTAATGAATAAAACATGAAGCTCATAAAGAACTGTGCATTGCCCTTTAGCTAGGAACTTCAAAACTTTTGTTTGGAAAACGTTGTTTGTTCTAACTCTTCAGAGGAACAATTCTGGAAATTTATGTTCTCTCTAACCCTTTCATTTCATTTCAAACATTGCCTCATTTAGTTATACTTCACTGCAATTCATAAAAAACACACAAATTATTGAATTTATATGCATATACAATATAAAAGAATAGACTCTTATCTATATCCACTAATGTTCTGCATATACTAGTAGTCCTAGAAATGGATACATTTTTAGGGGTTGTATAAGCATCATCTGTGAAATATATAATATGATGATTAACAAATATTTTCCATCTATTTTAAACTTTGAAAAGATTAAAAATCAGAACCATACTATTGGCATATGATTGTAATGAAAACTATTATTCTAAAAACTGATTAAACTCTAAAAAGAGAAAAGGACTCTAACATTAATGTCTGCTCCTACACAAAATCTCCTTGGGCTCATCAACTCTGACAGCTTTACTAGGCTCCATTAAACATTAGTTAAATTAGCCATAACTTTTTAACATTATTGGCTAATTGCTTTGTGATTCTCCGGTGTCTCCAGAGCATAATAAAACTTTGTATTGACACAATACCCTTTACTTCAGAGTGTGATCTTTGAGCATCTAAATCCCCATTGTTGACCTGTGTTTCCACTGCCTTGTGACCTTCCTATAGACTCATATATATTTGAAACCTTTAAAAATGGAGAGTTAATTGTAGGCTTCCTTTATAGATAGAAGTACTACTGCAAAGGAGGGAAAGTGATTTGAAAATTATGATCCTTAAAGAATGCAGTTTACCTACAAAATAATTAATAACTTGTGGATGCTGCCATGTAAAGTATTTACCACATATTATTTTACCTATTATTTAGAATTCTAGATAGATATACTTGAAATTATACTCTTTGAATTGAAAGAGAAAATATGTACTTATGATTAAATTGTGTCTATACATTATTTTTAGTCTTTCAAAATTATCAAGGCAAATGATACAATATTTCCTAGTTTGGACACCTCAGTGAGATTCATTATCTCTTCAACAACATTAAATATTACTGGGTGTGTTAAATTATTTAGGAAAATGAAACATGTATTTTCTACTGGCAAAATTAGTATGTTAAATATTCAGATAAACCAACAATATATATTTTGTTTTTAAATAACTTCCAATGTAAATTAATCTATTTGTTCTTTTTATGATGTTTTATTTATTTTCTGTTATTGTTGTTATTTGTGGGGTATAAAGGGTTGATTTCAGGGGTCTGAACTTGTTTGGCTAATGCTCTATCACCAGGTTCAATCCCTAATACTTGATCACGCCTCCATACACCTAAAAGTATTTAATGTCCTCTATACAGGAAAGAAAAATTTAAGAACTTCAAAGAAAGCAATACCTGAATGAGTTCATGATCCACAAAGCAGTGAGGCAACACTGATGATATCCAAAAGTAAATATCTCTTGAGGTCTTCAAATGTGCTATGAAGAAAACTTAATGAAGGGCCACACTGCAGTGACTGAAGGAGCTACCCAGATTTGTCCATTTTGAGCATTGTGCATTTATTAAATAACACACTGTACCCATACTTGCAACAAATAAATTTTCAAAATAATTTTTGTAGCTATAATTTCTATCTCTTTAAATAATATTTTGAAAACTTTAAATAACAAGAAATAACTCTGTATATCATTACTATTTGCAAGATACACCATAATTCTTTTATGATAAAATATAAGTTCTTTTTAGTTATTTTCTATCAATTACATAAATGTCAGATAGATTGAACATGTGCATTGAACAGATTCCTGGAGTTAATTTGATAGGTTCAACAATATGTAGATTAAGAATGCCTTTACAGTACTCTACATCAGTCAAATTTTTTCAAAACTCTTTATTGACATTGAAAGGTCTTGTTAGAGCTACTTTCTCAGTCTTTCATAGATGATATAGTGAATTTCTTTCTTCCACTCTTTTTTATAAGAATAAGTTTTGCTAATGTACTGTTTATTGTTTTATGAGATTTGGATTCTTATAATGCAAGTGATATAAGAGTAGGATGGGCACACATAGATTTATACACATAGTAAACAGCCAACAAATAGTTATGAAATAAGTGTATTGGCCAGGCAAGGTGGTTCAGCAGGTAAAAGCACTTTGTATGTCAAAATAAAAATATTAAATCAAATTTAAAGAGACAAAGCAGTAAGTCATACATACAGATTTATGTATAATTTGTAATATATTATTGATAATGTGATTTTTTATTATATATCTTAATTTTTAGAGACATTTACTTATACTAAAATCATTTCTTGACAGATTCAATGCAGTCTTTCTCTATATAATTACATCTATAGAAAAATATAATTAAGAAATGACACTAAACTTTGACTAAAGCATCAAATGATATAATGAAACAAATTAAATAAAAAGATGAGACTACCTCAAAAATTTTTAAATGAGAGGAATAACATATCCAAAACACTTAAACATGGCACCAGTATCAAATCTATAGTCAAAGTATGCACAAAGAAATTATTAGCTTATCCTGCTATATTGTCTGTGAGTATATGGACAAATGAGTACAGTTATTTTCATATGCAGATAAAATAACAATTTTGAGTAATTTCTATAAGATACTCCAGTTACTTCCTTTGAATCACAGGATTTTCAAATAGAAAATTGAGATATTTTTCTAATACATAATGCAATTTTCTGAGTTACTTGATTTCTCACTCAAAGCAGAATTTCAGATAATATTTATAATGAAATTATATGTATATACATTAATCCAATCCATGAATTTATAGAAAATATGTTATCTACTAGAGCCATCAAGTATTCAGAATCAGTCATGAGGTTATCATTTCAGTGAGAAATCACAAATGAAAAGATATATACTTTTATTTAACCCATAAACATATACAAGTAATTGGTTTTAGATTTTGTTGTATGTGTGCTAGATGCCCCAGTTATAATCGATACAGCAGATCTTATTTCAATAGGATGAGAACATATAGTTTGTTCCAGTATGAAATTAACTATTTTATTTACTTATGTTCTTTAATGCCAATATTTAGAAGATAGAGTTAAGAAATCAAAATAGAGCTTATTACAAAATTTAAAATACATTACAATCATTGAAATAGTAAGTGTTAAGTACTATGGGAATTTAAAACCTGTAATCATTAAATCCAATTGTCTCCCATACATAGGAAAAACATATTCACTCACTCATAGTTTAAAATCACTAATAAGATAACACTTTGGAATCTACGAGAGTAATGAAACTTCCTGGGTCATCAGTGTCAGTGACATGATAAAAGTGATTATACACATAAATTCTAGTCCTATTCAATCTGCCTAGTCAGAATACTTAGGTGGAAGGTGCATCGGTGGTGCATTATGAGTTTTGCAACTATTACACAGGAAAAAAAATTAAGACCCTTTAAAACTGAACACAGTTTGCCTAGGTCAATTACTCTGCTATTGAGAAAAAGTGAAATTATAAAATCTTTAAGTTAATGGGTGGCACTACAAACAATCATTCTGAATAAGGTAACTCATACCCAGAAAGAGAAACTTGGCATGCTTTCTCTCATTTGTGAAATAATTTGAATGTGTTCTTCATTTGGAACACCCACTGAAGTCAAGAAATTACCAATGGACCACAAGGGGAGGTTTTCAAAGCAGGTGACATAGAACGTACTTGTATAAAAGGATAAAAAAAGAATAATGGGAAAAGAAGTATTAAATTGAAGTGTTGGAGTAGAGGGCAGTGCAGAGGAAAGATTATGGCAAGGGATTAAATAATGCTAGAGATTTTTAGATATATAGACACCTAATACTATACATTCACACACATACAAATGCACATCATATATATAAATTAAATATGTATATGAATTAAAATAGAATTATTCTATAACAGGATATCAATACTCCTATTAGATAAAAGTCCCAGTTCAAGGACTACTATTTTTTCCCTTTAGGAGTTGTAAGGCAGTGAGTTTCTATAGACCATTCCCTCTGCAAACAATGCTGGTCCTTGCCTTTGCTCTTGATTACTCTCCAGAATCTAGTGATAAGACCCAACTGCTTAAGTAACCACATGCTTGAGTTACAGAACATGATGCATCAAGCTGGTTCTCACCTGGAAGCTTCATCTTACTGACTACATTTCATACTACTGGAAGGTGTTGTACATGCTACCAGGGAAGAAAAAAAAATGATCTACCATACCTAGTTGTGAACTCTGTGATTTATAGTAATGGCAGCTCTGCTGCCAACACATGTCTACTGGTGCAGTAGTAGCACAAATATCATAGAAGTAACTACTCATGTTTTGTTAGGATTCAAGTGTGGTTCCATAAAATGAAATCCCTATCTGGCATCATTACAAGGCCACAATCTGCTGCTAGACAAGTCATAGCCTCTAGAGGAAAACCAACTACTACTACTCTAGTAAATAGAAGTAAACCAACACTCAATGACTTATTGTTGTACCCATAGATCAGTAAGGATTTCAATCCTCCACTGAGAAGTTTCTGTTTGCACACATAGTGATTTGACACAAAGATGAACAACTGGCCAAGGTACTTCTGCCTACGAGTAAAGAAGGCTCAGTACTAACAGGAGTATATGTATACTCTCCCCAAAGTACAGAAATCATTGTAATAGAAGCATGAAAAGAGTAAAAAAGGGTGACATAGTGGATGACTACAAGGAAATAAGATATTATGGAAAGAGAACAGCACCAGTTCACAATGGAATTCTCAGTGGTTGGGACAGCACGCACAAAACTGCCAGCTTATGGTAGACCAAATCTCATCAAGAAGATGAGGTTTGAGATGAACTCCCATCTCAATCTATTTTAGCAATTGGCCGTGCTCAGCTCCTGGGAAAAGTGGAGATATATTTTGTTGAATACCATAGCCACATGTCAAAGAATATTAGGGTAGCACAAACTGATTAAGAAATTGGATTTTAAAAGGACACAAAATTTGGGTGGGTGGAGATAAAGAGTTGGGAGATGGGGGACAATTATGTCTAAAACACATTTTATTAAACTCAAAAGAACATTTGTAATTACTCATGTGATTTAAGCTCATTGTGATGTGTCTATACACGTATACCGAAATGGATCAAAATAAAGTCTTTTCTATACCATTTTTCCAATTCTTTTCAACCTAACTTACCTATTTTTATTGAATTACTTTGGTCTTTTGGATCCATTTGCTTGTTCGCCTTCTGCCAATCTCATGTCACCAAGGCTGATCAGAAAAAGACTGTATAATTAGACTGACTTTACTTCCAAAGTGATAAGATCATAGACAATACCATTATGCCCAATTTTGGCATATTTAAAATTGGCAAATTTATAATTGGCAAGCTAACAAATGGCATCATGTTAAAAATTTTCCATTATGTTTTATGAACCCAAACAAATTTAAAGATTAGAATTATAATTGTTTCCCAATTTTTCCATTTTAATTTCCAAATAGGTATATGTAATTGACCTCAAACACATTCAAAGTAAGACATTAAAATACTAACTATATTTATCCCTTGTGAGGTAGCTTTATTTCCATTATGCATTAGTGAAGGAACTTACACTTGCATATTCTACTTCCATAGACAGAATAATATATTATTAAGGAGACAGCCAAGCCTTAGCCACAAAAAAGAACTTTATACATTACCTGTACAGAGAATTCCTTGCGTATTAATGAGTGCCTTTGAGATTCAAAAGTATTGAATGAAATGCTTATGTGTACTTGAACATGGTTCATTTATAGATAACAAAATAAAAGTCCTTAGATTTTGTGTGGCACATGTTCTGTTGTTTATCAATAAATCCTATGTAGTTACAAAAATTTTGCTTAAAAACTTGCATTCTCACTTTAAGGGTGATAGCTTTCTAGATCATGGTTCTCAACCTGTGTATCATGACTTATTTGGGGATTGAACTACCTTTTTACAGGGATCACCTAATAACATTGGAAAAATACAGATTTTATATTACAATTCACACAAATTATGGTTATGAAGTAGAAATGAAAATAAGTTTATGGTTGAGGGTCACTACCCTGGAAGAAACTATATTAAGGCGTTATAGCATTAGGCAGATTGAAAAGCACTGTACTAGATGATTTTTCTATTGTACACAAATATTATTCTAATGTTTGCAGTGAGCTTTCAATTATTTATGTAACTTTTAATATTAGCATATTTTATAAATCTTTGTTCCATATTAATTCCTTATTCCCAATGACTTTAGAGTTTGTCTACCATTTCTGATATATATTTTATACTGTCTTATAGCTTAGATACTTCATTATACTATGTTGTCTACACATCTTCATTAATATTTGTACCTAATATATTGTAAACATGTATATTCATTAACTTCAAAAGTCTACTGAACAAAATACATGCTATATCTCGTTAGATTATAGCAACTATTTGTAAGTTTTAAACTGCTTTGTAAATATATGTGTGAGCTAAAAGAAGTTACTATAAGACAAAATTAACCCTTAGAAAAAAGTGAGGTGTTTTAGATTACACAATTTACTTAAAGTTATATTCATGTTTGAATGTTTTGATTCCAAAGAAACATAAACTTAATGAATTTATGCAATATGTAAATTATGACTCATCCCACAGATTAGCTGCAATCAAACGTTACTTTAGAACATATAGAAATATCAATCTTGAGACAGAATACATGACAGTTGAAAAATTGAAATGACAAAAAATTATTGTCAAAAGTAGTTGAATAAATAGTAATAAATCTGCAGAATGGAAAATGTACATATTTTCACTATGATACAGTGTTTATGTATTGAAGAATATTATTGAGGAAATAATGAAAATACATAAAAAATGCATATGGTATGAACATTTAGTGTTATACAAGAGTATCGAGGAAGCAATAATAGAGTGTGGGTGGGTGTAGCTAGAGTTTTCCTGCCTTGTCAACAGTCAGGACAAATCTTTGTCACCCGCCAGTCCCACAGCCACTCAGACCCAACCAAGTAAACACAGAGACTTACATTGCTTTCAAATTGTATGGCCATGGCAGGCTTCTTACTAACTGTTCCCATAGCTTAAATTAATCCATTTCTATAAATCTATACCTTGCCATGTGGCTCGTGGCTTACCGTCATCTTTTCATTCTGCTTTGTCCTGGTGGTGGCTGGCTGTGACTCCTGCCTTCCTGTTCTTTTATTTCTCCTCTCTATTAGTCCCGCCTATACTTCCTGCCTAGCTACTGGCCAATCAGGTTTTATTTATTGACCAATCAAAGCAACTTGACATATAGACCATCCCACAGCACAGCCAAGTGCAGACCATCTCAGACACCTGCACTCAGGCCCGTGGTCCTAATCATCCTCTATGCAGACCTGCTGAGTAAAGCCATGAGGAACCCAAGAACGGGCTCCCACAGGACATACAGAACATCCCACAGCAGGTAGGTGCCTTTTGGTTGGCTACATTTACATGCTCTCATCACCAGCTTACCATAGGCCTTCCTTTGTTAAGTAGCATCTCTGTAAACCCATGTCTGCCTGGTCCAAGGCAGTTTAAAGTTTGCCTGTAGCCTTATGCTTTCTGCTCATGAATTGTTGAGGTATCTTGACTGTATGTTGATTGCTTTATTCTCAAAATAAGGTACATCAGAGATGAGGTAGAAGATAAATAAACCTGTGTCATGATAAACATATATAGGTATCCTCAATATCATTGTCACTAGAAAGCTGCGGGAAGAATGAAGAAATTAATGGTAGTAGAAATTATTCATTTCATATGAAGAGATTTGAATTATTACTTAAATCTGGAAAAATCTCCACTTCTGTCACACTGTTTGACTACCATCCTGCAAATTATACTGTTGGTGATTTTGTAGATCTTTTGACACAAAATGAAGTTTTTATTCCTGCTCATCTTCTCTGGGCAGATAAACTACTGATACTCTACTGTCTAGAAAACCTGCAACAATCCTGAAGAAACAGATTCCTTGTGAGGTAAAAAACAGGGCATCTGGGATACCTGTGGAAAAACTAGAGCAAAGCTTGACTCATATCTAGAAAATAAAAGTCTGTAGTCTGTGATACTACTTTTCACATGTTTTCATTTTATGAAGGGAAATGTATCACAAATGACTTTAATTAGTGTCATTTCTGTCAATGTCAGCAAAATTGGAGAGGGAGGATTGGAACTTGTATAAATAAAATATGACACAACTGGCAGTGAATAAGCTTGGAGCCATGGTTAATACTGGTACTGGAGAGCTAAAGCAACACTTTGATTAAGAAATTAAAGTCACAGTAAAGGGCCAGCATGAAAACTTGCTAGAAGTACTTGTCTTCTGAATAGACAGTGTTGACTTCTGCTCAGTGTGTGCTTACATGGCCAGTGGTTGAATGATACACACACAGAATGACTCAGATGGCACATGAGATGCAAGCATGCTTATTGCAATAAATAGCATCAGTTTTTTTAAATGAAAACCGTCATATTCATTGAGATATAAAAAGTGCAAACATCTGACTGAACAAGACTTTAATACCAAAATATCTTACTTTGAGCTTTCATGGATTTCTACCAAGTTTGAACAAGCAAGTTCAGAATAATTGTGAACACATCAGCATGTTCACTTAAGTTCACAAGTAGCTATAACACCTGAATTGCACATCTACAATTTTGACTAGGTTTTATTAGAAATAATAACTGGACTTCTCTCTGTGGAGGAACACATTGGATCTTAATCACTCCTGGATATCTTAGGACTTTGAAGAAGAACAGAAGAACTCAAGGCTATATAGATAAGAAGCTAAAGGAAGCAGACTCTGATTCTGTTGAAGCTATGCACTTTGTTGGTAGTCAATGCCTGCCTTGAAATGGAAAATGAGAGGCCAGTTATAAAAAAATAAGTAACATAAGTAACTACTACAGGAGATGGTTAAAAAGAAGAGAATATGTGTGTGTATTTATAAACTGTGGTTCTAGAGACTAAAAAAGTACTTAACCTCTGACCTTCCCTAGACTATATTTTTCTTAAATAATCTTTAGGTTTATTGAGGTAATATGACGCAATACACTGGTTAATTAATGCATATGTTGAACACCTAAAAAGTGTTCAGTACAACTGCATAGATTGTGTCCATTGTTTGTTTCATGGGTTTGAGTTCTAATGAAGCCCCTCCCTCAAGACATGTGGCATTATTTAGTGGTTTCTAGGAGAAGGAGTATGTAAAGCTTTACCTGTTCCTAAGAAGTGATATGCATTTGATCACTCTCTTTGTTGGTGTACTATGTACAAATTGTTCATGCTTATTTAAATAATTCCTCATTATGCTTTTGTAAATAACTGCTCACCCATGCTCCTTTAACCCCAATTAAACCCATTGCTTCACAAGATAGACCTGGACTAAAAATTAGAAATAGTAGAAAAACAGTACTCCTTAACATGAGTAGAAAGAGAAGAAGAAAAGTAAGAGATAATGTGAACACATGAACATACACATGCATATACATGTGCATGTACACACACACACACACATCTTCAAAACCGAAGACTTATTTTGATATCTTAATAAAAATAATTGAATTGACTTTTCATATAATCGATGGTGTCTCTGGGTGTAATCAAAAAAAGGACATATCTAGAAAAGATATTTAGAAACGAACTAATTTTAAGCTACATTTACCTAGTAGTTGTTTGTGGAACAGTCACTGCCACAGGGCAAAGGGATCTGTGGGAGTTCAAGGCAAGATGGATCTACATAGTGAACAGATCATTGGGGGCAATGAAGTGAGATGCTGCCTCAAATCAAACCAATGAACAATGAAACAAACAAATTCTCTACAGGCATTGGCCTTGCAATGACAGGGCCTCCAGATGGCCAGCCACCTCTAATCAGGCAGGGATCAAGGATCTTGGTTTCTTTATTGTCTGGAAACCCTTACCATTCTCTTCTAATTAAGGGCAGAAACATGAAATTTAAAGAAAACAAAACAGATTCTCAAAATCCAGATTCACTAGTGTAGTAGTGTATGTTACCTCAAATAACATTTCTACATCAAACTTAAGATATCATAATTTGATTGGGAAAACAGGGAAAGGACTTTGGAATGACAGCCCCACACCACAATGTTTCCACCACGGATCTATCTCGGGAACTTCCATTGCTCCCCAACATCTCTCAGATTACTTTTTTTAAAGGATTTTTAATGCAAATAACACACTATTATTTGACTAAAGGTATTGATATATGTGGTAGTTTTAATATATTGGTCCTCCATAAGCTCATAGGGAATGGCACTATTAGAAGGCATGGCCTTGTTGAAGGAAGTGTGGTCTTGTTGGAAGAGGCTGGATGACACACACCTTGAATCCAGACCTTGAGGCTGGAGGGCACACTTTTAATCTGGGCCACACCTTCTGAAGGAAGTGTGTCACTGTGGGGCTGGGCTTTGAGGTTTCATATACTCAGGATACCACCCAACAAATCAGTCAATTTCTTGTTGCCTCTGAGTCAAGATGTAAGGACTCTCTGCTTGAGCACCACATCTACCTGCGCATCGTCATTCTCCCCACCATGATAATTAATTGAACCTCTGAAACTGTAAGCAAGCCACTCCATTAATGTTTTTTTATGAGTTGCCATGGTTATGTTGTCTCTTCACAGGAATAGAAACCCTAACTAAGATAATACATTGTGCTCACATTTCTGTTTTTCTGTCTTATCCTTCAACTGTTGCTTTTGTTGTTGTTGTTTGTTTGTTTGTGGTTTTTTGAGACAGGGTTTCTCAGTGTAGCTTTGTGCCTTTAGACCAGACTGCCCTTCAACTCAGAGAGATCTGTCTGCCTCTGCCTCCCAAGGGCTGGGATTAAAAGCATGCACCACCCCTGCCTGGCTGGCTCTTTTGTTTTTTAAAGAAGACTAATGCTCCATTAGTTGACGCTGGAAAATAGGTGAATTCTCAAAAAAATCACGTAGAGAGTACTTTAGAGATCAAGAAATGACACTCATTTCTGTTCAAGAATTCCAGAAGATTTGATGATTTAGCAATTTGTAAAATCAATTCATTCATTTATTTTTAATAACCAAGATATCTTCCTTAGTAACTGATTATTTAAATTTATATATTATACTACTAGAATAATGATTATTAAAACAATAATTCTACTGATTCCTTAGGAAATCTTTAGGAACTTCATTCAACATGAAACACACTTCATTGATTTTATTATCTGTGTCAACTACTTGAATCTACAAAGTCCTATTGAACTAGATTGTGAATGTACAGTTTGCTTCAAAAGGCTTATTTTTACCTAGAGGTAAGATTTCATTTTCACACTGCCACCATCATTCTTGAGTTTTATCTAGCTTGAATGTCTGTAGGTCTTGTCTAGGCTATCCCAATCACTATTGTTTTTTATGTGTGGCTGTTTCCTTGTATTCACTGCATTTTCTGCCTCTTACAGTCTTTCTACTCCATTTTTCTGTAATGATATTGGGCTAGCCCTTCAACGTAGGCTGACCCTTCAAGGTGACAACTGTAGCTTTCATATCTCAGCATTTCTCAATCATTGGAGAAATATTTGAGAAGATGCACAAAAAGACACATTTGTAAGCATGGTCATGGTCTTCTTTGAAAGAGTCTCACACATCTTTGTGCTAATAATGGGCACATATAGAATTCCGATGTGTTTGTAGCAAGTATCTTTACATATTGGCTGAAGAACCTAAGTCAGATCATATGTTCTTAAGAGGAACCTAGTAAGTCATCCCTGAAAGTGAGGCATTAGTCAAAGTGACTTTTTCTGATGCCAGTGAATGAGGCTGCATGCTCTTGAATGCTCTTATTGAATAACACCCTTGTTGATGGGTTATATTTCCTTTATTGCTTATAGATGTTTTATGTAGTAGAGCTTCCAAAGAAGAGGGCAGGATAAGACACAGCAAAATGGTTCTTATTTAAATATTTATGGTGTTGGCCTAACTCTTCAGAATCAAAACTAAAACAAATTTGTTTTAAAATGATGAGATAAAAATTTTTCTCTAGGAAAAAAATCATATAATTATTACTTTTTCATGTATTGAGTTTCATTTTCTCTCTTAAAATTAAAAGGAATTAGCAGTTTTTATTTTATACATAATTTTTTCTGCAATTAATTTTTGGCTTTCTGTGTTGATCAAAAGGATTTACATTGGTGGTAACAAAGACTGTTCATTTTTACTTTATATACCCATTCAATTACATTACAAGAGAAAATTCTGCAAAGATTTTTGTATTCCACCACTCAAAAATGGTGAATTTTGAGTTTCTTGTGGTGAGTATTAATTTGTTAGTCATTATAATTTGTCTTAGGTTTTCTTTTCATTGTTGTTGCTGTTGTTTTGAGATAAGTTTTATCTGTACAATAGCCCTAGCTGTTCTGGAACTTGTTTTGTAGGCCAAGATGGCCTTGACTCACAGAGGTCCACCTCTCTTGAAGTGGTGGGATTAAAGGTGTAAACCACAACTGCCCAGGTTCTTAGGTTTTCTAAAAGCAGTGAAATACTACTTTATGAACAACAAATTAAATTACCTTAAAAATTTCCCATCTGTCACTTTACACACACACACACACACACACACACACACACACACACACACACACACGGAGAGAGAAACTTTTCACAGCTCATTAACTATTTACAGTCTCTATTGAAATGATTTTTAATTCTTGCTTGTATATATCCTAATGCATTAGACATGAATATACTCTATCTCAGCACCAGTTATATAAGAAAAATCACAATGTATGGTTTTAAAAGAGGGCATTTTATTCAAGAGTTACAAGTCTTAGATTTGGTACAAAATTATTGTTTTGTGTCTTGGCTGAATTGCTTTTTTGTAAGTTATAGAATATAAAGTTTGAATTAACTTGCACTGTGCCATTTGCCCATCAAAACATGCTGAAAAAGCATTTCCTTCTAAGCACTGACAGCACTGACAGACACTGTGATGGGAATACTGTGCTTGTATACCATCTGACAGTCAATGTATTTCAAAGTGCATGCATTTTTTATTCAGAAAAATGAGTCATAACTGAATCTAATTAGAGCAAAAAGAACATATACTGGATTATTTGAGACAAGAACACCATCTACAATACTAAGATTGAAGAGATTACAGAAAAAAATTAACTAAATAAGAAACATTACCAAGGGCATACTTAGGAGGCTATTATAGACAGAGAAGTATTCTGGGAGAATAAGATAAGTGGAAATGTACAGATTCAGTAAATGTTAAGAAAGACATTACAAAGGAAAGCAGAGATTTGGGACCACTTTAGTTAGCTTTGTTATCTGAACAGCAATTAGAGAGGACTGTTTGGGTTGCTTGCATTGTATATGCTGTGCAGTCCTATGAAATGGAGAGATCACTGCATACATTGGAAGAAGCAGTCTCAGTACCTGCACTATCTCTAGCTTGTGGCAGACCTCATCTCCACTAAATTTAAATGTACCACCTTAAATACAAACAGAATTATCCAGAACCAGAGAAATTATATCTCTTACCTCTCTGCCCAGCCAGCACAATTACAACTGACTTTCTTACAAAATAAAATAATCAAAATAATTGACAGCTGAGCTGCAGCTAGAAAAGTCCAAGAAATTTTGACTTCAAAGGCTCAAAAGGGCCCTGGAATAATCTCCTTGTGAATGAAAAATTCCTGATTGTGTGTTCTGTCTTTTGTTTTTTGAATGTGTGCTCATTTCTTTTGGTTCTGCTATGTAATAGCATCACAAATGATAAACATTTTTGCTTCAGACATATGCTATAAAAATGCTTATGAGCAAGTAAAATAAGCTTGACTAAAAAGTTTTATTTTAAACATATATGGAATATCAATAATTCTACTCTGCTAATTTAGCATAAATGGGATAAAAGTATAGTTATATGTAATTAGTGAATTTGAATTCATCATGTGGAGATATCCTTGTTATAAATCATCTGTTATTCAATAAGTTATTTAGATTTTGTGTATATAGATACATACTAGTGTAAGTTAAAATAACTTGTTAAAAACGTTTAAAACTGTAACCAACTCTTAACAGCTGACACAGGGAGATAGCTATCATCATATTATTTACAACTTTGAAACTTCCAGGTATCAAATCAAACAGTTCTTTTCACACAGATAGATACTAGAAGTGAAACCTTGATTTATAGCTAGACATGGCTCAGTCTTGTGGTTAACAGAGCTTATCAATGCTCCCCAGTACGATTTTATATTTATGTTTCAATAAAAGCCATAGCCTATAGCTGAATGGAACATTTCAAATAAGATTTCAAATGACTTCTGCACTCTCTCTTTGGAGAATTATGAGACTAATAACTGAGAAAAGATGTTTGTTTGAGAGGGTCCAAACAGCGTCTGCAATAAGATTAAAAAGACAAGAAAGTAACAGGCTTCAATTGTTTGACACCAGAACAGAGATAGAAAATAATTCATCAGCAAAATCTTCCACCATTTAAATGAAATGCATATCTATAAAAACACATATATTCATAATACTCATAAATTGGTGTAGAGAATATGCATATGAATATATTCTATATTTGAATGTATTTTTATATGTTCCTTATAATTTTTTCCCTTTAAATATAATTTTGGGGTTTTGATTATATCTGGGTATGTGTGAGCTTGGATGGTTTAATGCACATGAGTGCAGTGGACTCAGAGGCTGAAAGAAGTAGTGATGTCTTTTGAGTCTCCCTACATAGGTGCTGGTCACCAAACAGGACTCTGCAAGAGTAGAATATACTTTTAACTCCTGAAGCATCTAGCCAGCCCTAACTCTCAGATTTCAGATATGTAAATTTGGAACAAATTCATGAATCAAGCAGAATAAAATCACTAAATCGCATGGCTGTACAAAATATTTCAGAATATTTTCCATTTCATACAGAGTCCAATATACTGATGCACACATGTATGTATAATTTTAAAAATTTACCAGATCTGGAATATACTGAAGATTTCCTACATTCTGGCAGTAACAAATGTTCGTCAAAATTTCATTTTTACATAAAAATAAAGAAGCACATCTCTCTATCTAACACGACTTTATTATCAGCAAAGGTTTGGGTTGTTTAGTTATCCTCTGGGCCTTGGTCAAAATGAAAATTGTTGTGTAATCTCCGATGTAAGCAATATCTTATTAAAAACTCCATGTGATTATCAGCAGAACACTTCGCTAAATAGGATGTCCCAGAAGCTCATGGCTGCCTCTTGTCCATTTTTTTAATTTATTTTATTTTACAATACAATTCAGTTCTACATAAGAGCCACAGATTCCCTTGTTCTCCCTCTTCCTGGCCCCCTCCCCTTCCCCCCAGCCCACCCCCCGAGTCCCACCACCTCCAGATCAAGGCCACCCCCGAGGACTGAGATCGACCTGATAGACTCAGTCCAGGCAGGTCCAGTCCCCTCCTCCCAAATTGAGCCAAGCGTCCCTGTATAAGTCCCAGGTTTCAAACAGCTATCTCATGCAGCGACCCCAGGACCTGGTACCACTGCCTAGATGCCTCCCAAACAGATCAAGCCAGTCAACTGTCTCACCTATTCAGAGGGTTTAACTCTTTCCCCAGGTCTGACCTGAAGATACTTCCTTGGTTTCAGTAATGGCTCATTTCCCCAACACCACCTGTAGAAGCTGATTCTGCCCTCTTTCCACCCTGGATTGAACTTTCTTTATAACTAAGAGCTGTGTCTTTCCATGGACTGATTGACTCTTTATCCCTCTTCTCTCCCTCCATTTCTCTTCCTTTTCTCTATCTCTACATCTTCATCCTCTTCTTCCCCCTGAACTCCCTCCTTCACCCCTTCACACCCCTCTTCATCCAAGAGATAACTAGGACTTCTAAGTGTATTGAAGTGTCCCTGTTTGTAAAATATACCCGAATTTTTGATAAAATTAAAGACATTTTATTAAGCCAATCAAATGGGGGGCAAAAAGTAAAATTCAAAATGTGTCTAGACTCACTAATGGAACACATGTACAGGATTTCCACAAGCTTTAAAGATCCTGTTTTTGGATGTCTTTAGAAACTGCTAAATACAAAAATAAACAATTTAAATAATTTCAAATATTAATTTAAATGTTTAAATGATGTCAACCAATTGATATGTAAAAATTCAACCCCCAAATTACTAATGTCACAATGTTTGCAAACTCATGAATCAAATTTTAGGTCAAGTAATTAAATTAGCATATTGTAAATGTAAAAGCCATACATAGAAACTTTGAAATATTAATTTGGTGCTATATATTTAATAATTAATAGCATCTTTTTCTTAAAAAACCCATTCCAATGGATTAAGTGAAACATTAATTTTACATACTATAAAACTGAACAAGTATAAAACAATAAATAATCCAAGCTTTGTCTTCATATTATCTCTGTTTATAAATCATGATGTTAATAATATCAGAGAAACTTTTGTTTTTTGTATTGGTTCATAAATTACAAAAACACATATCAGTCCTCCTATAAGAATTTGCACTGTTGATTATTTTCTCTTTTTTCTCTGAGGTGAGCAGACAAATCAGATCATGTGTGTTTGATTATTTCTCAGATCATTCTCTCTCTCTTTTCTCTCTCAGTGTTTGTAAGATTTAAAGTCAACCAGTTAACATGCATATTTGCTTTCATCACAAGACTTAGACACAAAATAAAAACATGGCATTGTCACTTTAGAATAAAATTCTGTAAGAAGTAATGTGCTATGAAAATTATTTTAATACTTTCAGCTTAAAAAGTATTGCTTTTTTTCTTTGTTCTTTTTTATAACATAAAAGAGTGAATCTGCTTTTGCAGAGTGTATATTAGACTGAAGCTAACTCAAATTCTATAATTCACTGTAAATGTCAAAAGCTTGATAAAACCTCATCAAAATTGCTGACCAAATCTGTGAAAACTTTCAAGAAATTTGATATATGTCATGAAACCATGATTTTAGACAACTTGCTACTTCCTTAATCAGGATTTCAAGAAGTGAGTTTGTGATATGTGATTATAAAATTGCATTATCATCATGACACATGTAAATCATTGAGTTTTATGAATCTTGAAATATGTCTGGTGTCAGCATCATTTATAAATTATTGATTTGCTCATGGACATAAAATGATGGGAACAAAAAAGTGAAAGAAAAGACTGGCAAAGGTCCTACTTACAAAAAAAATGCTTGGTGATTGCACTAATATTTTGCTTGAAAAATTGTCAAATGCACCATATTTCTATAAAATAAAATATATGTTAAAATTGGGTCAATTAAAAATTCATTTGAGATTTAAAATGTACTACTGTATAATTCTAGTATTATGCATGAAATACGAAAGTTTTACTTTTAATTCTAAGATATGAACAGTTAAAAATATAAGAAGAATCTATTACAATTGTTTACATGATATAAACCAATTCCAAGAGCACTCTCATGACATTTTTTAATATTATATTACATAACTTATATATGATTATCATTCATTTATAATAGAACATGGTATTTTAATAATTTATATAATAAGAATAAGTATTTACTTAGTAAATAGGATAATATAATATTTCTAAAATCTTAGGTTATTATACTCTTGGACTTAGATGCCTTCCCTAGTAGAGATGCTATTGTTTTCTAATAAGAAATACATTTTACCTTTTCTTGTACCCACTCTTCAAAAAAAAAGAAGATTGACAGTCTTTCAGTGCCTTAGAACTGAGTCTAGTTCTTTCTATCCTGTAAAGACAACTGACTCAAGTGAACAACAGTACTCTACAAGAAATGCAGGATTCCATGACGAAGTTGTTACTTGTCCATTATGAGGGTGCCTATGGCATCATGTAGTGACACAGCAGAACTCTGAGTGTCTTGTTTGGTGTCTTCATTAAAAGTCACTTGTGCTTTATAAAGAACTCAGGCACACATGGCTATGACAGATTAGCAATCACACAAAATATAACAGACAAGCAACTACATTTTCTTGAGTTCTAATCACATATTGAAATGGCAACTACTATGGAAGAGTGATCTGGTCTTTTAACATTACTTCTGTACATAGTGTCTAGAGCAGGAGTTCTCAATCTGTGGGTGGTGACTCCTTTGGTGGTCAAATGACCCTTTTCAGGGATTGCCTAACATCATCTATATATCAGATATTTACATTATTAACAGTAGCAAAATAGTTATGAAGTATCAATGAAAATAATTTTATGGTTGGGAGTCACCACAACATGAGGAACTGTATTAAGGGTTCATAGAATTTAGGAAGATTGAGAAACACTGAAATTTGAGAATCAGTGATCAGAGTTTGCACCGAAGGAAAGAGTTTGTTACATTATGCAAGGTACAATTCAACTATATTACATTCATATTTTACCAAGACAACAAAAGAAAAAGTGTTGACTTTTCACCAATGGTTTACTTGATAGACAATTCCATGCAATTTAGTCAATTCAAAGTTAGACATATATTCATATCAACAAATATGAATTACAGCAATTGTGTTGCCTAATACCTTGTTATTTTAGTCATTCTATATGTGAAATCAATATATCATTGATAACTAATCAATGTTTATTTCCTGATATTTACAGGTGTTTATTCACCACCAGTATTATTTAAATTACAGAAATGAAAATTGATACATTGTAAGGGCAGCAATATAATCATTTACATAAATAGAAACTTGAATAACTAGGATTTTACAAGGACTTGGATAGTTAAATAATTCTCTGTGGAGAGGAGTGAGTCTCTTCTCATGAAATTAAACCAGCTAAGACTTGTTTAAAGCAAAGAACTTATATTAGAATTTTTAAGCATGCTTTTCAGCATTATATTCTTTCTCTTTCTATCCCAGTTTTCTGAAGGAGAGAATATGAGCAAGGAGAGTCAGTCAGCTTGATGGCTCTGTGCTAACTGCTCAGAATTCTGATTCTAAATATACCAGTAACATCATTCAGATGCTTGTCATAATCACAGAGGTCACTGAATACCCTCTCAGAAGTCATTTCAATGTGGCCACCAGACTCTGTTTCAAATATCATCATTAAATATCACTTGAACCACTGAAATATCTCTGCATCTCCATCTTGTCTTATAACTCATTCTTCATATTGGTCAGAGTACTCTTTCAGGAATATAATTCATTTGGAACAATTCTTTTTGGGACAATTTTCAGTGGTTTGACATTGCTTTTATTATAAAATTGGGAAAGTGTGGCTTGTTCTTTACTCTTCAACCACGTTTCATATATATATATTGGAGAAATTATTGCTACCCACTACATATATCCTTTCAATATTCAACTTTCTGGACCACACTTTTAAGCTATAGCAGTGTTTCTGTTTGTCACTAGTTACTGACTTGGCATGGGATGCTGATGTCTTGTGAATCAGCTGTCCTCTACTTAACGATATCAGCAGTATGTCAGTCTCACAAGTTGTAAAAAAAAAAAAAAAAAAAAAAAAATTCCCCCTGCTGTGATGGCCAGTCTGGATTGTCATCCTGGCTACATCTGGAATTAACTAAAAACACAAACCATTGGAGAAAACTGTGAGAGATGTTTAGTTAATCTGATTGTTTATGGTAGGAAAACTCATCATAAATCTGTGTCATTTGAGATTGGAAGACCTACCTTCAATCATAGCTTCACCTCCTCCCTTCTTATGGCAGCCTGCATTAAGGATAAAGAATAAAGAACTTACGTTCCTTGCCTGTTTGCATTCACTCTTGCTTCAGTGGTATTGAAGCCTACTTCATTGGGGTTTCAATGTACACTGAACATGAGCTGAGAGTTCCAAGCTCATGAACTGAGCAACTACTAGATAATTGGACTTTCTATTGGGAAACAGGCATTGTTGGACTGGTTGGATGACAGATTGTTAGCCACTCTAATACACACACACACACACACACACACACACACACACACACACACACACGTAGTGGGTAGCCATTCCAGCTTGGTTCTGGAAGTTCCAACCCCCATTGAGACTCTGGCAACTGTCACGCCTACGAGGCAGGGTGAGGGGAGGCGCCTGGGGACCCGAGAGCTGGATGGGCCAGCGCTCGCTCTGGGCGCTCTCTCGGTGCCGGAACGCTGACCGGTGCAGATTGACTGTGCAGAGCTCCGGAGAACATCGCTAGACTGCATTACACCTTCCCCAGACCCTGTGACCTACCCATTACTTAATTTGTGAGTTACGCCATTTAATAAATATCCTTTTAACTACGTGGAGTGGCCAAAATAATTTCTCCAATATCTGGCGCTCACGTGGGGCAAACTCCAAAGGCCTGGGCGGCTCCCGCCGTCTCCTCCCTAGCTGGCGGGTACCTAAACCCGCCTGCAAAGTTCCATATAACCAGGGAACACCTACACGGTTCCATTCCTGAAAAAGGGAGCAGCTAGTCCGATCTCAATTCCCTACCCTAGCCCTAGACCAGCGAAAGAGGCAGGAGAGTGCTAGCTCCGATTTCCGCCATCTCCCTCCGACTCCAGCCAAGATCGCCAGCAGGCCCTGTTTCGGATCTGTACCAACGCCACCTGCTGGCTGAAAAGTGCTACTACACGAAAGGTAAGCATATTGTTTCAAGTAAAGGTACTTGATAATTTTACACCTTAAAATTGACTAACAAATTTTGAGTAATTCGTGTAATATGGCCGACAACATTACCTCACAAGAGTTTAAAAACCTTTTTGCCTGTATGATGAATGACATCTTCCTGGAAATATACGACATTCCTAAGGCATATCTGGGCTATACCATTTTGACATTCATCATAATAATTCACACAGTGTTCAAACACTGGTTTAAGAACAAAGATGAGTCATTATTGGGACTGATACAGGCTTTAAAAGATAGCAATGAAGGCTTACAGAAAAAGATTCTCTCTCTGGAATCTGCTTTCAAAGACAGCAATGAAGGCTTAGAGAAAAAGATTCTCTCTCTGGAATCTGCTTTCAAAGATAGCAATGAAGGCTTAGAGAAAAAGATTCTTTCTCTAGAATCTGCTAATCAGGATTTACAAAACGGGCTTGTACCCAAAATTGATTTTATTGATAATAAATATGAATATTTAATGGATAGAACACTAACTCTCCAGAGTGAAGTTGTGGCTACTCAGACGGTATATAAGGAAGAAAGATTATCGTTAATTGATAGGATAAGGTCCATGGAATCATGTGTTTCTGAGGAACATAAAAACTTCTATGATTCCATGAGAAATATGGAGTCCCTTGCAAGAGAGGAGGTTCACTCCCTAGAACAGACCCTAGGTGCTCGTTTGCAAGTCCTAGAAGAAACTCTCAGTAAACATGACAAGGGAACTAATAAGCAGAAGGTCAAGAACATAGAGGTTGTAACATCTCCAAATGGCTCTCATACAATGGCTTATCCTGTTATTGTCCATGAGAAGCCAGCAGATGACACACACCCCGAGCCATATATGACATATACATTACAACCAATTTCAACAAGGGACTTTAAAAATATAAAGGAAGCAGTAGTTACGTATGGGATACAATCCACATATGTAAAACAGATGTTAAATTCGTGGTCTACCTCACATAGAATCATTCCAGATGACTGGCATCAGTTAATTTCAGCTGTTCTAGAATATAGTCAGCAGTTACAGTGGAAAAGCTGGTTGAGAGAAGAGGCAAAAAATTTAGAACAACAAGGTAAAATCAGAGGTTTTGTGATCTCCCAAGATTAAATACTTGGTGAGGGATGTTTCGCTGACAGGAATGTACAAGCCACTTATGATGAGCATACAATATCCCTATGCCGTACAGCAGCTCTAAATGCTTGGGAAAAAATTCCAGAACCTGGAAAACCAACTGAGGTATACACAAAGATATTTCAGGGACCGCATGAACCCTTCACTGATTTTTTACAAAGACTGAACAGAGCTATAACAAGAGCTGTGTCAGACAAAGAATTAAGAAAAGTATTAACTGAGTCCTTGGCGTTTGACAATGCTAATGCAGAATGCAGAAGAATACTTACACCATTAAAGATCAGATCAGCTCCTTTGGAAGAATGGATTCAATATACTAATGGTGTTCAGTCTCTTAACTACAGTAATGAGGCTTGGATAGGAGAGACAAATCCCAGAGGTGAAAGAAGGCCCCGTGTTACCAAATGTTTTAAGTGTGGTACACCAGGTCATGTAAGTAAAAACTGTACATGGGGTACTCCTAGAAGCAATACTCCTTCTAGGAATAGCCTAAACAGGAGACCCCAACCACCTCCTGGATTATGTAGAAGATGTGGCAAAGGCCGACATTGGACCAGTGAGTGCAGATCAAAAATAGATATACAAGGCAACCCTTTACTGGCGGGAAACGCCTCAGGGGGCCTCTTGCAGGCCCCCAAACCAAACGTAGTACGAACATTCCCTGCCACTGTGGAAGAAATTCCTCTCCAGGACAACTGAATAAACCAATGCCTAATGTAAAAACCGATACTGCAATGGATGATAAAACAGCTTTGATATCTGGATCACAGTTTACAAAGAACACAATAAAACAAATATTTTGGCAGACTTCCATAAATGAACAAAGACCAAAGCTTAGAATTCGAATTAATGGCCTGATTCTGGAGGGCCTGGTAGACACAGGTGCAGATGTGACTATAATTACACCACAATCATGGCATCCGAATTGGCCTCTTCAAGAGGTAGATGTCCAACTGTTAGGGATTGGCACCCTATCTCAGATAAAACAGAGTTCGAGATGGGTTGAATGCATAGGGCCAGAAGGACAGAGAGGAAGGCTGAAGCCTTATGTAGCAAATGTAGCAGTAAATCTTTGGGGCCGAGATCTGTTACAACAGTGGAATACCCAGATTAAAATTCCTACACTTTCAGAAAAGGAATACAGACCAATGCATGTTTCTAGGAATAATATCATAACATGCTATAAAAATCAGTCACCAACCATTCAGGCTGTTCAGAAACAGAGCACGACTGTTGTTGAACTCTCAGAAGTACCAACTGCCTTACCTTTAAAATGGCTAACTAATAAACCTGTCTGGGTTGGACATTGGCCTTTGACAAAAGAGAAGCTACAAGCTTTAGAACAGCTGGTTCAAGAGCAGTTAAATGCTCAACACATTGAAGAATCTACCAGTCCTTGGAATTCTCCTGTATTTGTTATTAAAAAAAATCTGGTAATTGGAGAATGCTGACAGATCTGAGAGCTATTAATAAAGTAATTCAGCCAATGGGCTCCCTATAGACTGGGATGCCCTTGCCCTCTATGCTACCAAAAGAATGGCCTATAATAGTTATTGACTTAAAAGACTGTTTCTTTACCATACCCTTACAGGAAAATGATAGAGAAAAATTTGCCTTCACAGTACCTAATTATAATAATTCTCAGCCAGTCAAGAGATATCAATGGAAGGTCCTCCCACAGGGAATGTTAAACAGCCCTACTTTGTGTCAATACTTTGTGCAGAAACCATTAGAGATAATTCGTGTAAAGTTTCCACAATCCATAATTTATCACTATATGGATGATATCCTATTAGCTGATCCAAAGTTAGATACATTGGAAAGCATGTTTGAAGAAGTAAAAAAAGTTTTGCCTCGCTGGGGACTGCAAATTGCTCCTGAAAAAATACAAAGAGGAGATTCTATTAATTACTTAGGATATAAGATAGAGCTACAAAAAATTAGACCCCAAAAGGTACAACTAAGAAGAGATAGATTGAAGACTCTTAATGATTTTCAAAAGTTATTAGGAAGCATTTCCAACTTACTGGGTATCATGGGAATACCCAAAGATGAACTACAAAATTTGGCTAATACTCTAGAAGGGGACAAAGAATTAAATAGTCCAAGAGAATTATCAGCTGAAGCTGAGAAGGAATTGGCTCTAGTAGAAAAGACAATTCGAGAAGCACATGTGGATCGTGTGGATCCAGAACTTAAATGCATTCTTGTCATATTCCCCTCCAGACATTCCCCAACAGGTATTTTGATGCAGAGGGAAGATATTATATTGGAATGGATATTCCTACCACGTAAACCAAATAAGAAATTAAAGACTTATATAGAAAAGATCTCTGATTTGATTCAAAAGGGTAAATTAAGACTTCGCCAGTTGACAGGAATGGACCCAGCAGAAATTGTAGTACCATTAACTAATGAGGAAATTTCATCACTATGGAAAGATAATGAATACTGGCAGAGAGCCTGCAGTAACTTTTTGGGAGAGATTAACAACCGCTATCCCAAAAGCAAGAGAATAGAATTCATAAAGAAGACTGAATGGGTCCTTCCTCACATTGTACGACAAAAGCCAATTTCTGGAGTCCTCACATTCTATACTGATGCAAATAAATCAGGGAAAGCAGGATATAAATCAGGAGACTTAAGTAAAGTGGTGCAAAGTCCATATAGCTCTGTACAAAAGGCAGAACTGTATGCCATTCTTATGGTACTGATGGACTTCACAGAACCCCTCAATATAGTCACTGACTCTCAATATGCAGAGAGAGTTGTTTTACATATTGAAACTGCTGAATTTATTCCTGATAATACAGAATTAACTTCATTATTCATACAATTGCAGGAAATCATCAGAAAAAGGGAACATCCTATATATATAACACATATCAGATCCCATACAGGTCTGCCAGGACCTTTAGCACAAGGTAATGATGAGATTGATCAGTTACTAATAGGTAATGTGCTAGAAGCTTCAGAATATCATAAGAAACACCATATAAATAGCAAAGGTTTGAAGAAGGATTTCTCCATCACTTGGCAACAGGCTAGGGATATTGTGAAAAAATGTCCTACTTGTTCCATCTATAACCAAACTCCATTACCTGCAGGGAGTAATCCAAAAGGTATACAAAGAAATGAAATTTGGCAGATGGATGTGTTTCATTTTGCAGAATTTGGAAGATTAAAGTATGTACATCATACCATTGACACCTATTCAGGATTTCAATGGGCAACTCCTATGAGTTCTGAAAAGGCTGATTCTGTGATTACACACCTATTAGAAGTTATGGCCATCATGGGAATACCTGTACAAATTAAGACAGACAATGCCCCAGCATATGTCTCCAATAAAATGAGACAGTTCTTTGCTTATTATAATATAAAGCATGTTACAGGTATACCACACAATCCCACAGGCCAAGCAGTCATAGAGAGATCCAATCGAACTTTAAAGGATATGCTAAATAAACAGCAACAGGTAACAATGACTCCTAGAAATAGACTGCATAGTGCTTTATTAACCTTGAATTTTCTCAATGCTAATGAGAAAGGAACAACAGCTGCAGAGAGACATTGGACAACAGACAAAACTCCTGAGCTAAACCAACCAGTTTATTTTAAGGATATGCTGACTTCAGAATGGAAACCTGGATATGTTCTACATTGGGGAAGGGGTTTTGCCTTTGTTTCTGCAGGAGAAGAAAAGCTATGGATACCAACAAAATTAATAAAAATTCGATTCGAACAGGAAAAACCCCTTGATGAAGAGAAGTAAAAGATCATCCACCAATGTGACATCTCTACAAGTTGTAAGAAAAATTTAACAATCAAAGGGTGGGGTAGGGTTCTGTTTTTGTCTTTCCAGGATAATGGAAATACCCATCTTCCAAAACTCATAAGGCCTTGGATATCCGGATGTTTACAGCAGAAAGGAAGAATCTATTGGTACCAATCTACACATGGTAAAATCTCACTGTCTAACATCTTTCTCTCTATCAATCTAGAAAAGTTGTGGTTCTAATTCAATTATAGCCAAGCTGGCTTTGGAGATGGAATTGGCTCACTCCTTCTCTAAACCCAAGCATATTGCTAAAAGAAAAGTTTAAGAGATTCTTCAGTCCCATATCAGAAGAGCCCTCTGGTATGAGACAGAAGGAAACCAATAAAAAGGGACCATTGTCTTCTAAATTCTAATTCTCTCCATGCTTACTCTTGATTTCTCAGAATCCTTTCTTACATGCTATGTCCTCTTTAAATCCAAACCTCCCATTTTTGATAACAAATAAGTTTTTCCAATAGCAATCTCAGAAGTCACCAGAAGGAAGATGGGGCCCCAACAACAACAACTCTACCCAATCCAGAATGATGCCATGGTAATCATCATCATACTACACTTCTTGCCAGAATTTCAGACAATCTTACCTATTACTCTAAAACTTGCTGCAGAACCTACAGTTAGTCTAACTGAGATTTAACTATCTGAGCTTTCTCACAGTACCCAACAGAGATAACATCACCCCCTAAACAGCAGGAAGCAATTCTAAGAAAACGACGCCCCTTCTCCCTTAGGTTTCATAATTCTCAGGGTTATGGATGACGGTTATAGGGTTGGGGGTGGAAGAAAATATTAACTCAGGATTGTAAAAAAAAAAAAAGGGGTGGGGGGTGGGGGGAGAAGAAATGGAACAGATAGGTATAAGATATGATGGTAAATCATTGTATACACTAGTAAACAAACTTAGTAAAATAGCAACCTTAGATAATTTGCACTGTAATTTGTACTGTTATAGATTCTTATATGTTGATACAAATGTAAACTATTTTTATACTCCTGTTTAGGATAATTTGTATATTGATACAAATACAGAACTATATTTGTTATAATGTACATATATTTCTACTCTTATTTGAAACATTTTTATATTGATACAAATGTAAATTTATATCTGTCATACTTTATATATGCTCTACTTCTGTTTAGGATATTCGGTATATTGATATATATTTAATATTATTGTCATATTGCATATCGCACTATATATTCCTACCTCTGTTATAAATATCTTGTGTATTGTCACAATTTTGAAGTCATCGTTCTTCACCATACATTTGCTTATAGACTGTTTACCTTATTTATGTGAAGCCTTAGTCCTTAGGTTATTTCGATAGATAATATTTATAGATTTATAGTCGCCTATGCCTGTCATCTCTATAGTTACGTTAGTTAGGTTATCCAGATTTACAGATACATAGGTCAGATGGGCAGGTAATCTTCAAACACTTCATAGACCTGGAGAATATGGCATTTAAATAACTTAGAATTCTGTTGACGTGAGACACAATTGCTCCTGGCTGCACCAATTGATCCCGAGAGAATGTTGGGCTTCTAAGACATTTCCATTTGGAAGTTTGTCTTTTGGCACAAAATGGCCTACTGGGCAAAGAACTGCCCTTGCCTTGATGGCTGACAGTACAAATGCAATGCTCTCCTTTCTGGACAAGCGGGACACAAGGAAAGCGACCACTGTACTCTGCCAAGACAGGGTAAGATGGTCTTTCAGAAATCCTGCTTCTGAAAATGGTCTGTCAGATACTCTAGGCCTGTAGCCAATTTGAATGCACCAACAATGCTGAGAAACATTAGGTGACTGTCCAGGCTGCCAGCTGTCTTGGTCTACTCTTGCAAGATTCCCGAAAGTTGCTTGCATCCATCTACCATTTCTCAGGGACCATTATGTTCCTTCTCAGGTCTTTGATGGGATTGAAGACTAGCAGTTATAGTTACAACTTAGTATATATAATATCTTAGATAGAACATATTAAGTATTAGGTTCAGGTTCTTTAGGATAGGACACCTTTGAATGATCTTTATAACATGCTGTTTACCTATGCTCTATACTTCTCTGGATTTTAGTATGTGTTTCTTGCTTGATATTGTTTGCATTGGTTGTAGTTACATCTTATCTAGGTCATTATCTCTCATTATTTCTGGACAATATTTGATAACCATTCCTTTGTATATAGTCTTGTATTAGTTTAGAACCTTCTTATTTAGACAAAAAGGGGGAGATGTAGTGGGTAGCCATTCCAGCTTGGTTCTGGAAGTTCCAACCCCCATTGAGACTCTGGCAACTGTCACGCCTACGAGGCGGGGCGAGGGGAGGCGCCTGGGGACCCGAGAGCTGGATGGGCCAGCGCTCGCTCTGGGCGCTCTCTCGGTGCCGGAACGCTGACCGGTGCAGATTGACTGTGCAGAGCTCCGGAGAACATCGCTAGACTGCATTACACCTTCCCCAGACCCTGCGACCTACCCATTACTTAATTTGTGAGTTACGCCATTTAATAAATATCCTTTTAACTACGTGGAGTGGCCAAAATAATTTCTCCAATACACACACACACACACACACACACACACACACACACACACACACGAGAGAGAGAGAGAGAGAGAGAGAGAGAGAGAGACAGAGAGAGAGAGAGAGACAGAGAGACAGAGAGAGAGAGACAGAGAGAGACAGAGAGAGAGAGAGAGAGAGAGAGAGAGAGAGAGAGAGAGAGAGAGAGAGATATTCATAGTTTCAGTTATCTTCCTCAAGAGAAACATGACTAGTATACAAACCACTGGAAAAATGTCCTGAGGGGTAGATGAGTCACTCTTCATGAGGACCACAGCTGGAAAACTGTCATTATAGTCTTCATGTTGGAACTGTGCTCTTTCTACTGTACATATATGTGTGTCTTTTTCCTGGAGTCCTGTTTATTTTCTCACTGGTTTAAAAGTAATTTCTTTCTCTACCATGCACCTGTTTGTTTTATGCTCTGACAATTTTTAGATACTTTTTTTAATCTCACTGACTCAAGTTCCTTTTATCTGTGTTTCCAGGATGCTTCCTGCCTCCTCATCATAGGTCTTTGCTCCTGGTCTTTTCCTTTTTCTGACAGTTGGCTTAATATCATCTCACCAAAATTTGATTACATAGCCTCTGTCACTTCCTTCAGGAAGTCTTCCTGAGCCACCACACATGTCACCTTTTTTCTCTCTTTTTTTAAAATACATTTTAGTAGATGCTGCTTCTATTATGTGATCCAATTTACATGTATATACTGTGTGAACAACTGGTTATTACATTTGTTCCCCTTTGAACTTATTTATCAATGAAAACAAATTCCAGGTTTTTCCTTTTGCTTTGCTTGCTTTTTCTGCTTGCCATTTGATCTGCAGTACCTGCCATGGTCCCTGGCACATAATAGACACTCAATACGTTTATGTTGAATGAAGATGAATGGAGAACATGCCTCACAAGTATAATTGCATAATTGGCTATAAAATTTAGATTTCAATCTTCTAATTAGCTTCCACTTTGGATTGCTGTCTCAGACCTGAATCTTGTTTTTCTCTGGAACCACTGGATCCATAGCAGCTAAGATCTCAATGAAAGTTGTTTTAAAGGAAATTAGTGTTTCCTATAGTTTTCTGCTTGTCAGAAAGAGAAGTATACTATGAAATGAAAACAAATATAGACTTCTACTGAACTGTTTGTTTCCTTTGCTTGTTTTATAATTTCATAAATGAGATTGCATATAGATTCAACTAGTACACATTAAAAGCTGGGTAATGATTCGGTTTAGTATATGGATATCTAATTAAATACTTTCATATATATTTTAATATCACCTATCATATATCTTCATTACTGAAAGAAATGCTTTGTGATATATAGGTTAAAAACTTTTCTGTACTTAGAGAAACACCAAATTTTCTATGTGCAACTTTCTATTGATCTTATCTTCTACTCTTGTTTTTCTATCCCTCATTATTCAAGTGGATACCAACAATATCTCTTTTGCAATATGTTGATGTCAAGCTAATGTCCCAGAACACATAGTTTGAATTGTAATTAAACTTCTGTCATTATTCTGGTCATTTTCAAGAAGTATATATGAAAATATACAGATTCATACTTCTAACATGCACACATAAAGAAAAAGCTTTAGAACTTTTACCATTTGCAAAGATAATGTAGAAAAAGAATATTTATAGGTAATAATAAAAATTATGTGAGTAATACAAATAGAAATTAACTAAAATTAGTCATCTCATTCTGTGTACCTTTTTCATTACACCAGATTATATGTCAAATATGTCTCATTTTTCACTTTCCCAATAAGTATTTAAAGACAAAAGACAAAAGAGAAAAGTCAGTGATACCTTCCTTAAGATGAAGCAACAAATATAACAGTATTAACGTGATACTGCCTTAAGATGCCAAGGGGCACAGTCTTACAGGGATTTTTGTTATCTCTTTCTGCAATTTGCACATTGAAAAGCTGTTTTTATACTTCATGCTTATAATCCTGTCCTACACAAAAGTCTGCATGGATAAACCGTTACAATACTTGAATACGCTCTGCTTGACAAACGGATGTAGTCATGCCAGTTTTAGGAAATAAATCATTAGTTTTGGCAGAGTGAGTCACTTCCTACATTACTAACCATGAAAATTATGCAACTCAGGCTCTGCAGGGTGAAGTATGTCTGAGGAAATCCTGTCTCCCAGCTTTCACAGTGCTGCTTGCAAATCTGTCTTGTGTCAACATTGGTGTTCTCAGGTCTCTAGAAGCTTTGACCAAAGCTTTGAAAACCATGTGTTGGACTTCAGGTACATAAAGCTTATTTACAAAATTATTAACAAATATTAAGTTTATAAGACAAAAAAGGCTTGAAATATTTCCCTAAAAGACATCAGAAATACCATCCTGTAATTGATTTATTTTAGCACATTATTCACATTTGACAGTGCCTTGGAAAATAAATGCTTCACTCTAAAATACCAATATTCATAAGAGATATTTTTTTAAATCATATTAAAGGGATTGATGGCATTCTTAAGTCACTCAGTTTAAATCTCCTTTTTAATAGTCAAATATTTATGGTATGCTAAGAAAAACATAAGTTGATTTCCTTTTGTTTCATACTCTACGTAGATTGATTTTGAAACTAATTAAGAATCTTGTAGGGAAAGATTAATAAGTAGGGGATATAAGCACCTTGGTTGTACTGGACACTGAAAAGTCTTTATGTTGCTGAAATTTCTTGTATTCGAAAGTTCATGTACAAAGACTTATGGCATGGTGAATTGGAAGTATTAAGTCTCAGAAGGAAATGTAAGCTGTCTATGGCATTGGGATAAGTATTCCATTGCACTTGGGTTTTTGCTGAGTAAATTGCAGGCAAGCAGCAAGCACTACAATAACAGGAACACCACCTGCAGCTGTGATTCAGATATTAATGGAAAAGCTTTGACATCAAGGGAAACTGAGGATGCAGCAAAATTGGTAGAGTGTTTGCATAGCATGGATAAAGCCCAGGGATTTACTGCAAACATGATATAATGCAGACCTGGTTGTATAGGCTTGTGAGCTCAGCACTTTAGCATGGAGAAAGGAGGATCAAAAGTTCAAGGCCATCCTCAGCTACGTAGATTGAGGTCAACCTGACTTACAAGAATCACTGTCTCAAACAAAAGAATAAGATGATTTAAGCATGCATTTCAAACTCCTTTATTCTTAATTAAGAATAAAAATTATGTGTATATAAATGTCTGACAGTGATTGAGAAGCAGTATGATGTTTCAAATGGTACTTAAAAGAATGGAAGATATTGATTTAAGGTTAGTAAAAGTGATATTGTTTTCTGTTTCATCAAATCCATCATAGCATTCCCCTTAAATAATCCAGGGAGGTCTTTGTGCTAAGACTGCAGATATACCCTCTTTGTCTGCATTTGTTTCAATAAGAAAAGGCAACAGGAAGGCTGGAATGAAGACAGGTTCCATACTCATGATGGTAGATCTTCTTAGAGCTCATCTGGTTTAATTTTCTGACACTGTTTGTGTTATAGATGAAAATAAATTCTTGTGGAAAGGAACAGATGTAAGATTACCCAGCAATAGAGGATTAATCAGAGAGAGAGCCCTGAAGAAAGAGGTCAGGCCTTTAGGTCAGAAGAGGAGTTATATTTGGAGAGATAAGTGCCATAAACAGCATGATGAGGAACCTGAAGGGAGACAAAGACTCTTCAGCTCCAAAGAACAAAGTCCACTTCTGAACCGTATAAGCTTTCAGGGAGGCAGACAAGCTTCTTACCATGTGATCTATCCAGGACTTGTCTAAGAGCAGGCAGAACTAGGCTGGATCATGTATTTATCTTGCAGCTATAAAGGGTGCAGCAGCAAAGTCACAGTACAGCTTTGATGTCCTATTATCTCTGTCTTAAGGGGAATGAAGTGTGTGAGGTAGGACATGCTTGGTATCTGTGAGAGGGAGAGAGAAGCTAGAGAGACAGATCAGAAGTGTGGTTCTTGGATTTTAACTTGGTGTGCTTCCTCCATCTTCTTTACTTGGTTCTTTTCAGTCTGTGGGTTATTTCAGTTTTGTTTTCTATATTTTTTCACAGATATCTAAGAGATGTTCTTGCATAATTCTCACCTCTGCCTTGTGTTTCCCTTCTCTGCTTGTGGGGTCTTGTGGGGTTTACTTTTTCGTGTTTATTTCAAATGTCTCTACAGTGGGGGTACTCACAATTTTTATCAAAATTTCATCTCCTTTGTTGCTCACTGATGTACGCACTCTAGGCATTCTTACCAAGAAATGCAGCTGCCCATATCTTTGTAATTTTCATCACAGCTCTTTTTTTTTTTAAAGGAACCACATACCTATTAAACCACAAATATTCATCCCAATTAGGACGCCAAAAGTTCATTCATTCTTTTCTATCTTCATATGAAAGTAAATGACAGAGTAATCTAACTAACTTCTCAAGACAAAAAGCGCAAGATTCATTCATCACATTTGCTTTCCTTATCACTCATATTTAAAGCCACAGTGTCTTGTAATTGTAAAGCACATGCTGTCATCACTCACTCCTGCTTTCTCCGTTGGCACGACCCCATTCTTGATAATGTCTTTCCTTGACCAAATGGCAATAGCTTAACTAACGTTCGTTTACTCCTTACCTGACCATAATACTTAAGAGCAAACAAAGTCTTTGGTAACACAGAAATTATGTGAAAGCAGTTCTTGGTTATATCTCTGAATTGAACTATGGGTAGTATCTTCCTTTCTGATGCAAGTTTTATTTTGTTTTTGTTCTTCCTGGAGCAGTGCATATATATAAAACCTCCATACACGTGCACACACGTGCATCTACACACACATACAAATGCACACAACCTGCAAAGCAGAATCTTTACTACTAGTGATATTTCTTCTGGAATAATCCACTTCAAGAATGGTCTTTTTTCTTACCTACCTTGACAGTACCATTCTCAACATGATAAATTTATTCAACATTTGCCAATTCTTATTGTTGTTTTGACCCAATCATCCAAAACTACCTCCAGCTTTGCAAACTTAAGTAAAACTATTTATGCACATTGATTTTTTTATTATCTAAAAAAATCCATTATTTTTATCTTCAAGCATCTCTATTTCATAAAACATGGAAGCTAAGTAAATGAGTCCCTCTTTTGCCCTCAACAAACTCCTGGATATTGTATTGCTAGGTCCTTAGACAGAGCTTAGCTAATGTGCAAGTCGCCGAAGGCTGGCAACTTTCTCATAATCATAATCTTATAAAGCCCAGCACTGAAGCTGTTCACCCGAAGTCTCACCAAGCCCTTGTGGTCCTACTGCCCACTTGTACAGACCCAAACTGAGAGATAGAGATGGGAGGATTTTTATTAATGTCCAGGCTTGGATAAATGGGATGAGGCCTGTCTATTTTAAAGAAAAGCATTCCCTGTTCTAAAAGGAAAAATGTTAAGGTTTTCATGGGGTAACAGGTGGAAGACTACTGTGTTTGGTAGAGTTTATATCCAGTGACATGTCTTTGACACGTTGACAGATCTCCTAGGTTAGAAGTGACTCTATGCTTTCCTTGAAAAATCAGCTTCTGGCCTCAATTATTGTGCCCTTGTTAATACAACAGCTTTCAAACAAAACTTGTAGGTAAGAAAAGAAACCTCACATCTGTCATCCCTTAAGCTTTAAAACACCATATGTCAGGGGAGCTACAGACAATTAATAGGACAAAGGTTGAGGTAACAGGCTTTGTTTAGGCCTGTCAAGGGAAGAATATTTCTCCTGGTAAAGCCTGGCTATTATATAAATTTAGTTGTATTCTCTTTCATGTCATTTCATCTTAATCTGTTATGCTACATGATCGTTAGAAAAGAGTGGGCCTGACAGTCACTCAGATACTAAAATATTTGTTAGCAAAGCTATTTTTTTTTCTAGTGCCAAAAGTTTGAGATTGGCACAATGAGATCTCTGGCCATTGTCAACTCTTATGCTTTTAGTGTGTTTTCCTCCTTAAAGTTCTCTCAGAGCATTTCCTCTCTCTCAGCTTTGAGGATGTCCCATTTTACTTTGAAATAACTCAGTGTGTCTTCTATGGTATATTTGTATAACATCACATAAATGTTTTATCTATCGATTGACTGACTGATTGATATCACTTATAAGGACTATCTTGCTGAGGAAAAATATCAGGGAATTCTGGGGTGTCTGGGAGAGGGACTGAGCCTTTTTCAAGTCCTGGTGAGCTTGGTTTGGGGAATGAGGGGGCCTAGAAAAACTGATGACCACCAATGCTGATCTGAGCCATGGGCTTTCAGGATTATGTCCCATAGTTTCAAGAAGCAAAATTTATGGACAAAAGAGGATTAGTTTTGAAAAGAAATTTATTATGAAGTCATAGGTAAGAGCTTAAAATGGAGCAGAAGAGGCTGGAGAGATATTTGAGTGGTTAAGGGCACTCAAACAAGGGGTCCAGGTTTGACTCCTACTACCCACATGGTGGCCCCTAACTACCTATAACTGTAGTTAGAGCAGATCAGATGCCTTCTTATGGTCTATGTAAACACAGACACACGCAGGATGCACCAGAACATAGGCAGGCAAAACAACCATAGAAACAATACAAACCAATAGATAGAGGAAGAAATAGAGAGTAGCGTTTCCTTAGAGTAGAGATAATCCAAGAAAATAGGGTACCATTAAATTGCATGTCTAGAAGCTTTGTGAAAGACTTATGGCAGAAATGGGACAGGTTGTTTGGAGGAGGAAGCACCTGTGAGTTGAGTCCAGGTGGCCCAACCATCAGGAATATAGGCACTTCTTTTCATTCTCAGTTACTCAACGTTAGTCAGCAGAGGTGCTTATTCAGGAGATAAGGAGAAAACAGGAAGTTGAACTCTGTTTTGGCCTTCGTGGCTGCTTTGAGACCCCTGTCTTCTCCATCAGGCAATGTTTCTGTTCTCATTAGAGAGAGCCTGAAGCTCAGTAACATCAGCTTGAGGAGTTAGGGCAAGAGAACAGTAAGCAAGTGAGTACATAAAGAATGAGTCACATTATCCTTGTTTGTTGTCGAACCAATATCTATCAACTTTATGTTTATGTATGGGGTGGGGCATGGCTGATGATCATTAAAAAACTGAAACTAAAATCAAATGGAATTTATAGTTCCATTTACAAAAAATACTTAGGAATAACTTTAAACAAGGAAATGCAAGACCTGTGGTGACATTTTATTTGTGCTGTAATGTGGTGTGATATTTTATTTGTATGTTAATAATAAAGTTTGCCTGGAGATAAGAGGAAATAGCAAGCCATTTTAAGTAAACACAAAAGTCAGGCATTGGTAGCACATGCCCTTAATCTGATCACTTAGCAGGCAGGGTCTCTGTGTGTTCAAGGCCATAGTAGGGAACAGAGCCAAGCATGGTGACTCACACCATTAATTCCAGTACCAACCATAGAGACCTGGAGGTCTGTACAGAGAGGCAGTGACAAGGAAGTGAGGTAGCTGGGCTAAGAGCCAATGAGAGGGCAGAACAACAAGGCAATAAAGACGCGGATAGACAGGAAGTAGCTCACTTTGGAAGCTGCAGCTTTGTGAAATAAGGTTAGCTTATGGCTATTCCTATTTCCCTGATCTCTAAGGCTTTTACCCCTATATTTGGCTCCATGTTTTTTATTTAATAAGACCCCTTAGAAAATAATCTACAAAGACCTGTGGATGAAAATTATGAAGTGCTATTGAAAATAACTGGAGACTTAAATCAATGGAAAAATGCTCTGTGTTCAGAAAGATAGATAAATAGGTTGTTTATATGTCACATAAAAATAAATGTTGTTTATGCCAGAAATGTTCTTCAAAAACTGCTGAAATTAATTCTTCAAATAGACAGAAAGAATTGCAGCTCAACACCAAGTCTATGCTAAGAAAATTAGCACATTGAATAAGAAGTAAAAGTAAAATGAAATAATTGCTTTTATTGGTGATATAACAAATTTATTAAAAATTAGCCAAGTGCAAAAAGATAAGAATTCCACAGATTCACTAAAAGTCTTGGGAATATAGAGGAATCATTGCATAAAGAAATACCATAAACTATAACACAGATAAATTGGGACAATTCACAGAGAAACAATACTAAAATTCACAATTAGATAATTTGTAATATGAAAATAGCATTATCTATTAAGATCTCAGGAAAAAAATAATACTGGTCTAGTGAGTTTCATATGTTTCTAAAAGATAAGAAGCAATTAAAGCTCCACATGATGTCCCTGGAGAAATGAAAGCAAAGGGAACATGACATTTTATCATGTAACTAGATTATAGCTTATAGAAAAACAGATAGAGACAGAAAAGACAACTCTGCTATTGTTCACAAACAGAAGGACAAAAATACATTTCAAATTAATTATTGAAATATGTTAATATAAATTTTGTATTCTGAAAGCTATAAATTATCATTGACTAAGATTTATTAAGTGTTTATTCCAGACAGGATTTCTCAACATCTAGATATTAATCAGGGTATTCACCATAAAAACAGACAAAGAAAAGTTATATACTCATAGTTATTGATGGTGAGTTGCACATGGAAAAAATCCAATACCTTTCAAAATGAAATGATAAGCTCAGAGTAAATATATATTCTTTAGCTTGTCAAGATATTACAATGAAAACATTAAAAACAGAAGTCAATAATTAAATCCTGCTATTTTCTAATTTAAGAGTCAAACAAGATTGGCTTCCTTCCTTCTTTCAATACTAAACTTATATTAGTAGCTGACTTACCTAGGGTAATTATAAGCAAAATAAAAAAAAAAAAACCCAAGGCATGCAGTATGGTAAGAAAAAATAAAACTTAGTTTACAGATATCATGATTGTCTATAAATGTCTCAAAAACTGACCTGAAAAAAAATCTGTGTGCATAGCAGTTTCTAGATGATAGCATATTAAAAAATCCCCTAAGTTTCTCATGTGCTGGAAAACCAACAATGGATAGAGAACTTGAAATTAAGAAGTAAACAATAGCATTTACAATAGAATTTACAACAGAAAGTGAAGGACACAAAGATTTCAACCAATTACATTCATGCTCTAGAATGGTGACTATTGAAAACTCATGAAAAGCATCAGAGAAAAACTAAATACCTAGAGAGATTTATTCCATACACATACATCAAGAAAACTATTATTGTTGGGAAGTCAGCTCCTACCATCGTGATCTACAGGTCAATGTATTTTCAAGCAAAATCTCAGCACACTATTTCTAAGTACCAATAAACCTAGTTAGCAATTACGTAGAAAATTAGCCAAGCTTTGAATAATCAATTCCATACTAAAGAAAATGAAGAGCTAGTAGGAATCTTGTTAGTTCATCTCAGAAACTTATGGAGTTACAGTAATTACGATGATGTGGTAACTGTGAAAGAACATATATGATTTGGTCTAAATGACTAGTATATAAACCAGTTCTCTGATCCACTGGCATTGCCTCTTTAAAAAAAAAAAAAAAAACGCTCATCAGTGGTTTTATCTGTTTTTATTGTAATACCTAAAACTCTAGACAATATGCTATGTTTATCTTTCTTGTTTTCAACTTTAGAAATTAATTAGATTTTTAGGTTAATACATAAACTATTCACCAATGTAAAATAGGAGCATAATGATTGAAATAAAGCAATTTGCTCTACATTTCCTCACCTTTAATAAGGCTGCTCTTATTCTGTCTCTTCACATAACAAATAGCATCAACTTAAATCCTTTGCTTCTCGTGATTTATTTTATGGCTAGTGAAATTATTTTAGTTTACATTTTCTCACATAAATTAAAATAGTCTCCTCAGATTTATTTCAAATAAAGCTGTACTAATAATCTAGAATATTAAAAAGGCTTTAATCCATATAATTAAATAAATAAAGATGAATAAAAGTGTCTGGATGACTTTGTATTTGATAGGCAAACACAAAACAGTCAAAGAAACAAACAGTTGAATCTTCCTTTCTTTTATCTCATGGTTCCAGAAGTGTATTCTTCCAACCACTTTGGAGAAGGAGAGTAAGAAAGGCATTTTATGGAAGCTCCAGAGACCTGAAATAAACAATGTGTCCTGCAGAAAAATTAAAAAAAAAATGTTCTCTTCTGGTTTGCTTCTTGCCACTGAACACAGTCTTTCAATCACAGCACAACTCTGCCTGCCAAGCAGTCCTTGGCAATTAGTGTACTAAAAGAAGAACTTGAAGTAAATACATCAGAAATTGAAGACCTTAAATAAGCCAAGAAGGAAGTACAATTTGAATCTTAATTACTGCTATCCATGGTTTTCAGTTTCTTGGAGAGGATTAGATGTTTTGACATTGCTTTGGATTAGAAAAGACTGGAAAGAAAAATCATAATGAAGATCCACTTTTCTGCCAATGAGAAGAAAGATAAATATCTACAGATCTTTTTTACCTCTGAGAGATCACCTATATAAACGACTACTGTGAAATCTGTAAGAAGAATTATTTACTCAAAATTCTAAGCATAAAGTAGTTTTTGACAAGCATTATCAAAAGGGGCAAGAATAGAAGAGTTGTTTGAAGAAATAGAATTGGTGATTAAGCTGTGTGCTTAGTCCGTAACATCTGACCTTGCCACATAAGATTTTTTTTTCAGCTAACTATCAAAAAGCTTTACTTTTTGCACTTTTGGTTTTTGCTTCAGACCTTAATTAATAAGTTCTACTTTTCATTTTCAGTTTTTAACTGAAGACCTTGAGAAATCAAGGGAATATATTTGGATACCTTGTCTGCTGTGGGATAATGCTCTTGTACACTGGTTTAATAAAAGGATGATTGGCCAGTAGCCAGACAGGAAGTACAGGCAGGGTGAGCAGATGAGGTGAATTCTAGGAAGAGGAAGGACTGAGTCAGGCGTCACTGCCAGACACAGAGGAAGTAAGATGACAAGGCAGAACTGAGAAGAGGTACCAAACCACGGGGTTAAACATAAATAAGATTTCTGGGTTAATTTAAGTGTAAGAGCAAGTCAGTAATAAGCCCTAGCCAATGGTAGAGCAGTTATAATTAATATTAAGCCTCTGAGTGATTATTTTATAAGTGGCTATCAGACGGAGGGGCCAGGCAGGACCAAAAGAAAACCTTCTGAATACACTAGTCAATTATAACAATGGCCTTTTAATGACTGTGACAGCTGTATTTGTACGTCCTAAGTGGTCCCTTGTAATCACATCCATAGCAGGGTGACAATTTCCACCAGTCTTGGTAGGGACTCTTTCTACTACACTCTCTCATGTTAAAACTGCAGATGAATCAGCAGAAATTGATTGATATGATTTGCTTCTAAAGATAAACTTACATCAATTGAGAGATGCATTCATCCTGTAGTTTCTTCTTGAACTGTTTGATCAACAATTGCCTGTTCCTAATGATTAATAACAGAGAAGAAATGAAATCAATATTCCTATTCCCTAGTCCACAGTGAACAGCATTGCATCTTCTATAGTTTAGCATGTGGGGGAGAACATGTGAAAGCACCTAGCCAAGATGACCAGTTTATTTTAGCACATGGATTTATTCAATGCAGCGATATCTGAATTATCAGTCTGGTTGTTGAGGTACATCAGCAGATCAAGCTTTATAGGTCAACACATTGTATCATAAGGGACTCAAGGGAATCAAAAGTCAGCACATATAAAAAGGAGAGTTAGGATTTTAAATTCATATGTTATACAAAACCAAGTAAATATCACAAAAGTATCGATTTGTAAAACCTTTAATGCAAAATAATTTTGAAAACATAGATTTTGGGCTATTAGTCATACACTACCATTTTTTTAATAATTTATAATTTGTTCAACAAATAATGACTTGGGAATAATAATTTTTATTTTACCAATTTAAAGAGTCATTATACTAAAAAAAATGGAGATCAATAAGAATATTTTGTATGTACACATTTATCTTTGGGGAAAATTTTGAAGATCGTTTACAAATAGTTACTGTGATTTTCCTCCCTTATTTATGTAAATATTTTCATAGAAAACTGTCGTGACAAGTAATAACATGGAATATTAATACACTTTCTCTTAGCCCTTTAGAAAATATGCTCTTTTCATATTTAATCATAAGTACTAATGAAACAATTTAACAGTACATACATTGTTGAATCTGTCTCACCACCCCAGAAGACTGAGCAAATCTTGCTAAAATGAGAAGGCAGAACAATGAATAGAAACTCAATTTTCTGCAAGCCCAAAACACATAAAACCTTCCAGCCAATTACCTTCCCAACATGCAATTATTTTAAAGATTGAATGTCAGTCTCAGAGTGAACGAACACGAGAAAATGAGACCAACATTCTTGACAGACTTCGATGTTTATAGGGAACAGAAAAGGATTTTGCTCAGGACTGACTCCTCATTTAGGCAAAAGGGATGATTGTGTATGGACATGGTGTTTTCTTTGACGTTAAAGGGAAAGAATGTTTCTGTTTCCCTTCCCCAATTCACTCAGGAGGAATTTTCTCCTTTGCAGCCAACACAGATGCTGTGTTATGAAAATACTGTAGGAAAAATGTCCCAGAGGAATCAAAGGCAATGTTGTCAAGAGAATACCAACACAAAACACACAAAACAAATGCTGTTCGTTCTATAACTAGGAAAAAAAAAAGCAAGAAGCATTTTCCCTGTGTAACCACTGTATACACAAACGAGAAAAAAAAACAGTTCTGATAGAGTTAAATTCTAAACATGGCATTGCCAACAATCCAATTGCATTTGAGGAGTAAAATAACTCAAACTAAGGTATGTTATCTAAAAGTTTTATTTTTGAATGCTTAAAAATATTCATCTTTATCTTCAGTGTCTTGATTAGCAAAACCTAGCTTCTACTGAATACCTCGAATTTTTAGTGAGCTTAAAGTTATGGTTAATATTTAATCATAACAGTCTTACTTTTAAATCCCTATTTTATTCAATACAAAGTCTTAAACTTCATGTTTTTAGATACACAGTGGCATGTCAATGGAAGCTTGTATTTTTAAGCTTCTGGATTGACATTCCATTCATTAATGACTCCAGGGAACTTTGTCTCCTATTTTGAGTTGTACTAATGAAAAACTGATACTTTTAAATTTTACTTCATGTAGTAATAATAATTTTGACTAAAATCTATAGAAATAATCATTTTTCTTCTAAAGCCTTGGAAGTTTCAAAACACTAATGTTTATTGCTTTATGGATTATTTTTAAATTGATCTAAGAACATGTCTTCTATATCTACCTCTCTAGGTAAGATCAGAAGAATGTGCTACACATCTGGGCTAGATTCTCCTTTTTTATGACATTTCAGCAGAAGTTAATACTTGTTAATAAATGGGATGTGTACAGCAGTATTGTAGATCCTTTACTCTTTGAGAACAGAGGAAAAAACTCCTCTTCCCAAATATTTGGTGTAGTTCGTTGTAAATAATTTCAGAATGAAAACAACTCTGTTTGTCTCTCAAGAACTTCTGCCAGCCGAAAATGCAGTTTGATTCTCCAGAAAATATTCTATTCATAAGAATCTGTATAAATGGCAAACTACCTATATTTATTTCATTCTTACACTATTCTATACAATACCAAATAATACTTAAATCAGCTTATCACCATCCCCCCAATGCAAAATTAGACTGCCAGAGAAAATCCAAGGGCTTGCAATGTCTTTTACTTTATTTTTCATATTTTAATTATATAGAATTTTCTCATTTTCAATTCATTTTATGTATATATTTGAGTGTTTGCCTGCCTGTATGTTTGTGTACCATGTGCATATTGTTACCTACAAAGTTGAGAAGAAGGCATCAGCTTTCCTTAAATTAGAACAAGACATGATTATTAGCTTTCATGTAGATACTGAGAACTGAAGCTCGGGTCTCTGGTAAAACAACTGGTGCCTTTAACCACTGAGCAATCTGCCCAAACAAATATAATTTTCTTATTTTTATAATTAAAATCAGCTATAATTGTATCCTTGTGATAAATATGTGGTTTTATTGTTCCCCTTAACATTAAAAACAATTTCTGAGCTTAATTGGAATTAAAGGGTTATCAAAAAGAAGGCCATGAATTTATGAGCGGGACATATTGAAGGAGACATGGGAAGGTAGAGCTATGCTTCATTGTATACATGCACAAAATTCTTAAAATGTAAATAGATGAATGACTAAAACCTTCCTCATTTAGTAAGTATTTTATTGCTGTGTAGGAACACCATGACTATAGCAACACTTATGAAAGAAAGCATTTAATGGGGAGCTGGCTTACAGTTTCAGATGTTTAGTCCATTATCATCATGGCAGCAGCAGGCAGGCAGACAAGTACTATACATTAGCTGAGAGCTACATCCTGATATGTAGGCAGAGAAGGAGAGACAGAGACAGAGATAGAGATATGAGAGAGAGAGAGAGAGAGAGAGAGAGAGAGAGAGAGAGAGAGAGAGAGAGAACAAGCCTGGCCTGGCATGGGCTTTTGAAGCCCCAGCTCAGTGATATACTTCCTTCAACAAGGCCAAATCTCTTAACCCTTCTCAAACAGTCTCACTCTCTGGTGTCTAAGCATTCAAACAGATGCAGCTATGGGGACCATTCTTACTCAAATACCACACTTCCTGAGAGTTAAATAGTAAACTATTCATTTATAAGCTGTTATATCATTTGTTATTGATCAGCATAATAAATTTGTTATATTTTATTATTGTTCATAAATTACTTTCAAAATGGTTGAAATAATAATGACACTTTAAAACATAAGCTACATAATATTCATACATGGGTCATACATTTGAACTAGTTTTAGTACTCAAGGAAACAATTATATTAATTAGTATTCATTGGCTAAGGTATGAATGAATATTTATTAACTCAGATAATAATAAAGATCCTGTTTAACATAGATACACTGGTCTTTAGTAAGTTCACAACAATTGGGATCAGTGTTCTGAAATAAATCAATCTCTGTAATGTGAAATTTTAAAATGTGGGATTTTGAATGTAATAATATACAATGTAATAGATAATATACTTCAGAAATGAGCTGGCAATAATTGGACATGATACTCAATAAAACTAGTAAAAAATAGAGAAAATATATGTTGATTTTTTTCCTCTCAGGAATTAGAAAATAGAAAGTTGAGGAATATAACAATTAAGATATGAATAGAACCAATGGGAGCTGGAAAGTCACTTATCTGCCAAACCATTGGACACATAAGGGCAGCTTGAAAAGTGAGCAGTAGCCTTAGAAAGTAGAGACAATTTAGCTAACAGGGCAACTCCGAAGTAGATGATATGTCAAGCCAGCAGCCAGTATAGAGAGTTCTAAACAAACAAGTGTGCAATGTTCAGTATAATTCCAGTGTGCGAGATAGGCATCACAAAATTAGCACATGTAGGGCCAGACTCTGACAACCTTTGCAGAAATTAAATTTGCAGTCTTTTATTGGGCAAGACAGAAGTTATGGAAATTGCATAGTGCCAAGAAGAATAAGACCAACAAGTCAGCCCAGAAATGTCTACCAGACTTTCACATGAAGGTTCAGAAGAGCACCATTTTAAGAACAAGGAGCAGTTAGGACAGGATGAAGGTAGTCAACAATATATCAGTTTTCTACTTGTCAGGTAGGATTATGTTATGAATCTGAAATGTCCTTTAAAAGCTCAGATGGATGAAAGTTCACATCTTGAGATGGTGGTACTTACTGTTTTAGAGGGCTGTGAACCTATAGGAGATGGAGGAAATGGGTCATTATGCTGGATCGTCAGGCTTTTAATATGGCCCCATATCCTTTGCTGTCCTCCTCCCGACTGTAAATCAAGGGTAAATTACCTCTGTCCAGCAAATCGTGACATGGAAGATTCCCACACTCAAGGATACCTGCTAGTGCAGAGGGTTACTATCTGAAACCACAGCCACCACCTCTCCTTGCTCACAGATATGCCAGCAAACATGGTCGTCAAATGAAACTGCAGATGCAGAGCCAGGACAAGTACACCCCCACTGAGTGCTCACCCTGCTAGGCACTTCCCTTTTGAAGCCCTACAAAGCTTCAAGCCTCAAGACACAACCTCCGTTCCTGTGGACAAGTTGCTGCCTATTATTGATCTAATGTGAGGACAATTTGCTTCTGTTGAGGACAGAGTCCCACTGTCCTTTCTTTTCTGCTTCTCCTGGTCCATTCCAGAAATTACATTTCAGTACCAAAAGCTGGAGACAGTTTCATTGGGACTAAAGCTCACCTCCTTCCCCAAATAACTCCTTTGTTTTCTCTTTCTCTCCACTTTCTTTTTCTCTCTCCCTGCCCCACTCTACTCCCATTTTTTTTTTATCCCCGCCCCCTGCCTCAAGGCTGTGCAAGGTGTCCCAACATAGGTAGTAGAATCCAGAAAGCCCACTCATGCTCTAGGGGTGGATCCTGACCTACTGCCAGGGAGTCTCTTAAGCAGATCAAGCTACACAACGGTCTCACTTATGCAGAGGGCCTAGTCCAGTCCCATGGAGGCTCTACAGCTGTTGGTCTAAAGTTCATGAGTTTCCACTAACTTGGTTTGGTTGTCTCTGTAGTTTTCACCATCATGATCTTGATGCCCCTTGCTCATAGAATCCTTATCTATCTGTCTATCTATCTATCTATCTATCTATCTATCTATCTATCTATCTATCTACCATTCATCTATCTGTCTTCTATCATCTATCTTTTGCTATCTATTATCTATCTATCATCTATCTATCATCTATATCTATCTATCTATCTATCTATCTATCTATCTATCATTTATTTATTGTATATGAGTTTGCCTGGGATGGCTTGTTCATCTCCTCTTTTATGAAAGAGTACTAACATTTACCAAGCCTGCATGTTGTCATTAACGTGAGGAAACAAAAAGGAATGTGGATAGCAGTTGTTTACTTCAGAAGACAGAATGTAAGCCCTGGACTGGATCTTCAACAGTTAAAGCCAATTTATTCATTTGTTTATTTTAAAGAGACTTTAGAGGTTAAAAAAAATCCTTGAATTTCTTAAAATGAACAAGCCATCCACAGCCAAGCACTAGGCCAAGCTCCAGGAGTTCAGTCAAAGAGAGAGAAAAAAAATAACTAGAAATGTTTATAACTTATGAAGTTATACAAATTATGAAGTATGTTATTTGCATTACATAAAAGATACAATTTAAAGATAATATATATAGTTTCAAAGTTTCTAAAGTCTAGGATCAACCATTACAAAAAAAAGTAGCTAAAGTGCTTGCCTAATCAAAGATTATGTAGAAGTATCTGGCTATTAAAATATTATACAGCAGTGAAAAATACCAAAGTTGTGTAACTCATCTGGGTGTTTAATAACCACACTTGGAGGCTATTCTAATGTTGTCTAAGGGATGAAAGAAAAGAGAATAATTTCTCTCCTCTCCCTCCCAGGTCAGTGAGGTCACAGTGGTCCATGTGATATCTCTAGAAATATGCTGTACCTGTGGAAAGTTACCTGTTCTCTTGTTTAGGAAGGCCATGGAGACCCTATGCATAACTCTAACCAGCGTGCAGTCTACACAGCGGAGGGGCAACATAGAGATTTCCTCAATATTTCTAAGGAAGCCTCAGCCAGACCAAGCAAGTCCTTTGACTTAACTTACATACATGGACAACTGGTAAAAGAAAGGGTGGATAAAGGCATGCGCCACCACCACCACGCTCTTGCTATCGCCCTAAGCCCCACGTTGGGCACCAGATGTAGATGTAACCAACCATCTTATTAAAATAAGAAACACAGAACCAATGTAAAAGAGAAAGCCGAGAGGTCAGAGCTCAGAGCTAAAAATCTTATCTCCTGCAGTGCTCCTAGCTTCCCCAAAAAAGAACTACTTCCTGTTTGTCTGTCTTTAAATAGTCTTTCTGTTCTGCCTTTTCATTGGTTGTAAACCCAAACACATGACTGCCTCATCACTCCCTGTAAGTACTGCCCTCCAGGTCTTAAAGGCATATGTCTCCAATGTTGGCTGTATCCCTGAACACACAGAGATCTACCTAGCTCTTTTACCAAGTGCTGGGATTAAAGGCATGCGCCACCACCACCATGCTCTTGCTATGGTTCTAATAGCTCTGACCCCCCGGGCAACTTTATTTATTAACATACAATGAAGATCACATTTCAGTACAAATAAAATACCACCATATTTCCCCTTTTCTATTTTAATAAAAAGAAAAAAGGCAAAAGGTAATAACTAACAAAAGAAAAACTATATACAAAAGTACAATAACTATATACAATATATACCAGTAACAAATACCTAAACAATGTGTAGTCCATTTGTATTTGACAAATCAGAGAAAATAATTCCATTATCTATCCTATTTTGGTAAGTCCAAAATGTATCTAATTCATTTTCTATCCTAATTAATCTTCAACTATAACTAACTAACCTTCAACTACAACTAACTAATCTTCAACTCCCTCAGAGACCCAAGAAGGAAATAATATTAGCTAACAATAATAAAAACAGGAAGTGCATGCAAGCAACTTCCAAAAAATTTGTGAGTTGACAGAAACAGCCAGCTGCCTGGACAGTCACCTGAGGTTTCTCCCCAGTATTGGAGCATCATCTTCAGCCTATAGGCTTAGCGTATCTGACAGACTCATTTGTGAAGTAGGATGTACACAAGGTCAACAGTTCAACCTCACATTGGGTGAGAGCAGTCCATTTACCAGAAACACCTGAATTCCACTAGTGTCATGTCATTTTTTCTTGGCTGTGTATATATGGCTTCATCTCAGCATCCCCTTCTTCTCCACATCCTTCTATTAAATGCCAGTCTACTATTGAGAGGCATGAGCTTTCAGCTGCTGTTCCATTGCACAACAGAAGCCATCAGCCCACTGCCTGTTCAGCTGCCTTCGAAGAAAAGGGCACTTCAGGGATGATGCCATATTGTCCTGGCCTCAGAAGATGCCTTTTGATAAAGCCATAACCACACTTGTTTTGGCAAGAATCAGTAGTCCTTTGTTTCGTGTCCTGTCTGTACATTTTGTCCTGTTGATTCAAGGATACTTTGTTGTCCAGTGGCTAACTTTTGCCACATTGAAAGTTAATTCCATATGCAGTTTCTTCAATGCCCATATTTTCTCTGAAGTAGATTGGTACTGCCAGGAGCCGACATGTCTCAAAAAAGAAAAAATTCTAAGTTATTAAAACATTTTAAATGCCATATTCTGTAGATCTCTGAAGGGTCTTAAGATGACCTGTCTAAAATATAACTGCTCAATTTTTAAAACATATCTAATATGACTATAATTTCTATTGTAATGTCTAACTACTAACTTTCATTTCTTTATATTCTAATAGTTGGTAATAATGTAAAGTATTTAAAACTAGTAATTGTCTTTTTCTTTTCTTTCTTTTTTTTAAACAAGAACCTTAAATCTAATCTCCTTTGCTTAAACTTTTTCCTAACCCTTGACAACAACTTGTAACCAACCCCCCTAAACAATGAAAATTATCCCAGACCCAAAACCCATTAAAAAAAAACAAAAAACCACCCGCCCCACACCACCTCTTTGGAAATGTGGGCGTCGTGTTCTTAAAATTGCTTCCTGCTGCATGAGTGGGAGCAATGAAGGGTGAGGGTCGAGAGAAAGAGAGCGGGAGATCCTAGCTGGATCGAGAACAGAGAGGGAGAACAAGGAATAGGAGACCATGGTAAATGAAGACCACATGAGAAAAGGAAGAAACAAGGAGCTAAAGAGGCCCACAGAAATCCACAAAGATACCCCCCACAAAAGACTGCTGGCAATGGTCGAGAGACAGCCGGGACTGACCTACTCTGGTGATGGGATGGCCAAACACCCTAATAGTTGTGCTATAAACCCCATCCAAGGACTGAGGAATCTGGATGCAGACATCCACGGCTAGGCCCCTGGTGGAGCGCTGGGAGTCTAATTAGTGAGAAAGAGGAGAGAATTGTTGAAACCAAGGTTGGATAAAGCACAGGGACAAATAACCAAATGAATGGAAACACATGAACTATGAACCAAAGGCTGAGGGGCCCCCAACTGGATCAGGCCCTCTGAATAGGTGAGACGGTTGATTGGCTTGATCTGTTTGGGAGGCATCTAGGCAGTGGTACCAGGTCCTGGACTCATTGCATGAGTTAGCTGTTTGAAACCTGGGACTTATGCAGGGACACTTGGCTCAATCTGGGAGGAGGGGACTGGACCTGCCTGGACTGAGTCTATCAGGTCTATCCCAGTCCTCAGGGGAGACCTTGATCTGGAGGAGGTGGGAATGGGGGGGGTGCTGGGGGGAATGGGAGGGGGGCAGGAAGGGAGAGAACAAGGGAATCTGTGGCTATTATGTAGAACTGAATAGTATTGTAAAATTAAAAAAATTAAATTAAAAAAATTGCTTCCTGCTGGGTATGGGTGAAGTTATCTTTATCCTGAAAGAAAAATTTTAGATTAATTGTCACATTCTAGGAAATGTAACTATATCCTTCAGGTGGAGGATACAAAGATTCCTCACAAGCTTGTGTGACTCCTGAGGAGTAGGTTCTCAAAGAGCTTGCCAGTATGAAAACAACAACGAACTTTGGCTACCTACATGGTCCTAATGTATAACCAAGATTAAAATGAGCTGTATTCTTCTTAAACAGTTCAAGTGACTGCAGTCTTCAGACATACTTAACTATATAAACTATTATTTGGTAACTATTTCTCACTAAGTATTCTCTTCCTATAGGGTGTATTGCTCAGATATAGGACTAGATCTTCCTTGGTTTATATCAGCAGTGTTGTGTCTACCCACAGCAAAGAAAAACAGACCGATCTTCTTAAATGCTGAGGCCAAATCTAAAAGCTGTTCTTACCAAGCAGGGGACACTGTCTCTTTCTGGAAGAGCACTTTTCACAGCTTGAGTGTGTCTTTCCACCCCCTAACCACCCATGCCTTCGTATTAAAGGAGGCTGCCAGGTACTATGTCACCAAACTCATAAGTTTGAGAAACTGTTCAGGATACTCAAGTGGTGTTCATAAAACTTTGCCAGAACATCTTATGAAAGGCCCCAATAGGATCTTATTTCTGTAAAAATTATCAATTAAGATACTTCCTTTAACTGATTTCTCTTACAAAGCTTCCAAGTGCTTTTTCCTTATACAGAAATTTGATGTAAGAAACAGCTGATTATATCTTATCCTTCTACAGATCTCTGGTACACAGTTTAGCTTGATGTGCAATTACATTTCACCTTATTAAACAAATCTTAAGTTAATTATGATGGGAAGAAAGCTTTCTTGACCAACTTTATCTTTTAGTATCCCCACCACCACCACAGGATTGTATTAGATGAGAGTGGATGGTTGATTCTGAACTTCTGGTGGACAGTTAAAAAAAAAAGTTTAAATCTTTTGTATCAAATAAGTGGTGTCACCTCTTGGAAAGGATAACAGTGACAAAATCATCAGTTTTGCTAAGACCGATGATAAAATCTACAAAGGGTTGTTTAAGTGGTTTTCATTCCCTCTAAAAGAAAAAGGCCCCAACTGTTTTTTTAACCACACTCTCAGAAAGTTATAATAGTCTTAATAGTCTCACTTTCATATGTTACAATTGCTATGTTATTCACATAAAATGCTTATCACATGGCTGTCTTATATTCTGGTTCTCTTCAATTTATTATGTTTGACTATGGTCCTTTAGATAGACCACCCTCCAAAGCGTTCTAATGACTGCCATTTCTACATCACCATTTTGACAGATTAAAGCAGTTAAGAGATATCTGTATCCCAATCCCCTAAAAGCAATTGAAGTAACTTCTGAAAAATGGACTAATGGGCCATGTCACTCACTGCTTTCCTTACTAGCCGCTCTGGACTGTTTTTCAGACCTCAGAACTAGAACAGCTGGACGAAAGCCTTCTTTCCATCAATTAACCTGCCTGTCTTACCAGCACTCACAAAATCTTACAGGAATTTGAGATCAGCTTAATATCCTGCAGGGAGAACTCATTTATTATCTGGCTGTTGTGGTATTCTAAATTTAAAGAGTGCTAAATATCCTGACTGCTACTAAGGATAGAACTTATGCTTCCCTCCAAGAAGGATGCTGCTTCCATACTGACAAATTCACACTCATTTAAGATGGAGTCCAAATATACAGGGACCAGACCAAAAAAAAAAAAAATTCAGTGACAAGCCTCAGTGCATGAATAGCCTGTCGGTTCCCTCCTACTCTGGCTCCATCTTTTGATCATTCCCTTCTTCCTATTATTCTCATATTCACATTTTTAAACTTATCTTTTAAATGTTTTCCTTACTGGACCCACATCCCTTAAAATAACCAGACATCCCTTTATGTAGGATTGCTCCACATAAGTTCTCCAAATGATAGCACATTTCTATAGTTCAATTGGTTCCTGATATATCTGTTAGAAAACCTTTGGTTGCTGTTGGGGAGCTCCAGCTGCCAGAAACCTTCATACCTTCCATGAGAGACCAGATACAGTTCTTTGGATTAGTCCTTTCTTGTTTCCTGGTCCTTCCTTTCATTCTCTCTAGTCCCCATTGCTTCCACCAGTTTACTTTGGTGCAATACATCCAACAGTGGTGCTAGCCACTGTCACCCCAAACAATTGTCCATGAAATAAAAGAATTCCTCCCTTGTACTACAATCCTTAACTTCACTCACTGCCTCCCTTATTTCACCCATATTAGGGTGCCTTCCATTTCTAACTTTTCAAATAGAAATGTTGTTTTTCTCTGGCCATAAACCCATTTTTCCTTTTCTCCCCGTGATCATGTTCCTTCTAGGGACTGTACTCTTCTCCCCCTCTCCACTTTGCTCTGTTTCACTTTTTAACCAAGTTATTTGTGTTCAGCCTGCTCTTAAATAAACTACTTTTTCAAAAATTTCTCCAGGAGTGCATGATGACAAGGGCAAGCAAGTACACCCATCAGGGAAGAAGTTTCATCCTGTGATATGAAGTCAATCTGGCTTATACCCCTTGAGGTCCTGGTGACAGAGGCTCCCCTCTCTTCATAGTCCCTCTAGTCATTAAGAACTAGCCAGAGAGATACTCACTGCCCCATCTTTTCTTTATGTTGCCCCTGTGGTCTGCAATAAAAGGTAAAAATACCTCCATGTGGTGAATACTGATGTGGAAGCTACCTCACACTCAAGAATACTCTATAGTACAGATAGTTACTGTCTGAAACTGTAACCCTGTGCTCACAGATATCTGTCTGCACAAACAGTCCTTACCTGAAATTGCAGAGGCAAAACCAGAGCCAGAAAATTTTCAATGGGACTCCCTCCCTGATAGACACTCCCCCTCAAGACCTACAAAGCCTCAAGCATCCTCTGCCATAGTGTATAATTACAGTTTCCACAGAGAGGTTGCTGTCTTTCATTGTTCTAATTAAAGTACAAACCACTTTTGTTGAAGTTGGAGTTGTGTTTTTTTCATCCCAGTCTTTCCAGTCTATCTTGGATCTAACAATGGATACAACATGACCAGGCATCTAATGCCCCTTTTACTCACTATGGAATGTATTTCGTTTGTTCTAGTTAGTTTTCATTGGCTATGATAAATGTTATGACCAAAAGCAACTTGAGATGGAAAGAGTTTATTTTAGCTTTCATGTTATATCTACTATCAGGTCAAGCCTACATAAGAATTCAAGGCACAAGTGTGAAACAGAACTAACAGAGGAACACTGCTGACTGGTTTACTTCCAGGCACAGATTCAGCTCCTCGTCTATCTATCTATCTATCTATCTATCTATCTATCTATCTATCTATCTGTCTGTCTGTCTGTCTGTCTGTCTGTCTGTCTGTCTGTCTGTCTGTCTGTCTATCTATCTATCTATCTATCTATCTATCTATCTATTTATTTATTTATTTATTTATTTATTGACTCTTCTACTTCAAATAACAATCAAGAAAGTGTTCCACAAATATGTCCACAGGCCAATCTGATAGAGGAAATTCAACTGAGGTTCTCACTTCCCCTGGTGTGTCAAGTTGACAAACAAATCTAGCCATCACACTCACAAACTAAACAAAGATGACCTTGTCATGCTTCTTGTCAGATATTGGGAAAAAGTGAAACAAAAAAGTACTACTACAAGGGGGCAGAAGAAAGTCCTCAATGCACAATAAAAGAAAACTCAAAAATAGTTGTCAATATCATCAAATAGTTAACAGTCACTATATATTTTTGAAATAGGAAAACTTAGTATTTCAACCTATAACTGGCAATGGAGTGAGTAAAACATATCCACAGGCTGAGGGATATTGCAACGAGAAGGTGTTGACATTAAGGCAGCTATTACCAACATGAAATGTCATTCACAAGCTCCTGCTTTGAAGGCTTGTTGCCCATTTTTGGCAATATTTCAGGAGACGATGGAGACTTTGAGAAATGGGCCTGTCAGAAATTGAGGCCTTAGAAATGAAAGTTATACAACCCCCTAGATCCTCCAGCTCTGTGCTCCCTGTCAGCAGGCATGTAAACAATAACTGCCATACACCCTTGGGCTCCCTGCGAAGGCATTTGCCATGTTTTCCCTGCTTGAGAGAATATCCACCTTCAGAAACTATGAGCCCTAAACCAAACACAAATCCAAAAGATCTTTCTTCCTATAGGCTGTCCTGACAGACATTCTTTCCCAGCCACACAAAAGTAGCTACTACTTAAGTATTTAATCATTGATACAGAAGCCTGTGAAGCACTGTTCAGAAGTTGGAAATGTGTGGGATTGTACCTTGTGTTCAGGTTAGGAGCCAGATTGCCTTGCATTCAGATAATCACTGGTAGGATGTGAAGTAGTTCAACACTCCACCTAGCAGATAAACTTCCTCTGTGTGGCTTTTCTTCTCCCAACATCCCAAAGGTTTGATGCAATGAGCCAATGTGGAATGTTGTGCAACTAAAGGGTGGTTCTATAAAATGACAACTAACCTTAGAAAACTCACCTCTTTCTGGTGAACTGCAACTTTTCCAATCCAGAGGAATTTTCATACTGAGGAAGAAGAAATAGGTGTAAGTATATAAAGAGACATATATTAAAAGACTGGACAAAAAAAATGAGTAATTGTTGCAAATAGTAAGGGACAATGAGGAGAATTCATCACAACTTGAACTTTATCTCAATTATTTTTCTAATTAGGATTCTCACAACATGTGAGCATGGGTTGTCAGAAATTATCTAGAGTTTTACGTCATTTCACATTGTATCTAGGGTCTAAGACTCTTTCCTTCCTCTGAGGTCCTACATCACCATGTGAAAACATAATACTTGATTTCCCCCTCAGTCATCAATTTTTGCTCATTCTGTTATTTTAAATACATTGCTCATCTTGGAATTTAATTAACTTTGTACGAATAACTTGAATAGTTTATGAAAATACATTTTTATATGAGATCATAGGTGCTTATTAATTTCTGATAGTCCTTTTATTTTTTTTATTTGAAATTTGACCTAACAACATTTGCCTATGGCAGTTAAGCTTGTGATAAATCTCATCTTATTATTAGGTATTACTGGATATGGAATCTTGGATTCTACCTACCTCAAACCATCTTTCATAAATTGATTTTTAGGTCAGTTTTTTCTATTGAGAGAACAATATCCACTTTCATTATTGTTCATTTTTGTATAATATGCCCACACCCCATTTTGTCCAGTGTGAAGATTTCCTTTTATCTTAAATTCCAGAATTTGTTCTCAAACTTGTTGAGATGTGGTTTATTTAGGTTTATACTATTTGGAATTAGTTTGCTTTTCTAAAATCATTAGGCCAATGTTTTTCATGAAACTTGGAAAGTCAGTGAATCATTTCCTTAAATAATTTAACTTTAAAAATATGTTTTCCTTTGTCTCTTATGTACAACCTTATATTACACAAGCCCACACACCCCTGTAACTATGTTGATGCTTTTGTTCAGAGTGGGTAATTTCAATTGATCTTCATTAAAATTTATTTTATGTCACACTTAATCTTTTTAAAAATTTCACTGAATCGATATTTGATATACATAATTTGAACTTTTCTAGAGTTTGGAACATACAAAAATTTATTTTATGAATGCAATCTACAATTTCAATTGTGAAGGATCTCACCTATGCACATTAAAAATAATTATCCATCAATAAATTTGGACAAATAAATCACTTCATATTAAACTAGTGGGAACTTACGAACAGTGGACCAATAACTGTGGAGCGTCCATGGTACTGGACTAGGCCCTCTGCATAGGCAAGAGTGTTGTGTAGGTTGATCTGCTTAAGGGTCCCCCTGACAGTGGGGTAAGCATTCATCCCTGGTTCAATAGGGCCTTTTGGAGCCTATTGCCTATGGTACAACACCTTACACAACCTTGGTGCAGGGGGAGGGGCTTGCACCTGCCTCAGCTGAGTGTATCAGGCTCGGCTGACTCCCCATGGAAGGCCTTGCCTTAGAGGAGTTAGGAATGGGGAGTGGGTTGGGAAGAAGGCTGGGGGGGTGGAAGGAGAGAGGGAAGGGGGATCTGTAGTTGGTATGTAAAATGAATAGAAAATTTCTTAATAATTAAAACATTTAAAAAAGATTTGAATTGATGAACAATAATTGAACATATGAATGGGAAATCTTTCCATAATAGGGTAGTAGTAGTTGTTCACTGGTTTGTCAAGCTAATTCCCTGTCATGGACAAATAAATGAATGAAAGTTAGAAGACCATGCCACAAAGGGAATATAACATCGTTCTTCCTTCAGGATATAAAATTCCTAACCTAAACTCTGGTAGTCAGTTAAATATATTCTGGCATGGGTGTAGATGTAACCAACCATCGTATTAAATAAGAAACACAGAACCAATGCAAAGAAGAAAGCCAAGAGGTCAGAGCTAAGAGCTAAGACCTTACCCTTACTACTGCAATGGTCATACCTCTCTGAACCAGAGCTACTTCCTGTGTTAAAGTTTTTATATAGACTTTCTGTTCTGGCTTCTCATTGGTTGTAAACCCAACCACATGACTGCCTCATCACTGCCTGTCTGTAGAGACTTCTAGGTCTTCTATGGTTGGTATTGAGATTAAAGGCGTGTGTATCTAATGCTGGCTGTATCTTTGAACACACAGAGACTTACCTAGTTCTGCCTACCAAGTGCTGGGATTGCAAGTGTACGCCACCACCGCCCAGCATTCTTATGGCTTGCTAATAGCTCTGACCCCCAGGCAACTTTATTTATTAACATACAAATAACATTTTAATACAAATAAAATATCACCATACATGGGTACTTTATAGGGACCACTGGTCTTTCCCATTCCTCTAGTAGTCCTGTGTTGACACCTACCTCAATGCATTCTGGTCATTTCTCCTTGCACTGGCTTTGAGAAGAATAGCTGCTACCTGAATGAGACTCCTTTTGCTTTCTCTGTCTAGTTATATCTCTCAAAATCTCATTTAGCTTAGGTCTGACTGGAAAACCATATCAAATATTTATCAATTCTTTGGGGTTGGAATATTCAAAATCTACTTTTCTGGCTGTTTTCAGATATACAGCATCTTATTGTTAGCTGTTGTGAAATCAAGACCATAATTCATTAACTTTACTAATTATGATTTTGTACTTTGTCTCTCAAATTTGTCACTGACCATCACACATCTCCCATCTCCCCAGTTTCTCCCTATTATTTTGTAGACATTCATCATAATGAATATGGGGCCAACCTTTTTAGGTTGCAACGAAGTAAAGAAATTACATGTGTTCATCATTCTGTGTTTTAATGATTCTCTTATCCTGATATCTTCTATGTTCACCTATATTTCTGCAAATCATGTCTTCCTGAATTCTTATGCTAAATAGTGATGTATGCATATTATCTGATTTGTTAACTCACTAATTTCTGGCACCTAGGCTGTTCTTTGCCTGGCAATTCTAAACCGTGCTTGACTATTTGCCTTGGAATGCCAATGTCTCTTCCACAAACTGATTTTCCTTCTTCTTGCTGCGTAGCCACCATTCACAGTTCAAAAGGCAGTTTTCTTCTGGGTTTTAAGCCCTTAGGTGGGGTGTGCTCTCTGCAAACATTTTCTGATTCTCTGTGATTTGTCTCTTCATTATGTTATTTCTTTAAGAAAATTTGAATTAGTTATAATTATACACATTTACTTTTATTTATATATTTTTATTCCTTTTGGTATCAACATGCAAACTTTTGTACAAAAGAAACATAAACCCCAAAATTAACAGAAAAAAAAGTATTTCACAGATCAGTATCATGAAGCATTGTCCATATGTTTTCTTACAGCAATTTCATATTTTTTTAATTCTTATCTTCATGTTTTTAATTTACTTTTCTTGATAGGATCTAATTCCTTTTCAATACATATGATTATCAGCTTTGCAATAGCTTTGATTGAAGAGTTTCCAAAATTTATGTTCTTGGTGTTTTTGTTGATGAGCCATTGGATATGTGTGTCTACTCAAGTCTGATCTAGTACACTCCCCTACTGATTCCTTTCTGTGTCTACATCAGTGTCAGCTGATCAAAGCTCTTTAGTATATTTTCAAGTTAAGTACATGTAGCTGAAGTTTTCCTGGTCCTACCTGGCCCACAGTCAGGACAAATCTCTCACACTCACATCCCCCATGTAAACACACAGAGACTTATATTACTTATGAACTGTATGGCTGTGGCAGGCTGCTTGCTACCTGCTCTTATATCTTAGCCCATTTCTATAAATCTATACCTTGCCACGTGACTTGTGGCTTACCAGTATCTTACATCATGCTTCTCCTCATGGCAGCTCATAGCATCTCTCTGCCTCACTCTCCCACTTCCCAGAATTCTCCTCTTTTTTGTCCCACCTATACTTCCTGCCTGGCTACTGGCCAATCACTGTTTTATTTATCAATCAATCATAGCAACATATACTCACAGCATACAGGACATCCCATAGCACTTCCCTTTTATTGTTGTTTAAAAAGGAAGATTTTAAATTTAACATAGTAAAATTACATATAACAAAACAATTATCAAGCAAGAATTATAGTTATAACATATAGTCTTTAATATCTAGTCTTTGTATTTGGCAGAATTAAAGAAGATATCCTATTTATCCTATATTTGTGAATCTAAGGTTTTGTATCTAATTTATCTTTTATCATAACTAAGAAATTGTAACTATCTAGTATTCAACTACATCAAAGATCCCAGAAGGATATAATATTACCTGAGAAACAGAAGGACACAAGCAACTTTCAGGAGTCTTGAGAGAGTTGACAGAGATAGTTGGCAGCCTGGACAGTCATCTTAAGTTCTTCTGTAAAATTAGGGCATCTGTCTTTAGCCCACAGGCCTAGAGTCTCTCAGTCTCTGTGTCCTGTAGAATGTCTGGCAGTTTCCTCTGCAGAGCAGGAACCTGAAGAACCATTTTGCCAAGCAAAATTCAGTGGTCACCTTCCTCTGGGTCCTGCATGTCTAGTCAATCAAGAAGTCCAGGCGAGAACAATTTCTTGGCCAAATGGCTATTTTTGCCAAGAAGATAAACTCCATATGGAGTGTCTTTGATGCCTATCCTCCTCTCTGAAGTAAATCGGTGCTGCCAGGAGCAGACATGTCTCACTGTCTAGAAATCATAAATTTTGAAAACATTTTAAGTGCCATATTCCATAGGTCTTTAAAGTGTTTGAAGATTATCTAACTAATTGAATTATGTCTATGTATACTTAGAAAACTTAACTGACATGACTATAAGTGTAATTATCATAGATGACTAATTATTAATCTATTTCTTAATTATCCATTACAATTCAAATGAATTACATAAACATAATACCTCAAACGAGAGTAGAAATATATATAATATATATACAGCATGACAAAATTAAGTTTAAACTTGTATCAATAAACTAAAACCTATACCAATATAAAACATTTTGAACAAGTTGTTGCTCTATAAAAGTAGATTCAACAATCTACCCGTTTATCCTATCATATCTATATCCTATAAATCTATATCATATCCCCCTTTAGGCAGAAACTCTTGCCAATGAATTGGGTTGCCATTTGTAGCTGAAGTTTTCTTGGTCCTGCCTGGCCCACATTCAGGACAAATATCTCTAACTTGCATCCCCCATGTAAACACACAGAGACTTATATTACTTATAAACTGTATAGCTGTGGCCAGCTGCTTGCTATCTGTTCTTATATCTTAACTTAACCCATTTCTATAAATCTATACCTAGCCATGTGGCTCGTGGCTTACATCGTGGCTGGCAGCATTTCTCCACCTCAGTCTCCCACTTCCCAGAATTCTCCTCCTTTTTTGTCCAAGCCTATACTTCCTGCCTGGTTACTGGCCAATCACTGTTTTATTTATCAATCAATCATAGCAACATATATTCACAGTATTCAGGATATCCCACAGCAAGTACAGGTCTAACTTATTCTGAATTGAACACTGTTACTTTTTCTTATGACTAAACTGACAACTTAGTATCTTCTGTATTTATATAAAGATTTATAATTGTCTTCCTAGTTTCATAAACAATGTCGCTGGTATTTTATAGTACTTTTTGAAATTATGATTATACGATTACACTTTCTCTTACCTCCCTCCAACCTCTCCCATGAATGGGCCTTACAGTCTCTCAAATTCTTGGACTGTCTTTAATTTTTTGCATATATAAATATACATGTATAAATATACATATTCATAAACACATAAATACAGCCCACTCATTGACTGTAATCAAGTATGCTTATGACCTCAGGGGTGACCAATTGGTATTGAATGGCCAATTGACATTTTATGAGAATTATATTTAACATTTTAAGGATCTGAGAAATAGGAATAATTTGAAAACATTAATTCTTCAAATCCATGAATACAGGTCATCTGTCCATTTACTTCTTCAATGTTTTTCAGTCTCAAAGCTTCAGTGTAGATACTTTTAACTATGTATTTAACTTTACTCCTAGGTATCCTTATATTTTTGGTTCTTGGAAATAAGCTTGTTTTATAGGTTTTTTTTCAAGTAGTTCATTATCAACACATAGAAATAAATTAAATTTTAGATGTAGATTTGTATTTTATAGTGTTACTGTTTCATTATTTGTAACATTTTGGTAGAATATTTAAGATTGTTCTGTTTCTTTGAGAAAATGTCTCATGTGGCCCAAGGGGACTTTGAATTAGCTATATACCTGAGGTTCTCTCTATCTGGACCTCCCATGCCTCTGCATACTAGGTGCTGAAGTCATACCAAAGGAAGATTTTTATATACATAACACTATGCCATATCTAAATCACAGGAAATGTTGAGTTACTCCTTTTGAATTTGAATGTGTATTCCTTTTCCCTGCCTATATTCTTCACTAGGGAATTCTTGAACTATGTGGAATGAAAGTGATCAAATCAGCATTCATGTCTTGTTCCATGTTTTAGAGGAAAACCTACTTTTCCTTGCTATAGGTTCCATGTCTTGTTTTCTTTCTGTATAGTGGCTCAGGAAGGAATACTTTCAACAGTGATCAATAAAACAAAAACACATCATATTATTTCATTGTTTTTAGAAGCCTCTTCACTTTTTCGCTTTTCTTTTAGCAAATGGTTGGTTTTCTGTCTGATTATTTGGGGAGACTGTTGGCTTAGATTTATGATTCTTTGGTGGAGAGCCAAGGCATACAATCTATTGTCTAGAGTTTTAATCTTAGTAAGAGGCAATGTGTACTTCCTTGCCTACACACGTAGAGCCTTACAATGCATGATTTTGTCTTTCCTTCAAGTGAATGTTTAATTTTTTTTTCCTCTAAGGCCTAATTCATCCTCTGGAGACCACTCTAAAGAAGTTTGAAAGGCAAGTTCCTCAGCATGGCTTTCCTAAGGATTGCTCAACTTTGCATAACCCCTGTGCCATTCTCAAACTTGTATGGGCAACTCCTTGACAAATGGTGGAAGCTCTCATGCTGGCCATACAGCACTACTGAGATTCTACGAGAAGTGCTGCAAAGCTTTGGGGCATTCAGGTTTTGGCAAGCTTCATCTTTGTGATTCTCTGTTGTACAAACACCAGTCAATTCATCTTCCCATAGTTCTGATAGCTCCTGTCTCAACTCCGCAGGTCAAAATCTCTCTGTCTTCATCAGAGAGTACCCGCCAAACTTGGATTCCCCTTACCTATTTCCTATGTGAGTTCACAGCCTGAAAAGATTTACATTATATAATTCACTATTTTTCTCATTGTTCACACTAGAAGGACTATTTAGATATTTTTAAGTTCTGAAAAAAACATAGATGTTTCTTAAGTTACAATTATATTGTATCCCAATATACCCATCAGAAATTTAAAAATATCATAATTTAGAAATGTATTTAATACCCTTAACTTATTTAAACACCATAGCCTAGCATACTGTTGTATGTCTGTCTGTCTGCCTATGTGTGGATTGTATCCCTAGACATTGATCATTTGAACATAGTCTATTTTAAAAATGATTATAATTCCTACTTGCTTAGCCTGTCTAATTAACCTAACTTGTGGTTTATTTTATCACAAAACATAAGGTTTTGTAGTTGCTGATTAATGATGTGTTTATTGATCATGATAAACTCTTTAGAATCAGCTGTATGCCCTTATGTTTCCCTGGTTAAGTGGAAGTTACTGCTCACTGCCCCTGTTCAGAATTAAGAGACAATATCATACCACACAATCACAGTCTGAGAAAGGAGAAAAAGAAACATTTTAAGTATGGTTTGTACTTAGTATGTATAAATTTCACACCAAAGAAAAGTTGAAAATGCTAAGTCAAAGCATTGTAGACTGAGAATTGTCTATGTAAACAAATGTATACCCTAGGAGATAATTTTCCTTCTAGCACTATGAAGCTAGAACAGCAAATATGAATGATTTATACACTGTCATTCATATCTTTTATACGCAGTATGTTATTATAACTAGGATTCATGGTATTCCTAAGGGTAAAGAAGGCTTGTTATTCAATGTTGTCTGTATTAATTACTTTATTATATTATATAATATACTTTTGTACTGAAGATTAGCAGTCCTAAAATTCATTGACTGCATAATTCCTATATGTAGTTTTGCAAATTCACAGAGTCCAAGAGCTTTTGTAAATGGATATACTTATTAGAATTCACAACATAAGAAAATGTTAAATGTTTTATATAATTCATTTAAAGCTAATAATCTCCCCATTATATGTTAGTGAAAACAACATAGGTTTTAATATGTATGTTTCAGGTAAATGTCAGGTTTTGAAAGGTGTGTTACCACATGGCTTTATAAAATAAATTAGATTTCATATGCATTTTAATCAATATAATTTGTGTTACTCATCAGATATTTGATATTAATTATGCACTATGATATTTAACTTAAATATATAAAGAAACTTTGGTTCTACAAAATATGAAAGGAGGGAAATGTATTAGAACACATTCACATAATTGTGGGTATTACTCCTGATATCATACTAACACTGATGAGTGATATGATATGACATATCTTAGTAGGATACCCCATTACTGCACTGTGGAATCTGAAACCATACTATAATCCTTTCATGCTCTACAATAAAATCCATTTGGCTTGGTTGTGCTTCACTTTTATCTTTCATGTTATAGCATCAAGCTTTTATAATCTGGATTGTGCAAATATTTTCAACATTGTGTTTTTATACTTCAAATTAAGAATCTTGAATAATTATTAAATACTCATAAGTCCTGTATACTAGGAAATTATATGGTAATTTTAGATTGGATTCATTTTAAAGAAAATAGAGTCCTTTGATAACATTGACATTCTTACTGGAACTTAAAAGTCAAAAGTGGTATTTTTAACCTTTTATGTTCTCCGGTAAAAATTTGCAGACTTGCTTCTATAAATAATGCAAAGTACAGTAATTATTGACTGAGTTTATATCAGGATAGAAGCATCAGTGATCAGAGGAACTTTGCCTTTAAAATTGTAACAAAAAAAAAAACCTATGCACAAAATAAAAACATTCTTTTATTTGATTGATTATGGTTAGTTTCTTAAATTGTGAATTGTAACCCGAAAAAAGGTCATATAACTGAATGTGTGCTTCAGAAATACTTATAAACAGTGAAGGTTTTATGAAATTTCCTTGTCAAAAAGTAACTCAAATCAAAAGCATAAGGAATCAAAGATGTGCTTCGCAATTCTTCCCTGTGTTGAAAATTGTGACTTCACCATAGCCTCGGTTCAGAAAGCCTGTGTCCGTTTCATCAAGCTGTAAGAGGCCTTGAACACTGCCTTTAGCTATACAGTTCATAAGTAAAGCTATTGTGCATGCAGACTTACAGTTAATTTTATACAATTAAAGTTTTATAATCTTTTTTTAAATTTATTAAATTTAATTTTACATATCAGCCACGGATTCCCTTGTTCTCCCCACTCCTGCCCCCCACGCCTTCCCCCCAGCCTACCCCCCATTCCCATCTCCTCCAGGGCAAAGACTCCCCTGAGGACTGAGATCAACCTGGTAGACTCAGTCCAGGCAGGTCCAGTCTCCTCCTCCCAGGCTGAGCCAAGTGTCCCTGTATAAGCTCCAGGTTCCAAACAGCCAGTTCATGCACTGAGGACAGGACTTGGTCCCACTGTCTGGATGCCTCCCAAGAAGATCGAGCTAATCAACTGTCTTATTTATCCAGAGGGCCTGATCAAGTTGGGGGCTCCTCAGCTATTGGTTCACAGTTCATGTGTTTCCATTCTTTGGATATTTGTCCCTGTGCTTACAAACCCTCCACTTTCTTGCCAATTGGACTCCTGGAGCTCCACCTGGTGCCTGGCTGTGGATCTCTGCATCCAGTTCCCTCAGTCATTGGATAGGGTTTCTAGGATGTTTGGCCATCCTATCGTCAGAGTAGGTCAGTGCCAGTTGTCTCTTGACCATTGCCAGTAGTCTATTGTGGGGGTATCTTTGTGGATTTCTGTGGACCTCTCTAGCATTTTTCTTCTGCCTATTCTCCTGTGGTCTTCATTTATCATGGTCTCCTATTCCTTGATTTCCCTCTCTGTTCTTGATCCAGCTGGGATCTCCCGCTCCCCTAAGCTCTCTTTCCCTCGACCCTTGACCTTCCTTACTCCCACTCAAGTCCATGTTGTTCATGTAGATCTCATCCATTTCTCTGTCACTGGATGATCCCTTTGTCTTTCTTGGGGTTCTGTTTTCTAGGTAGCCTCCCTGGAGTTGTGAGTAGCAGTCTAGTCATCTTTGTTTTACATCTAGTATCCTCCTATGAGTGAGTACATACCATATTTGCCTTTCTGAGTCTGGGTTACCTCACTCAAAATGATTTTTTTCTAGATCCATTCATTTGCCTTCAAACCTCATGATGTCATTGTTTTTCTCTGCTGAGTAGTATTCCATTGTGTATATGTACCACATTTTATTTATCCATTCTTCAGTTGAAGGGTTTCTATGTTGTTTCCAGTTTCTAGCTATTACAAACAATGCTGATATGAACATAGCTGAGCAAGTGCCCTTGTGGTATGATTGAGCATTCCTTGGTTATATGCCCAAGAGTGGTATAGCTGAATCTTGGGGGAGATTGATTCCCAATTTTCTATGAAAGCGCCATATTGATTTCCAAAGTGGTTGTACAAGCTTGCATTCCCACCAGCAGTGGAAGAGAGTTCCCCTAGCTCCACATCCTCTCCAGCATAAGCTGTTTTCTGTGTTTTTGAATTTAGCCATTCTGACAGGTGTAAGGTAGTATCTCAGAGTCATTTTGATTTGCATTTCCCTAATGATTAGGAATGCTCAACAATTCCTTAAATGTCTTTCAGCCATTTGAGTTTACTCTGTTGAGAATTCTCTGTTTAATTCTAAAGCCCATTTCTTTCTTTCTTTTTTTTTTTTTTTTTTTTTTTTTTTTTTTTTTTTTTTTTTTTTTTTTTTTTTTTTTTTTTGAGACAGGGTTTCTCTATGTAGCTTTGCGCCTTTCCTGGAACTCACTCGGTAGCCCAGGCTGGCCTCGAACTCACAGAGATCCGCCTGCCTCTGCCTCCCAAGTGCTGGGATTAAAGGCGTGCGCCACCACCGCCCGGCCTCTAAAGCCCATTTCTTTTTTTTTTTTTTTTTTTTTTTGGTTTTTCGAGACAGGGTTTCTCTGCGTAGCTTTGCGCCACCACCGCCCGGCTAAAGCCCATTTCTTAATTGGACTGTTGGGCATTTTGATGTCTAATTTTTTGAGTTCTTTATATATTCTGGATATCAGTCCTTTGTCAGATGTGGGGTTGCTGAAGACCTTTTCCCATTCTGTAGGTTGTCACTTTGCCTTGTTGACCATATCCTTTGCTCTACAAAAGCTTCTCAGTTTCAAGAGGTCCCATTGATTGATTGTTTCTCTCAGTGTCTGTGCTACTGGTGTTATATTTAGGAAGTGATCTCCTATGTCAATGCATTCAAGACTACTTCCTACTTTCTCTTCTAGCAGGTTCAGAGTAGCTGGATTTATGTTGAGGTCTTTGATCAACTTGGACTTAAGTTTTGTGCATGGTGACAGATATGGATCTATTTGTAGCCTTCTACACATTGACATCCAGTTATGCCAGCACCATTTGTTGAAGATGCTTTCTTTTTTTCCATTGTACAGTTTTGGCTTCTTTGTCAAAAATTATATGTTCATAGGTGTGCGGATTAATGTCAGGGTCTTCAATTCGATTCCATTGGTCCACATGTTGGTTTTTATGCCAGTACCAAGCTGTTTTTATTACTGTAGCTCTATAGTAGAGCTTTGAGGTAAGGGATCGTGATGCCTCCAGAGGTTGTTATATTGTACAGGATTCTTTTGGCTATCCTGGGTTTTTTGTTTTTCCATATGAAGTTGAGTATGATTCTTTCCAGGTTTGTGAAGAATTGTGTTGGTATTTTGATGGGAATTGCATTGAATCTGTAGATTGCTTTTGGTAAGATTGCCATTTTTACTATGTTAATCCTGCCTATCCATGAGCATAGGAGATCCTTCCATTTTCTGACATCTTCAATTTATTTTTTCAGGGACTTAAAGTTCTTGTCATATAGGTCCTTCACTTGTTTGGTTAGTGTTATCCCAAGGTATTTTATACCATTTGTAGCTATTGTAAAGGGTGATGTATCTCTGATTTCTTCCTCAGCCTGTTTGTCAATTGTATATAGAAGGGCTACCGATTTTTTTTTTCATTGATCTTATATCCTGCTATGTTGCTGAAGGTGTTTAGAAACTCTATCAGCATAAGGAGATTAAGGGGATACAAATTGGAAAGGAAGAAGTCAAGTTTTATAATCTTATGGACACATACGGAATAATTTTGGAAAGCAAAATCTTTAATATTTCCTCATGCCATTCTTTAGCCTGTAGGTATCAAAGCAGCACATCTTCTTTATTTTATTGTGTTAGAATATTTGATTTAAAAAGGGTGAGAGTTTAAAAGAAGAAACACTGATAGGTAATAAATAGATGGAAAAATGTTCAAAATACTTAGACTTCAGAAAAATGAAAATTAAAACTCTACTGAAATCCCATTTGGCCCCAATCAGAATGTCTATCATTTAAGAGACCAGTACAAAATAGATGGTGATGAATTCACCAGGGAAGGACCATTATACAATGATGCTGGGAATGTAAATTAGTTCATTGGCTATGGAAATAAAATTGAAGGTTCCACAAAATCTAAAATCAGAACTTCTACAAGCCCCAAGTCCACCACTTCTAAATCTCAATGATGGATTCAGTCTGGTCATCTTTCACCAAATAAATGAAGAAAATATGGTAATGATTCGCAATGCAGTTTTAGTCAGCTGTAAAAACAAATAAAATTATACTTGAAGATAGACACAATGGAGTTGTTCAAACTGAGCAAGATAACCTAAACTAAGAAAGACAAATATTATCCATATCAATGCAAAATGAACTAGACTCAGAAATATAAATATCATATGTATACACACACATGAATACATGAATATGTGTTATACTGAGATCAAAACTAAAGGTCTCACATGCTAATTACTTGATCTTTAAATATATGTTATAGCTGAGAAGATCAGGGCTTTAACTTAAATATTTACTTTTTAAAAGACAAAAATTAGTTTAATAATTAAATTTTCATTTTTGTAAATTTCATATAGTAATAATCTAAGCCTAATTTTATTTTTATGTAGTACTCTGCAATTTGTAATACATCAGTAAAAATTATTAAAAGAACAAAAAACCAAGAAATTCTGTTTTCTTTGAGACTCTCATTATTAAATATAAATTTTAAAAAATGCCTTAACTTTTAAGTGTGAATTTCCATGAGCGAGAGATGCCTGGTGGATCTTATTTTATATTACACTGAATATTCCAGAGTCATGGAAAAAAAGGATATGTATTTGTACAAGCAAACAGTAACACATTTTCAATTGCTAATTCTGAATATGATTTATGAGAATATTATTTGAGAAAAAAGCTTTACATATTATCAGTGGCCAATAAGAGGAGACATTTGTTAATCCCATTAAAACCACCGTTTGGAAGATTAAGACCAAAAGTAATCAGTTACATTTGTTGGAGTCATATCAGTGACTTTCCTTCCTTGCTTCATCTCTAAACTATTTGTTCATGTGCAGGTTAAGAAGAGAGACAAAGAGTAAGATCATTGTTAGGAGAATGCTCTTTGTATGTTATTTTCCATAGTTGAATTTTAACACACGACTCGTATGCTAGAGCACACTATCAACAAAATTATGATACCCATTTCCTCATAGATTGCCCAGAAAGCAAATTAGAATCAGTCCACTGGCCTGGAGATGGTAAGCAGAGGGCCTGCTGAATTGTTTTCCTGTGAGTAGGAGGCAGGACACTGAGAGGTAACACTATTTATCCTCAATATCCTTCCTAACAGACAAAGCACAGTCGTCCCCCTGAGCAACTGAGACTGGATCTGACACCTAGGTATATTCAGGAATGGTTGGAAGAATATATGCTATAGCTGAAAAAGGAAAAGAAAAATGGTTTATGATCCAGGACTCATTTCTGCTGAAGTTTGAGAATGTGCCTCCTGTATTTACTCTGTAGATTTCTCTATTCTGTAGGAACAGAAGAAACAAATAGCATTGAACATGGGTTCACTGCCTGTATAGAGGAAAGTGGAAAAGACCTGCAAGGAGAACTGAGAATCAAGTCACATAAGAGTGGAACACAGGCTGCGTCAAAGGACAGGGTACACACCAGACACGGTTAACACAAAAGAAATAGTGGAGATGTCAGGGAAGCTGAAAACAAAGTTTAGAATGCAGGCTATCAAGAGAGCATTGTTTAGAAGTTTAGCTGAAGAAATAACTCTGAAGGTCTGGGTATATTAGGTATAGGATTTTTTTTACTGTGAAAATTTGGATGCTTTTAGAATCACAGGTATTCAAAATATAAAATATGAAGACTTGGTTTCAATAGGTCACCTACATGAATAATAAAACTGCTCATGTCATAGAAAGCCTGAGCTGAATATTGGAGATGAGAAGAATCCCAATTTTGCAGTGAGAGCAGCTTGTGACCTATCTCTACTCAAGTACAGATTCAAGAACGTAAGAAGCCATGCACTTTAGAGAAGCCTGAAAATGGCAAATATGATAGTGCTTGAAAAGTGAATAGTGAGTAAAGTAATACTACTGACCTCTTCTCCAGACCTTGTGATAGATCAAGGTGAGCAGGTCCTTCAACTCTACTCCCAAACAGCCTTTCTCTTTTCTATTCCTTTCTTTTTTCCTGTTCTAAAGACAATGACCTCCTATTTAAACCTTTTCCCTGATGTTATACATAACTCAACATTCAAAACATGAGCACTGGTTGCTTTTTCTTTTCGTAAAGCCTTAAGATCAAGTCTCAATTAAAATCAGAGGTCTCATCTACTTTATGATTTATTTTTTACACTAATAAATATAGGGAAAAATAAAATGTAAACAGTGGAAGACCAACAAAGACATTTAAAAAGCGTATGATATCTTCGTTGATAATTCAGAAGGGACTGAAGTCAGCTTCTCTGATATATTCAGAACAAATTATACAAACAAAATAAGCACTACTTGTCTAAGACTTAGTAGCAAAAACTAATTTCTCATATATGTTTGTAAAGAAAAAGTTTATTCAGCATAAAATGTTTTTTAAAAGCTAATTAGGGCAGTTATAAAAATCAAATCTTATATTTACTTTAAAATTATATTAAAATTAATTTGATGATTTTTTGCTGATAATGAAGTTCTATAAATGATAAATAGAAACAAGCAAACATAATTTGCTTACAACAGCTTGGCTTGGAAAGTACATCCAGTATATCCAAGTTGGAAAATTATGATTGATGAAATTATAAAAGAATAATATATGTCATGACCTAAAGGCACACAATTCTGAGTAAAATTCAAAAGAAATAAATTGTGATGATATTACAGCAAATATGCTGTCAGAATGCCCTAATAAGCCAATGACACACCTGTGGGACTAAGAAAATTTAACACATAAAATATAAAGAAAGTCACAGGAGAAATGGATTATCAATGAATCTATTAAACAGTATCAAGGTAAGTAACAGAAACATTTATAGACAATAAGACATTTCAAAATATCTTTGATGTTCCCTTTATATTTTCACTCAAAATGTGAACAATTAAAAAAGTTCCAAGTTTGAATAATAATTTATTATTTACAGGTTTTCTTGTTTGGTATATTGTATTTTGACTCTACTTTAAGCATTCTTCAATAGATCTATGTAGACGGGTCTTAATTTTTAAATAGTCTGGTCTATACAGGAAACCTGAGGGCAATCTCAGTTAAAGTACAAAACAACTTATGTCTTTCAGAAAATAATTATCCCAAGAAGTCAACACAAACAGCATAAAGCATCTGGATGGAATGGTGTGTTGTAGCATTAATTGTGATAATAAAAATTATTATTTTTTTATTGGGACAAGATTTAATAAACTCATTAAAAGTTCAATGATGTAGGCTATATACATCTTTTCCATACTATTTACAAAAAAATCACATTGTGATTACATTTTATATGGTGTTTGAAAATATTTTATCATAATGGAAAATGTTTAGATTTTTTTACATTATTGGAGATTGTGGTGCTTCAAATGAGAATGGCCTCTCTAGGCTCATATATTTTAATGCTTGATCCCCAGTTGGTAGAACTCTTTGGGAACTTTTATGAGTTGTAGCCATATTGGAAGAGGTGAGTTACTGGAGTCACATTGGAGGCTTCAAAAGACTCATTTAGCACTCTTTCTGCATCCAGCTTGAAGGTGAAGATGCAAGAACTCTCTGTTGTTGTGAAAATCTTCTGTGATGAGGGATTAGGACAATACTTACCTGTCAGTATAAAGACAAATACTTAGACTACACTTAAAGATTATGCTGGTCTTAGTAAAGTGGTGACGATAGTTTATCCTCCAAGGATAAACTATAGACTTTACTACGCCTACATAACTGGCTAAATCAGAAGCTCTACCCACAAATTCTCACCAACTGGACTGCCTAAACATAAGCTGAACACAGACAATAGACAAGTTAAAGTTGAGAGGGGAAAGCCTGGGAGGCCTGAAGACTACATGAAGAACTACCTGTAACTAACAAATGCTGAGAGTAAGAAAAAATCTTTCCCAAGAAAGAGCATGCCAATTTGTTATCTAATAACAAATTGCCAGCACAGAAAACATACATAGGAGTAGCATTATACAGACCCAGCAGTTTGTATTTAAATTAGAATATATATATATGCATATATATATATACACATATATACATATATACATACATACATATCTGTGTAGCAACAATTAATGAATAAATATGCCATGACTTTGAAAGATAGCAAGTAGGTGTATATAGAGGTTTTGGAGGAAAGGGAAGAAGGGAATGTAATTGGATTATAATCTCAAAAATTAAAGCAGCAAAATAGATGTAAGTTGTCAACTATTCTTGCTGCTATGACTGTGTCTGTACCCCACTATCATTGACTCTGATCCTCTGAAACTGTAAGTCTCAAATTAATTTTTTTGTAAGTTGCCCTCATCATGATGCTTTATTACCTCAGTAGAAAAGCAGTTAAGTAAGGGATTAAATCTATAACTTTGTGTACATGATAGATAATTAGACAAGTGTTCTGTTACTGACCTATTTCTCCAGTCCCAAGTAAAATGCTGTAATAAAAATAGAACTGTGGACAGGCAAACCACCTCTGCTCAACCACAGGCATTATTGGATGGAAGACACTCCTTGCCAAAACAAACCCATAAATCAAGAGCTAGATCAGTGTCTTAGGGTTTCTCTTATTGTGAAGAAATACCATGAAGTTGGCTTTCTTTTCTTTTTTTTTTTTTTTTGTTTTGTTTTGTTTTGTTTGTTTTTTTGAGACAAGGTTTCTCTTATAGTTTTGGTGCCTGTCCTGGATCTCACTCTGTAGACCAGGCTGGCCTCAAACTCACAGAGATCTGCCTGCCTCTGCCTCCTGAGTGCTGGGATTAAAGCATGTGCCACCACCGCCTGCCTGAAGATGGAAATTCTTATCAAATAAAACATTTAATTGTGTGGCTTACAGCTCAAAGGTTTAGTCCATTATCAGCATGCTGGGACATGATAGCATGGAGGCATACATGGTGCTGGAGAAGGGGCTGAGAATTCTATAGTCTAATATCCAAACAGGAAGTAGTCTAATACACTGGGCACTACTTGAGCACATATGAAACCTTAAAGCCCTCACCCACAGTTACACATCTCCTCTAACAAGGCTATAGCTACTCCAACAAAGACACAGGTCGTAATAGTGTTTCTTACTGTGAGCTTATGGGGGCCAATTACATTCAAGCTACAATATTCCACTCCCTGGCTGCTATAAGCTTGTAATAATACCATAATGCAAAGTTCAACTTCAAAAATACCCATAGTCTATCACAGCCTTAACAATGTTTATAAGCACAAAATTGAAAGTCTCTTCTGAGTTTCTTGCAATCTCTTAACTGTAATCCCCTAAAAATCAAGCTTAAGAAATATCACATATTTCCAAAATATAATGGCAGAGGACAAACATTATGTTTCCAAAATATAAAGAACAGAGAATAGGGAGGAAATACTAGACCAAAGCAAGACCAAATCCAGCTGGGCACACTCCAAACTCCACATCTCCATGTCTGATGTCTTTTGGTGACTCCATTAGCAGTCAGGTACAATTTTGTAAGTCTGCCTTTATATGTTACTTGGGCTTTTTCCCTTGCATCTTTCAATATTCTTTATTTGTTCTATATGTTTTGTGTTTTGATTATTATATGCAGAGGGGACTATCTTTTCTGGTCTAATCATTTGATGTTTTTTGTGCTTCTTGTACCTTTATAAGATCTTGGACAGATGTGTTGCAGACTCTAAGAGATCGCTGATACCAAATCAGATTACTTTACCCATCAAAACTGCTGACCAGCATTAATGGAGAACAGAAAATATTGCATGATAAAGTCAAAATTATACAGTATCTACCTGTCTAGCATTATAGAAAGTGCTAGAAGAAAAAATCCAAACAAAGGAGGATGATAACACATATGAATGCACTCCTCAAGAAATGAGTAATCTCACAGCAGCAAAAACAAATGAGGGAAAGATACACACACAAACAACACCCACCCACACCCACCCATCCTCCTATCCACACATACACCATCACCACCACTACCAATAACAACAGCAACAAAATAACAGTAATTAACAACCATTGTTCCTTGATAGATCTCAATATCATTGGATTCAATTCCCTTATAAAAAGACACAGATTAACAGAATGAACATGAAAACAGGATCCGTCATTCTGAGGCATACAAGCAACACACCTCAACATTAAGGATAGATATTATCTTAGGGTAAAGGTTTGGATAAAAGATATTCCAAGCAAATGGACCTAAAACACAAGCTGTTATATCCATTTTAATATCTAAAAAAATGTAGACTTCAAATAAAAATTAATCAAAAGAGATTTGAAAGGGCACTGAATATTTATCAAAAGAAAAAATCTGCCAAGATGGCATTTCAATTCTAAACATCTATGCTCCCAAATAATGGATAACCACCTTTGTCAAAAAAAATATTATTACAGCTTAAACCACACACTGACCATTACATACTGATAATGGGAGACATCTAATCCAACTCTCACCATTGAACAGATAACCCAGACAGAAACTAAAAAAGGAAACCTTGGAACTAAAGGACGCTATAAACCAAATAAACCTAATAGATATTTACAGAACATTTTATCAAAACACAAAACAATACAGCTTCTGCTTGTCATCTCTCAATTCTCATTAGATAGAAGAAAATTAAAATACTACCCTGAGAAGACATTTCATATCATCATGGATTAAAGCTAGATGACAACAACAACTGAAACAGCAGAAAGTTTACTAATTTTTGGAAACTGAATAAGAAATGGGTCAAGACAAAATAAAGAAATAAAGACTTTCTAGAATTCAATGAAAATGAATACACAATAAACCCAAACTTATGGGACATAATGAAAGCAGTGTGCTGTGGGATGTCCTGTACGCGGTGAATATATGTTGCTATGACTGATTGATAAATAAAATGCTGATTAGCCAGTAGCCAGGCAGGAAGTATAGGCAAGACAAAGAGAGAGGAGAATTCTGGGAAGTGGAAGGCTGAGGCAGAGAGACGCTGCCAGCCACCATGATGTGAAGCAGATGTTAAGATACCAGTAAGCCACAATCCATATAGCAACTTATAGATTAACAGACATAAAATTAGATTAAGATTAAGATTAGATTATAGATTAAGATATAAGAACAGATAGCAAGAAGCCTGCCACAGCCATACAGTTTATAAGTAATATATAAGTATCTGTGTGTTTAATTGGGCTTGAGCAGCTACAGGAATACTCTAGTTACAGTAGTACCAAGAGGAAAGTTCATAGCATTAAGTGTCTGTATAAAGTTATTTAAGAGATCTTATTTTAGCAACTAAGTAGCATACTTGAAAACTGTTGAGCAAAAAGTAAGCATACTGAAGAGAAGTAGATGGCATGATATCATGAAATTGAGGGCTTAAATAAATAAAATAGAAACAAAGAACAAACAACGAAACAAAAAGTTGGTTCTTTGAAACATTCAGCAAGACAGACAAACTCTTATTCAAATTATCTAAAAGACAGAGAAAGAATATCTAAACTAAAAAATCAGAAATGAAAAGCAGGAAATAACAACAGACATAAAGAATTCAGAGAATCATAAACACATATTTAAAAAACCTTCATTACATCAAATTGGAAAATCTAAAAAAAAAAAAATGGATAATTTTTCCAAAGGTGTCACTTATCAAATTTAAATCAACATCAGATAAACAATTTATATAGACCTGTAACCCCATTGAAATAAAAGTGTTCATTAAAATTTTCACCAAAAGGCGCTGGAAAGATGGCTCAGAGGTTAAGAGCACTGACTGCTCTTCTGGAGGTCCTGAGTTCAATTTCCAGCAACCACATGGTGGCTCACAACCATCCGTGATGAGATCTGGTGCCCTCTTCTGGCCTGCAGTCATATATGCTGTATACAAAATAAATAAATAAAAATAAATCTTTAAAAAAATTTTTTCACCAAAAAAAAAGTGGAAAGAAAAAAAGCTCAGGCCAAATGGTTACAGTGCAGACTTTCAAAGAAGAGTTAATGCCAATATTCCTCCAATTATTGAACATAATAAAAAACTAAAGAACATTTCCCAATTCATTTTAATGGGCTACAGTTACCCTGATACCCAAATCACGTAAAGATTCAACAAAGAAAGATAATTACTGACCAATTTCCCTTATAAATATGCAGAAATAATAAAATATTTGCAAACATAATCCAAAAACACATGAAAAAGATCCACCTACCATGATAAAGTTTGCTTCACCCAAAAGATGTTGGAATGGCACAACAAAAAAAAATTATTAAATGTAATCCACCATGTAAGTAAACTGAAAGAAAAAAGAAATGTGATTATCTCATTAGATGCTGAAAAAGCCTTTGGCAAAATACAACATCTATTCATGATAAAGTTACTCTAAGGATTATGGTTTAAAAGGACATGTCCAAACATTATAAAGGCAATTTAAAGCAAGCCTATAGCCAACCTCTAGTGAAATGTAGAGAAACTCAAACAATTCACTAAAATCAGGAATAAGACAAGATTATCCACACTATTCATATCTATGTGACACAGTATTTGAAGTTTTAACTAGAGCAATAAGATGACTGAAGGAAATCAAGGGGATACAAATTGGAAAACAAGTCAAAATAGTTTTATTTGCAAAGGAAATGATATTATTTATAAGTGACACAAAAATTTTCTACTAGGGAACTCCGATGCGGATATACACTTTTAGCAAAGTAACTGATACAAGATTAACCAACAGAAATGTGGAGCCCTCATAAGTACAAATGGCTGAGAACGAAATCAGGGAAAAATGCCTTTCACAATAGCTTAAAATCATATACAATATCTTGGGACAACTCTAACCAAACAAGTGAAAGACTTGTATGATTGAAAACTTCAAGTCTTTGAAGAAAGAAATTCGAGAAGATATCAAAGAATGGAAAGATTTCCCATGCTCAAGGATAAGGATAGTAAAAGTGACCATCCAACCAAAAGCAATCGATAGATACAACACAATCTCTTCAAAATCCCAGCAAAATTCTTTATAGAACTTGAAAGGAATATTCTCAACTCCATACCAAAAATAGATTTCATTTGGTACTGCAGAGATACGGTGCTCTGGGATGTTTGCACACTGTGTTATGATATAGTGCTGTGATTGGTTTAATGAAGAGAAAGAGGAGGGTTTATATGAGCGAGAATTGTTGAAACCAAGGTTGGATAAAGCACAGGGACAAATAACCAAATGAATGGAAACACATGAACTATGAACCAAAGGCTGAGGGGCCCCCAACTGGATCAGGCCCTCTGAATAGGTGAGACAGTCGATTGGCTTGATCTGTTTGGGAGGCATCTAGGCAGTGGTACCAGGTCCTGGGCTCATTGCATGAGTTACCGGTTTTTTTGTTTTTGTTTTTGTTTTTGTTTTTGTGTTTTTTTTTTTTTTTTTTTTTTCTGAAGAGGAAATGGAGAGGGACTTGATCCGGGAGAGAGGAGAGGTAGGGTACATCAAGGAAGAGTGGAGGGAGGGGAAATTGATTAGGATGTATTACATGAGAGAATGTTTTCAATGAAAAAAAATTAAAAAAGAAGGATGATATTAGTCTACCATGTAGCTAGAGCTTTCCTGCCTTGCCCACAGTTAGGACAAATCTCTGTCACCCGCCAGTCCCACAGCCGCTCAGACCCAACCAAGTAAACACAGAGACTTTTATTGCATACAAACTGTATGGCCGTGGCAGGCTTCTTGCTAACTGTTCTTATAGCTTAAATTAATCCATTTCCATAAATCTATACCTTGCCATGTGGATGGTGGCTTACCGGTGTCTTCACATGCTGCTGCTGGTCATGGCAGCGGCTGGCAGTGTCTCTCTGCCTCAGCCTTCCTGTTCCCTCATTTCTCCTCTCTATTAGTCCCGCCTATATTTCCTGCCTGGCCACTGGCCAATCAATGTTTTATTTATTGACCAATCAGAGCAATTTGACATACAGACCATCTCACAGCACTTCCCCTTTTCTTTTTTTAAAAAGGAAGGTTTTAACTTTTATACATTTCCAAAGCAAGCTTGGTATATTTGGGAATTTGGGCGTAGCTTCTCTTACTACTTCCTGTTGGAGGGAGGCGCTGTATCTTATGGGGACACAAAGAAAATTTTAGGATCATGGAGTTGTCCGTGAGACTGTATCATCTGAGCCAGTTGCCTTGAAACGATTCTGGATGTTGGATCATCTGGGCCATGGTGTCATTGGAGACCTTTCAGGTGGTCTTGGCTGGTCAAACCTGATGTATCTTAATCTGGAACAAATCCATAGCCTCTGGCTTTCTGTAGAAATAAAAGCAGAGCCTCTTTTCCAAAGCAACATATCCTTATAGCTAAATTTTGAAGTCAAGGTACCTTTAAAATATACATTTTGGCATAACTGAACAGCTTTTGCAATCAAATGTTTTTCTTCAGTTACAAATATCAAAGAGAACATAATGCAGATTCTCTGTGTGGTAGCCATCTTTATGTGGCTTATGTTTTATATTACCTTGAGCCTATTGCTTTAAACTGCATCCTTCTAAGACTGAAAAGGCACTGTGGCTGCTGGCTCCGCCCACTTCAGCTTCCCAACATGGCGGTGGTACATTTTCCACCAGCTTTGGGAGCCATCAATCTCAGAAATAGTGGGTCTATGCTTCTTATCAAAGCAGTGTGTAGCCCAGAAACCTCTTTTTGTTTTGTACTAGCAAAGGCAAAATCCACCATGCAGCTTAATGTGCCACTTGCAGAGGCCTCATTCCTGCCATACTGCAGGTCAAGTGCACACGCCAGGAACCCACCAGTAACTCAAACCGGCAGCTGCTGCTCATTTGAGAGAGATAATTAGAAAGCTGTTTTTAGTTCCGTTTTAGAATCTTTTCTCAGGTTTTAGGTGGAAACTCTTGCCAACTCGTTGGGCACCATTTGTAGCAAGAGTTTTCCTGCCTTGCTCACAGTTAGGACAAATCTCTGTCACCCGCCAGTCCCACAGTCGCTCAGACACAACCAAGTAAACGCAGAGACTTATATTGCATACAAACTGTATGGCCGTGGCAGGCTTCTTGCTAACTGTTTTTATAGCTTAAATTAATCCATTTCCATAAATCTATACCTTGCCATGTGGCTGGTGGCTTACCGGTGTCTTCACATGCTGCTGGTCATGGTGGTGGCTGGCAGTATCTCTCTGCCTCAGCCTTCTGCTTTCCAGAATTGTCCTCTCTCCTTGTCCCACCTACTTCCTGCCTGGCCACTGGCCAATCAGTGTTTTATTTATTGACCAATCAGAGCAATTTGACATACAGACCATCTCACAGAAGTACCATATAGTGGCTTCCATATACACAGATATATTCAGAAAAAGAAAAGCCTTGTTTCTTACATTAATAATAATTCATGTTAGATGTTCTTATTTTTTATCTTGTTTTCCAAATGACAAATAGCTTGAATTGAAAACTGTAAACTGATACAATTAGTTTGATGTATTTTTACATATGTGGATATGGATGTGGATGCCTGCAAAGACAAATATAGGGCATTAAACACGTACAAGCTCTGGTTGAATGTGGCTATAAGCCACCTGATATGGATGCTAGGAACTGACCTTTGGTTCTCTCCAAATTCAGCAAGTGTTGTTAACCTATGAGCCATATCCAGCACTATAAAATTGTTTTTAATTAGTCAAAAGTAGATTAAATGCAAATAAATTAAATGCTGATTAAAAGGCCTTCAATTTCATCTAAATTATAAAAATAGCAACTAACTATAGGTTATTGAAATGAAATTTACATATAAAGATGTGAAATGTTAAAAGTTCAAAAATTTTATATCATACTACACAATTAAAATAATTCTATAGTGTTTTACTAATACTGAAAAAGTGGTCATCAGATATAAGAGCATTACCTAAAATAAGGAAAATAATGCCATGAATATCAGTGGGAAAGTGTTAACATACTCTAAGATAATTTAATGTGAAAATGAACATCAGAAACTCCATCATTATTAAAGGTACTACATCGTGATAACAGAATAACACTCCTGCATTTAAAATCAGTGAAATATACTACATTATATAAATAAAAATAACAGTATATACAAAAAGCTATGTAGATAATCTAAAAAATACTTCAGACAATTCAACATTCATCTCTTTAAAAACTTGCTGCTCATTAAAGATAGAATTTTTTTCTTGGCTCAGTAACAAAAAACAAATAAAAGTCTAAAGTTAATGAACACTGAAATGCAAAATGAATATACATAATTTCCAAGACAAAAAGCTGGTCAATTCTCATTATTTAATTTAACATTAAACTGAATGAAACACAGAATATATAGCAAAAAATGAGACATCTTTTTTTGTATTCAAAAAGAAAATGTAGAAAAGTGATCGTTAATATCAAACACAATACTCTTTCATTGTAAATATCTACAAAAATGAAAATTGTTAATGAATTAAAAATGAGTGTGGAAAGTTAAAAATATGAATATATAGGAAGAGATAGAAAATAAAACTTAAAAAGAACACCTTCAAGGAGACCAGGATATGCTGTGCAAGCATCTAACAAACACATAAAGATCAGTACAGTGCAAGTGATGGTGCAGATGAAACTTCAAAAAGATTCTACTAGGTTGATTGGCCAAGTTGGTAGGAGCACTTGCTGGACCAGAATGGAGACTTGAATTTGGTTTCCAAGTCCCCACATACAAGCAGGAAAGACGGCATTTACCTGTAATCCCAGATGACTGTAGTAGGACACCAAAGACAGGAAGATCGCAGAGGCTGGCAGGCCAGTCAGCCTTGGTGAAAACTGCAAGGCAAAGCCAGGAAGGTCTAGATTCAATGAGACAGTATGTCTCCAATGAATCAGCTGAAGGGCATTGTAAAAAAGAAATCACTGGATGTTCTCACTGACCTCTGGGAATGTGCATGTGTTAGCACATCTGCACATACACATTTATGTACCACAAACACACAGACCTCCTACAGAAATGAGCCCCAGTGGAGTACTGGTAACTGACAGTTGCTATTGGGGAGAATAAATCTTTTAAAAAGATACAGTCACTGGTAAGATTCCTGTGTTCCAGTGGATGGCACTACACAAAGGCATACATGGGCATGACTAACTGGGTTTAATGGATTATCCAAAAAGAAGATGATGACGGTGATGAAGAAAAGGAAGAAGAAGGAGAAGAAGAAGAAGAAGAAGAAGAAGAAGAAGAAGAAGAAGAAGAAGAAGAAGAAGAAGAAGAAGAAGAAGAAGAAGGAAGAAGGGAAAAGAAGAAGAAGTAGAAGAAAGAGAGAGAATATGGATGAGAATTGGAGGTAAAATTTTGGTATATGGTAATATTTCAAAGCATACCTGTATTGAAATATCACTAATAAGGGAAATATTAATATAAAACAAGTGATATTAATTGAAGACTTAAATAAACATGAGATACATAGTTTATAAGAGATGTAATAGTATCAGATATCAATTATCTAAAAGCTGATCTATACATTCAAAATTCTCCGTAGATACCCTGATTCTAAAATGTATGGTGGAAATAAGAAGGAACAACTTTGACTAAACACAAAATGAAAATGCAGTTAAAAATCTAGGCATGGTGGCTCATTTCTGCACTTGGAAGTGTGAATAAGGAATTGTGAACTCTAGGATAGGTTGAGACACATTGAAAGACAATAATACAGATGCTGGAAAATAAAGAAAAAATGGGAAAACAAACATATCTGATATTATATGTAATAAACATGGTAATCATGATTGTGAGATATTGTTACAGTGTTCTATGACAAAATTTATCCTGGTGAGACACAATGCATTTCTGCTCACCCAGATAGGGAACCCATAATAGACCACTTTAAGAATACCATCAAAGTCCACCTTATTGAACCACTGAGTTTTATTGATATTACTTAAGGCAATATGAGTGAGACATTCAATACTTATACGAGTGGTAATGACTAAAACAATAGCTGCACCACCAAAATCTACCCTAGCATGGGTGGAAAATCACAAAATCTGGCAACTTGGAGCATAATAAAGAGCCTACTGGAAACTGAACATGTTGGAGAGTGTCCTTTTCAAGTGACCCTATTGGTTTGTCACACAGATGTTCTCCTTTCTGCTTCTTCCAGGTAGCTGGACTGCTCTGAGAATTTTCACTGCTGCTTAACTTACCTGACAACGATTCTCAGCAGTCATTATTGTTTACTGTAGCTGAAGTTTTCCTGATCCTGCCTGGCCCATGGTCAAGACAAATCTCCCTCACCTGCCAGTCTCCCAGCCGCTTGGACCCAAACAAACACACAGAGACTTACATTACTTATAAAATGTATGGCCGTGTGGCTCAGGCTTCTTGCTATCTAGTTCTTATATCTTAAATTAACCCATTTCTATAAATCTATACCTTTCCATGTGGCTTGTGGCTTACCAATACTCTACATCCTGCTCCTCATGGCAGCAGCTGGCAGTGTCTCTCTGCCTCAGCCTTCCACTTCCCCGACTTCTCCTCTCTCTTTGTCCTGCCTATACTTCCTGCCTGGCTACTGGCCCATCAGCACTTTATTAACCAATCAGAGCAACACATTCAGAGCATATAGAATATCCCACAGCAGTTTACCTTTGAGAGGGAGGGGCCTAGTTAACCTGGTCAGTTTCAGGGACTTCTTGAAGCTATATTGAGTTGTTTACCTTCTGGCTTAAGAAGCTTCCTGCTAGTAGGAATGTTTCAATCTCAGAGGAAACTGCTACCCTACACAGACATGGATAGACAACAAGGCAACTAAATATGTCTAAAAAGAATAATTATGTAGATGTAACCAACCATCTTATTAAATAAGAAACACAGAACCAACGCAAAGAAGAAAGCCAAGAGATCAGAGCTAAGAGCCTTACCGCCTGCTGCAACTAGCCTCTTCAGCCAAGAGACCTCTCCGAAAAAGACCTACTTCCTGTGTGTTTGTCTTTATATAGTCTTTCTGTTCTGCCTTCTCATTGGTTGTAAACCCAAACACATGACTGCCTAGTCAATGCCTGTCTGTAGAGACTTCCAGGTCTTCTATGGTTGGTATTGAGATTAAAGGCATGTGTCTCCAATGCTGGCTGTATCCTTGAACACACAGAGATCTACCTAGCTCTGCCTACCAAGTGCTGGGATTAAAGGTATGTGCCACGAATGTCCAGCTCTGCTATGGCTTGCTATTATCTCTGACCCCCAGGCAACTTTATTTATTAACATACAATTAAAATCACATTTCAGTACAAATAAAATACCACCATACAATTATGTTTGATAAATTATTTGACAAATTTGCCAAGGGTATTGCTTGTCAAAGGACAGAGAGTTTAAGGGAATGTATCTTCAGAGGTTTTACAAATGCACAAACACACACACACACACACACACACACACACACACACACACACACACAGGCTGTACAACACCTGCCCCACACACAACATACTGCACTACACATACAACACACCATATGCTACACACATACACACAGTAACAAACACATATAACATGATATATACCACACAAATACTCACACACAACACATAAAAATTAGAGTTTTCATGGGATAGGTTTTGAATTTAGATAAATCATAGCAAGAAATTTAAGTTCTACTTTATAGAATTTTTTGTTTGTTTTGTTTTTGTTTTTTGAGACAGGGTTTCTCCATGTAACCAGGCTGGCCTCTAACTCACTGAGATCCACCTGCCTCTGCCTCCCAAGTGCTGCAATTAAAGGCATGTGCCACCACAGCCTGACTAAGATATAGAATGTTTTTAAAAATTTTTTTTATTCATTTTATATACCAACCATATATACCACTCTCATCCCTCCTCCCACTCCATCCACACCCCTTTCCCTGACCCACCCCTCATTCTCTCTTCCAACAGGGTAAGTTCTAGGAACTGACAAGGATGAACCCAGATTAGTATACTAGAAATAGAGGTCTCTGGTAATCAGACTGGTAAATACCCTAACTGTCATCACAGAGCCTTCATCCAGTAACTGATGGAAGCAGATGCAGAGATCAACAGCCAAGCACCAGGCGGAGCTCCAGGAGTCCAATCGAACAGAGGGAAGAGGGATTATATGTATAGAGCTTTATAAATCATCATGAGAAAAGTTTTGTGGCTTTAGGGTAGGAAATGAAATTTGAAATACAATACCAGATGCTTCTTCTACAAAGAGGAATTGAAAAGCCTTATAAAATTGGAAATTTTTCATCTTCAAAACACCCACTAAGAGAATAAGGTAATCCACACAACAAGGGAAGAATATAAAACATTGATTACAGACATCATTCAATAAATATAAAACACTGATAAAAATGCAATGGTGTAGAGACATCCAAATGATCTTACTTAATCTATAAAAGCCAAATGATGCAGAATACATACAATATAAATTTCTCTTATGTAAAATTTTTCATGTTTTGAACTGCTTTATAATGGCACAAATGTATTTCTGTGTGAGAATGATTTAGGACAGAGTGGGATAGCAAATACAGACTTAGTGAAAATTTTTGACTTCATAATCAGCTTATGTTCTCTTCTTCTCGCTTTAATAACAGTTTACTGGGTTAATATGAATGTCATAGCTCATCAAATTGCACACATTAGTATAGCTGTCTGTCACTTGTAGCATAATTAATCTTTAAAGCCTCAAATTTCACAAGCAGTATCAATGAAGCTATATACTAGTCTACAAATAAAATAATATATTAATAAGTAAAAATAGGTATAATATGTAATTATTACACTACAATGCCAAAATATATTTTGATAAGTGTAATGTTTGATTGGTTGATATTCATCAAAATTTAAATATTTTAATCAAGTTGTTTCCTTATCTTACTTCCTGAGTTTGACATTATATAATCATATTCAAAATAACAATTTTTAAAAGGTGTTTTTACACAGGTATAGTAATAATGTGACTAAAATTAATATTTGTATAAATTAAATAAACCATTTACTAAATTTGTTTTTTTTTCATAATATTCTCTATATTGCATAATTAAATGTAAGCTTCAAGTGTTCCTACAGTATACAAATGAGTACTTCTTGAAGTCTGTTCTCACACACATGATCAGTTGACAAAGGTAAGATAGTATACAAGCAATGATGTTTCAACTGAATAAAAAGAGATTATTTTGAATGATCCAAAAATTCAAAGGAAATAGAGCTTTATTCTCAATGAAACAACCAGAGATGGATTACCAAAGAGGCATGTATTGAGTTCAGTTCATTGTTATGATTCATATTAGCTAATGTGGACTGTAGGAATAAAATGCTACTGTGCTTCCTGGGAAGTAACTTCATCATTCATAGTCTCAGGTTAAGTCATGGCTTCCTTTTTACTGCTTAATAAAACATGAATGTCATTTGCAAAAAATAAAAATACTTCTTATAAATTGTATCGGGACTGTTAAATTTAATAAGACTGACAGAAACAAGTAGTCCAGCATAAAATTAACACTCTTACAGGATGCTGTATTAGTCTTTTTTATTTCTTTTATTATGTGACTGTCACAAAATATGCAACGTGGATCTTCCCAGTTAATGGTAGTAAATACAGAGAGTCACGCATACTCAAGGTATTGAGAATCAGTAATGGCTGAGTGTTCCTCCCTAAAAGACATTCATTATACCCCATCCAAGGCTACAGAACACTACAGAAGACAGAGCAGAAAGAATTTAAAATTAGAAACAGAGAGGATTGTGAAGTATAATTTCCTTGGCAAGTCACAGCCACTGAGATCATAAACTCAAACCAGCTGAGAACATCTATATTAGGTCTACCCAGAAATGGGTCAGCCAATAGTCAGGCGTGGATGGGGAAAGGTTCAGGAGAACTCAATCTCATCTATAAGTTATTGGTTACTGATAGCCTGTGATAAACAAGGAGCCATTGCTTTCAGTTGATACTGCCAGGTAAGTCTATAGGTTCCCATGGATAGCTTTAAGTTAATGTTCACACAGATGGACCGGTTTAAACTCTGCTGTTCAGAAAATATTTAAAAAATATGAGATTGGAGAAAGGAGATGGAGGTAGGGGATTTGTTAGAGATGCAAGAAAGTTGGAAAGGGGGAGCAAGACAATAACAATAATATGCTATGTATATGTATGAAGTTTTTAAAGAATAATCTTAATAAAATAATTTTTAAAAATTAAAATAAAGATACTTAGCTAAAAGTTCTAGAGGTATGTGGGCATAGTATCACCTTCAGTACTATCCTTCTTGAGGATGGATCCCAGTGATGAATAGACGAAGAAGTCACATTGTAAACAGAAAATCGGGATGTGGATGAGGAGGCCAGCTTGCTCTTTGTCTGGTAACCATCTCATGAGAAAAGACTTGGGCCCTCTGAAGTCCACATCACTTGATTCCAAGGGCAGTGTCTACAATGCTCTCCAAGTAGACTGTCTCTCCACCTTCTACGTCCAATATATGTGAACCCTGACAGGACAAAGAACACCAAAACCATTTTACTTTTCTTAAATGTACCAAAGACCATCTCCTTTAAACTATGGAAAATACATTCATTCTGGCCTGTTGATTCTGAATGATTCTTAATGTTGATTTTGAACAAGTTGAAACATTGCTTAAAAATTAAAACAAAAGTCTTATCAGAGAAATTTTCTTGCCCGTGAGCAGTAAAATCCAACTGAGGTAAATATTTAGAATATATATTTGTGTAACAAGAAGAGGATATAAGCATTCCAATTTTTATAGACAAAAATAGGAATGTATAAGGGAATGAATGTCCATCCTAAAGCTAGACCAATCCCAGCAGGACAGATACTAAATCTTGATGTTCCAAGCCTGTATCTTATGTACACTGTGACAAGGTTCATCCCTAATGGCAGCAGCAGCCACATCTTCATGTCTTTATGCAGGCCACATTACTAGTTTCTAAAGCTATCATTGTACATTGTCTTCAAATTTGCCCAGCAGTCCTTAATTGAACATTTCAAGCGGGCCTTATTCCTGAGATCCTCATGAAAACTCTATTATCATGATTCAACACCTTTGGGGTTATGAGGTTTCCAAAACTTCATTTAAATTCTGATCATTTCTCTGAGACTTTTTTAAAATCATGGTGGAAGGTGCCCTAAGCTATGTTCTTCGCATTCTGCATTGCGGGAAAAGAAAACTCACATCAATACTTCCACATCCTGTCTTGGGAGTACTCGAATGATGGACCACTTTGTGAGCTAAATGGAGGGAGAAGGGGCTAATGTCAGCTGTAGCAAATGAGTCTATGGGGGTCACCCCAGGGCCTTACACACTTTATGTTACACATAGATCTCACAGTTAACACCTATTCAATTAAACAGTTTAAGTTATTCACATTCATTATATAACACTATCTCCAAGTGTATGTTTAAATTGTTAAGTTAGTATGTGCACAAACCTGGAGCTTTATTACAAAGTAACATTTAGTTACTATTTAAAATACAGTTGTAATCATAACTGCTATCTGCATGATCCTAATTCAAAGGATCCCAAAAAAGAGGAAAAAATATCATTATTTTCAACTATACAATACTAGATTCAACGTAAGAATAGCTATGATGTTTTGGATTTTTGATCAAGCCAATTCATTCTGCTTTGTAGACAGAGCTAATTAATTCACATTTTAAGAAATAGTTCTTGATTTCTTGATTTATAAGCAGGGTTCCAGGGTTGCAAATTTTATCTGAAAATGTGCCTCACTGAGTCAAACACAGAACTGGTTTTGGGAAGAGCACTGGGTTGCTCTACAACACGCCACATGCTCATTTTGTCTGACAGGGATTTTAAAGAGGATGTTCAGATGATAATTATTATCTGCTTCCTGGCAGCAAGTGCCCTATTTTAGCTACATAGAATTTCTGATGTCCCATGTGACTTTTTCTTTTTTTTTTTTTGTGCTTCTCTGGTTGATGGGACAGAAAGAGAAAGAAATCAAGACTAAACCAGTTTAAATTAAATGTGAAGAAATAACGATTCACAGTGAAAGCACCGATATGCCAAATTTTTAGAGAGAAGTGAGTAAAAACAACCAAGTTATAAATCATTCAAAAAGAGGGATTTATGAAGGAAACAGCAAGACAACTTCAAGTACAGTTTCTCTGCTGGGTGCTGCTCCTTGGCACAGTTACAATAAATCATGCGATGAATGGATAGAAAGCAGCATTCTCTTAACTTCCGAAAGAAGGTCTCTGGAGGCTGCTCTCTGTGTACTTATGCATGCACATCTCTTCCTTTATTACAGACCTATGCGGGGTACCACCTGCGCTGTACTTACTACACTCTAGTGAACAAGTTAGGCATCTGTGCAGGATCAGATGGGTAGTCAAAGCTTATTTTTCATTTTAATTTGGGAGATTCTGTATTTGTTCAATCTAACTGTAATACACAGTGCTGTTACAAAAGCCCCTGCCACCTTAAGATCATTGATGAGGCTACTAGACACAGACGCCAAATAGTTCATCCTGCGACATGCAGTGTTAGAAAGAAAATTGGACTATGATGTAAAACTTTCTCCTAAAAAAATCTACTCCATCTTACAATTTATTAGAATGTTTCATCCTTTAGTATTGCATTGCTCAGTTCCTTATGGAACACAGTTGTGGTCCAGATGTAACTAAGAATTGACTTGTGTGTTTTGTTTTCACTTACAGTTTAGCTATTTCCACTTCCATTTATATTGCTAAAATGCTAGTTAAGTTTTTAGGGAAAATTACTTTTAAATCAAGGAGATTGAAGAAATTTTAAAGGAAAGAGGAGATGCTGAATAAGGCGAAAGACTCATGAGAAAGCTGAGGGGCATGACCACAAAGAGAGAAAAAGAGCATGATGAAAAAACATGCAAACTTGCACCTGTTTATTACAGCCTTCAAGTAGAATGTTGACATTCCACACTTCTAGAACCAACACCTCCTACACAATTAGTATCACAGATGTTCCCGGATAGAAGGCAAAAGCCCAAATAGAACAGAATCGTCTGTTTGCATCCCAGCTTCTCCGCAGCCTTAGCCATCACTCTGTGTTGTCCAGCTTGCTGTGCTCACGTAACCCATGGAAGGGAAGCCTGCAGAGAGGTGGACCCAGAATATTACAACAGCATTTGCGCATTTTCAGACCATTTTAATAAGTAGCCAGGCATAATTATTTTCAAGGGAATGGGCTAAATTAATAGGAAAATACTATTTTCTTCCTAAAAAGATAGCCCTGAAAGTAATTTCTCCTGGTCATTTAGTAAAAGCAGTCTGGATAGAGGAAAGGAGACTTGAATATGATGTTTAGCTAAATAAATTTTGATGTTGGTGATCTTTAAACAAGAGGTATAGTAGATGTAGGGCAAAGCCAGACACTTGGCATACTTATTTTATTAGAATAATGTTTCCACTGGCCTGTGCATCAGGAAACAATGTTTGTTGTAGCTATATGCATTTCTAAGGATTGAATCTGGCAAAAGGGAGAGTTTAGAGCATTTCCAAGCTGGTCATTCTCTTCCAGAGCTTTCTTATAGACATAGGAATGAGGAGAGGACAGAAAGCTTAAAGACGGGTAGTGACACAACAGAGATCAGTTAATATCAACAAGAGGAAAAGAACATTCACCATGTCTGTGAAAATGAGCAAGGGTAGGATGCAGTAGGTGGAAGTCGCCTGCAGCCTCTGGAGCTCACCTATATTTTACAAGATTTGGAGGTGGCCCTGTATCACTAAATCTGCAAAGCTGGGTTTTATGTATAACTTCAGAACCTCTGTATTAGAGTACGCTGTTTGCAATACATCTAAAACTTTGTTTTGCTCCTTTTGTGTTTACAGATCGGAAATGAAAAGCAACACTCCTGGTTAATTGCAAACAAGGCGCTGTTTCCCACAGGGAGACTTTGTTTCTGATCTTCAGTCAAAAGAACAAGCGGCTGATGAAGCAGGAGAGCATCCGGCTGTGAATTGTGAAACCAGGGTTTTCACCTTGCTGTTGCCACTAATTAGCTGTCTGACCCAGAACATCTCCATGTCCCTGATTTTGAGCTTCCTCGTCTGTAAAGTGTGGCAGCTGCTGATCTCCGAAGTCTTTACTGGCATCAACAATCTATAGGGGATGCATTCTTTCCACTGGAAACAGAGAGATTCAGATTGACCTACATAGATGAATTTTTCTATTCTTTTTGAGTTGTGCTATGCTCCAGGAACCTTGACTGGCATTGTTTATAGGTACGACCTGTGCAAAGGGGTGATTCTAAATGATCATGCTCAAGAATGAAATGCTCCACTACAACTAATTAGCAAGAACCACAATCAGAAAGGTCTCCTACTGATGTGATGACAATGATTTCTTGGGAATGAGTTTTCAGGGGTGCATATATGATGGTGGATGTATTCACACACAGTAAAATAACCCATTGGAATTTCAATGACAATTGGATAAAATATATTCACTTGAGAGAAAATGTCAGTTGATTTTTTTCCCCTTGTTCTCATGTAACAGATAAAAACGATGGAAAGTCTCACTGAACTAAAGGGATTAAAAATCCAGTCTACTTGTCACAGTATTTACGTGAACTAACAGAACATAGAAATAGATTTCAATTACTTTTTGTACAATCAATGGATACAGAAAGAAAAACACATGAGTGTATACACAAAAATGTGTGTGTGTGTGTGTGTGTGTGTGTGTGTGTGTGTGTGTGTGTGATTGTTAGCACATTATAGGGAACCAGAAGCACTAATTGTCGTCAACATGGCACTGACCATGATATTCAAATATAGGTTTGCTTTTACTCTTTTAATCACTAGCATGTCTGTTGTAATATATTCCAGACATGTTGATATATTGTAGTTCATTGTTATAACATGATCTATTTGTACTTTATTTGACATTCTAAATAAAACTGTGACAAGTATTTATGAGAAGTACTTCTGAATAAAAGAAAATAGAGTTTTGTCCTTTAACTATTAGCCTGTTTATACTTGGTACATGATTAGCACAAGTTAGTGAAATTGAAGCCAATGTGGCTATTTTATGCTGTCATATTAATAAAAATGTATTACTGACACTTTCAAATGGTCTTTTTGATAAGTCTTCCTTTTGTTTACAAAAATACAATATAAAAGAATAAATACATAGGAATGGAAATATCCTGCATGGAAGAATCCTAATTGGTTAATCAAGGCATCACTTTCAAATATCCACTCATAGATGCCTGCCTGAATGATCATTTGTCTGCCAAAAATGCAAATGTTTCATCCTTATTTTGTCTTTTCCACTTTTTTTTTTTCAAGAGTGTATCATATATACTTGAAATGGCTTGGAAATAAAATTTGATTTTAGAAAATGCTTTGCAACTTGGCCATGTGACAGATTAAATGGGTGCTTTCTGGAGAGTTAGAGAATTTCCAGAATGGAAAGCTCAGAATAGCAAACCACATGTTAGTGTCATGACAGTAAGCCTTACAATGTCTCTTTTTGGACCCAAACCTTTATCTATTGGCCTTGATATACAAAGCTTGACATATGTTATTTTCAGTGTAATACTCTCTTATTATTTAAAATCTGAAAATAAGGTATTCAGACTCAAAAAATGTTGAGTTCTATCTATGTGCTGATATACATTTGAGTCCAAGTTGCTCCTTTTTCTTTATTCTCTTCTTTCTCTTTCTCACATCACTGCAATAATGCACACACTTATCAAGAAATACAGTAAATATACAGCTAAAGATAGGTAAATATAGAACCTCCAATATCTAGTAGGAAAGTTGTATGAAGTCCTCAATTTGAGAAACAGAAATAAGATTTAGATGATTTTAACTGAACCAATAGGAAGGCCAATAAATTAGATATGTCAAAGAATTATCGCCGGGCGTTGGTGGCACACGCCTTTAATCCCAGCACTCGGGAGGCAGAGGCAGGCGGATCTCTGTGAATTCGAGGCCACCCTGGGCTACCAAGTGAGCTCCAGGAAAGGCACAAAGCTACACAGAGAAACCCTGCCTCGAAAAACCAAAAAAAAAAAAAAAAAAAAAAAAGAATTATCAAATGTGATACATATTTTTGTCAATTTGACTATATCTAGAATTAACTAAAATCAAAAAAAATGGAAGGCATGCACACCTGTGATGGATTTCTGGTTAATTTGAAACAGTTAGATTTACTTCTAATCTGGATCTTTGAGATAAGAAGACATATGCTTTTAATTTAGATGATGAAGTAAGAAGACACAAGCCTTTAATCTGGGTCTTAAGGTAGGAAAACACTTCCTAAATTTGGGCCACACCTTCTGCTGGAAATTTTTGCTATTTGCCTGCTTACCTTCACCTACCTTGCTAGCAATCCATCCATTCCTCCACTGGCATTAGAGCCTTATTCTTCAGGATTTTTATGTGTACTGAAGACCAGCTGAGACATATAGCCTTGTGGACTAAATATCTACTGGATTCTTGAATTTTCTACGCACAACCAGCCTATAAGTAATTCTAATAAACTCCCTTTCTTGCAGGGGGGAGAGAGAGAGAGAGAGAGAGAGAGAGAGAGAGAGAGAGAGAGAGAGAGAGAGAGAGAGAGAGAGAGAGGAGAGAGGAGAGAGGAGAGAGGAGAGAGGAGAGAGGAGAGAGGAGAGAGGAGAGAGGAGAGAGGAGAGAGGAGAGAGAGAGAGAGGAGAGAGGAGAGAGGAGAGAGGAGAGAGGAGAGAGGAGAGAGGAGAGAGGAGAGAGGAGAGAGGAGAGAGGAGAGAGGAGAGAGGAGAGAGGAGAGAGGAGAGAGGAGAGAGGAGAGAGGAGAGAGGAGAGAGGAGAGAGGAAGGGAGGTTCCTTCTGTAAGTTCTGTTACTTTAGAAGACCATGAATAATACAACAAATTAACGACAAATAGGCTTTCAGGTTAGCCTTTTGCCCATTTAAGCAGTTGAATGCCTTTAGAGTATTTTTCATATTATTATGCAGGAGCTCTTGCAAATAGAGTAATGGCCTATGAGTTGTAATTGACTAAAGCATGTCAACTACATTGTCTGAATTTTTTTATATCCTAATATGCAACTAAAAACAATGAAAAAACTGTTTCCACGGGTATTATTCAGACCACATATGTAATGCTATGAAGCATAAAGTGTGTCACTTTTTTTTTTCTGCAATGGTCTTACACAAAAGTCACAAGAGATAAGATGAATTTTATATGTTTCCTGTATAAATGAGCCTAGGGTGTCTGTCTTGATACTGGCATATTATCATCAATATGACTGGAATACTCACAGCCTGGGGGCATGGAAGGGATCTGTTCATTATTTTCATAGTAACTCTGATTTTGCTTTCTAGCCAGTCCATTCACAGAAGGCCGGTTCTCAGCACGACATACTCTATGCCATTTGGATTATCTCAGTGTTCAGACTCTCAGTTGATTCATGTTCAAATCCTGTGAAGATAGAATTTTCTCTGTAAAAATTGAAAGATTTTTGTCCCTAATCCCCTTCGGCAAGACACTGGAGCAAACACTGCACTGTTTAGTTCTTAACCCACAGGATATAACCTTAAGAATGAATGTTTGTTTCTGAGTCACTACAGAAACATCCCTCTGGGAACAAGGCAGCATTCATAGACGGGGCATATATCATGTGATTCTTGTTAACCTGCAGGAGGTTGGCACATTTCAATCACATTTTGTCTGAATTATGACAGATAGGATTCTTCAAGAACAGAAAGAATAAACCTGTATTCCTGAAAATATTTCACAATGTTTTCTTTAAAAATGTACAGGAAGTTATAAAAGGTTGTAAAAAGATAATTGTTTTTCTAGTTCTAATTCTGTCATGGAGTCTTTGTTTTCAGTGATAAATAAGTTCATATATTAGAAATTGGAAGTTTAAATTTAATGTGAAGCTTCACGGCTTCTCTTTCAAATGCCAATTGTCACCGTAAGTAATATCACTAAGTGGCTTAGACTGTGAGTCTGGTGTGCGATAATTTGGAATAAGGATGTTTTCTTATAGTGTCCTTGGTATCTTTGGATCCTATAGTCTTTCTTCCTCTCTTCCACAGGATTCCTCAAGGTCTGCCTAATGGTTGGTTGTGAGTCTCTGAATCTGTTTCTGTCTGTTGCTGGGTGAAGCCTCTTTGATGACAACTGGTCAAGGCAACAATCTATGAGTGTAGCAGACATCATTTGGAACAATTTTATTATCTTGCCAGTCATGTTGGGTTTTATCTAGGTTTCTTGGCTGTCCAATCCCCGAGTCCTGGCCCTTCAGGCAGTATTAGGGATGGGCTCCCTCATATGATATCGGTCTCAAGCTGAACCAGTCATTGTTTGGCCACTCCCATAACTTCTATGTCATCTTTACCTCAACATATCTTGTAGGTGGGGCAAGTTCTAGGTCAAAGGTTATGTGGTGGATTGGGGTCCTTGCCCTCCACTGTAGCTGGAAGTTTCTCTGGTCCTACCTAGCCCTGAGGTCCCACAGCCACTCATAAAATAATCATTCAGAGGCTTATATTAATTACCAACTGTGTTGCCTATGGCAAGGTTCTTGCTAGCTAGCTCCTTCATGTAGCATTAATCTTAAATGATCTTATTAATAAAAACAAACCCAGAGCCAGGTATTGGGGTGAACACTGAAAGATCAGAAAAACAAAACAAGCCAGCCAACCTTACCTTGCCAATTCCTCATCTGATCTTGTTTCCTCAAACTGGAAGTCTCTGTGTCTTAATCCAAATTGATCTCAACTGAACTGCTGCTAAAAGCCTAAAAACTTAAGAAGCCTCTAATTCCTGGTCCTCATGCTTTATATACTTTTCTGTTTCCTGCCATCACTTCCTGGAATTAAAGGTGTGTGTCACCATGCCTATCTGTTTCCAGTGTGGCTTTGAACTCACAGACATCCAAACGGATCTCTGCCTCCAGAATGTTAGAATTAAAGACATGTGCTACCACTGCCTAAACCTATGTTTAATATAGTGGCTGTTCTGTTCTCTGACCCTCAGATAAGTTTATTGGGGTTTACAATATATCAAGCACACTTTCATCTTAAATTAACCCATTTGTATTAATCTAAGTATCACCACATGTTCCATGACCTTACCTGCATCCCATTACCTGTTGTTTCTTGGATGGCAGTTTGGCGTCTACCCTTACACTCCTTTCTCCATTCACTATTTCTTCTGGATTTTCCCACCTGGCTCCATCCTGCCCTGCCACAGGCCAAAGCAGCTTTGTTTATCAATCAATCAGAGAAACACATATTCACAGCATACAGAAAGACATCCCATGGCATTCGACTGAAAGTCTTTCCAAGTTACAGTAAATGGCTACTGAAGGCTCCATATCTTCCAATTGTTAGAAATCTTAGCTAGGGTCACCCTCGTAGATTCCTGGGAGTTTCCATTGCACTAGGTTTCTAGCTCATCCCAGAGATCCCCTTAATTACAGTTGTCTTTCCAAGTACTTTCCCCTCTATTCTCCCCTCACCTGATCCCGCCTTATCCCATGCCTACTCCCCATCCAGACACCTCCCATGCCCACCTGTAATGTCTATTCCATTTTCCTTCACAGTGAGATTCATGTGTCCCACCCCCTTGAGCCCTCCTTCTTACTTAGCTTCTTTGAGGGACTGTAACATGATTATCCTCTACTTTATAGCTAATATACACCTATACGTGAGTACATACCATGTTTGAGTGAGAATATAGGTTATCTCACTCGGGATGATCTTTTCCAGTTCCAATCATGTGACTGCAAGAATCAACTAACTTGGCCTCATAGGGACTCACAGAGACTGAACTGCCAACTAGAGAATTTGCATAGGACTAGGCCCTCTGTACATATTTTATAGTTGTGTGGCTTGGACTTCTTGTGGGACTTCTAACAGTAGGAGCAGGAGGAGCTGTCTCTGGTTGATAACTGCCTTTGGGACCCTTTCCTTCCACTGAATTGCATTATCCAACCTTAATAGATGAGGAGATGCAACTAGATTTGCCAGGGCTAGCTGATATATATTTGAATTGACCCTCAATTTTTAATTGGAAAACCTGCCTGGGTGGAAAATATATATATATAGGATATTCCCTCCTTTTCTTAAAGGAAAGGAGGAGGAGTGAATGGGGGGGAGAGTGAAGGTTGGGGGAGTGACTGAGAGGAGGGAAGGGAGGGAGGGGAGACTGTGAACCAGATGAGAAAAAATAATTAATAAAAATAAAAATTTAAAAAGAAAAAAGAATAAGTGTGAAAATTTTGAAACAACTGTTTGTAATAGCAAGATTATTGAATATCTATAATAAATTTAAATAATCGAGGAGCCATTTCTCTCAGAGTTTTAGATGATATTGTCATTGTGGAAGGCAATGATCCATCATATAGGAGAATAAATGGCGTTTGGGCGTTTTTGTGGAAGAAAAAACATGAGACTGCTTGCCAAAATCTTGACTGACCAAGAACCATAATGTGGCTATCATGGAAGATTTCAAAATGTATTCTGCTTCTTGCATCTGTAACCCATTGCTTAAATGTTCCATATCTTCTTAAAACTACAGAACCTGCATTGATCAAGTCCTCAAGCACAAAGAACTATTTTGGTATTTTTCAATCAGATAATCAAAGCCAATATAAGTATCAAATACCATTTTAATTATAGCATTGACTCTATTACCTTTAAACACAATGAAAACTTTATTTTTAAAGATTTAATTTTCTAATGCAAAGTATTTATTTTTCTGAGTATCAAAGATTAAACTCATTCGATATTTTACTTATAGCAAATATAAATGAGATTGTAGGCAGAGTTTTGTCCAGACTCTTAGCTCCAAACTAAACACACAAAGGCTTAATATTAATTATAAAGGCTCGGCTAGTATATCAGGCTTATTACTAACTAGCTCTAACAATTTAAATTAATCCATTTCTATTCATCTATGTATTGACACATGACTCGTGGCTTTACCTGTCCTCCACCTTGTCATGCTCCCTTTACATCTCCTGGCAACTCCTCAGACTCTGCCTTTCTTCATTTCAGCATTCTCTCTGCCCCTAAAACCTGATTAGTACCTGCCAAACAGCTTTTTTTATTAACAATGAGAGCAATACATTTTCACAGGTACAAGATTATCCCTCCTTTTGTCTAATTAAAAAAGAGTGCTTTAACCTTAACATAGTAAAATTGTATATAACAAAAAATTAATAATTGCATCAAAATCTTGGAATCCAAATTGGCCTCTTCAGGAGGTAAATTTTTATCTCTTGGGGATTGGAACTTTATACCCAGTAAAACAAAGTGCAAAATGGATCGAATGCATAGGGTGAGGACAAATAAAAAAATTAAAACCATGTGTAGTTAACATAGCAATGAATTTATGGAAACATAGTTTGTTTCAGCAATGACTACCCAGAAGAACATTCCTCCAATCTTAGAAACAAGGTGTAAACTAACTTATGTTTCTGAGAAAAATATTAAAAGATTATAAAGAATAGTCACTGACAATTCGTGTTGTACATAAACAGTCCACGGCAACTGCTGATCTTCCAAAGGTACCAACAGCCCTACTCTTAAAATGGTTAATTGAAAAACCTGCCTGGGTGGAACAATGGGCATTGACATAAAAAAAATTACAGGCGTTTGAGAAGCTGGGATAGGAGCATAGGAGGAGCTAAATGCTCAGTATATTGAAAAACTGACAAGTCATTTGGAATTCTCCTGTATTTGTTATTAAAAAGAAATCTAGAAATGGAGAATGGTAACATATCTAAGATCTATTAATAAGGTGATTCAGCCAATAGGCTCTTTACAGCATGAAATTCCTTTACTTTTTCTATTACCTAAAGGATGCTCTATTATAGTATTGATTTAAAGGACTTTTTTTTTAACTACACCTTTGCCAGAACAGGATGGAGAAAATTTTGCCTTCATAGTGCCTACTTATTATGTCCACCTGTTAAAAGATATCAATGGAAAATTCTTCCAAATGAATGTTAAATAGCTCTACCTTGTGTCAATAATTTGTATAATAGTCATTAGAAATAATTCATTATCAGTTTCCTCAATCTATAATTTATCATTATATGAATGATAACTTATTAGCTAATTCAAATGGAGACATCTTATAGAAAATGCTTGAAGAAGTAAAGAAAAAATTTGCCTTGTTGGGGATTACAAATTGCTCCTGAAAAAAAAAATACAAAACTATTAATTACCTAGGATATAAGATAGGTTTACAAAAATTCAACCACAGATAGTACAAATCAGGAAAGATCAATTATGAACACTTAGTGATTTTCAAAAAATTGCTGGGAGATATTAACTGGCTATTGCCCACAATTGGATTAACAACTCAATAACTAAGTAATTTATTTCAAATTTTAGAAGGTGATAAGTACTTAAATAGTCCAAGAAAATTATCAGCTGAGGATGAGAGAAGATTTGCTTCAGTAGAAAAAAAATTACAGAATGCACATGTGTATTGTTTGGGTCAGGAGCTTGATTGTATTTTGGTTATTCTACCTTCTGGGCATTCCCCTACAGGAATTGTAATGCAGACAGAAGATAATATATTATATTAGAATGGATATTTTTACAACACAAACAGAATGAAAAAATAAATATCTATGCGGAAAGGGTCTAATTTGATTCAGAAAGGAAAAATTAAGACTTCATCAATTAGCAGGAATAGATCCAACAGAAATTGTGATACCGTTTACTAATAAAGAAATTTCCTTATTATGGATGGAAAATGAACATTGACAAAGAGCTTGCAGTAATTTTTTTCTTTTTGGAGAAATTAGCAACAAATATCCCCAAAGCAAGAAACTTCAGTTTATAAAGAGAACTAACTGGATGTTTTCTCACATTTTATGGGGACCACAAATTTCTGTAGCCCCTACATTCTATACTGATGCAAACAAATCAGAAAAGGCAGGTTATAAGTTATAAAATTTAAGTAAGGTGGCTCAAAGTCTTTATGATTCTGTTCAAATGTCAGATGTATGTGCTTTTCTCATGGTATTATTAGATTTTCCTGAACCTCTTAATATAGTTACTGTCTTTCAATATGTAGAAAAGATAGTTTTACATATTGAAACTAATTAATTTATTCCAGAAGGTTCAGAATTAACTTTGTTATTTATTCAATTACAAAAAATAATCAGAAATAGAAATTATCACTTCTATATAACACCTGTCAGATTCCATACAGGTCTATGAGGCCCTCTAGCACAAGTTGATGATGATAGTGATCAACTTATGGTAGGAAATGTGCTATAAGCTGCAGAATTTCTTAAGAAACACCATGTTAATAACAAACGTTTGAATAAAGATTTTTCCATCACTTGGCAACAATAGAAGAAAATTATAAGGAAATGTCCTACTTGTTCTTTGTATAACCAAACACTACTACCTCTAGAAAATAACCCAAAGGGTACTCAAAGAATTGAAATTTGCCAAATGGATGTGTTTAATTTTGCACAGTTTGGAAAATTAAAATATGTACATTAAACCATAGATGTATATTCAGGATTTCATTGGGCAACTGCTCTGATTTCTGAAATGGCTGATTGTGTAATTACAGATTTATTAGAAGATATGGCCATCATGGGGATGGACATCTGGATGAATTAAGACAGAGAATGCTCCAGCATATGTTTCTAGTAAAATGAAACATTTTTTTTTTGCATTTTAAACATAATGCATATGCAGGTATATCACAGAATGATAGAAGCAAGCAGTTATAGAAAGATCTAATCACACTCTAAAAGATATATTTAATAAACAGAAAGGAGTAATAAAGACCCACAGAGATAGGTTTTACAATACTATATTAATTTTAAATTTTTAAATGGTAATGATAAAGGAATGACAGTCATGGAGAGACATGGGGTAATAGAAAACACTGTTGAATTAAATCAACCTGTATTCTTTAAAGATGTGTTGATCTCAGAATGGAAACCAGGATGTGTGTTATGTTGGGGGAGAGGTTTTTCTTTTGTTTCCACAGGAGAAAAAAAATGCTATAAATACCATCAAAACTGATAAAGATTAGATTTGAACAGGAGAGCCTTTTGATTAAAAGAGGTGATCATTCATCAAACAGTGTCACCATTCAATCTAAACTTATATGACTAACAAATACTACTTGAACACATATAACTTGCCAAAAAGGAAACACCAAGTTAGGGTTGGGATAGGGCTTTGTTTTTGTCTTTCTAGAAGAATAAAAGTATCCAACTAAGGACTCTGAAGACCACTGGACAAATGAGAAATCTGAAGAAGGGCAAATTATTCAGAGAAAATATCACAAGAAAAAGAGTAAATTGGCCTATTGATATATCACATTTTTAACAGGTTCAAATTTCATAAATCTTCCTAAATGTTTGATTTTGCTTTTCTCTACAGACACATAAAGCAAATGGTCTTTTTGTAGTTTTAGTCCAATTAAAAATTAAAGCTAGCTTTGGATTTGGAGTGTGACTCTCTCCTTCTTTAAACTCAAGCATGCTTGTTAAAGGAAAATCAAAAATCTCTGTTTTATATTAGAAGAGCCACTTGGTATGGAACAGAAGAAAACCAAAATTAAGGGACTAATGTATTGCCACTAATCTCATATTTCTTTGATTTTATTTTGATTCTTTAAAACTTTTCTTAAGGTATAAAAAATTATCTCAAAGTTAATAATTATATATTTCAAACTTTCTGTTATTATATTAATGGTCATGTAGATTAGTAACTAATTCTAGAAAAGGACTTCATCTAGATTCCTGTATGTGATTTCAGCTTTGGGTCTCTTGCAGGTACTTTTGTGCTCTGGATGTACATAACAAATCGTGGTCCTTTAACCTCTTCAACATTTAAAATGTTTAAGTTTTCTGTAGTGAACTGTGACCATTCAAATCTAATAGTGACTTTTGAAGTAGCCAAAATGAGAATGGAGCCCCACAAGGACGATTTCACCAGGACTATGGTAATTCTACTAAGCTGCCAAACACCACCCCAAAATCAGCTTTAGACTGCAAACTTCTCAGGACAATTTCAAGATGGCTACCTGAGATGATCCAGCCTCACAGACTACTCTAGCCAGGAACTGAGATAAGCCCTCTTTTTTCCCATTACACAGAGACTGGAACACAATGATGCAGCTAGGTCTCCTAGGACTTGATTATCCCAATTTCTTGGAGTTCCCTAAAAATGCCATCACCCCCAGACAACAGGAAGTGCCTTTAAGAACATGATGACCATATTCCAAAGAGGAGGGGTGGGTAGTTTTTGGACATTTAGTGGGTTGTCATCATTGGGGAGTTTGTTACAAATTGTTATTGGTAATGGCCAGGAAAGAAGCTGAACAAAGGAGAGTAAATTCAAGAATCTCATTCTGAAAAGAAAAATGGGGGTTATAGAAATAATAGAAAAAAAGGGTAGGTTATTTGATTTACTTTTAAATAAAAAAGCATCTATTAGTCTTAAATATGTTACACTGGTATGGATTTCTGTAAGTTGATACAAATTTAAGATTATTTTTTGTTAGTACAAACTGTACATAACTTTCTATTCTTGTTTAAGGTATTATTTTACCTGTACAGCTCATTTAACAATGCAATGTAAATCTCTAGTCCTTCAAAGTTATTATTACAGACTATTTAGGATAATAAAGAACTGCAGGTTATTAGTTGCTTGCTTATTACAACCAGACTTGTAGGCATGTTTGGTATGTTTTTAAGGTTGAACAGAGATATATTTTAGATAGTCAGATGTTCTTCTACCACTCCAAAGATATACAGAATATGACATTTAATAAGTTTTAATAATATAAGATTTTTTATGACAATGAGACATGTCTACTTCTGACAGCACCAATGTACTTCAGAGAAGATGATGGATATCAAAGAAACTCCATATGGAGTCTGCTTTCTTTCTGACAAAAGATATCCACTGAAGAAGAAACTGCCCTTGCATCAACTGCTGAAAGTATGCTGCCCAAATTGGACAAGCAGGACACAAAAGATAGTGACTGCTGAAATTTGCCAGAACAAGGTGAGTGGGACAGTCTTTCAAAATTGCTGCCTCACAGAAAAGTCTGTCAGATATTCTAGGCCTATAGACCAAAGATGGATACTTCAATGTTACAGAAGAACCTTGAATGACCCTCTAGCTTTTGAAGCTGTTTTATTTGTACTTCCTATTTACTCAGGTAACATTTTATCTTTCTCAAGTCTCTGATTTAGTTGAAGACTAGATATAATTAGTTTTCCTTGCTACCAAAACCAGAAAAGAAAATCACAAAAGAGGCATAAAGTGTATAAAATTGAGAGACATGAAAATGTAATTTTGGGTTGGTATTGCAAGTTAGGGTAGAAAATGAATTAGGTACAACACTTTGAACTTACCAAAATGTAATAGCTAATGGAGTACTGTCTTTGCATTTGCCAAAGGCAAATGGACTGGACATTGTTAAGGTGATCCCTTTCTGTATATGTTTATATATAGTTATTGTACTTACTGTATTTAGTTTTACTATGTTAGTTAAAAACCTTACCGTTTGTTTAGACAAAAAGGGGGGAAAGTTGTGTGATATTTTGTCATACGCTGACAGTAAATCTTGCTTGGAGTCAGAGCAGGGAGCTCACCACTAATGGCAGACAGAGGACAGATAGGGGACAGGAAGTAATAAAGCAAGACTGGGAGAGGATCTCGTCCTTTTTGGATGGAGGGACAGAAGAGATGGGAGGTCACTGGTGGCTGCTCCACTGCTTCTCTGATTTTTCCTGTTCTTATCCCAATATTTGAGTTCTGATTTGTATTGATAATAAATAATTAGATAAACACATCATGAGTTGATTGATTTTTGTAGTGTAGTCTATAGTGATTAGATTTGAAATCACCATCACACAAGGAACATACCTTTGGGTATGGCTTTGAGAGCATTTCCAGTCAGGATTAACTGAGGAGAAAAAAATCCTCCCTGAATGTGGGCGGATCTACAGCTTAGACTTTTGGCATCAGTTTCATGGAAATTGTAAAGAAGGAGGCCAGCTGAACACCAATATTCTCTCTTTTCCCTGATTTCCTGCACAAGTGACTGGCTGCATCAGTCCCCAGCCATCACAGATAGACCTGTTCCCACTGCTGTCACTCACTGAGCACAATATACAACCTTCTTTCTTAAGTGATTTTGTCAAGCACTTTGTCAAAAAAGTGAGCTACATGAACTAAAGGGTCACAAGCGTTTTGCCTGCAGCCAATCACCTCAAGCCTTAGAATGCACATGAGGCATGCATGGCAGTATAAAGGTATATGTGAGATATGGGGGAGAGATACAAACTTCTAATATTTCACAAAGTCACATTCTTCTAAATACTGATTTAGCGAAAAATATTTATTAAAATTTAGTACCTTTGGATAATATTTTAAGTTGCCAAAACCTAAATGCCAATGCTTATAAAAAACTGTTGTCAAGCAGAAAAATATCATTCATGAAGACTATGTCTTCTTATAATTATTTGCATACTACAGCCAAAGAGTAAGTGTATGTATTCAGTTAACTGCTTCCTTAATAACCTGATATTTGAAAATCTATGTGGAAAACAATTCTGGTAGTAACACAGAATACATATTACTTGTAGTTAAAAGAATACCATAGTTCTTCCTGGACTTATATGGCCATATATCCAAGTTTAAGATTACCAGATTTGGCTGTATTCATGAATACAGTTTTTATGTTCTTTGCTATAGAATTTAATTTTCATATTATTTAATTAAAACATTATAAATACAAAGAATAATCTGAGGTTTCCTATAATATGTTGATGTATGATAACATGTAAAGTTTGATTTAATAAAAACATGATATGAGAGAATATTACAATTTATATTTTTGGAAGATTAAAAGGTCATTCAGTATGTAATTTGTTTCATAGATTAAAGTTATGCTCTTAGAGTTCAGTACTCTGAAGCATGGATTTCATGCAGACACATATACATTTTGTACAAAAGATAATTATCTACTCACAACATAGCAAAGTATATTCAGAATTAAGCCACTTACACCACACAACTTATTTTCTAAATGAACAAGAATATGTATTTAATTCTAAGAAAAAAGTGTAATTTATTTTCATATTAATTACCTTGATCTTTACATAGTAGTATTTTAAGTGTTTTCTTGCTAATTAATTTGAGTGAGTCACTTTGGCTAGGACAATATGTAAACTACTACTATACTGTTTTGTGAAATCCATCTTCTCTGTAGTTATTTGTGCTACAGTTATTTATGTTTAGCAAGAAATAAATGATACCAAATAGTGAGATATTCTAGCCTGTACTGAGAAAATATTTTATATTAAAACATTAATTTTTAGTTTTTATACTAAAATCACTAATGATCACCTGCAAAAAGTAGAGAAGCATTCAGCACATTGTTAAAATATGGACAGTACTAAATAGCCAGACAATGAATTCTCAGTATGACATTGTGTTTTGTTCTCTTTGTCAAAATGTATGAAAATGTTATGATAAAATTAAGTAGATGGATGTCTCATTATGTAACATACAGAAATCGAGTTTACTGAACAATACCTAGAGTAAACAGTCAGTGCATTAAATAAAAGCCTATCAAGAGCAGAACTGTGCTGAGATTCAGTAATCTGTTTTTAGATTATATAATGAAAGAATACACATAATAGTGAGTTTGCAACACTTTGAATTCCATTCCTAAGTTGAAAATAAAATTATATATGTGTGTGTGTGTGTGTGTGTGTGTGTGTGTGTGTGTATTTGTACACACATATACATGTATATTTATATGTTTTAAAAATTAGTATGATTGTGAGTGTGTGTGATGCCTGCGTGGTAATTCATGCCACAATGTACATGTGTAGGTTAGAGGAAAAGTTTGTGGAGCTGGTTCTTTCCTTCTTCCACTTTATGTAGTTTCCAAAAGTTGAAGTCAGGTCAGGATTGTGTGGCAAGTCCCTTTACCAACTGAGCCTTCCTTCTGGCCTATATCTAGTTTTAATACACACTACTTTCACCGAGATACCAGCTGTGACATTCTGTTTAGGCAGCTCCTTTATCAGAGAGCCGTGCATACACTTGGTCTCTAACAAAGAGAAAAGGGCAGAGTGTTTCTTTTCTGCTCTAAGAAAAATGGTTCTAAAGCAATCAATTGGAAAGCTTTGAAATGAGTTCTTATATACCTCTGTGGATTGTGAAAAGACAAAGCAGTTTGAGGTGGTTAAGGAATCAGTTGGAGGGCAAATCCCTTCCAACATTTTACTTACTTTACTTCAAACTCACATTACTTCACTCATTTACTCACTTTATTTCAAACATTTTTCATACCCTGGAGTGCTCCATTGGGTCTGATAGCACAAAACCTATTTCAGAATATCTTACCTTTGTCTGAAATCATCAGAGGCATGCTGCCAACATTTTGGGTGACTGCTTCTTGAGTTGTACTTCAGGATTCACCTGGTTTTGGTAGGAAGCCTGGGATAGAGACTGTAATGATGGCATGGTTCCTGGAAAGGGTGGCACAGCATTTAGGATGACTGATTCCTGTGAAGCATTTGGAGAACAGTCTATGCCCAAAGCCACATGTTTAATACCACAACCACAACCCATCATTTCCCTTCTCAGGGACTTCGGCTCGGTCAATGTTGTAAAAGCATCCTGTGCAAAAAACGCTTCAAATTGCAGTGTATATCAGAGGAGTGTTGTTGAAATAGGACTGTCCATTTCACACTTTAATTCCTTTCTTCTGTTTTGTAAAGAAATATATGAATAGGCAACACAATATATCTACTGTGACATTTTTTCAAATTTGTTTATATTTAGTAAAGGTGAATATATATTATAACAGTGTGCTGTAAAACAATTATCTATTAAACATGATGCAGGATATGCATAAATGAAGCCCAAATGCCCAAAGGAGAATCAGTATATAGTAGAAATATCATCAAAGCAAACACTTGCATAATCTTAACATGAGCGTGGAAATATTTAATGCAAAAACTAGGCCAGGACAGCTGCATGGTCAAGCACATTCTGGGAATGATAGTACAGCTCATATAGAATCAATTGCTTCTATACGACAGAGAAGTTATTTAAGGTTACTTTTGAGCTATTGTCTTCTTATAGCTGCTTATACAGCTCATTCCTACTACTGACAGAGAAAGGCATGTAACTATGATGTAGTTCATAGATTTAGAGCATAAAGAATCTATTCTTGTGCACACGATTGCTGCTTGTTGGACTTTGATGTAAGTAAGCAAACAGTGTCTTCTTTCATGTATTTCATTAGCAAAGATTCAAGAAGTACAGTTAGAGATCTAGACTATGTTTAAAAAATAATACATTTCATTTTTTTTTCAAAACAACAAATTTAAAAAATGTTGAGAAGACGCAGACAGTTAATATGAATATGAGTTACAGAAATAAATTATCTCATATGATAGATAAATGACAAGTAGTATTAAATAAACTACAAAAATTAATTAGGCATAGAAAGTAAAAAGTAAAGGCATCTAATTTTTAGAACACAGAAGGCATTTGAAAAAACAATTCAGATTTTTATATACATGAAATGTAATAATATTGAAAATAAAAACTAAGGAACAATATCTGAACGTTTTTGAAGAAATAAATATTTCTTTATAAAATTGTAAATTGGTAGAACTAGTGTTTATTATTTTAGAAACATTATTTTGAACTTAAATATAAAGATACAGGTCGAAAACCTAGATTATTTCTTTTCTTTTTGACATAGTAATATAATTAAATAAGGTATTCCTTTACATTCCCACTCCAATCCCTCAATTATAGTTCCAGTCCATTTTTCTACTTTAATCCTCTTTCATAAATTATTCTTACATGAATATATCTATTTGAATGTATATATATAGTGTGTGTATGTGTGTGTGTGTGTGTGTGTGTGTGTGTGTGTGTGTGTGTGTGTGTATGTATTCCTAAATAAAGCATTTTCAATCTGTACAACATTACATGCATTATGATTTCAGGGCTAACCATTTGATATTGGAAAACTGATTGATGTGTTCATCCCTGCAGAAGACTATTTAATTGTCTGTAGGTCTGTGTGGAATGCTGAGGTTCAGTGGACTTTCCTCTGTCTTGTTTTGCATGTGTATTGTTTTTGAAATTGTTCTCCTCGTGTTGGTGTGAGTTTCTAGGTATAACTTCTGACATTATTAGGAGACACAGTCTCCAGCAAACTTTATGATCATGTGGCTCTTACACACTTTTATCATAATATATTTTAAGTGTATTTTTTCTTTCTTCTAATTTTAATTTTAATTTTATATGCATTGGTGTTTTACCTACATGTATGTCTGTATGAGGGTGTGAGATCCGCTGGAACTGGAATTGCAGACAACTGTGAGCTGTCCTGTGGGTACTAGGAACTGAACTTAGGTCCTCTGGAAGAGTAGCTATTGTTCTTAATCACTAAACCATCTCTCTCCCCTGTTCTTAGAGTCTTTACACACCCCTTCCACAATATTCCTTGAGCCTTAGGTGCAGGAATATTTTGGTAGGTATATCCCTTGGTACTGACATCCACAATTCTGCATTTTTATTGGTTGTCTCTTTCTCTCATTATCTTCTTCAAGAAAAGTTGCAAAGAGAAGTTTCCTTGATGAAGGATCATGACTACGATGATGGTGTAAGGACAAATATTTAGAGTGTAATTAACAGTTTTGTTGGTTTAGTAAAGTGGAAGTTGTAGGTTCTTCTTCACTGGTCCTGGATAGTTGTCTAGGTATTGGGTATTAGGCATTATTTCCCTTTAATTGATGGAATTTTAAGTCCAATTAGAAAGCTGTTGGTAATTTCCAAGGTACCTTTGGGGTTATCATATCATGCTCATTGATGCTGTGGCTACTGGGCATCATAGCTGTGTAGAACTCTTGGTTGTTTCCCTCCTTTGGAAGCTTCTGTGGTGCCTTCTACTACTATGAAAGTCAGTCCTCAGGGAGGAGTCATTCAGGTTCCAGGTCAGTGTATTCTGAGGGCTCGGTCTGAAGTGCATTATGCATTCAGCAATCCACCTCTTTGGAGACAACCAAGAGCTATAACAAAGACATTTGAGGAATCTCCTGGACAATTGAGACCAAGAACTCAAAAGAAGACTTTTTGCATCATATATTGTGGTTTCTGTTAAGTTGTCATTATTTTCTTGAAAGACTCTTAGACCTGACTAAAATTTATATATTTTAAAATGTATATCTATATGTGTACATATACTTACAAGTATGGTAGGGGTTTTTAGGTAAATAATTAATAGAATAAATTCTTATTACTTTTCAGATTTCTTTAATGTTTCTTTAACCTTCTCCTGTCTTCTTTTTATTTATTTACCCCCACCTTCACTAAATTAGGCTCTCCCACAGTTTTCTCCACTTCTCCAATCAGAACACTTGTATCTATCAACCCCACACCTCCCCACTCCAGCAATGGTCCCTTTCCCCTTTCCTTTTTTCTGCAGTTCCTCAAAAAATATGCACTCACATCTGAGATTTGGGGCTAAGATCTTCAGATAAGAGAGAAAACTCTCAGCTTGTTTCTCTGAGTGGCAGTTTATGTACTATATATGCTATTTTTGTTCCTCCCCATTATCTGCAAAACTCATAATTTCATTTTTTAACAGGAAAATAGTATTGTGTAGTGTACATATACCACAATTTCATTATCTAGTCATAAACTGTAGAACATTAGGTTGTTTCCATTTCCTAGTAATTGTGAATTGAGCAGCAATGAACAATGCTGAATTTGTATCTGTAGAATAGGATGCCTTGTTCTTTGGATACATGCCAAGGAGTAGTGTTACTAGGTCATATGGTAAATTTATTTTTAGGTTTTTGAGAGTTCTCCACACTAATTTCCATACTGGTTGCACAAGTTCACAATCCTACCAATAGTGAATGAATATTACTGTGCCCCTACACTTCCTTCATAATTTGTTGTTAGTTGGTTCATTAGATAGGAGCATGTGGACTTCTCTTATGTAATGTAAGTTAGTGTAAAATTTGAAAAAGGAAGTGGAAGATAAGCCTTGAGAAAAACTCTTAAAAATATGTCAATAACAGTTTTACAGGGTTGTTTGTGGACTAATATTCAAGACTGAAAACTGGGGAAAATTTCACCTGACATGACATACATACCTCTATACATGTACATAGGTACAATTAATCACGACATATAATTTAAAATATTTAGATGAAATCCTTCTAATCATCATTTTGAACAAAACTAAAGATACATGCTGTGGATATAGCTCTGTATAAATAAAATGCTGATTGGCCAGTAGCCAGGCAGGAAGTAGAGGCAGGACAAGCAGAGAGGAGAATTCTGGGAACAAGAAGGCTGAAATGAAGAGACATTGCCAGCTGCTACCATGACAAGCAAGATGCAAGGTACTGGAAGGACACGATCCATGTGGCAACTTATAGACTAATAGACATGGGTTAATTTAAGTTAGAAGAATTAGATAGCAAGAATCCTGACATGGCCATACAGTTTGTAAGCAATATAAGTCTCTGTATGTTTGATTGGGTCTGAGCAGCTGCAGGACTGACGGGTGAGAGAGCTTTGTCCTGACTGTGGGCCAGGTAGGACTGGAGAACTCTCCAGCCACAGATACATGGGATAACAGTAGATAAATAGGAATGGTGTGATAGGAAACATCAGGTTGAAGACAAATCTCAGACAATAAGGGGCTTTGTAAATTGGAAAAGTCAGGAAAGGAGGACCTAGAGTTACAGCAAATAAGCAGAAGCATTTGGAGGAGTGAGGGCATTTCTATCATTTTGTGTTTATGTTTAACATCTGTTATATATGTGTGTATTTTATATATATATTATATATATATATATATAATATATATATATATAAAATATATATATTATATATATGTATGTAGATGTAATTCTAAACAGTCTTATTAAATATGAAACACAGAGCCAAATAAAGAGCTAAAATCCCAGAGATCAGAGCAGTAGCCAAGAGCTAAGACCACCTTATCTTATCACTCACTGCTGTCCTTCTCTTGAGAAAGACCTTCTTCCTGTATCCTGTCTTTTTATTGCCTTTCTGTTCTGTCTTCTCATTGGCTCTAAACCCAACCACATGACTTTCTCGTCACTGCCTGTCTATACAGACCTCCAGGTCTCTATGGCTGGTACTAGGATTAAAGGCATGTTTCACCATGCTGGCTGTGTCCTTGAACACACAGACACTCTGCCTGCCATGTGGATTAATGGCGTGTGCTACCACTGCCAGACTTCAGCTAAATGGCTTGCTATTAGCTCTGATCCCCAGGCAACTTTATTTATTAACATACAAATAAAATTACATTTCAGCACAAATAAAATATCACCATATATACATTTATATTATATGCATTTACATGTACATTGTTTCTTAGCCTTATTTTTTGAGGCAGGCTCTCACACTAAAACTGAAGATCGCTCTTTCATTAGACTGGCTGGCTAGTAAACCCACCATAATCTACCTACATCCTTGAAGTTTGGGCTTCAGATGCCACTTATCCTAGCTCTATAGATGGTTTCTGGAAATCCAAATTCAACTACTCTTGTTTGTGCAGTAAGTTCGTTCCCCAAGGAACCATCTCCACAGCCATTATTGGTTTTTATTAGTTAGTGAGAGCACCTACATATCTTTAGATTTATATTTAAATACTAGTATTAACAAATTATTACAAAATAGGTTAAGATATGTCCTTTTTATGCTTATAATATCTACTGTTACATTCAAATTCTGTAATTCTTTGAATTCAAGTATTTTTAAATGTCTGAAAAATAACACAAATACCTTTATACTGATTAATGGCATACATAACAATCTAAAATGTTCAATGAATTTCTCAGTAATTAATTTTATTTATGATTTCTGAAGTTATGTATTGTGAAGTAAGATAAAAGTTGTCAAATGCTGTGGAAATCGTTCTATTTAAATAAAACACTGATGGCCAGGGACCAGGCAGGAAGTAGGTGGCCAGGCAGAAAGTAGGTGGGACAAGGAGAGAGGAGAATTCTGGGAAGCAGAAGGCTGAGGGGAAGACACTGCAGCCACTGCCAGGACAAGCAGCATGTAAAGACTCTGGTAAGCCACCAGCCATGTGGCAAGGTATAGATTTATAAAAACGGGTTAATTTAAGATAAAAGAACAGTTAGCAAGAAGCCTGCCATGGCCATACAGTTTATAAGTAATATAAGTGTCTGAGTGATTATTTTATACGTGGATTGTGGGACTTCGTGGTTTGGTGGAACCTGGAGAGAAGCCCTCCAGCAACACTTACATATCTTCAGCTTTATATTTAAATACTAGTATTAACAAATGATTACAAAATAGGTTAAGATATGTCCTTTTTATGCTTATGATATCAACTGTTACATTCAAATTCTGTAATTCTTTGAATTCAAGTATTTTTAAATGTCTGAAAAATAACACAAATACCTTTATACTGATTAATGGCATACATAACAATCTAAAATGTTCAATGAATTTCTCAGTAATTAATTTTATTTATGATTTCTGAAGTTATGTATTGTGAAGTAAGATAAAAGTTGTCAAATTATGAAATATTTACCTGAAAGGAAAAGAAAAGAGTTTTCTACAGTTTTCATATTATCACAAGACAAGTTCAGTAAGCAAATAATTAATTTATTTGTGACATAGAAGTATTTGAAGAATAATAATTGAAGTACATCATGGCCTCTTTCCCCTACACTGTTGACTTTTTTTAAACTTTTTTAACTGAAAACAGAAAAAAATCAAAATAGAAAAAAGGTACTTTTGTTTGGTCAACTAACAATAGAACAATTCATTATGTGTATCAATATAGAAAGAGCAAAGTTGTAGAAAATTAATATGTCATCATGTACAACATAATACTTTTTATGTTATAAATATTATATGTATATATGTGTATGTATAATAAATTTCAAAAAAATTAATAGAGCAAGAAACAAGCATGTCATAAAAGGTCACTAATATTAACTTTGTTTGGTAGAAGTATCAGTTTGCCTTTTCCAATCCATTTCTTTTCACCATATATATTTTTATGTTGGTTTCTATTATTTTAACTTTTGCTGACAGCTCTATTATCATATGAAACTAGAAAATGTCTCTCTCTGTGTTCATATAAAAAGAGATAATTATAAATGCAGAGATCCACAATTTGTCTAGAAAGAAAGTAGTGGTAGCTTATTGTTTTGCTTTTTGTACTAGGATGTTTTATTAAGCTGGAATAACAGCAATAATAGAATGCTGTATTCATTGACTTTATTCCAAGTTTCATAAATGTTAAGGGGATGTGCTGGCTAGTTTTATGTCAAGTTGATACAAGCCAGAGTCATCAGGTAGGGAGTAGCCTCAATTGAGAAAAAGCCTCCATACTATTGGGCTATTGGCAAGACTATAGGGCATTTTCTCAGTGAATGATGTTAGAGGGCCCATCTCATTGTGGATAATGCCATCCCTGGGCTTATGGATCTGAGTTATATAAGAGAGACTGAGTAAACCATAATGAGCAAGCCAGTAAGCTGCATCCCTCCATTGCTTCTGCATCAGCTCCTGCCTCTAACTTCCTGACCTGATTGACTTCCTGTCATGATTTTCTTTAATGATGAACAGGGATATGAAAGTGCAAGTCAAATAAATTCATTTCTCTCCCAAGTTGCTTTTGGTCATGGTATTCATCGCAGCAATAGTAGCCCTGACTAAAATGGGGAAACCACATTTCCTTGTTGATTCTCATATTCACTCACGCCAAGACTAACACCCACATTATGCTATGTCATTCTTTTAACACATTAAAGATGTGTTCCATCCTAATTTGTATTTGTAAATATTGTTTTAATTGCCTACATTTTTGAACGTTTGAGATTATAATTTAATTACAACACTTTAGCCATTCCCTCCCTCAAAACTTTTACATATACTCTTTCCTGCTCTCCTTCAAATTCACGGCCTCATTTTAAAACTAATTGTTATCACGTGCATGTGATATATATATTCCTTAATATATCCTGTTCAGTCCTTAAAATGTTTCTTATATGCATGCTTCTGTAAATATTTTATGAATTCAAAAAGGAACAAATGTGTCACATTAAGCATTATCTTGAAAAATATCTTCCAATTTTATGACTCATCCTAGATTTCTAGTTTGCTTTCTGTTGCTGTGATGTTATTTCATTTTTCAGATTATAGTCTTTTATGAAGGGAAGTCAGGTCAGGGACTGAAAGATGATGGTAGGAAACTAAAGTGAAAGCCAAAGAGAAATAATGCTTACTGGTAGGCACTCTACGGCTCTTACAGCTTATTGATTCATATGACCTGGACCACTGACACATGGAATGCACCTTCCATACTGGAATGGGACCTCTTATATCAACTACTCAAGAAATTGTCCCACAGACTTGCATATAGTACAATCTGATACAGGCATTTTCTCAACTGTGACTTTCTCTTCCCAGATGACTCTAATTTGTGTCAAGGTGACAAGAAACTATCCAACATACTATATTATTACTGATAAGATGCCATTATAGCAAAGAACTGATTCACAAATCATTAACTTTGATAGGGTTCAATCTACTTCCTTCAATTTCTTGTGTTGTTAAAACCTCATTTCCAAATCCATTATCTGAAAAATATCTCCCCTCTGGATTTTTATCAAAGGATTTTACAGTTTCAATATTACATTTAGGTCTTACATCCAGAACAGCTTCATTCTATTTAGGGTAGATATGTATTTTCCAATAATCATTTTTGGAAAATATTTTTCTCTCATCTTATCAAAAATCAGTAGTAGGAACTTCTCTGTATAGGCTCCATTCCAGGAAATCTTCATATCTTCCTTACCCATGCCTTCTACATCATCAGACAGGTCTATTCAAGTATCCACACCCAGTGTCCTATCCTACTCTGGCTACCCATGCCTGTACATCAAACATCTTCTGGCTTCTGTGAGAACCTTCCTTCCCTGTTACCATTTATACCTCACCACACAGCCAGACCTCACACTTTCTTGGGGGTATTGCACAGTGAGTCTCCCTGACCTCACCACCTAAGCATGCTCCCCAACCTGCCAGATCTAACTTAGGTCCCACACACAGTGTCTGAGATAGTCTGACCTCCAGTGCCTGAACTGTAAATGACTTGTAGGCTTCTGGAAGAATCTTACATTCTTAAGACCCTGGACATGGACCTTTCTGAGGCCACAGCCAACCTTTCCACCAATCCAGATCTACTATCACTTTCTAGGCTTGTAAGAGAAGGCACATACTGAAACATCCAGCCAGTCCCCTGAGTCCTACTGACTCCATTGTACTTAGGCCATTGCCTACCTCTAGATCCAAACAACTCACACATTTTATCTTCTCACACAACCTGCTCTGTTTGTCTAAACTAGATTTAGAAATAATGAAAGAAGATTTAAGATATCACATCAAAACTCTCATTATTATGGCAGATTCAGCTATTATTCTTTCTCCCCAAACCTAATATTTCCTTAAAAACATTTGATGAGAAGAATTGTCTAGTTGAATCCTAGGACATAGAATTGAAAACAACAATCAGAAAATTAAGCAAATAGTTCAAGTGTAAGGAAGACACAAAGAAAGAGATCATTAAAATTAAGAAGATAATAAATAAATGCCTGAGGGATGCACATAAAACCCAAACATAAAGATGATGGTAATGATGAGGACAATCCAGGACTCAAGAAATGAATTCAGTAAGGATGTAGGAATATTGAAGAGGACCTGCAGGGAGTCATGGAATTGGCATGGTCTAGCTGCCTAGAGATGCACACATCATGAATGTCTGAGTTTTGAGTACATGGCTTATGGGGAAACTGTGTGTCTCATAGTTCCTGATAAACGGAGATACTCCCTCATGCAGTGAAGTATTCAGGCCACCTGTGGTTCTCTGGGTTCCTCACAAATCAGTAAGCATGTAGAGCTTGGCAGAAAAAATAGCATTAGACATTCTTCTTGTGAAACTTGTCTAGCTTGCAACCACCTTTATATCATGGCAACTGTCATTTCATTTTGTTGTGATAAGTGTATAAAAATATGATTGCTTAGAATAAGCTTATCTCAGCATCAGTCTTACTGAGATTTCTCCAAACTAGCTTAGTTTTAATATTCACCAACCATAGTAGAAGAGCCACTTATGATAAGTAAGTCCTGACACTTACAAAGACCCAACCTGAAAAGAAGATGGAATTGAAAAACACAATAACTCAAATTGCAAGGTTTTCCTTTCAGTTTTCTAGTTATAACCCCCAAGTCATCAATGTACACTTACCAATAATATCTTTAAATATCAATGGACTAATTTTCTATCAATACACACAGGCTGTCTGAATGGATCAAGAAACAAAATCGAACCAATTGTTGTGCACAAGAAACACATATAGGTAGGCATCACCTTAGTGAGAAAGGATGAACAAAAGTATACCACTGGAATGGGACTAGGATGCAAGCAGACACGCCTATCGTGGTATCTGACAAAACAGATGTCAAACTAAAACTAATCAGAGGAGATAAAGAGAGACACTTCATCCTAATAGATCTGAACAGCAACAAAAATATTACCCTAAACACATGCACATGAAATTCTGTGGCACACAATTTTTTACTTTAAAAAAAAGCCTGCTGGGTTAAAAATACAGATTAACTTCAATCCATCAACTTTAAGTCATTTTAATACCCAATTGCATCTAATACACAGATTATGTGGGCAAAATATTAACAGAGAAACATCCATATTAATTGACATCACACATCAATTGGGCTTCATATGTACCTACAAAATATTCCAACCAAGCAACAAAAGATAAACTTCCTACAAAGCATATACAGAAACATTTCAAAAACAGAACACATCCTGTGAGAGAAAATAAATCTTTACAATTCAAAAAGATTGAAATAACTCTCTTTATCCTATTTGACCACCACAAAATAAAACTTAAAATTGAAAACACACATATATCTACTGAGTCTGCAACTCATGGAGATTAAATGGCTCATTACTAAATGAAGAATGGGTCAGAGAAGAAATAAAAAAAGAAATAATAATTTCCTGCAACTACATTAAAATTGAAACACAACACAGAGAAATATCTGGGGCATATTGAAAGCAGTTATGTGAGAGAATTACATAGTTCAAATTACCTAGACTAAAAAGTCAGAAAGAGCACAAATAATGGGCTTAATGATGCAACCCAGATACTTGGAAAATTGAGAACAAACCAAATTCAAACCCAGTTTATGGCAAGAAATAATAAAAATCAAAATGGAAATTAATGAACTAGGAACAATACAAAGACTCTAAAAACTGGTTCTTTGAAGAGATTAAGATTGATAGATCCTTGGCACAACTAACCAAACAAATGAGAGAGAAGAACCTATTTAACAGAATCAGAAATGAACAGGGAAATATACAACAGATGCCAAAGAAATTAAGAATATTATAGTAGAGTATTTCTCCCTAAGATCAAAATCCTAAAAGAAATAGATTAACTCCTAGATTCAGACAAACAACCAATTTACACCAAGAAGTTAAGAATTTAATTAGACCCATAACAAATTCAGAGGTTGAAACACTGATCAAAAGCCTTTTAGTTAACATGTATCCAAGGTCAGACAGATTCATAGCATAGTTCTCTTCAGACTGTCACAGGAAATGTATACCCATTCTTTTTTCAAAAATTCAAACGAATAGAAAAAGAAATAGCATTCCCAAATTCATTCTGTGAGGCCAGTATGACACTGAAAACACAGCCAGGGTGAGGGGAGAAGACTACACTTATCTTTGGATATAAAGACAAATGTTTACAGATAGTTATAAATTCTGATGGTTTAATGAATAAGACCTTGTAGAGTCTCTTCCACTAACCATGAGTTTACTAGTCTCAAAATTTAGCTAGATATTCAGTATCAGACATTATTTCCCACTTGCTGAGTGTTTAAGACCTAATAGAGAGCTCTTATATGCAATTGATTGCTCAATGTCAAATATTTAGCCCTAAAATACACATACAAAAATATTATATAGACTAAATAGGTTATATTTAAGAATACATATATACATACATATGCATATGATAACAAGTAGTTAAAAAAGAAGATATAAATTTATAATGGTAATGTCTATATGGGAAATTTTGTAGGAGTAAAGGGGAGGAAATGTAAACACTTAATTGTCTCAAAAATAAATTAAGTTAAAATAGACAAAAATAGAAGATAAAGAAAAACAAAAGAGAAAACTACAGGTCAATATTCGTAATGAGGACAGACTCAAATATGATCATAAGATAGTTGTAAATAGGATACAGACATACATGACAAAGATTATACAAATAATCAAGTTGGCTTTATCACTGAATGTATGAATGGTTCAATACAAATATAATCAGTAAAAATAAAGAACCATGAACTATTAAGAAAAAAATCACTTGATCATCACAAGAGATGTAACAACAGCCCGTGTTAGATTCCAGCATGCCTTCATCATAAAAATATGAGAAAATGTAAGTTAAAGGGAACATACTTCAACACAATAAAATATAGGTTTGAAAAAAAACATAGTCATCATCATCAAAAAAATAAGTTTGAAGCCATCCTACTGAATTAATGAAGATGGCAGATACTTCAACAATTTACATTCATTTTTGAATATTGTTTTAAAAGTACTAGCTAGAGCAATAAGGCACAAGGAGATTAAAGTGATCCATGTAAAGAAAGAAGTCAAACTATTCCCACTTGCAGATGGCATGATACTCTATGTTAAAGATCCGCAAAGTTCTACACCCAAAACATCTACAAGTGATAAATTCAGGAATGTGAGAGGATAAAGATACAACCTGCACAACCAATAGCTTTTCTATTCAATAACAGTGAACATACAGAGAATGGGATTTTCCACCACAATAGCTGAAAAGAAAATAAATATTTAGAAATAAACACCAATAAGAAAGAGGACATTTACAATGAAAACTTTTAACTTCTGAATAAAGAGACAGAACAATGATAGAAAAGGCAAAAATGGGGCTGGAGAAATAGCTCAGAGGTTAAGAGCACTGACTGCTCTTCCAGAGGTCCTGAGTTCAATTCTCAGCAACCACATGGTGGCTCACAACCATCTATAATGAGATCTGGTGCCCTCTCCTGGCCTGCAGTCAGAAATGTTGTATACATAATAAATAAATAAATACATAAAGAAAAAGAAAAAAAAGTCATGAGTTATGGATTGGTACAATTAATATTGTGTTTATGACCATTTGTCCAAAGGTATTTATACATTCAATTCAACCTCTATCAAAATCCCCATTCTATTTTTCACAGAAATAGGAAAAAACTATTATGAAATTCACCTAAAGCCTTGGAAGTCCATACATAGCCAAAAATTCCCTGACAAAGAACAACACAGTAAGTATTACCATACCAGATCATAACAAATATTACAAACATGTTATAATAAAAACAAAATTGTACTGACTCAAAACCAGAAGTGTTATCAGATAAAACAAAATTGAAGACTCAAACATGTATATGTGTAACTTCAGCCATTTAATAGTTGACAATGATGCCAAACATATAAGCTGGGGGAAAGGAAAAAAATCTTCAAGAAATGGCACTGTGAAAACCAGAGGTTCATATGCAAATGAATGAAATCAGACATATATCTATGAGCTATAACAAAAAATTAAATCCAAATATGAAATATCTAAACATAAAACCCAAAACATGGAAACTGATATAAGAAAACATAGACTGTACCAAATATGACACAAGCATAGGAAAGGTGTTCCTGAATAGGACATATTTTGGGGGATTCTCCACAGTAATTTCCATGGTGGTTGCACCAGTTTGCAATTCTACCCACAATGAGTGTGGGTTCTGATTTTCACACTCCACAGTTTATTCTTGGTTGTGTCGGTCTTAGCCATTCAGACAGTAGTAGGAGGAGGAAATCTCCAAGTTGTTTTGAGAGGAACATTGCTTCACTTCCAGTGGGAATGTAAACTTGTACAGACACTTTGGAAATCAATATGGCGCTTTCTCAGAAAATTGGGCATCAATCTCCATCAAGACCCAGCTATACCAATCTTGGGCATATATACAAGGGATGTTCAATCATACCACAAGGACACTTGCATAACTATGTTCATAGTATCATTCTTCATAATAACTAGAACCTGGAAATGACCTAGATGTCCTTCAATGAAAGAATGGATAAAGAAAATGTAATACATTTATACAATAGTGTATCACCCAGCTGTAAAAAACAACGACATCATGACATTTGCAGGCAAATGGATGGAACTAGAAAAAAAAAAATCATTCTGAGTGAGGTAACCCAGATGCACAAAGATAAACATGGTATCTACTCACTCATATATGGGTATTAGGAGTACAGTATAGCATAATCAACCTACAATTCAGAGCCCCAGAGAGGCTAGATAACAAGGAGAGCCCAAAGAGGGATGCATGAATTTCTCTGGGTAGGAGAAATAGAAGAGATCTCCCAGGGAATCTGGAGGTGTGGGGGGTGTAGGAATTAGAACTTGAGGAATTCGTTTGGGCAGGCTCTGCAGGGGAGGTGAATGGGGGGGTGGTAAGAGTAAAGAAAGAGATGTCTTGATGGGAGGGCATTTGGGGGATAGGGAGAAACCTGATACCAGGGAAACACCCAGGAATCCACAAGGATAACCCCAGCTAAGACTCCTAGCAATAGTGGAGAGGGTGCCTGAACTGGCCATCTACTGTAATCAGACTGGTAACTACCCTAATTGTCATCAGAGATACTCTGTCCAGTGACTGATGAATGTAGATGCAGAGATCCACAGCCAAGCCCTGGGCTGATCTCTGGGAGGTCATGATGGGAGAACCCACAGAGACAGCTGACCTGAAATTGTAGGACCTCATGGACTCTGGACCAACAGTTAGGGAACCTGCACGGGACTGACCCAGTCCCTCCACATATGTGTGACAGATTTGTAGCTTGGTCTCTTTGTAAGGTTCCTAGCAATGAAATCAAGACCTATCCCTGGCACTTAGCTGGCTTTTGGGAACCCATTCCTCATGCTGGATTACCTCGCCCAGCCTTGAGGCAAGGAGAGGAACTTGTTCCTACCTCAACATAGTGTGCCATGCTGTGTGTAACTCCATGGGAGGCCTGAATGGAGGTGGAGGAGGAGTGAATGGAAAGAGAGGCAGGTGGGAAGGGGTTGAGAGGGAAAGAGGGAGGACAAAGTGCTGTTGGTGTGCAAAATAAGTGGGAAAATATTATTTCAATGAAATTAAAAACATATATATTTTCATTTCAAATTCCATAATTGCAAGAGGCAACAGTTTTTTAGGTATTTCTTAGCCATTTTTTTTCTGCATTCAGAAGTCTTTCTCTCTATAGCTCCAATGTCCACTTGTCAAATGGATAATTCTCTTTTTGATTCTTTGTTTTAGAGTTCTTTCCATATTTTGAATAATAATCCTCCATCATATTTGTGGCTTCCATAGATTCTATCCCACTCCATTGGCTAACTCTTCACCTGGTTGACTGATTCTTTAGATGTGCAGAAGTATAGTGCACTTGTCAATCACTGTCACTAATTCTTGAAAGGAGATAAAGAATATTACTTGTTAAAAATCAAGGCTTATAGACACTGTTTAGTAATACTAGTATGTTAGTCCTATATAAATACCTTCTTACTGCAGCTGACACCTCTTTTACACACAGATGTATACTGAATCATAAGGCTGTAGCATGTTCTATCAAATGAGATTTTCTTATGCTCTGGCATGCTTTGTGCTACAACTCTTTGAAACAGCTTTTACTCAGGAATATAGTCTGTTAAAATATTTACACTTATTTTTATATTGTTGAAATTTTAAATGATTTAAAATACGTTTCTTTCCAAACAATGCTTATGTTTGTTTGCTCCTTGCCTTTTCATTTGTTTGTTTGTTTTCTTTCATTCCAAGGTATACAAAGTATGAAGGCATCTTAGAAGTAGATGCAAGTAATTCTTGACATGCTGCCCTGTCACTGTAAGATACTGGCAGGTTGCACATCTTGATCGGCTCTAAAGCTTAGGGCTTTAAAATCTGCTTGGAGGGAAAGGATTTCAGTTTGTAGCCTGAAGCAAGGTTGTTAACATATAGTATTTCACATGCCTTTTGTTCATATGTTGATGTCGCGTCCGCCTTCACCAGCAAGGAAGAGGCAACACCAGGCTCTTCTCCAAGCAGTTTATTCAGGAACCTTGAAACAATCTTCTGACCCCGGGGAAAACCAACCCACAACCTAAATAGCTTCTGGACAGCCAACACCAATCTGCCACGTGCATACTGCGGATAGGTCCAGGTACGCAGAAGCAAGCCAAATAAGGAGTTGTTTATCATAGAGAGCACTTACCATCGGGAGTGTGGAAGGCAGAGCCAGCGCCATCTTTGAGGCGCGGCTGCATGCAGCTCTCTACATGTTGATGATATCATTATAAGCTTGAGCATTGTTCCTTTTTTTTTTTTTTTTTTTTTTTTTTTTTTTTTGGTTTTTCGAGACAGGGTTTCTCTGTGTAGCTTTGCGCCTTTCTTGGAACTCACTTGGTAGCCCAGGCTGGCCTCGAACTCACAGAGATCCGCCTGGCTCTGCCCCCCCCTCCCCCCCCCAGTGCTGGGATTAAAGGCGTGCGCCACCACCGCCCGGCAAGGGCATTGTTCTTGTTACAGCTAAGAAGTCAACATTTTATAGAGTTGCATCCAGGTTTTCTAAATGTGTCTGTGGATGCACCCATAGCATGAGAAAGGCTCTCCTCAGATAAATTTATTATAACATTTTGGTTCACTGATCAGAGCTATGATGTTTTGAGGGAAAAGTGGCCTTTAGATATTGGAATGAGAATAATCTACAAAAGTAGGTTGTGTGTTTTCAACAGTATGCCTATAATGATGTCATCAAGATGTGGACAAAGGCGTGGTGATAGTTTAACCTGTGTTTGAGTAATGATGATACTAACAGTATCTTTTGTTTATATATTACAGTTTCCAGTTTTGTGTTTTTATAGGGTTTCTATGTATAACAATGTGTGTCTCTGCATCTGTATGTGTTTCTTCTTCTGATTCACTTATACTTTTTTGTTTGTTTTATCCTATTTTGCTTTGTTTTGTTCTTAATTTTTTAATTATTTTTTTAAGATGCATGTATATTTTTTTCTGAGAAAGAAAGAAAGCTCGTGGATTTGGGTGAATGTGGAGGTGGGATGGACCTGGGTGGAATCCAAGGAAGAGAAATCATCATTAGAATATTTTGTGTCAGAAAAAAATATTTCAAAAAAATTAGTTAAAACTTAAAAACAATTAATTTTTGCAAAATAAAAAAAATCAATGTGTAATATGAAGGTGCATATAGTTTATGAGCATAATAGTCTTTGGACACTCCACCTGAGCTAAAGGTGAAAGAAATACAAATGAAAGAACAGATATTTCATGTAGGTAAAACTTCACTGTCTTAAGAAGAGAAGTCTAGAAAGGCTTTGTTGTTCAAAGAGTCCAAGTCACTGTCAGCTTTCAGACAGATATAGATATTGATTTAGATAATATATTTAGTATAAACATAGATAGACATGTATAGGCCCTGTGTATACAGCCAAACTCTCCATGAATTCATATGTGTTTCAGTTCTGTTGTGTATAGAAGACATTTGCCTTGGTTGTCTTCTATTCTCACTGGCTCTTACAATATTCTGTGTACCTAGTGAGAATCTGTATGAGAAAACAGTATTTCTTTTGTGAGGAGTTATCAATTGGAGAAAGCTCCTGGGTTAGGGATGGAAGCTTGAATACAATTGCTCTCTCAGACCTGAAACCCCATCTGTCTTAGACATGTGCAGGCCCTGTGCATATAGCCACACTCCATGTGAATCCATATGTGTGTCAGTCCTGTTGTGTTTAGAAGACATTGTTGCCTTGGTGGTCAACCATCCTTACTGGTTTTTACAATCTTTTTGCCACCTCTTTTACAGATTTCCCTAAGACTTGAAGGGAGGGATTTTATGTACATATCCATTTAGAATGTCCAATTTTGAGTCTCTATTTATGTTCCCATGTACTACAAAAGGAAGTTTTTCTGACACAAGTTGAATAAGTCACTGTTCTAAGATTATAGCAGAATGGCATTGAGTCATTTTATGATTATATTATATGATTATATTAATTTAAGAGAACAGTAAATAGTATTGGTTTCCCCAGATCCATGGGCTATCCACTGTTGGGTTTCTGGCCCCATGAGCAGTGTTAGACGAGGATTCCATCTCATGGAGTGGGTCTTAAATCAGTTCAGATAGTGTTTGAGTATTCCAACCATACTTGTGTCACTATTGCACTAACATATTGCACTAACAGAATGTTGTACATCAAATGTTTTACATCTAGGTTGACTTTTTTTTCATTTTGTGGCATGCATTGTTCCTTCTAGTACCATGAACATTAACAAGTATTGATGTCTTTAGACAACTCAGTTATAACAGTTCATCTAATTGCATACATGCTGCTTCGTGAATGTTAAAAACAAGCATTTTATTCAGCAAAAATTATTATACTGCTGACAGATATGTAATGCTTGGTTTTGGATTTACATAATTAAAATTTTTCCATGATGTGACAGGAGTTCTTGTTATACTAGTAGCTTTTAATGAATCGGGTCATTTAACAGCTCCCACCACTTTGCTCTTGTTTATGATGGTTAATATGGTGGAAAGTGAACTGCCTGGTTTGTGACCCAGCATTGATTTTCCACACAAGTAATCATTTATTACTTTCATATCCGTAGCTTAGTCAATTATTTGGCATGGTCTTTTACAGTCAAAGTTGGAAATTGACTTTGTGTATTTTGAAGCCATAATGAGCAAACTATCTCCATAACGAACATGATGTAACCAAGACACATGATAAACTTGATATGAAATATGCTGTATCTAGAAAAACAGGTTTCTAGTTTTATAATTAATGTTTATCATGAATTAGCGTATATTATAGCAAATATTTAGTCCAGTAAAATAATTTTATTATATTAGCAACTCTATGACTTATAAACATTTGCATGTATTGTCTTGAATATGATTGTTAGCACAAAATTTGCTGCCAAGAGGAAGACTCTTGGAAAGGAGATGTTCCTTCATACACCTACAAGCCTGTGGCCCCTATTTTCTTCCTTACTATAGATTTTATTACTCTGCCTTACTTTACTTTCAGAACTGAAAATTTCATTGTTCATCAATAACCTCTCTCTCGTCCTGGTGTATCTTAATATTGTCTTTTAACTGTATTAAAGGTAAAGACAAATGCATTCATGGTGAGCATTGGGTCTCTGTTTATTATAACACTGATAAATAGTATCTCTTGGCACCTCCTTTGCTATCAGAAGAACAGCTGTTTCAAGTCTTTAAGGCTTTGAACCACAATAACAATAATTTCTGTCATTCTGAGTGTCCCCCAGAGACATATGTGCTGTGACATTGTTCATCTGGTATTGGACTCATGACATACAGATCAATGGCAAGGAGCAAAAACAATGATTGAGATGTTTGCTTAAAACATTGTAACATTAAGATTTGTTACCAAAAGTAAACAACATTTTTTACAGAGTAGAAACCATCCTAATAAGCAACTGATGCTAATACAAAGGATTACTCATCTAGCTAACAAGAAAAACTTAAATCTAATAAAAGTACAAAGCAGTATAACTAAGTAATACAAGAGGACAATAAAAAAGCATGGAAAACAAAAAAAAAGATTCTTTAATAAATAGAGAAGAATGAAATATTGAGTGTAGGACATTTAAAAGGAATATCCCATCAACGTGTTATATCATTAATCATCTCATGAGTGAATACAAAGTAGGGAAACAAGTCATTATATAAACCAGGTAAAGGCCATGTTTAATCATGTTTAATCTTTGCCTGGGATTGTTCATGTGCCAGGTTTTGAGATTACTGGTATGAACAAACACAACCTTTTTTGAATTTTGTCATTATCTTTGTAATTCAGAAAACAACCTGTAGTGGTTAGTTGCTCCAGCTTTGACCTTGCACCTACTGGCCAAACTGTGTTACTACACCTCCCCCCCCCCAAAAAAAGTACTGCTTTAATGACACACCACCACCTCCTAATGGCCGAATGCATTACTACACCCAAACAATTATCACAAAAAAGTAAACACAAGCAAGTAAGAGTATTTGATAATTTTACACCTTAAAACTGATTAATAAATAAACAAATTAATAAAATTTTCTTTACAAATTGTGAATATTTCTCAAAATATTACTTCACAAGGATTCAAAAACTTCTTTGTTCATATGATAGATGAAATATTATGGAAAATGTACGAATTTTCTGGAATGTATCTAGCATACACCAATTTGACATATACCATAATAATTTACATAGCATTGAGCAACTGGTTATATATAATAACAAAGATGACTCATTATTGGGACTGATACAGGCTTTGTAATATAGCAACCAAGATTTAAGCAAAAATACTCTTTCTATATAATCTGCTACTCAGGCTTTACAGGGTATAACTACAGACTTGAATAAACAGATTCTTGCTTGAAATCTACTAACCAGGATTTATAAGAGAGCAATACAGAATTAAATAACAGGCTCCTTACTTGGTAATCTGCTAACTTATTACAAGAATGTCAGTCTATTAATAACAAATGTACAAACAGAATTGATTTTATTGATAATAAATATGAATACACAATGGACAGAACAATAACTTTGCAGGGTGATGTTGTCGCTGCTCAGACACTTTACAAAGAAGAAAGATTATCATGAATTGATAAAATAAGGTCCATGGAATCAGGTTTTTCAGAAGAACATAAAAAGTTGCATGATGCCATGAGAAATTTAGAGTATCTTGCAACAGAGGTTTACTCATTAGGACAGACACTAGGTGCTCATTTATAAGCCCTGGAAGAAACTCTCAGTAAACATAACAAGGGACCCAATAAGCAGAAGGGCAAAACCATATAGGTCATAACATCTCCAGATGGCTCTTATACAGTGGCTTATCCTGTCATCCTCCATGAGAGGCCAGCAGATGATAGACACCCTGAGCCATATCTGAAATATACATTACAACTGATATTGATGAAGGATTTTTAAAAATATGAAGGAAGCCATAGTTATATATGGTATGCACTCAACATATATGAGACAGATGTTAAATTCGTGATCTACCTCACATAGAATTATTCCAGATGACTGGAATCAATTAATTTCAGCTGTTCTAGAATATAGCCAGCAGTTACAATGGAAAAACTGGTTGAGAGAAGAGGCAGAATTTTTAGAACAACAAGGTAATATCAAAGGTTTTGAGATCTCCCAAGATCTAATTCTTTTTGAGGGACATTTTGCTGATAGGAATGTACAAGCCACTTATGATGAGTATACAATATCTCCATGCTGTACAGCAGCACTAAATGCTTGGGGGAAAGTTCCAGAACCAGGAAAACCAACCGTGGTATATACAAAGATACTTCAGGGACCACATGAACCCTTCACTGATTTTTTTTTTTTTACAAAGAATGACCACAGCTATAATGAAAGCTATGTCAGATAAAGGATTAAGACAAGTATTAACTGAGTCCTTGGCATTCAACAATGCTAATACAGAATGCAAAATAATACTTATGCCATTAAATGTCAGATCAGCTCCTTTGGAAGAATGGATTCAGTATACAGATGGTGTTGAGTCTCTTAACAATAGTAACAAGGCTTGGATATAATAGGCAATTTCCAGAAGTGGAAGAAGAACCCGAAGTACAAAATGTTTTAAATGTAGTACACCAGGTCATATAAGTAAAAACTGTACATGGGGTGCTCCTAGAAGTAATACTTCTAGAAATAACCAAAAGAGGAGACCCCAACTCTCTTGATTATGTAGAAGATATGGCAAAGGCTGACATTGGACCAATGAGTGCAGATCAGTAATAGATACAAGAGGCAACCCTTTACAAGTGGGAAACACCTCAGGGGACCTCTTGCAGGCTCAAAATTGAATGTGGTCCAAACATTTCCAGCCACTGTGGAGGAAATGCCTCTCCAGGACAATTAAATAAACCAATGCATAATGTAGAGAGTGACACTGCACTGGATGATAGAACAACACTGATAGGAGAATCAAAAGTTCCAAAGAACACAATAAAATGAATATTTTGGCAGACTTCCATAAATTAACAAAGATCAAAGCTTAGAATTTGAATTAATGGCATTGTTCTGGAAAGTCTGCCAGACACAGATATGGGTATGACTATAATTACACCAAAATCATGGCATCCAAATTGGCCTCATCAAGAAGTAGATGTCCAACTTTTAAGGATTAGAACCCTATGTCAGAACAAAACAGAGTTCAACATGGGTCAAATGCATAGGGCCAGAAGGACAGAAAGGAAGGCTGAAGCCATATGTGGTAAATGTAGCAGTTACTCTTTGGGGCTAAGATCTGTTACAGTAATAGAATACCCATATTAAAATTTCTACAGTCTCAGAAAGGGAAAACAGACCAATACATTTTTTTAGGAATAATATTATAACATTATACATTCAGTTTGTACAAAAGCAGAGTACAACTGCTGTTTAACTCTCAGAAGTACCAACAGCCCTACCATTAAAACGGCTAACTGATAAACCTGTCTAGATTTGGACAATGGCCTTTGACAAAAGAGAAGTTACAAGCTTTAGAACAGCTGGTTCAAGAGCAATTAAATGTTCAACACATTGAAGAATCTACCAGCCCTTGGAGTTCTCCAGTTTTTGTTATTAAAAAGAAATCTGGTAAATGGAGAATGGTAATAGACCTAAGAGAAATTAACAATGTAATTCAGCCAATGAGCTCTTACAATCTGTAATTTCTTTGCCTACTTTGCTACCTAAAGGATAGCCTCTTATAGTTATTGATTTAAAAGACTCTTTCTTCTCAATACCCTTACAAGAAAAAGACAGAGAAAAAATTATCTTCACAGTGCCTACTTATAATAGTTCTCAGCCTGTTAAGAGGTCTCAATAGAGAGTCCTCCCAGAGGAAATGATAAATAGCTCAACCCTGTTCCAATATTTTGTATGACAGCCATTGGAAGTAATACATAAACAATTTCCTGAATCTATAATTTATCATTACATGGATGATATTTGACTAGCTGATTCAAACGCAGCTACCTTAAACAAAAAAGTTTGAAGAAATAAAGAAAAATTTGCCTCATTGGGGATTACAAATTGCTCCTGAAAAGACACGAAGAGGAGATTCTATCAATTATTTTGGATATAAGATAGGTCTACAGAAAATTAGACCCCAAAAGATGCAAATTAGGATAAATCAATTGCACACTCTTAATGACTTTCAAAGATTATTTGGAGACATTTCCCATTTATGAACTGTTGTTAGGGTAAAAAAAATGATGAACTGAGTAATTTGTTCAAAACCTTAGAAGGTGACAAGGACTTAAATAGTCCAAACAAATTACCAGCTGAGGTGGAGAAAGAATTGGCTTTGGTGGAAGAGAAAGTACAGGAAAGACATGTGGATCATGTGGATCCAAATCTTGATTGCATTTTGGTTATTTTACCCTCTTAGCATTCTCCTACATGAATTTTAATGGAGAGTAAAGATATATTGGGATGGATAATTCTACCAAATAGAGTAAAAAATTAAAAACTTATGTAGAAAAGGCCTCTGATTTGATTTTAAAAGGAAAATTGAGACTTTGTCAATTAGCAGGAATTGATCCAGCAGAAATTATAGTACCTTTAACTAAGGATGACATTGACAAATTATGGGCAGAAAGTGAACCTTGGCAAAGAGCTTGCAGTAATTTTTTGAAGAGATTAATAGCAAATATCCCAAATGTGATAGAATTAAATAATAAAGAGAGCTGATTATATTCTACCTCATATTGTAAGGAAAAAACCCATATCTGGAGCCCTTAAATTTTATATGGATGCAAATAAACAAGGAAAGTCAGGTTACAAGTCAGACTATTTATGTAAAATTGTTCAAAGTCCTAATAATTCGGTTCAAAAATTGGAATTGTCTGCTGTTCTGTTGATATTAATGGATTTTTTTTGGAACCTCTTAATATAGCTACTGATTCTCAGTATACTGAAAGAGTGGTATTACATATTGAGATTGCAGAATTTATCCCTGATAAGTCAGAAATAACCTTGTTACTTATTCAGTTGCAAGAAATAATCAGGAATAGAAAGCCTCCCTTATATATAACTCACATGTGATCCCATACAGATCTGCCAGAATCTCTAGCACAAGGTAATGATGAGATTAATCAGTTACTAGTAGGTAACATGGTAGAAGCCTCAGAATTTCACAAGAAACATCATGTAAATAACAAATGTTTGAAGAAGGATTTCTCTATCACTTGGCAACAAGCAAAAGAAATTGTAAGAAAATAACCTACTTATTCCTTCTATAACCAAAATCCATTACCTGCAGGAAGCAATCAAAAAGCTATACAAAGAAATAAAATTTGTCAGGTGGATGTGTTTCATTTCACAGAATTTGGAAAAATTAAAGTATGTACATCATACCATTGATACCTATTCATGATTTCAGTGGGCAATTCCTATGAGTTCTAAAAAGGCTGATTCTGTGATTACACCTATTATAAGTTATTACCATTGTGGGAATACCTTTACAAATTAAGACAGAAAAATGCCCCAGCATATGTCTCCAATAAAATGAGACAGTTTTTTTGTCTATTACAATATGAAGCATGCTACAGGTATACCACACAATCCCACAGGCCAAGTAGTCAGAGAAAGATCCAATCAAACTTTAAAGGAGATGCTAAATAAACAGCAACAGGTAACAATGACTCCTAGAAATCGATTGCATATTGCTTTATTTATCTTGAATTTTCTCAGTGCTGATGAGAAAGAAATATCATCTGTGGAAAGACATTGGACAACAGATAAAGCTTCTGAGCTAACCCAACTGGTTTATTTCAAGGATGTGTTGAACTCAAAATGAAAACCAGGATACATCCTAAGTTGGAGAAGAGGTTTTGCTTTTGTTTCTGCAAAAGAAGAAAGGTTATGGATACTAACAAAATTAATAAAAAAAATTGATTTAAACAGGAGAAACACCTTGATGAGGAGAAGTAAAAGCTCATCCACAGATGTGACATCTCTATAAGTTGTAAGAAATACTTAACAAACAAGGCTTGGGGCAGGGTTCTGTTTTTTGTCTTTACAGGATAATAAAAATACCCATCTTCCAGAAATCACAAGGCCTTGGATATTTAAACATCTACAACAGAAGAAAAGAATCTATTGGTACCCATCTACATAAGGTAAAATCTCACTCCCTAACATCCATATCTCTTTAATTCTAGAAAAGTTATGGTTCTGATTCAATTATATATCAAGCTTGCCTTGGATTTGGAAGTTTGCTCCCTTTTTCTCTAATACCAAGCATATTGCTAGAGAGAGAGAGAGAGAGAGAGAGAGAGAGAGAGAGAGAGAGAGAGAGAGAGAGAAAGAGAGAGAGAGAGAGAGAGAGAAAGAGAGAGAGAGAGAGAGATTCTGCCTCATATCAAAAGAGCCATCTGATGTAGGACAGAAAAAAACAATAAAAAAGGACCATTGTCATCAAGATTCTATTTCTCCCCATGCTTATTCTTGATTTCTTGAAATTCCTTTTTAAATGCCATGTTATCCTTAAATCCAAACTTTCCACTTTGATATTAATAATGCTCATTTTTCCACAACAAAAAGTAATTTTTCTCCAATAGCAATTTCTGAAGTTTCCAGAAGGAAAATGGGGCCCTGCGACAACAACTCTACCCAATAAAGAATGATGCCATGGTACCTAGGAACATTATTCATGATCAGCTTCAGACTGAAAACTCTTCAGGACAGTTCCAAGATGAGATAGTCCATCATACTACAGTTTTAGCCAGATATCAGAAAATCTTATCCATTTCTGAGACTAGCTGCATACTCTATGGATAGCCTTATTGAGACATAACAATCTAAGCTTTCTTCTAGTACCCCACAGAGATACCATCGACCCCTAAACAACAGGAAATAACTATAAGAAAATGATGCCCCTCTCCCAAATGTTTCATTTTTTTCTGAGATAAATGTATGGTTGTATGGTTGGGGGTGGAACAATAAAATTTGGACTCTATATTCTTTTTTTCTTTTAAAAAAAGGGGGAATGGGTAGGTATAGGATATTAGAGGTAGATTATTGTATTTACTAGTAAATTAATTTAGTAAAGTATCAACCTTAGATAATTTTCACTGATTGGTTGATTGTATATTGATAGAAATACAAACTGTTTTTATATGCCTATATAAGATACATTGTATATTGATACAAATACAGAACTATATTTGTTGTAATGTATGTATATTTCTACTCCTGTTTGAAGTATTTTGTGTATTGATACAAATGTAAAATTATATTTGTCAAACTGTATGTATGTTCTACCTCTGTTTAAGATATTTTGTATACTGATATATGTTTAAGATTATTGTCATATTGCATATTGTACTATATATTCATTCCTACCTCTGTTTAATCTATTTTGTGTATTGTCACAATCTGTTAGTCATTGTCCTTATATAGTATATCTGCTTACAGACTATTTATCTTATTATGGGAAGCATTAGTCCTTAAGTTATTTTAGCAGAGAAGTCATACTGAGTTATAGTCTCTCATGTTTGTCATTTCTATAGTTATGTTAGTTAGGTTCTTCAGACTTACAGAAACATATGTCAGATGGATAGGTAGTCTTCAAACACTTCATAGACCTAGAGCATATGGCATTTAAATGTTTTGATAATTTAGAATTCTGTTGACACGAGACATGACTGCTCCTAACAGGACTGATCTGATCCTGAGAGAATGTTGGGCTTCTGAGACATTTCCATTTGGAAGTTTGTCTTCTTTTTGGCACAAAAAAAATGGCCTATTGGACAAAGACTTGTCTTGCCTCAAGTGTTGACAGCATGAATACTGTCCCTTTGGTTTGATCAGGACACAAGGAAAAGCAACTATTTAACTCTGTCAAGACAGGTTTAGGATGGTCTTTCAAAAAACCTGCTTCTGAAAATGATCTGATAGATACTGTAGGCCTGTAGCCAATTTGAATGTATCAACAATACTGAGAAATTCTAGGTAACTGTCCAGGTTACCAGCTGTCTCTGTCTGGTCTTGCAAGACTCCCAAAAGTTGCTTTAGTCCTTCTCCAGTTTCTCACCTATTATTATATTCATTCTCAGGTCTTTGATGGGATTGGAGACTAACAGTTATAATTACAATCTTCTTGTATCTTAGCTAGAACATATTAAGGATTAGATTCATGTTCTTCAATGTAAGACATCTTTTGGAAGGATCTCTGTCACATGCCATTTACCTATGTTCCAGACTCCTCTGGATTTTAGTATGTGTTCCTTGTTTGGTGTTGTTCTTGTTTGTTTAGTTTCATCTTGTATAGGTCATTATCCCTATTCCTCTGGGAAAATATTTGGTAATGATCACTTTTGTAAATGGTTTTATATTAGATTAGAATTTTCTTATTTAGACAAAAGGGGGGGATGTAGTGGGTAGCTGTTCCAGGTTTGACCTTGAAACACTGACCCTAGAGTAACAGCAGGAACTGTCACACCTGCCTATAACCTGCCCCTGGGGCATGGCAAATAGGGAGCCCCTTATGATTCAAGGTGCAGTCTTTTGTGGGGGTATCTTTGTGGATTTCTGTTGGCCTCTTTAGCACTTTGTTTCTTCCTTTTCTCGTGTGGTCTTCATTTACCATGGTCTCCTATTCCTTCTTCTCCCTCTCTGTTCTTGATACAGCTGGGATCTCCCGCTCTCTTTCCCTCGACCCTTGCCTTTCATCGCTCCACTCATGCCCAGGCTGTTCATGTAGATCTCAGCCATTTCTCTGTCATTGGGTAATCCTCGTGTCTTTCTTGGGGTCCTGTTTTCCAGGTAGCCTCACTGGTGATGTGAGTAGCAGTCCAGTCATCCTTGTTCCACATCTAGTATCCTCCTATGAGTGAATGCATACCATATTTGTCTTTCTGAGTCTGGGTTACCTCACTCAGGATGATTTTATCTAGATCCATCCATTTGCCTGCAAACCTCATGATGTCATTATTTTTCTCTGCTGAGTAGTATTCCATTGTGTATATGTGCCACAATTTATTTATCCATTCTTCAGTTGAAGGGCATCTAGGTTGTTTCCAGGTTTTGGCTATTACAAACAATGCTGATATGAACATAGCTGAGCAAGTGTTCTTGTGATAGACTGCTGGCAATGGCCGAGAGACAGCCGGGACTGACCTACTCTGGTGATGGGATGGCCAAACACCCTAATAGTTGTGCCAGAAACCCCATCCAAGGACTGAGGAATCTAAATGCAGACATCCATGGCTAGGCCCCGGGTGGAGCGCCGGGAGTCTAATTAGCAAGAAAGAGGAGGTTTTATATGAGCAAGAATTGTTGAAACCAAGGTTGAATAAAGCACAGGGACAAATAGCCAAATGAATGGAAACACATGAACTATGAACCAAAGGCTGAGGGGCCCCCAACTGGATCAGGCCTTCTGAATAGGTGAGACAGTTGATTGGCTTGATCTGTTTGGGAGGCATCTAGGCAGTGGTACCAGGTCCTGGGCTCATTGCATGAATTAGCTGTTTGAAACCTGGGACTTATGCAGGGATGCTTGGCTCAATCTGGGAGGAGGGGACTGGACCTGCCTGGACTGAGTCTATCAGGTCGATCTCAGTCCTCGGGGAAGGCCTTGCTCTGGAGGAGGTGGGAATGGGGGCTGGACTGGGGGGAAGGGGAGGGGGACAGGAAGGGGGAGAACAAGGGAATCTGTGGCTGTTATGTAGAACTGAATAGTATTGTAAAATAAAATAAAATAATAAAAAAAGACAGCAAAAAAAAAAAAAAACAACATAAAAAAATGACTCAAGGTGCATATGATCTGAGTCCTTCTGAATACCTCATGGTCCTGGAAGCTGGATATGAGACCAAGACAGAGTTCTCCATTGGATGGAACCTCATCTCTCTCAGATCTTGTATCCAACCCCAACTGACTGGAAGTTACCCCAGAAATAAACCTCTCTTGATTACCAGAAAAATTACGTAGAATTGCCTCATTAAAAACAACCTTTGAAATCAAAGCTATTGAAAGAAAGAGGACTAAATGGGGGTCCTTTTTAAGGAACAAGAGATAGGAAATATGATGGTAGAGTCCTTAGAAAATAGACATATTCACAAAAGACCAGTTGGATTTAAGAAGTTGCTTTCTCTTTCTCTCTCTCTTTGTTTCTGTCTGTCTGTCTGTCTGTCTGTCTGTATCTATCTATCTATCTATCTATCTATCTATCTATCTATCTCTGTATTCATAATTTAAAAATAATTTAGATCAGTGTGATGATTCAAAATCAAACATCTATTGGAATTTTTAGGATCAATTTCCATATTTACAGTGTTTTGATAACAATTGAATATAAGATATAAATGTGAAAAATTTTAGAGAAGGAGCAGATCTTGGGCAAGGGGATCACATAACCATGTATTGATTTCCCCATAATGGTAACAACTAGGCAAAAGAAAACAAGCTACAATGACACTGGCAGTGTACATTGCTTTTAACTGCCAAATAGAACAATCTGGATTGGAAATAAAATTCTATCACGTTTGCTTTTGGCCATCACTTTATACAGTTTAAAACCTCAAGTCTTAGCTTGGTGAGATTGATTTTCTGTGACTCCAAACTAATCAGTAATTGTGCTAAAACAGAAATATATTCTGGTTAAATTAGCTATTTTCCATATGGCTATCCTCTTATTATCCTTAAATCTGGATGTGAATTTCCATGTAAGTTACAAAATACATCATTTTAAGAGACTTTACTTCCACACTCATAAAGATTTTGTATTTTAATATAAAATAGAGAATTTCCACAATTTATAAATAAGATAATATATGAATCACTACATTAGTTTCTGTAATACATTCTTTCAAATTGTCTCTTTTCAAGATGATGTTTTCCTAGACATCAGTGTATTCCATCATTCTGTGAACTAATGGAATTCTGGAAGAATTATTCAGCTTTAAGCAGCTGCAGACTTCATCTCCATTCTAGCTAGGAATGAACAAAACACACACACATAATATATATATATATATATATATATATATATATATATATGTTTATATATAATTTTAGCTATATATGTATATATATATATGTATATAAAATTTTAGCATAACTAGAATAAGAAAGGAAGGTTTTCAAACAAAATCTAAACCAATTACCTTATTTTTTTTGCAAACTCTGCTCTACAGGATTATCTCTAACTGGCTTAAGATTATAAAATTTTGGATTAGTCAGAAGATGTGTATTACTGTGTATGCCACACATGGAAAATCAAAAGTGACCACAGTCAAGCACTTGGCCAACATCTGGAATACTGTTAAGAGAAGGAGGAAGGATTGTTTGAGTCAGGGTGGTCAAGGTCATCACAAGGGAACCCACAAAGACTACTAACCTGGGCTGGTAGGAGCTCATAGACACTTGACTGTAAACTAAGGAGTCCTCATGGGTCCAACCTAGGCCTTCTATATATTTGTGACAGTTGTATAGCTTGGTCTACTTGAGGTACTCATAGCAATGGGAGCACGACCTGTCCTTGACACTTTGGCAGCCTTTTGAGAAACTATTCCTCATACTGCATTGCCTTACCAACCCTTAATACATGGGGAAGAACTTAGTCCTACTTCAAATTGATATGCCATGCTTTGTTGACACACATGGGAAGCCTGATCCTTTCTGTACAGAAACAGAGGAGGAGTGGATGGGGGCAGAGAGGAGGTGAGGGGAGGGAATGGAAGGAGAGGAGGGAGGAGAAACTGTGGTCAGGATATAAAAATAAATGAATAAATTTAATTAATAAAAATAAAAATAATGAGCCACAAATAACTGGAGCTCTAGAACAAAAAGAAGCAAGTGCACCTAAGAGGAGTAGATGGCAGAACATAATCAAAATGAATGCTGAAATCAATCAAATATAAATAGAACAATGTAAAGGATCAGTGAAATGGAGAATTGGTTCTTTCTGAAAATCAACACGATACACAAACCCTTATCCAAACTAACTAAAAGTCAGAGAAAGAAAACTCAATTTAGCAAAACCAGAAACTCAAAGAAGGGCATAACAGAATCCAAAGAAATATCAGGAATCATTAAGTCATGTTTCAAAAACCTATATCCCACAAATTTGAAAAATCTAAAAGAAACTGACAAATTTCTTGATCACCATTAACTGAAGTTAAATTATGTTGAGATAAACAATTTAAGTAGACCTAAACTCATTAGGAAATAGAAGCACTAATTAAAGGCCTCAACTAAAAAAGGCCCATGTACAGACAGTTTTAGTGCAAAATTATACTAGATTTTTAAAGAAGAGTTAATTCTAATGCTCCTCAAATTATTCCACAAAATAGAAACAGAATGAATATTATGAAATTCTTTATATGAGGCCACATATACCCTGATATCCAAACCATGCAAAGATTCAGCAAAGAAAGAGAATTACAAATAATAACCCACAAGAACATTGATACAAAAAATAAAGAAATGCTCACAAACCAAATCCAAGAACAGATCAAAACAATCATCCATGGTGATCAAATATGCTTCATTCCTGAGATGCCAGGGTAGATCAACTTTTAAAACTCTGTTGATGTAATCTACCATATGAACAGACTGAAAGGAAAAAAAAAAGACCATCCCATTAGAAGTTGAGAAAGTCTTTGACAAAATCCAACACCCATTCATGATAAAATTCTTGGAGAAATAGAGATACAAGGAACATACTTAAACATAATAAAGGATATATAAAGCAAGCTTGTGGTGGTAATCTAATTATACTGAAATGTGATTTTGATTGTATGTTAATAAATAAAGTTGCCTGGGGGTCAGAGCTATTAGAGCCATAGCAAGAGTGTGGCGGTGGTGGCACACGCCTTTAATCCCAGAAAGCCAGCCTTTAATCCCAGGGAGTGGTGGTAGAAAGCAAAAAGATATATAAGGTGTGAGGACCAGAAACTAGAAGCATTTGGCTGGTTAAGCTTTCAGGCTTTGGAGCAACACAGTTCAGCTGAGAGCTATTGGGATGAGGACACAGAAGCTTCCAGTCTGAGGAAACAGGACCAGCTGAGGAACTGGTGAGGTGAGATAGCTGTGGCTTGTTCTGTCTCTTTAAATAGACTAACAGACAGGAAATAGAGCCCTGATTGGGGAAGCTGGGACACCGCAGGCGGAAAGGTGAGATTTCAGCTCTGAGCTCTGACCTCTCGGCTTTCTCTTTTGCACTGTTTCTGTGTTTCTTATTTAATAAGACGGTTGGTTACATCTATATCTGGCGCCCAACGTGACAAGAATCCAGTGAAAACCGCTTGGCTTGGCGGCGGGTCCGCTTTCCCGCAAGGGCGGCAGACCGGGCAGCCGGCTTCCTAGTCCGAGCTGCCGTCTACCTAGTCCGAGCTGCCGGCTTCCTAGTCCGAGCGGCAGCTTCTGGCCCAGGCCTAGGTCTGTGAGCAACTTGCTTAAAGCCGGTGCTACAAACAACTCAGACCTGCCCTGCCGAACAGGGCCCTGCCTGTAAAGCCAACGCAAGTGGTCAAAGTTTAAGGAAGCCAGACCCAAGCCTTGACTCGGCACAAGAGGGAACACGTGGCTGCATTTAAACTTTAGCCAGCTACGATTTCTTGTTCTCTCTTTCTCTCTCTCTCTTTCTCTCTCTCTCTCTCTTTCTCTTTGGATTTACACCTGGGACACTAGGTGGCTGTTTTGAATATCCCCTCGGATTTCTACTGTTCTACGCAGATTTAATTCGCTGGGATTTCTACTGTTCTACGCAGATTTGGTAAGTCATAAAGGAAACTATTTAAAAGACAATTTTTTTCCACACTTAAAAAAAATGGGTTTTATGTGTACATTGGAAGAAAATTGGTTTTTGTTCGAAATATAAGGCAGTCTGACAATGGAACAACTATATAATATTAGTATTGGTGGAATTATGCACCTTATCACTATGCTAATCCACATTTTAATATTTAAAAAGATAGTCAATTTAAGTGCCAGGATAACAGCTTTAGAAGATGTTGTTTCAAGTCGGGATCATAAGGTTGTAGAAAGAAAGCCTGTTTTCACACAGTCACCCTTAATTTATCCAATTAACAGTGAAGTTGTTTCAAATTGGGATCATAAGGTTGTAGAAACAAAGCCTGTTTTCACACAGTCACCCTTAATTTATCCTGTAACTGTACAGCAGATGCCTGATCAAATGATGGCTACACAAAATAATTGGGCTCCAATTGAAATGTTGGATTTAAAAAGGTTTAAGGAGGCAATAGTATCTTATGGCATGCATTCCCCATATGTAAAGCAAATGTTAAACTCTTGGTCAACATATAATAGGATAATACCACAGGACTGGCGGGACCTTGCACAAGGTGTTCTGGAACCCAGCCAGAGACTTCAATTTCTGATTTGGTTTAAGGAGGAGGCTAAAAATATAGAAAAACAATGGAGGGATAAAGGAATACAAGTTTGCCAGGATCAGCTTATGGGAGAAGGTCAATATGCTTCAGCACAAACACAATGTTTATAGGATGTCCAAACCCTAATTTTATGTCGAACGGCAGCCTTGAATGCATGGGACAGAGTTGAGGAACCAGGAAAAAAATCTGAGTCATTTACAAAGGTGAGGCAAGGCCCAAAAGAGTCTTTTACAGATTTTTTACAAAGACTGGCTTCAGCACTAAAGAGAATGGTCTCGGATTCAGAAGCTGGTAAGGCAATAATTGAATCTTTGGCCTTTGAGAATGTGAATGCAGCATGCAAAAGAATAATCAGGCCATTAAGAGCAAGATCTGCCCCTATGGAAGATTGGATTAGAGAAACAATTAATGTTGAGGTTGATGAGCATGATGATACGTGGGTAGGAGAAGTAATTTCAAAAGTTTTGAGGAATGTTAGATGTTTTGGGTGTGGAAAGCAAGGACATTTTAAAAGGGACTGTAAACAGGTCATTCCTAGAAGCAATGTTTATTCAAGGAACAAGGGCAACAGAATGCCCCTTCCTTCTGGAGTATGCAGAAGGTGTGGTAAGGGAAAACACTGGACCAATGAATGTAGATCAACAAAGGACAGACAGGGTAATCCTTTGCCTCAGTCTTCGGGAAACTCCCAGAGGGGCCTCGCGCAGGCCCCCAGTGCAAATCCAGTACAAACCTTTCCTGCAGCAATAGAGAAAATGCTTGCTCTGGAGAGCGATTAAATAACCAAATGCCTATTGGAATAAATCATGCTGGTCAGGTTGATGAAACAGAGAGAATAGAAAATTCAGGAGAAAACATAAAGAAAATTTTTTGGCAAACTTCTATTAATGAACAAAGACCAAAATTAATGATAAAAATAAATGGTGTTTTGTTGTCTGGTCTGGTAGACACAGGTGCGGACGTTACCATAATTGCACCAGAATTTTGGCATCCAACTTGGCCTCTTCAGGAGGTAAACGTTCAACTGTTAAGAATTGGGACATTATCTCAGGTGAAACAGAGTGCAAGATGGCTCGAATGTATAGGTCCAGAAGAACAGAGAGGAAAATTAAAACCATATGTGGCTAACATAACTATGAACCTGTGGGGTCGAGACTTGTTGCAACAATGGGATACTCAGATTAACATCCCTCCAATCTCAGAAACAAATCATAACCTAACACATGTTACTGAGAGAAATATTAGAAGATATTATTCTAATGAGTGGTCACCAGCCATCCATATTATACAAGAAGAGGGCACAATAACTGATGATCTTCCAAAGACACCAATAGCTCTACCTTTAAAATGGTTAACAGACAAGCCTGTATGGGTCCAACAATGGCCTTTAACAACAGAGAAACTCCAGGCTTTAGAAAAGCTGGTAGAAGAACAGTTAAATGCTCAGCATATTGAAGAATCAAGTAGCCCCTGGAATTCTCCTGTCTTTGTTGTTAAAAAGAAATCTGGTAAATGGAGAATGGTAACAGACCTTAGAGCAATTAACAAAGTAATTCAGCCAATGGGCTCTCTACAATCTGGGATGCCTTTGCCTACTCTGTTACCAAAAGGATGGCCTCTCATAGTTATTGATTTAAAAGACTGTTTCTTTTCAATACCCTTACAAGAAAAAGACAAAGAAAGATTTGCTTTTACAGTGCCGACTTATAATAATTCTCAACCGGTTAAAAGATTTCAATGGAGGGTCCTCCCACAGGGAATGTTGAATAGCCCAACTCTGTGCCAATACTTTGTACAACAGCCATTGGAAGTGATACGTAAAAAATTTCCTAAATCTATAATTTATCATTATATGGACGATATTTTACTAGCTAACTCAAATACAGATACTCTAGAAATAATATTTGAAGAAGTAAAGAAAATTTTGCCTTGCTGGGGATTACAAATTGTTCCTGAAAAGATACAAAGAGGAGATTCTATTAATTATTTAGGATATAAAATAGAGCTACAAAAAATTAGATCCCAAAAGGTGCAAATTCGGAGAGATAGACTACAGACTCTTAATGACTTTCAAAGATTATTTGGAGATATTTCTCATCTACGAACTATTGTTGGGGTAAAAAAATGATGAACTGACTAATTTGTTTAAAACTTTAGAAGGTGACAAGGACTTAAATAGTCCAAGAAAATTATCACCTGAAGCTGAGAAAGAATTAGCCTTGGTAGAAAAGAAAGTGCATGAAGGACACGTGGATTGTATTGATCCAAAGCTGGATTGCATTTTGGTTATTTTACCTTCTAGGCGTTCTCCTACTGGAATATTAATGCAGAGAGAAGATATTATATTGGAATGGATATTTTTACCAAATAAACCAAATAAAAAATTAAAAACTTATGTGGAAAAAATCTCTGACTTGATTTACAAAGGAAAACTGAGACTTCGTCAATTAGCAGGCATAGACCCAGCAGAAATTGTCGTACCATTAACTAAGGAGGACATTGAAAAATTATGGACAGAAAGTGAACCTTGGCAAAGAGCTTGCAGTAATTTTTTGGGAGAAATTAACAGCAAATATCCCAAAAGCAATAGAATTGATCTTATAAAGAGAGCTGATTGGATCTTGCCTCGAATTGTACGGCAAAAACCCATATCTGGAGTTCGTACATTTTATACAGATGCCAACAAAGAAGGAAAGGCAGGATACAAATCAGAAAATTTAAGTAAAGTGGTTCAAAGTCCGTATAATTCAGTTCAAAAATCAGAATTGTATGCTATTCTGTTGGTATTAATGGATTTTTCAGAACCTCTCAACATAGTAACTGACTCTCAGTATGCTGAAAGAGTGGTGTTACATATTGAGACTGCAGAATTTATCCCTGATACTTCAGAATTAACTTCATTATTTATTGAATTACAAGATACAATCAGGAAAAGGAATCATCCTTTATATATAACTCACATTCGATCCCATACTGGTCTGCCAGGCCCTCTAGCACAAGGCAATGATGAGATTGATAAATTATTGATAGGAAATGTGCTGGAGGCCTCAGAATTTCATAAAAAAACATCACGTTAATAAGTAAAGGTTTAAAAAAGGATTTTTCCATAACCTGGCAACAAGCCAAAGAAATAGTAAAGAAATGTCCTACTTGTTCCTTCTACAATCAAATGCCATTACCAGCAGGATGTAACCCAAAGGGTACTCAGAGAAATGAAATCTGGCAGATGGACGTGTTTCACTTTGCAGAATTTGGAAAATTGAAATATGTACACCACACTATCGATACTTATTCAGGATTTCAATGGGCAACTGCTTTGAGTTCTGAAAAAGCTGATTCTGTAATCACTCATTTGCTAGAAGTTATGGCCATCATGGGTATACCTGCACAAATCAAAACTGACAATGCTCCATCATATGTCTCTGTTAAAATGAAACAGTTTTTTGCTTATTACAATATAAAGCATATTACGGGCATACCACATAATCCTACAGGTCAAGCAGTTATAGAAAGATCAAACAGAACTCTAAAGGATATGCTAAATAACAGAAATGGGTAACAAAAACTCCCAGAAATAGACTCCATAATGCTCTTCTAACTTTGAATTTTCTGAATGCCAATGAGAAAGGAACAACAGCTGCAGAGAGACATTGGATAATAGAAAAAACTACAGAATTAAATCAGCCTATATACTTTAAGGATGTGCTGACCTCAGAATGGAAACCAGGGTATGTATTACATTGGGGACGAGGTTTTGCTTTTGTTTCTACAGGAGAAGATAAGCTGTGGGTACTATCAAAATTGATAAAGGTTCGATTTGAACAAGAGAGACCTCTTAATTAGAGGAGGTGATAGTTCATCAACCAGCATGAACATCCAATTTAAACTAACTGGTATCAATAACACATGCCTTTTCATTTAATCAGATAATAACTTGTCAAAAGGAAACATCCCCAAAATTAGTCTTGGGGAAAGGTTTTTGTTTTTGTCTTTTAGGAGAATGAAGGTTAAGGAATCTGAAGAACACTGGACAAATGAGACAACTGAAGAAAAGGGACAAATCATCTATCCCAAGAAACAGAATGAAACGGTGTATGGGTATATATTATCTAAAAAATTTTTATGTCTTCCTAAATGTTTGTTTCTGCTTTTCTCTAAAGATTTAACACTATTGGTTTTCTAATAGTCCCAGTTCAATTAAAATTTAAAGCTGACTTTGGAGTTGGAGAATGGCTCTCTCCTTCTTTAAAATCAAGCATGTTGTTAAAAGGAAAATGCAAACTCCCTGTATCATGCCAGAATAAGAGCCATCTTCTGCTATGGTACAGGACAAAAGCAAAATTAATTAAGGGACTATTCTATTACTAATCTCAACTCTTTGATTCTATTCTGATTCTTTAAACTTTTCTTAAAGTATGAATTTTATATCAAAATTTACAAGATTAACATATAAAGATATATAGATATATATACATTTTAAACTTTGTTAAGATATGAATGGTCATATAGAGTACTAACTAATTCTAGAAAAAAGGCTAGCTGCATATATATGTTTTTGTGTTCGAGTCTCTTATCAGTTTTCTGCAGGAAATCATGGCCAGGCCTAACATCAACTGAAGTCTCCAGAAAGAAGATGGGGCCCCACAACAACAACAATTCCATGTGAACAATAATGATAACTTCGCCCATACCCAGCAGGAAGCAATTTTAAGACTACATCACCCACATTCCCAAAGAGGTGGTGTGGGGTGGGTGGTTTTTTGGTCTTTTTAATGGGTTTTGGGTCTGGGATAATTTTCAGTATTTAGGGGGGCTGGTTACAAGTTATTGTCAAGGGTTAAGAAAAAGGCTAAGCAAAGGAGATTAGATTTAAGGTTCTTGTAAAAAAAAAGAGAAAGAAAGATAGAAAAGAAAAAGACAATTACTAATACTTTACATTGGATTGAATTGTTTTATTTTGTATACAAATTTGAAACTGATATTGTTAGAAAATGTTATATGTATGTTTCTAATTGTATTTATACCATTCATTTAACAATGTAATACAAATTTCTGATCCTTGAATGTTATTATTACCAACTACTAGGATATAAAGAAATGAAAGTTAGTAGTTAGACATTACAATAGAACTTGTAGTCATATTAGATATGTTTTAAAAATTGAGCAAAGATGTTTTAGACATGTCATCTTCAAACCCTTCAGAGATCTACAGAATATGGCATTTAAAATGTTTTAATAACTTAGAAAATTTTTCTTTTTTGAGACATGTCGGCTCCTGGCAGTACCAATCTACTTTAGAGAAAATATGGGCATTGAAGAAACTGCATATGGAGTCAACTTTCATTTTGGCAAAAGTTAGCCACTGGACAACAAAGTATCCTCGAATCAACAGGACAAAATGGACAGACAGATCACGAAATAAGGGACTACTGATTCTTGCCAAAACAAGTGTGGTTATGGCTTTATCAAAAGGCATCTTCTGAGGCCAGGACAATATGGCCCCATCCCTGAAGTGGCCTTCGCATCCGGAAAAGGTACGGTGCCCTTTTCTTCGAAGGCAGCTTAACAGGCAGAGGGCCGATGGATTCTGTTGCACAATGGAACAGCAGCTGAAAGCTCATGCCTCTCAAAAGTAGACTGGCATTTAATAAAGGGATGTGGAGAAGAAGGGGATGCTGAGATGAAGCCATATATACACAGCCAAGAAGAATGGACAGCTGAATTTAAAAACTGTCAACAATTTCCAGAATTTAAAATCCTGAATCATGACAGGACACTAGTGGAATTCAGGTGTTTCTGGTACATGGACTGCTCTCACCCAATGTGAGATTGAACTGTTGACCTTGTGTACATACTAATTCACAAATGAGTCTGTCAGATACACTAAGCCTATAGGCTGAAGATGATGCCCCAACACTGCGGAGAAACCTCAGGTGACTGCCCAGGCAGCTGGCTGTTTCTGTCAACTCACAAATTTTTTGGAAGTTGCTTGCATGCACTTCCTGTTTTTTATTTTTGTTAGCTAATATTATTTCCTTCTTGGGTCTCTGAGGGAGTTGAAGATTAGTTAGTTATAGTTGAAGATTAGTTACTTATAGTTGAAAATTAATTAGGATAGAAAGTGCATTAGATACATCTTGGATTTACCAAAATAGGATAGATAATGGAATTATTTTCTCTAATTTGTCCAATACCTGTTTAGGTATTTATTATTTGTATATATTGTATATAGTTATTGTACTTTTGTATATAGTTTTTCTTTTGTTAGTCATAACCTTTTGCTTTTTTTTTTCTTTTTATTAAAATAGAAAAGGGGAAATGTGGTGTTAATCTAATTATACTGAAATGTGATTTTGATTGTATGTTAATAAATAAAGTTGCCCAGGGGTCAGAGCTATTAGAGCCATAGCAAGAGTGTGGAGGTGGTGGCACACGCCTTTAATCCCAGAAAGCCAGCCTTTAATCCCAGGGAGTGGTGGTAGAAAGCAAAAAGATATATAAGGTGTGAGGACCAGAAACTAGAAGCATTTGGCTGGTTAAGCTTTCAGGCTTTGGAGCAACACAGTTCAGCTGAGAGCTATTGGGATGAGGACACAGAAGCTTCCAGTCTGAGGAAACAGGACCAGCTGAGGAACTGGTGAGGTGAGATAGCTGTGGCTTGTTCTGTCTCTTTAAATAGACTAACAGACAGGAAATAGAGCCCTGATTGGGGAAGCTGGGACACCGCAGGCGGAAGGGTGAGATTTCAGCTCTGAGCTCTGACCTCTCGGCTTTCTCTTTTGTATTGTTTCTGTGTTTCTTATTTAATAAGACGGTTGGTTACATCTATACAAGCTGATAGCCAACATCAAAATAAAATGGGAAAAAAACTCAAATCAATTACTCTAAAGTCAGGAAAAAACAAGGCTGTTCACTCTCTCAATATCTATTCAATAAAGTACTTGAAGTTGTAGCTAGAGCAATAAGACAACTAAAGGAGATCAAGGAGATAAAAATTGGAAAGGAAGGAGCCAAAGTATCACTCTTTGCACATGATAGGATAGTATAGTTAAGCGACCTTAAAAATTCTATGGGGGAGCTCCTACACGTGATAAACATCTTCAGCAAAGTGCCTGAATGCAAAATAAGCTCAAAAAAATGAGGCGATCTCCTGTATAGAAATGAAATACAAGCAGAGAAGAAAATCAAGCGAACAAAATCTTTCATAGTAGCCACAAATGATATAAAATAACTGAGTATATAACTCTAACCAAGCAAGCAATAAACCTATATGGAAAGAAATTAATGTATTTGAAGAAAAAATTGGAGAAGATATCAGAAGATGGAAATATCACCATGCTCATGCACTGGTAAGCTTTAGATAGCAAAAACAGCCATCTTACCATTCAAAAATTATATATAAAAACCACAAATAATTTAATTAATTTATTTTTTATTGAGCTTTAAATTTATTGTGTTTTAGGAAATCTTATATTTCTACATTTTCACAAAACTGACATAACTTAAAATGTTTCTTGTCAGAGACCATCACAAAAGAAGTCTTTTTGAAACGTTTTGAAAATGTTTACAGATCTAAACAGAAAATTCTCAGCAGAATTATCTCAATTGGCTGAGAAAAAATTTAAGAAATGTTTAACATCCTTAGAAATTGGAGATATCAAAATCAAAATACTTTGAGATTCCATCTTTTACTTGTCAGAATGGCTAAGATCAAATACAGAAGTGACAGCTCATGCTGGAGAAGATGTGGAACAAGAAGAACAATCCTCCACTGCTGGTGGGAGTGCAAATTTGTAGAGTGATTTTGGAAATCAATAAGGTGGTTTCTCAGAAAACTGGAAATCAATCTATCTCAAGATTAAGCTATACTACTCCTAGGCATACACCCAAAGAATGATGTACTATCCAACAATGACACTGGCTCAACTATGTTCATAGCAGCTTTTTTTGTAATAGCCAGAAGCTGGAAACAACCTAGATGTCCCTCAACTAAAGAATGGATAAAGAAAAATTGATTCGTTTACACAATGTATTGTTGCTCAGCTATTAAAAACAATGACCTCAGGAAAAATTCTGACAAATGGATGGAACTAGAAAAGATCATCCCGAGTGAGGTAAACCCTACACAGAAAGACAAACATAGTATGTACTCATTCATAAGTAGATATTAGCTATAATGTGATGGAGAATCATGTTATAGTCAACAAACACAAAGAGGCTGGTAAAAAGGAAGGCTCAAGGTGGGATGCTTGGAACACCCTGGGAAGGGGAAATAGAGTATATTTCTCTAGTGAAGTCATACAGGTGGAAAAAGGAACATGAAGGAGGTGATACAATGAGAAATTACTGAATGAGAGACCAGAAAATTGGGGGAGGCACTTCAGAGAGACATAGAAATCTACAAGGATGACTCTAGCTAAGACTCCTAGCAACAGGGGACATTTAGTCTGAACTGGCCATCACCTATGACTGGGCAAGACTTTCACTGAAAGTATTATCTGGAGGCTCACAAAGGTTTCCTAGTGAGAGCCGAGCTTGCTTTACCCAGCAGGGCTGCATTAGAGGATTGCTTGACTACATACCTGGTTACTAGGTAATTGGAAGGGTTTGCACTTGGCTGTGCTAGGGGGAGGAATTTTGCTCCATCCCTTGGCCTTCCTATAAACAGCCCTTTAAAAGAGAGAGAAGGAGCTGGTAGATAAGAATCCAGGCTCTCCTGGGGCTATCCTGTGTTTCTACCTGTTTCTCTGCCCTCCATCCTTCTATATCCATATTTCTACCTCAATCTCTTATCCCTCTCTCCTCAATAGTTCCATGTCATAAAAAAATGGGAGCTGGTCTTTCGCAAATGGCACCAGGAACAGGGACAGGGACTTGGTGAAAGGAGTGTTAGGTGGCATTGTGGGTGTAAGGGGCCATGCCATATAATGAATTATAAAGGCGATGGTATTTTATTTTTGGGAGTGAAATTTAGGTGGCAGAGTGCATAAGTTAAAAAGTGAAGCTGCACAGTATATTTCACTCTATCAAGTTTTCTTTCTTTTTTTCACTCTCTTAATTTCTATCTATAAAATTTAGAAAAATTTAGGGTAAGAGGGAAAAAAATAAAGTAGAATGTAGGAATATATTATAAGAAAAAACTTAGGATAAGATAAGCAATAAGACAGAGAAACTATATCCTTGATTTTCCAACTGTGGGGCTATAAATTCAATCTCCTGGGGAAGAATCAGAGAAAAATCTATCAAAGATGAGAAAAATGGGCAGAAAAAGATTTCTGTGGAAGCTTTTGGCCTATAGACAGCTTAACTCTAAGTCATGAGTGGCAGAGGAAGGAATTTTCCCTGAGCTGGATGCAGACAAAACAAAATCCTCCACTCTACTGGCAGATGACATTATAACACCACACAATAAAAATTAGTTTCTGTTTGTCCATGAAGCCAAAGTTTAGAGAACAGAAGTCTTAGGGAAGAAAAAACTTAGTTATTTCTCTCTCTTAAAATGTAAAAGCTTTTCAGGTTTTGCCTGCTCAGATTTCTTTCTGTAAGGGCATAAATTTAACTCACCTGGAAATAACGTCTATCCATATGAGAAAATCACCTGTAATTGCTCTAGAAAACAACAACAACAACAAATAACCTCTTGAAACAGGTCAAATCCTCTCTGTCCTATCTCTGTTCCAGCTAGTATTAGAAAAAGCAGCAGCCAGAATCCCCTGCAGCCAGAGTTTATGCCCTGGAATGAACAGCTTTCCTGAAATGCTAATACCATTTGTAAACAAGCCACTTTGAAATCCTTTAGAAACAAGGGAAAGAAGTTCTTGCACTGGGAAATTGCTTCAGGTTTAAAAAAAAACTTACAGGATTGAGTTGTGCTAAATATGCAACAGGGAAATATTGCCATCATTAGAAAATCTCATAGTAATCTTAAAAAATGTAGCTTTAAAAAATCAGAAGAGGGAATTTTATCATCAGTCAAGTTTAAGAGCCACTGATAAATTAGGCTCTGATTTTAAACTCTCAAGAAAACTTTCAGAATAATATCAAAGCTAACTATAAACTCTGAACTTTAGAAATTATTTGGGTACTTTCTGTCTTTTTATTAGTTCTGTTAAGAAATCCTTTCTAAATGTTTGCTAATAGAGTTTGCTTCTGAATGTAAGTTTGTTCTGTTAAGAAAATATCTTCTAGATAAATTTGTAAAATAGTTCTGTAGACCTTCCTTTTGAATATAAGTTTGTAAAAAGTGTAAATATGTATAGTGAAATCCATGCTACTTGTAAATATGTAAAAAGTGTAAATAGAGTTTACTTTTGAATATAACTTTGTAAAAAGTATAAATTCTGTATCTGTCTAGTCCAGACAATTTAAGTAACATTAATTTTTAAAAGATAAACCAAATCAAATTAGAAGCATCTTGTAGTATTTATTACTTTTTATTTTACCTTCAGGCATATTTGAATACTTTTTATGATAGCTTAAAATATAATTTTATGATCTCAGTGGCCCCTAAAAAACTTAAGCAAAGTTGTCATAATTAGGTAAGTTTTTCTGTCTTCTTCCTAGAAGTTTCCACTCTTTCTGATTCTATTTAGATATGGGTAGGCCTCCCACAAAGTTGCTGGCTTCCCACAATTAATTTAGTTTATACAGAAATTCTACTGCTGTGGTAGGAACACTTGAGCTACTTAAGCAGCTAATAGTGTTTTTATAATTAGCATAGGTTTCTATTTACTTGAGTAGATACTTTGAAGTGTTTTAAAATGACAGTTTTTTTTTTCTTGGGAATCAAAATAGTCTCTTGAAAATTTTATTCAACATCTGTTAGGAGAGAGTTTTGATCCAGGAAAAGGGCTTGGTGCAGCTCAGACTGCTGTAGCCAACTTAGGCACATTTCAGGATATTCCATCTTTATTATCCTCTACTCCTTTACTGGGAGGTATGGCAGCTTTGGAGATCACTGTGGTTTATTTTCAAGCACAGTGGGGATCTGAGTCAGACCTGAGTTAGGCTCTGTACCACCTCTTGCCTGAGGCTGGTAGTCAAAGATAAGCAACATTTTTTTAAATCTTCCAATCTAAGCCAGAATATGCTTGATGGAAAGTGTATCTCCATGATGGGTAAGGAAGATAATCAAAAAGGCACAGTCTATCTGAGGGGCTGAGGGGAGCCTTTTTATATCAAGAAGGGGAAATTGTGGAGGCCTGAGTGAGATCTGAGCTTACTTTAACCAGCACGGCTGTATTACAAGATTCCTTGCCCACATGCCTGGTGATTGGAAAGGTTTGTACTTGGATATAATAGAGGGAAGTATTTTGTTTCATCCACTGGCATTCCTATAAATAGCCCTTTAGAAGAGACAGAAGGGGCTGGTGGATACATATTCAGGTCCTCCTGAGGCTTTCCTGTATTTCTATCTGTTTCTCTCCTCTCTATCCTTCTACCTATATAATTTTACCCCAATCTCTTATCCCTCTCTCCTCAAGAGTTTACTGTCATAAAAATGTGGAATCTGTCTCCCACAGTATTAAGACACAAGCCCATCCACATAGCCTTTTTTCCTACTTTCTTTTAAGGCTACATGATGTGCTGGGGTAAGAATGGCACATATATTTTGGTAGTAGTCAACCAATGACTGAGTCCCATGACACGAGAGTGGACCCATCCCTGATATTGCCTGGAGTGCCAGGACCAAGAAACTGGATGGCTGAGAAACCTAGAATAAAGTGAAACACTGCTAGGAAAAAAAAACCTGCCAATGTAATGATCCCTAATGGTTATACTTATAGATTGGTACCTAGTCTTCATCCAGCAACTGATGAAATCAGATGCAGAGACCTACAGGCAACCATCAGGCAGAGCTCGTGGAATCCTGTGGAAGAGGGGGCAGAAGATTGTGGAAGCCAAAGGGTTCAAGCACACTACAAGAAAACATACAGAAACAGCTAACTCAGGATTATTGGTGCCCACAGAGGCTGAATCTATGACCAATGAGCCTGAATGGGATGACCTAGGACCTCTGCATATATGCTTCAATGGTATAGCTTGGTCTTCTTGTGGCACTCCTAACAATGGGAGCAGTAGCTCTTTCTGACACCTTTTTCTGGATTTGGGGAACCTTTTCTTCATACCAGATTGCTTTGTCTAGCCTTAAGATGGGGGGAGTACTTAATATTATTGCAACTTGATATTCAATTTTCTTTTGGTATCCATGGGAAGTCTGTCCTTTTCCATAATAAAAGGAGGAGGAGTGGTTTCCATGATAAATGAAGCAAAAAAAAAGTGGAGGGGAAGGACTGGGAGGAGAGGAGAGAGTGGAAACTATGACGAGGATGTAAAAAATAAATGAACTAAATAAAAAAAGATAATTCTAAAAGAAAAAATTTCATATCTATTTACATCATTTGTACCAAGCACTCTCTCCTCCCCCTACCCTTCCCATATCTCTTCTCGGGAACTCCTTCTTAAAATTCATAGCATTTAACATGTATTTTAATGTACTTTTTAAAAAGAATAGTACTGATATATATATATATGCATATGTAAATGTATAAAATACATCATCCAGATGCTCTTCAGTGTTTTATATATATATATATGTTTTTAGGGCTGACCAGTTAGTATTGGATAACCTGTTAGGGAAGCTCATTTCTGGAAAAGATTAATTGCCCCCCTTTCAGTAGTCAGTAATTGCCTGTGGCTCTTCATCCAGTGCTTCTTTTAAAGGTTGGATCAAAGCTGAATATCTGAAACAGTAGACACACAGAGTGATGCAGACAGTCTTAGAGGCAGTTAGTATCACATTCAAAAGAACACTCTGACATGAAAGGTTAAATTTTCAACCTAAAAATAATTATATTAGCTCCCTAGTGGATGTCTACTTGTTCTCTAATCATCCTGACCTCTCTACTATGGTTTTCAAGCATTTAATGAGTGTCTTTGAAGTGGATTCACATTAACCGCTTTAGACCATCACTCTGGCTTATATGTAGACACATGCATATGATGAAGAAATTAGATTTCTAATTAAGCAATCTACATTAAGGATGCCTGCCAAATGTGAATTAGTCTTAAGGGCATTTGTAGAGAGATGCTGATTGAAGAATATTTGTGGCTCTATCCACAGTAACCAGGGAATTATCCAGGAAGGTATTGCCAGAATTCCTATACAGAGAGCATGAATTTTGCTTAATTTTTTTGAAACCTGTTCCCAATTAGGTGGTTCTAAATATCATGACTTATCCCTAAGGGATAATCATAAAAACAACATTTCAGAAGAAATGATTGAGGGTACTATCTCATATGCACTGCGAGAAGAAATTCACTCAGGTAGGACATTCCTCAAATCAACAAATAGAGACTAGGCAAGTAAAAGACATCTGTGCTGACTATAAACTATACCCCCCCTCAAAATTCTAAAAAAAAATACTTACAAATCTTGGTAAATTGGGTGATAGTCCTTACTGATTGATCTAAAAGTAACTAGAAAGCAAAATATATTTCAAATATTCTTCCAGTAATTTGCTATTGATATCTTTGATTTCACCATTTTTATTGTTTCTTTTAATGACTTCTTTTCTATAGCTTACAAATTTCAAAATTCTTTTTTAAATTTTTCACTTCTTAGATAATTGTTTGTTACACACAAAGTGACCCAAAAGGAGGAAAGTATTCTAAGAGTATGTAAATGAGTCTGAGATACACTTGCTCCCACTATTAGCAGTTACACACACACACACACACACACACACACACACACACACACATACACACACACACACACACACACACACAAATCACCAGTGGACCTGGTTCAGACCAGTGTAAGTCCCCTGATTTCCACCTCACTCTCTGTGAACCCATATGAAAACTGTTTACTAGTTTTAATGGGCCAAGTTCTCCTGGTGTCCTCAATCCTGACTCCTACAATCTTTCCTCCCACTTTTCAATTGTATTTCTGATCTCCTAAGAGAGGGACCTCATAGAGACCTCTAATTTAGACTCTCTCTGCCTAATGTCTGACTGTAGGTCTCTGCACCCTCTCCTATATGCTGCTGGGGAAAGTCTCTCTGATGTCAACTGGACAAGGAACCAGCTTATGAGTATAGCAGAATATCATTGGGAAATAATTTAATTAATTTTATATTTGTTGTTACTTGTGCGTGTTAGTACCCTATGTTCCTGGGCTATCTAGTCTCCTGTTCCTGGCTATCCAAGTAGTATAGGGAATGAGCTCCATCTCCTGGCTTGGGCCTCAAGTTAATCTAAACATTGTTTGGCCACCCCCGCAGGTGCTGGTCCATCATTGCCCCAGCACATCTTGCAAGAAGGACAGAGTGTAGGTCAATGGTTGTGAGGCTGGGTTGGAGACCAGGTTTTTCTTTCCATATACTGCAGAATATCTTCTTGAACCAAAGAGACTAGAACACAGGGGTGAAGTCAATAGGCAGGCACCAGATGGATGTCTCTGTATTTATTGAGCACTGTAGATATTATCCTTGGCAATGGGGCTTGGATGCCAGTTTTTTGAGTGACTTTCTGTTCTAGCATCAGCCTGGAATTTTTAGTAATATCAACAGGCCCTCCTTGGCCAAAACCTCAACAGAATGAAACATAGTTCGACCACTGGAAGGCTTGTATGGCTACAAAAGATAGCCACTTCAGACTCTATATCCTCTATTACTAAGGATCCTCACTTAGGTCACCTTTATAGATTCCAGAAAATTTCTACTGCACCAAGTTTCCATATAACACAATGCTCTCCAATTCCAGAAGTCTCTCTCCAAACTCCCACCACCTGATGTGTTCTGCTCCATACTCAAAGGTCCCCAGTTCTCCAGCAAAATTTATTACAATTCTCCTCCTTAGGAGGTCCATACATTCCTCCTAGAGACCTCCTCTTTACATAATCTCTCCAGCTATTTGGATTGTAAATTGATTATCACTTACTGAACAGCAAATATTTGCATAAAAGTGAATACATATCATATTTTTCCTTCTGTGTCTGTGTTAGCTCATTTAGGATGACTTTCCTAGTGCCATCTATTTGCCTACAAATTTCATCATGTCATTTTTAAACAGCTGAGTAATAATTCATTGTGTAAATGTTCCACATTTTCTTTAACCGTTATTTTGTTGAAGTAGGTTGTCTTCAGTTTGTAGCTTTTATGAATAAAATTGAAATCAACATGGATGACTAAGTATCCTTGTGGTAAGTAGAACTGAATGGTATTGTAAAATAAAGTAAAAGGAAAAAAAAGATGGAGCATCCTTTGGGTATATGGCCAAGAATGTTATTACTTGGCATTGATGTAAGATTGATTTTTAGTTATCTGAGGAACTAACCATGCTGATATCCAAAATAAATGTACAAGTTTGCACTCTCACCAGTAATTTAACTGTGTTCTACTTGCCTCATATCCTTGCCAGCATAAGATGTCACTTGTGTATTGATCTTAGTCATTCTCAGATCTGTAAGATGGAATCTCAAAATAGTTATGATTTACATTTCCATGATGGCTAAAAATGTTGAACATTAAGTTCCTTTTTAAATATTTTATTTTATACTATTGACAATTCTTTGTTTAGTTCTGTATCCCATTTTTAATAGAATTATTTCGGGTTTTTTTATATCTAATTCCTTGAGTTCTTTATATGTTTTGGATATTAGTCCACTAACACATATTGAGTTAGTAAAAATCTTTTCCCAGTCTGGAGGCTATTTCTTCATCCAGTTGATGGTGTCCTTGCCTTACAGAAACTTTTCAAGTTCATGAGGTCCCATTTATTACTTGTTTTGCTTGCACGATCAGTATTCTGTTCAGAAGGATGTCTCCTGTGCCAATGTGTTAAAGACTGTTTCCCACTTCCTTTACTATGAGATTCAGTACATTTTGAAATCAGGGATGGTAGAAAGGGAGAGAGGGGGAGCAGTGAGCAGTATGTAAAATGAAAAAAAAAACTTGTTTATTTAAACAAGTAAACCTTAAAAAAAATAAGAAATCAGGGATGGTGATAACTGCAGCACTTCTTTTATTGCTCAAGTTTATTTATCTGTCATGGGTTTTGGGTTTTTCCTTATAGTTGAGAACTATCCTTTCAAGATTTGTAAAGAATTGTGCTGGAATTTTGATGGTTATTATATTGATTTGGTAGAATGTTTTTGGTAGGATTGTCATGTTTAGTATGTTAATCCTAAATATCATGAGCATAGGAAATCTTTCCGTCTTCTGATAACTTCTTCAATTTCTGTCTTCAAAGACTTGAAGATTTGTCATACAAGTCTTTCCCTTTCTTGGTTAGAGGTACACCAGGTTATTTTATATTATTTGAGGTTATTGTGAAAAGTGTAGTTTCACTTAATTCTTTCTCAGTCAATTTGTCATTTATATATAGGAAGACTACTGATTTTTGTGAGTTAATCTTGTATCCTACAAATTTACTTAAAGTCTTTATCAACTGTAGGCGTTTCCAAGTAGAATTTCTAGAATCACTTATGTATACCATCATAGCATCTGCCAATAACTATACTTACATATACTCCTGCCCAAGTAGCATTTCCTTGGTCTGCTTCAGTTGTCTTACTGCTGTAACTAAAACATCAATTACTATATTGAAGAGATTCAGAGAGAATGGACAACCTTGTCTCTTTCCTGACTTTAGTGGAATTGCTTTGAATTTGTTTACATTTAATTTGATGTTGGCTATCAGTTTTCTGTAAATTATATTTATTATATTAGGTAAGCCCCTGTATCCCTGATCTGTCCTGTACTTTTATCATGAAAGGGTGTTAGGTTTTGAAAAAGGCGTTTTCTGCATATAATGAATTGATCATGTGTATTTTCTTTCTTTCTGATTATTTTCATGGTGGATTACATTCAGAGATTGTTCATACACTGAACTATCACTTTATCGCTAGGATCAAGTGTACTTGACCACGGTGGATTTTTTTTTAATGTCTTCTTATATTTGGTTTGCCAGTATTTGATGAGCATTTCTGCATGTATGTTTGTAAGGGAAATTGGTCTGTAATTCTCTTTCTTAGTTAAGGCTTTATATTATCTGGTTATTTGTGTTCTTGTGGTTTCATAAAATGGATTGGGCATTGATTATTCTGTTTCTATTTTGTGGAATATTTTAGATGTATTGGCATTAATTCTCCTTTGAAAGAGTTAATGACTGCTTTTATTTTCCTAGGTGTTATATGTTTATTTAAATTGTTTATGTGATTTTGATTTCACTTTGGTAAGCAATATGAATTGAAAAAAATTGCCCTTATTATTATATTTTCCAATTTTGTGAAGCACAGGTTTTTAAACTATGTCCTTATGATACTCTGGATTTCCTGTCTGTTGTTATACCCCCTTTTACATTCTGATTGTATTACTTTGGATATTCTTTCTCCATCTTTTACGAAGTTTGGATAAGGTATTGTATATCTTGTTGAGTTTCTCAAAGGACCAGCTTTTTGTTTCTTTGATTCTATGCATTGTTCTCTTTGTTTATGTTTTAGTTGATTTTAGCTCCCAGTTTGATTATTTCTTGCCAGCTACTCCTGTTGAGTGTGTTTATTCCTTTTTGTGCTAAAGCTTTCAGGTGTACTGTTAAGTTGCTTCTATGAGCTCTACAAATCTTTGACATGAAAAGATAATCTTGAGGACACAGGAAGAGAAACCACTTATGGTTATGACAGTTTTCCTGAGTATAATGATCTAGGGATGGCCTCTATGGTCTCTTAGAGTATGTAGCACACCTGTCCAAGACTTTCTGGACATTTAAATTCCCCATTGATAAGTCTGGTGTAATTTTGTAGATCTGTCCTTATATGTTACTTGGTGTTTTTCCTCAGAAGCATTCAATATTCTTTCTTTGTTATGTATGTTAATGTTTTGATTATGTTGATAGGATATTTTCTAGTCCAATTTATTTTGTTTTCTGTTTGCTTCTTATACCTTCTTATGAATCACCTTCTTTAAGTAGGCAAATATTTCCTCTATTATTTTGTAGAACATATTTTCTTAGCCTTTGAGCTGGTATTCTTCTCCTTCCCCTAGACCTATTTTTCTTTGGTTTGGTGTTTTCATAGTATCCCAGATTTGTTGGATGTTTTGTGTCAGCAATATCTTAGATTTAACATATTGACTGATGCAGGGAACCATGTAGTTGGCTTGGCCTAGCTGACTTGAGAGGAATGCATCATAGGTTTTTCTGGTGAGAGTCCCCATGGCTCCTGGGGCAAAATGTACCCTCCACTTCCTGAGAGATTGATACACTCCTAAAGGAAGTGAAGTGCTCAGGCCACTTTGCATTTCTTTGTATGTTCCTTTAAGAGTCAAGGAAACATGAAGGTTGACAGGACAATCCACCTTAGACATTAATCTTGTGTACTCTGTTTGGCTTTCAAACTTCACTGTATCCTGGCAACTACAACTGTATTGATCCTGGCAATTGCCATTATATTCTATTTCTGATAGAGATATAAATGGTCTGATTGCTCTCAATAAAATTGTCACAGCTACAGTCTTGCCGTGGCCCCTCCAACCCGAGCCTGGCTTTATTCTTTGTGGCCATGTCAGTGGACCTTTGCCTGGAAAATAAGTGAGGAGGATTACTGACTGATGTATCCATTTTCTCTATTGTATCTTTAATGCCTGTAATTCTATCATCTGTCTCTTGTATTCTGTGGGTGAAGTTTGTCTCTATAGCACCTACTCACATTACAAAATATTTCATTTCCAGTATTCCCTCAGTTTTTCTTTACTTTGTTGCTTCTGTTTTTATTTTCAGGTATTGAACTGTTGTATCCTTCAACAGATTGGTTTTGCTTGACTTTCTTTTCTTTTCTTTCTTTCTTTTTTTTTTTTTTTTTTGGTCTTTCCGAGACAGGGTTTCTCTGTGTAGCTTTGTGCCTTTCCTGGGACTCACTTGGTAGTCCAGGCTGGCCTCGAACTCACAGAGATCCTCCTGGCTCTGCCTCCCGAGTGCTGGGATTAAAGGCGTGCACCACCACCGCCCGGCATTGCTTGACTTTCTTAATGGACTTATTCATTTCCTTTTTGAGAACCATTATCATCTTCATGTAGTTGGTTTTAAGGACTTTTTTTGTTGTTGTGCTTCAGTTGTGTTGGAATACTCAGAGCCTACTGTAGTGTATAGTTTGGCTCTGGTGGAGACCTTTTGCTCTGGCTGTTATGATGTTCTTACCCTAGCATCTAGGTATCTGGGTTTGGGGTGATTGTTAATTTCAGTGATGATTTCTGGGTTTGTCTTTTTTGGGTAGCTGTTTTGTTTGTTTGTTTCTGCTTTTATCTGTGGTTTTACAGGGAGTGTTTTGCTATCTGTTGCCTGTTTTAATGGTCCCCTTAGTTGTGTTGGTGTGTTCTTAAGGAATGCTTGATGTTGGAGACTGTAGGCAAGTAGGGGATGGTCTGTTGCAGCACTAGGGGCTAACCTGAGAATGTGGTCTGGGGTAATAGTGAGAGTGGAGAAAGTCTGCTGGCAGACTAATTGTTCTTCTGGCAAGTGGGACCTGTGGTTGAGCAGAGGGTGCCCATGGCGAGTGGGGGTTGGGACACAGAGGTGAGGTAGGGAACTGGACTAGGCCCTTTGCATACAGGAGACAGTTGTGTAGCTTGATCTGTTTAAGGAGCCCATGGCAGTGGGATCAGGATCTATCCCTGGTGCATGAGCTGGCTTTTTAGAGGCTATTACCTGTAGCATGGATCTTAAAATGTCTTATAATAAAAAACCCAGTCCTAGTTATCAGGTTGCAGAGCAAAGAAGCAGAGCAGACAGCCACTAGTTCTTACCTCTACAAAGTCCTCAGCCTAAAGAGAGTTAAGTTCCTATTTCCTCACACCTTATATACCTTTCCCTGCCCAGACATCACAACCCAGAATTAAAGGCATGTATGCTTCACAGTACTGGTATTAAAGGTGTGCCACCACTGCAGCTCTGTTTCCAATGTGGTCTTGAACTCACAGAGATCCAGATGGATCTCTGCCTCCTAAGTAATAGGATTAAGGGTGTGTGCCACCACTGGTTGACCTCTATGTCTAATCTAGTGGCTGGCTCTGTCCTCTGATCCTCAGGCAAGCTTTACTGGGGTACACAATATATCACTACATTTTCCCTTTTTTGTCTAAAGTAGTAAAAGTTTATAACTAATATAAGAAAACTATATACAATAAATACAATCAAGAGGTATATTAACAATGTCCTGTAGCTAGAGTTTTTCTGGTCCTGCCTGGCCCATAGTCAGGACAAATCTCTCTGACTCACCAGTTCTGCAGCAGCTCAGACCCAACCAAATAAACATACAGAGACTTATATTGCTTATGGACTGTATGGCTGTGGCAGGCTTCTTGCTAACTGTTCTTATCTCTTATATTAATCCATTTCTATAAATCTATACCTTGCCACGTGGCTCCTGGCTTACCGGCATCTTCACATGCTGCTTGTCATGGTGGCAGCTGGCAGTGTCTCTCCCTGTCTTCCTGTTCCCTCAATTCTCCTCTCTGTTAGCCCCGCCTATACTTCCTGCCTGGCCACTGGCCAATCAGTGTTTTATTTATTGACCAATCAGAGCAATTTAACATACAGACCATCCCACATCAATGTCCAGCCCATAAAAATTTGACAAATTCTGAGAAAATACTCCATTATCTATTCTATTTTTCTGAACTCAAACTGTTGTATCTAATTCACTTTCTATCCTAACTTATATTACCAACCTGAAAATATCTTTTGATGTCTTTCAAACTAAAACACTTTATACATCTTTAGTGAGTTTCAATTCCAATTTTGTAAACAAGGAAAACTATAACTATCTAATCTTCAACTTCTTCAGAGACCTGAGAAGGAACTAATATTAACTAAGTAAAAAGGAAGTGCAAACAAGCAACTCCCAAAAGATGTGAGAAATGAAAGGAACATTGGCCTGGATAGTCACCCAAGATTTCTCTGCAACATTGGAGCATTCACCCCAAACCCAGATACCTAGATGCTAGGGTAAGAACATAATAACAGCCAGGGCAAAAGGTTTCCACCAGAACCAAACTATACACTCCATGTTTATTTGTCCAAAGGTCTTTAAATTCTTCAAGATGGTTGTTTTTATTTTCCTGAAAGACAAAAACAAAACCCTTCATCAACTCTAAATTTAGGGAGTGACCAAATCTAATCTTTATTAATTTTGATTTATGATTTCTTGTTATTTTTATTTACCTATAGCTGTTCTATCATCCAGAGAAGTTAATCTTGGGAGATTTCTGTACCTCTTGCCCTACTTCCTTGCTCAATGGTCTTAGCCTTATCTTTATACCAGGTCCTCCATTGTAACTGGTTGAGCAGCTTCTAAAACAGCTGTAACCAAATCTCCAGTCTTTCAGAATAATACTATTACAAGCTGACCATGATTTTAACATCTGCTTCACTAACAGGGAATGAACACCATATGACACTATAGGTTCTTTGAATCTCCTCAAATCTAACATTTGCAAAGGAGTCTAGTAAGTTCTTACACAGCCTTGAGCATTTGGTAGTTCCTGTGCAGTTACTGGATAGATTAAGGTTGTCTGTTAGAAACCTTAGGCTGTTTCTCTGTAACCATATAATACAGTTCTGAGATTGGTTCACCTTTAAATTCTTCTAAATGTGTCTGAATATCTCTATGATCTGTTTTAACACGTTTTTCTGAAACTTTTATCTTGGCATTCATATTAATTTTTAATAATAAAACAAAAATGATCAAACAAATAGTATTTATAATTGATATTACATCTATCCCATCAACATTAATAATCCTCCCACTTAATTGTTATATTTTCAGAATGTCAATTGTATTATCAGAGGCCAAACACTCTCCATTGTAAAAATGTTTCCCATTTCTTAATGTGGGAAACTTTTTAAAACAAATTCCTCACTGTAAGAAATCTTAAATGACTCACCAAATCTGCTGTTAATAAAGATTCAGATGATGGTGTGGCAGCAGCCTGAGGAGGGGGCCTAAGCATAGCCAGAACCCACCAGGAGAGGAAAGAAGCCAAAAAGCCAGCTTTCTGCACTGGGGAATGTGTAAAAGTGGCTAATTCTGGGGTGTTTGGAGCTTGAGCCTGGGGAGTCTGCTGCAGAAAGGCTGCCACAGAAACTTAGCCAGTGAGTTAGAGATTGGCCAATGTAGGGTGGAGACTCCATCTGTGTGTAGCTCTGGCCTGAGTCTCAGGCAAGCAGGATTTTTTTTTTTTTTAATTCATGCCCCACAAGTTGGAATCTCAAATCTTAGATGGTCTTTCAGTAAAAAAAAAAAAAAAACTGCATAAAAGCTGAAAGATCAGAGAAGCAGAGCAAGCCACAGTTACCACCTACTACTTCACCAACTCCAAGAATCCTCTGACTGAAATCCTCTGAGTCTTCACCCAAAAGCATCTTAGATGAACTGCTTTAGTTCCTGTTTCCTCATAACTTATATACCTTTCTCTGCCCTGCTGTCAATTCCTAGGATTAAAGGCATGTGTGCTTTCCAGTACTGAGATTAAAGGTGTGTGCCACCACTGCCTGGCTCAGTTTCCAGTGTGGCCTTGAACTTACAGAGATCCAGACAGAGCTCTGCCTCTGAAGTGATAGGATTAAGGGTGTGTGCCACCACTGTCTAGCTTCTATGTCTAATCTAGTGGCTGGCTGTGTCCTCTGATCCTTGGGCAAGCTTTGGGGATACACACTATATCTCCCCAATTACCTATGGTGGAATACCTTGCTCAGCCTTAATGCAGTAGGGAGGAGCTCGGTTATGCCTCAACTGAATGTACCAGGTTTCGCTGACTCCCCAAGGGTAAGCCCCTTTTGATGAGGGGATGAGGGGATTGGTTAAGGAGGAAAGGCCTGGGGGGAGATGAAGGAGGAGTGGAATGAGAATGGGATCTGTGGTTGCTATGTAAAATGTATAAAAAAAATTTTAAATGAAGCCGGGCGGTGGTGGCGCACGCCTTTAATCCCAGCACTCGGGAGGCAGAGCCAGGCGGATCTTTGTGAGTTCGAGGCCAGCCTGGGCTACCAAGTGAGTTCCAGGAAAGGCGCAAAGCTACACAGAGAAACCCTGTCTCGAAAAACCAAAAAAAAAAAAAAAAAAAAAAAAAAAAAAAAAAAAAAAAAAAAAAAAAAAAAAATTTTAAATGAAACAAATAAACAAAAATTCAGGTTCACTCTCTCTTAAAGAACATTTCAATGTAACATGTGGATCACCATCCTTTGGCTCTTCATTAGTAGAAAAGGCAATGGGTTACACTTACAGCTTTTCTCTATTCTACAAGTTATGTCTTACCAGGAAAATAAAGTGTTGAACTTTCCTCCTGCTAATTGCAGATTCTACCAATTCACTGGCGCAGCCTGTACTTTCTCTTGTCACTTTGTGCAGGGTTCTGTAGATTAAATCTTTAATAAGTAGCATTCAATTTCTTTATTGTCAAAGCAAATCTCATGAACTCTAGAGTAAAAATTACTTCAAAAACATTAAGCATCAAAACGATCTACTGTAAATTACATTCACAAAAAGAATGAGATATGATGAAAATTGTATCGTTACATAAAGTGTCATCAGAAAGATGATAGAAATTAGTTCAACAAAATGGAGTTATTAGTGAAAAGACTTTACAGCAAAATTTTCCATTTCTCTCACTCTTAAGTCTCTTCAGATAAACTATATTATTTAATAAAAAACTAAACTAAACCTGTAAGACATTTTATCTTTCTAAATTGGGCCAAAGGATACTGAACAATATTCATGTTTTCTATGTTAAATGCTCTGCTCTTTATAATTTAATTAACACTACAAGCTACTAATTGTAAATACATTTACTTCATTGATGATTTAAACTTGAGGAAGCTCTGGTCTATGATTCAAATATAAAATAACATTTGTAAGAACTGCTATCTTGTCTGTGTGTTAAAGCTGGACCATAGTGGTATAGCACTCTGGGGCATATACCTAAAGAATGCTCAAACACATTATAAGGACAATTGCTCAGATATGCTCTCAGCAGCTTTATTTGTAATGTCCAGAACCTGGAAAAAAACTTAGATGTCCTTCTACTGAGGAATGGAGAAAGAAAACATGGTACATTTACATAATGGAGTATTACTCAGTTATTAAAATCTAGAAAACTAGGAAATTTTAAGGCAAAATAGATGGACCTAGAAAATATCATTTTGAGTAAGGTAACCTAGGCTGATAAAGACACCCATAAGTGGATAATAGCTGCAAAATAAAGGAAAACCATGCTACAATCCACAAACACAGGGACAGTAGGTAACAAGGAGAGTTCATGTGAGGGGGACACCAGAACTCCCTGGGAATGGAAAGGAGATGAGATTTCATGAGTGGATTAAAGGTAGGTGGGATGGAAACAGGAGTGATCAGGTTGGCGTGGGACAGGGAGCGGGAGAGTGCTGAGGGGTACTGATAGGGGAGCATTTTAGGGTCCAACAGAAGCCTGCTACAGTAGAACCTCCCAGATGTCTCTGGGGAGGACCCCAGCTGAGAATCCTAGGAATAGTAGATAAGTAGCCTAAACTGGACATCTCCTGTGACCAGATTGGTGCCTGGCCCAATAGTCATCCAAGAGGCATCATCCAGCAACTGATAAAGGCAGATGCAGAGACTACAGCCAAACATTAGGTTATGTTTGGGAATCCTTTGGAGGAGAAAGAAAAAATGAGTGTTAGGAGCCAAGGGGGTCAAGGACACCACAGAAAGGCTCACACAATCAAGTTATCTGGCTCACAGGGCTCACAGAGCCTGAATGACAACCACTGAGCTATCATGAAACTGAGGTAGGCAGTCTTCTATATATGTTACTGTTGTGTATCTTGGTTCTCCTATGGGAATCATGACAGTAGAAACAGAGGCTTTCTCTGACTCTTTTACTGGCATTTGGGATCCTACTGCTCATACTGGGTCACCTGGCCTATCATTAATACATGGGTAGGTAATTAGTCTTACTGCATCTTGATATGCCATGTCTTCTTGGTACTCAAAGGAGACTTCCACTTTCCTGGATGGAGACAAAGAAGGAAGGGAGAATGGAAGAGAGGAACTGGGAGGGGAGGATGGGGGCAGGTTCTGACTGGAATGTAAAATAAGTAAATGAATAAAAAAGAAAAAAAATAAAGTTCTAAAACAAAGCATATCCTTAAATGGATACTTTCTCTCAGATTCTTCCCTTTCTCACTCACATAACCATAGCCATCTCCCATGAAATACTCTAGGAACATTAAAACAAACTTCTTCTCCTATGTGATTACAGAACATAAAAACCTATGTTGAACATAGAGAATTTCCAATGGTCAGATCTGATGCTGGTCTTAGTATATTTAAACAATGTATGGACTGTTGGGTATTTTGATGTCTAATTTCTTGAGTTCTTTATATGTTATGGATATCAGCCCTCTGTCAGATGTGGGGTTGGTGAAGATCTTTTCTCATTTTCTAGGCTGTCGGTTTGTCTTGTTGACCATGTCCTTTGCCCTACAAAAGCTTCTCAGTTTCAAGAGGTCCCATTTATTAATTGTTTCTCTCAGTGTATGTGCTACTGGTGTTATATTTAGGAAGTTATCTCTGGTGCCAAAGCATTCAAGACTACTTCCTACTTTCTCTTCTATCAGGTTCAGAGTAACTGGATTTATGTTGAGGTCTTTGATCCACTTGCACTTAAGTTTTATGCACAGTGACAGATATGGATCTATTTGCAGCCTTCTACATGTTGTCATGTTGACAAAGCATCATTTGTTGAAGATGCTTTCTTTTGTCCGTTGTACAGTTTTGGCTCCTTTGTCAAAAATTAGGTGCTCATACATGTGTGGATCAATGTCAGGGTCTTCAGTTTGGTTCAATTGTTCTACATGTCGATTGCAGGCAAATGGATAGAACTAGAAAAAATCATCCTGGGTGAGGTAACCCAGAATCAGAAAGACAAACATGGTATAAACTCACTTATAAGTGGATACTAGATGTAAAGCAAAGGATAACCAGACTGCAACTCACAATTCCAGGGAGGCTACCTAGTAAAGAGGACCCCAAGAAAGACACAGAGATCGCCCAATGACAGAGAAATGGATGAAATCTACATGAGCAAACTGGGGGTGGGGGTGTAATGGAGGGCAAGGTTCAGGGGAAAGAGAATTTAGGGGAGTGGGAAGTCCCAGCTGGATCAGGAGCACAGTGGGAGAATGGGGAGGGAGATACCATGATGAATGTAGACCCCAGGGGAATAGCAAGAAGCAGAGTTCTAGAGAGGTCCCCAGAAATCCACAAAGATACCTCCACTGTAGACTACTGGCAATGGTTGAGAGAGTGCCTGAGCTGACCCACTCTGGTGGTTGGATGGCCAAACACCCTGGCTGTCATAGAACTCTCATCCAGTGTCGGATAGAAGTGGATTCAGAAATCCACGGCCTAGCCCCAGGTGGAGCTCCAGGAGTCCAATTGGTGAGAGGAGGGACTGTATGAGCGAGAGATATTGAGACCATAATTGGAAAAAGCACAAAGACAAATAGCCAAACTAGTGGAAATGCATGAACTGTGAACCAATGGCTGAGGAGCCCCCATGGAACTGGAGCAGGCCCTCTGGATAACTGAGACAGTTGATTAGCTTGGACTGTTTGGGAAGCCCCCAGGCAGTGGAGCTGGGACCTGTTCTTGGGGCATGGGCTGGCTTTTTGTAGCCTGGGGCCTATGCTTAGATACTTTACTCAGCCTTGGTGTAGAGATGAGGAGAATGGACCTGCCTTGGCTGAGTCTACCAGGCTGGGCTGACTACCCAGGAGAGACCTTGCCTTGGAAGAGGTGGGAATGGGGAGTGGATTACGAGGGAGTGCTGGGGGGTGGGAGGAGGGAGGATGGGGGAATCCATGGCTGATATGTGAAATTAAGTTAATTATAACATATAAATATTAAATAAAAAAAGAAAGCAGAATGAAAATTCCCCAAGACCAACTTCTTGGAGAATGTGATAATGCTGATGTACAAAGACAGTCTACATAGGATAGCCACACCTTGGCTCTATGCCATGCAGCAGCTCTGAATGCATGGGACAGAATTTTAAAAAGTTATGCAAAGCCCAAAGTAATCTTTACTGAGTTTTTATGAAGACTGACTTCAGATGAAAATAGAACCAATTCAGAACCTAGACAATTACTAATTAAATATTTGGCTTTTGAAAATGCTAATTCACAATGCAAAAGGGTAATTATACCCTTAAACACAATATCAGCACCCATAGAGCGATGGATGCAAGATACAGTCAGTATTGAATTTCATAACCATGATGAGGCTTGAATAGGAGAGATCATTTCCAGAGATTTGCAGAAAAATCAAAATGTCAGATATTTTAATAGTGATAAACAAAGTCACCCCAAAACTGATTATAGTCAGAACATTCCTAGAAATAATGTTTTTTTTCCCCTAGGAATAATCCAAACAGAAGGACCCTGCCATCTGGATTATGCAGAGGTACAGTAAAGGCCAACATTGGACCAATAAATGGGACAGAAAAGATGACCCTTTGCTGTTGGGAAACACCTTGGGGGCTTCTCAAAGGCCCCCATGTCAAATTTGGTTCAAATATTCCCTGTCACCATGGGGTAAACTTCTTCCCAGAGTAATTAAAAGACCTAATGTTTATTTTAAAAAAACAAAAACAAACAAAAACATACTGCTCTGAATGATAGAATAGCTTTAGAAGGTAAAACAAAAATTTCAGGAGAAATCATAATGCAAATATTTTGGCAATCTTCTATAAATTATCAAAACTCAAAGTTAAAAATATGAATACATGACATTGTACAGGAGAAGAAAAGCTATGGATACCATTAAAATTGCTAAAGATTAGATTTAAATAAGAGAGATCTCTTGATTAGAAGAAGTGATAGTTCATCAAACAGCCTGACAATTCAATCTGAACTAACTTATAAGAATAACAAGTACTTTTCATGTGATCATACATAACTTGTCAAAGAGAAACTCCCCAAAGTTTAGGTTGGGGTTAGGTTTTGTTTTTGTCTTTCTAGGAGGATGAACACATCCAACTAAGGAACCTGAAGACCACTGGACAAATGAGACATCTGAAGAAAAAGGACAAATCATTAAAAAAAAGTCCCAAGAAAAAGAATAAATTGATATTGGTATATAACATTTGCAACAAGATAAAATTCCATAAATATTTCCAAATGTTAGTTTCTACTGTTCTTTACAGATACATAATACAAATGGTCTTTTTGTATTCCCAGTTCAATTAAAAATCAAAGCTAGCTTTGGACTTGGAGCATGACACTCTCTTTCTCTAAAACCAAGCAAGCTCGTTAAAGGAAAATCCCAAATCTCTGTTTCATGTCAGAAGAGCCACCTGATATGGGACAGAAAAAAACAACATTAAGGGACTATTCCATTGCCACTAATCTCATAAACCTTTGATTCTTTAACACTTTTCTTAAGGTATAAGTATTATCTCAAAATTTATGAAATTAATATATATGCATATGTATTAAAATTTTTGTCTTGATATTAATGGTCATATAGAGTACTAAGTAATTCTAGAAAAAGGCTTCATCTAGCTTCCTGTACATGATTTTGGTTTAAGTCTCTAATCAGGAACCTAGGAATTAAGTTTTTGTACCCTGGATGTATATAACAAATTATGGTCCTTTAATCTCTTTGGGATTTGCTTAATATGACATTTAAAATGCATAAGCTTCCTGCAGTGAACCATGCCAAATACCTAACAGTGACCTTTGAAGTCTCCAAGAGTAGGATGAGGCCTCACAACTAATATTCCACCGGGACTATGGTAAAGCCACTGCATTGACAAACACCACTCAAAGACCGGCTTTGGACTATAAACTGCTCAGGACAATTTCAAGTTGGCTAGCTGAGATTATCCAGCCTCACAGACTACTCTAGCCAATTGAGATAAGACCTGCACTTTCCATTATATAAAGACTGGACAACAAACTAGCTCTCTCTTAATAATTTTTTTCAGGATTCCCTAAAGATGCTGTCACTCCAAAATTCCAAGAAGTAATTTTAAGAACATAATTCCCACATTCCCATGTGGTGGGGTAGGCAATTTTTGGTTATTTGTCATCATTTAGGGGGATTGGTTACAAGTTGTTATTGGTTATGATCAGAAAAAAGCTGAACAAAGGAATTAGATTCAGGGATCTTGTTCTGAAAAGAAAAAGGAATGATATAGAAATGATAGGATAAAAGAACAAATTATTAAATCTATTTTTAATTAAAAAAATGGAACTGTTAGTCTTAAGTATTTTACATTAGTATTTGTTTTTGTATATTGATACAAAAAAATGGGTTATTTTATCATGCTGCATATATGTTTCTACTCTTGTTCAAGGCATTTTACCTATAAAGCACATTTAACAATGTAATGCACATTTATAATCCTTGGATGTTATTATTAAAAACTATTAGTATAATAAAGAAATGAAGGTTGGTAGTTAGTCACTTATTACAATCAAACTTGTAGTCATGCTAGGTTTGTTTTCAAGGTTGAACATATATTTTACATAGACATGTTGCCTTGAAAAACTTCAGAGATCTGTGGAATATGGCATTTAAGATTTTTAATAATATGTTTCTTTTTTATGACAATGGGACATGTTTGCTCCTAGCAACAACATTCTATTTCAGAGAAGATGATGGGCATCACAGAAACTGCATATGGAGTTTACTTTCTTTGTGGCAAAAGTTAACCACTGAGCAAGAAGCTACCCTTTCTCTTGACTGCTGACAATTGCTCTCCAATTTGAATAAGCAGAACACAAAGAGAAAGTGACTGCCAAAATTTGCCAAGACAAGGTGGAAGAGTCATTTGAAATTCTTGCTTCACAGAAAAGTCTGTCAGATATTCTAGACCGGCAGGCTGAAGAGGAATGCTCCAATGTTACAATGGAATCTTGGGTGACTGTCTGGGCAGCCAGCTATTTCTGTCATTTTTTAGTTTTGAAGTTGTTTGTTCTGCACTTCCTGTTTACTCAGATAATATTTCTTCTCAGGTCTCTGATGAAGTTGAACACTAGATAGTTATAGTTTTCCTTGTTAACAAATTCAGAAGAGACACTCACAAAAGAGTTGTAAAGTATGTAAGTTTAGAGACATGAAAAGGTAGTTTGCGGTTGGTAAAGCAAGTTAGGATAGAAAGTGAATTAGGTACAAGACTTTGGACTCACCAAATAGAATAGATAATGGAGTGGTTTTTTTTTCTGAATTTGCCAAATGCAACTGGACTGGATACTTTTAATGTAATTCTTGCTTGTATGTATTTGTATATGATTACTGTACTTATTGTATAAAGTTTTACTATGTTAGTTAAAACCTTCACATTTTATTTAGACAAAAATGGGGAAAATGTTGTGTGATATTTTTATTGTGTTCTGATAAATAAAGCTGCTTGGAGACAGAAAGTAGAGCTAGCTAATAGCTGACCATAGAGGCCTGGAGAATTGTAGAGAGAGGAGACAGGAAGTAGTAAGGTGAGGTTGAGAAGACCTCAACCCTTTTGGAAGGTAGAATTGAAGAAGTAGGAGGCAACGGACAGCTGATCCCTGTTCTCTGATCTTTCAGGTTATTATCCCAATATTTCACTCCTGATTTTTGATTGATAAAGTTTAATGATATTAATGCTTCAAAGTAGTGTAACTAGAGCACCATATGTATGTGAATATTGCATTTCTTCTGCAGTAAATGAAGCACTAATTCCATGTCAGGTTCTTTTCTAAATAAGTGTATGAAAATAAACTGATTGATACTTTTAGTATGAGCCGCATCAGAGGTATGAGTGGTAAGCAGATGTATAAAGCTCATCATTGTAATTGGTGTTGTAAGTTACACAGCAGTAGTAAATATACACTGAGAAGATGGGAAAAAATTTCTAGAGAAACTATTAGAAATAGTTGTGAAAGTTGATCAGCTTCTCAGTGAGAAAAGGGCAGTGAAAAAAAATGTAATTCCAGAAGAGATTTACAATAAAAGATACTGTGCTTCACATACCTTCAACGAACACATAGGATGGAATTATGAATTGATTTTTTTGAGCCTTTGGAGCACTGAAAACCTACAGTCTGTTATAGGGTTAGAATTTTAATCTATAATAATTCTGAATGTGAAGAGAATTTGAACTAGAAAATTCTTGATGAAAATACCAATGATGGATTTTTCTACTCATTTCAGTGAATCAAACTGTTCATTTTCTCACACTGAAATTATGTTCAATCAGATCTACAAAAGTCTGACCCAAACTCTGAATCTCCATACCCAAGTAAGACTTTTGATTATCTAGTTCTTATTGGAAAAATTACATTTTTATATGGAAAAACATTTACCCTGGCCTTATTTTCCTTGGAGTCAGAGTTTTATTCTGGGGCAGATTATGTAGAATATTGTAAAATACAAATTTAAAAGTGTATATTTCAAAAACATACATTTATGGAAACTTTAAATAATCTGAAATTAAAAAATTATTTTATTTCTCCAGCACCTGTAAATATCAAAGGAAACTATGAGTCTCAAGTTGAAAATCCATTTGGCACTATAATATGTCATGACTGTATGAAAGAGATCATAGTTAAATTCTGTTATTTTTTTTTTGAGACATTTTCTGCCTTCTCTGAGATACAGTTGTAAATACCATGGTCTGTAAAACATTTTCAGTGGAAGTATTTTCATTCCCAAAAGGGTTTAACACCCACTCAGGAGAAAACAGTGCATGCCACTGTAGAAGTTCAACACAGAACGAAGTTGAGAAATAGCATGTATAAAAAGGACTTTTGGACCTTCTACTGAAAGAGGTTCTGTGACCCCTACATGAGAATTACCTTCCTCTACACCCACAGAAGAGCAACAATCTTATGTCAAAAGCAAAAGGTATAGAGAACACTGAAAGACAAGAGGCCTGGCAGATGACCTTGACAGCCTCCATTGCAAACACTTTACCTCCCTGCAGTTCTTATGTCCACCAAATCCAAACGCCCACAGATTTCAGTTTCTTTTGTTCTTCTCATCTTTATGAAATATTGTGTAGATAAATCTTCATGTTTTCATTCTTAATAATCTGCAACTGTTACAGAGCCCCCAAAGAAATGGTGGATAGAAATAAGTGTACTTTTCTCTCTTGTCTACCAATAAACACATAATTGAAGAACCCAAATGGTCTGCTTAAATTCAGATGTTTATATTAGAATTCATTTTGGGGGGATTTATGACTCTTCCATGACAGACTTCAGGGAAGGCATGAAATATCACAATGGCATGAGTTGTAAACATAATTTTAAAATGCATTTTTTTAAATATCGAGTCTCATAACTAACTTTCATTATTATTATAGCTCAGTAGGGTTACATAGAACAGGAGATACACAGGTAAATTGTCATAATGTATTTAGTTTTTATTTCAAAATGATTTTCTTTTTTCTTTCTAAATGTTTTCAAACAAATTTAAAATCAGAATATGAGATCCCATGAAATGTATTTGTAATTGATTTTTCAAAAGGGAATGGACTTTTATTATTTCCAGAATATTTGAATAACATTGCCCATATTTATATGTCCATTTAATAACATTTTTACTTATCTTCCCTATAAGAAAAAATTTCAAAATTTAATTCATATTTCTGTTTATATTCTTATACACTTAAAGGCTACATTCATTTGACAAGTTAATCAATTCTGAATTTTTTTATTTTGCTTTTAATGTTGTGTATTATTGTTTCTGTTTTTTTCTCTACTTATATACAATATGGATAGCTCTAAGGTTGAATATAAGGTTGAAAGTTGAAATGGTTGCTCACATGATAAACTAAGAAAAATTCAGTGAATAAATGCATTTCTTAAAGTTTATAATTATATGCTTATGTGTTTTTGCTATGTAAAATATAATTCTTTGAATATATTTCTTTCTTTCTTTTTTTTTTTTTGATTTTTCAAGACAAGGTTTCTCTGTGTAGCTTTGTGCCTTTCCTGGATCTCGCTCTATAGACCAGGCTGGCCTTGAAGTCATAAAGAGCCACCTGGCACTGCCTCCCAAGTGCTGGGATTAAAGGCATGCGCTACCACTGCCCAGTGAATATATTTCATTTGGGCTTCAGAATTAGTTATATATAGAACATGTATTGTTTGATTATCTTAAAATGATACATGTTAAATATTTTTAAAATCTATTTATTAAATTTACCAGTAGAAATATGTAAGGATGATAATTTTACATTAATTGATGAAAAAAAATAATGGACTAACAATAATGAATTGTACTACTATTCCTAAGCTTTCATGAGATGAAAGTCTCAAATTTCAATTAAAATTGTACTTGGAAATAGAACAAAGATTAAAGACTGAGAGTTTTATAATGACCATAAAACAGTGTTTTCCAGCGTACAAATGCAGAAAACATAATTCATCTGATGTGTCCCCTATCTCTGCTAAAGTTAAATCACCATAGATTTCAAAGTTTAAAATTACAGTCTCCAACATATTAACTTCTTATAAATTCTAATCATACTTTTTTGAAATAATAATAGGTTAAAGTATAACATACAATCATTGTGCTTTTAATCTTTATAATTTTTTAATCTTTATAATTTTCATATTATAAATAATATGAAAACTCAACAGCCATCCTAAGAAGGTGTTGGAAACTGAACTCAAGTATTATGCAAGAATAGTAAGTTACCTTAATCACTGCACTGTCCCTTCATCCCCAACACCAGCTCTTGGCATTTTCTTTTTTTTTTTTTTTTTTGGTTTTTCGAGACAGGGTTTCTCTGTGTAGCTTTGTGCCTTTCCTGGAACTCACTTGGTAGCCCAGGCTGGCCTTGAACTCACAGAGATCCGCCTGGCTCTGCCTCCCGAGTGCTGGGATTAAAGGTGTGCGCCACCATCGCCCGGCGGCATTTTCATTCTTTGATGACATGCAAGTTTTTGGTGATGACACATTGGGATTTTGGCTTTGTTTTTGTTTTTCATACATATTTAGTGTTTATGTTTTAATTTTTGTTTGTTCACTTAAGACTGTGCATTATTTTATTACTCAGAATTACCTTCAAGTTCTTCTAATGGGCCTCCTGAGTGCTTAGATTATAGGCGTGATCACCATCTTCTAGTTTTGTTGTTGCTGTTGGTTGTGTTTTATTGTTATTGATTAATTTGAATTATCATGTTTGGAATATTCAATCCTCAACACAGATATGGTTTATAATACTGTCTGTCATTCTGAATGCTGTTCTTATTCCAATGAACAATCTTTTTTTTTTCCTGCGTCAAAGCCCTTTAGTTTCATGTAATCTTATTTCTATTTTTGTTTCTTGTGTCTTTGACATCTTAGACAAAAACCACTAACACAAAAAATGTTCTGAGGCAGTTTTTACAGTCATTTTGAAGTTGTTTAACAATTTTATCTTTTCAAGTCTTTGATCCAAATTGGCTAGATTGTTAATGTGAAATCAAGATCTAACTTTGAATTTAGCACATATAGATACAACATTGTACCTACATCATTTATTGATAAGATTGTCCTTAAATCACTGAATTTTCACACCATCTCTATAAAAATTTAATTGCCTGATTACAGAACTTTATTTCTGGTCTCTCTGCTTTGATTCTTTGGCTTAAGTGAAGTGTCTGCTTGTGCACCTTCCTTTGCTTTGTAGTTAAGTTTTCAGACCGGCTAGTGAGATGCCTGCAGCTTTGTTCTTTTACTCAATGCTGCTTTGAAACTGGGGGCTCTTTATGATACCATATTAATCTTAGTTTTTTAGTTCTGTAAAGTATGTAATTGGAACTTTAGCAGAAGTTGTAAAAAATCTGAATAGCAGATAAACTCGATAGACATTTTAAATTTTTAGTTCTTTCTAACATTGAATATGATGTATTTTTCAGTTTCTTTTATTATCCTTCTACTTCTTTCTTCAGTGGTTTATATACACTAGTTGTGATTGCTTGAGTGATAAATAATAAGTATAATGCATTTGAAGACTTGGTTGCCAGTAAATGGCACTATTGGGAAAAGTATTGGGAGGATGGTCTTGCTAGAGAATGTCACTGGGGGCAGGCTTTTAGAGTTTATATCTTTACCTTACATTCAGTTCACTCTTTCTGCTTCATGCTTGCACTTAAAGATGTGATCATCCTGCTTCCTGCTCCCCATGTCTCACCTGCTGCTTGCTGAAATGTCTTCCCACCATGATGATCTCATACCTTTGAAACAGCCAAAGTAACTCTTCCTCTAAGTTGCTTTGGGTCATGTTGGTTTCATCACAATATCAGAAAATTAATAATATATTAATGTACTGTGACCTCCTTGGTTAAATTTATTCCTAAGTGTTTAAATTTTGAATAACATTATGAACTGGAATTTTTGAAAATTTTATGATATTACTCATTTGTAGTGTTTAGCAGTGACATTGATCTAATATGTTTATTGCATATTGCACAAAGTTACAGAATTCAGTCATAAATTCTAACATGATTGGAGGAAGTGATTTGACAGGATCTCAGATGACAAGGAATAATACCCAAGATTGTTCTCTGACCCCCCCCCACACACACTGTACAACAATGACAAAATTTTTATTATATCTCAAATTTTCTTGACTTCTTTCTGTGCTTTATGGGGTACACTCATCTATCACTGCTGAAATTGCAAACTTGTACAGCCACTATAGAAATTCATGTGTTAGTTTTGAGAAGCTCTGAATAGATCTACCTAAATATCTAGGTATAACATTCTTGGACTATACCCAAAAGACTTAATATCCTAATACAGGGATACCTGTTTATCTATATTCATTGCTGCTCTATTCATAATAACCAGAACTTGGAAAAAACATAGATGTCCAATAAGAAATGGATAATGAAATTATAGTACATTTACACCACAATGGACTATTATTGAGCTATTAAAAATGAAACCATAATGTTTTCAGATAAATAGATGAAGCTAAAAAAAAAGTAATACTGAATGAGGTAGCTCTGACCGAAAAAGATGAATATTTTATATATTCCTTTTATGTGGATGTTAGCATCTAAGTTCCCAACAAACTAGATGAGATTCCAGGTAGTGCTGAGAGGGAGAAATGGACAAGAGCTCCAATTCCTAACCAAGATGCTATCCCCAATTGATAAACACTTGGAAAGGAAAAATGAATTTTCTCCAGTGGTATCTCACTAAAGGCAGGTCCAGTGATTAGCAGTAGAAGACCAACAAAAAATGAACTCAATGATATTTTTTTATTTTATTATTTAATTTAATTTTATGTATCAGCCACGGATTCCCCTGTCCTCCCCCTCCCCTCCAGGTCCCTGTGCCTTCCCCCCAGCGCACCCCCACTCTCATCTCCTCCAGGGCAAAGACTACCCTGAAGATTCAGTTCAACCTGGTAGATTCAGTCCAGACAGGTCCAGTCCCCTCCTCCCTTCACCCAGGCTGAGCAAGGTGTCTCTGCATAGGCCCCAGGTTCCAAACAGCCAGCTCATGCACTAATGACAGGTCCTGGTCCCACTGCTTGGGGCCTCCCAAACAGTTCAAGCTAATCAACTGTCTCACTTATCCAGAGGGCCTGTTCCAGTTGGGGGCTCCTCAGCTATTGGTTCATAGTTCATGGTTTTGTTTTTTTTTTGTCTCATATTTCTTTGGACATTTATTAAGTACTATTGTCCCTTTACTTGTTTACTATGTTTTTTAATGTTCTCTTTTTATGGTGTTTGTTTTTGTTTGTGTGTACATATATGTGTCTCTCTCTCTCTCTCTCTCTATATATATATATATATATATATATATATATATGTGTGTGTGTGTGTGTGTGTGTGTGTGTGTGTGTGTGTGTTTCTTGTGATTTTTCATATTCCTTTATCTTTTATTCTGGTGTTTCATTTTCCTGCTTGTTTCCTAAGGAGAGCAAGAAGTTACAGAGTTGCATGATCAGGGAGGGGATAAAGGAGAGAAAACGATTATCAAAATATATTGTATGAAAAAAATCATTTTGAATAAAATCAGGGAAATAAAAGAGAAAAAAACATATGTATTTAGAATTAGTTTTGGACTCAGTTTAGATTATAATTTTATTGGCAATATGCAAATTTAAGTTGCACACACACTTCTACTTTCCATTAGCCTATTTGATCTGATATTTATAGGCTTTGACACCCACAATGAAGACAAGTACATTGTTCTCTATCTTCTTCACATCTGAATCAGTGGTCAGTGAGAACTTGACTGAGTAATCATGCAATCATGCAAGGGATTGTGTTATGGAATATTAATTTAAGATGTGTTCTATTTGTTTATGCTTTGAAACTTTTTTTTTTTTTGGTTTTTTGAGACAGATTTTCCCTGTGTAGTTTTGGTGCTTGTCCTGGATCTCGCTAGTTTCATTTTATACAGAATTATTATTTCATTTATACTAAAGGATGATAGTTATTAAAATCTTTAATATTTCTACTCCACAGTAAGTTCTCCTTTATTAACTCATAAGAAATAATACAGTCCTTAAAACTAATTAATGGAAAGTGGTGCCTTTTTGCATTATGTAATTGAAATTTTAAATCTCTTTATGCAAATTCTTAATGCCATAGGAGAAAACAAGGTACTGGAAACAAATATTAAATGAAACACTTTAAAAGGTTCATTTGACCTCTTTCAGCCTTAAGTAGGCAGACAGGACTAACCCAGGAAGCATACTGTTACTTATCTTGCAGGAAAGGCATAGTTCACCCTGTGGTAAGATCAGTTTTTGCCTAAGGACTTGCATTCTAGGGTCAAAGGTTTTGCTAAAATGGAAATGATGGCTGTAAATTTTACCTGAATGTAAAATCCTTAAGGAGATATAATGTGAAATATTTAATACTACCTTAAAACAAAACCTATTGCAATTAATCTATTTTTATGAAAATTGAGATGAATCGAAAAGCTGTCAAATTAAATCTCATGGAAAGGATTCTATTTCACTTCTGTGTCTTCAGATTTGAGACAGGATTTGCCGTATATTCATTGTTTTATAATCCTTATCAACATAAGACAAGTAGAGCTGTGTCTGATCACTAGTAAAAATTTTAAAGGTTCTGTTGACAAATGTTTGAGAAAATGCCATAGTTGAGGGAAAGAAAACTCACTCTCCTTTATACTAAGGAGAACAATATGATGCATTGACTAATCTCTTTTCCTGTGCCAAGGACAATTTGCCTGTGGATTATTTCCTATGAGTAATGACCTTTATTTTAGTAGCAGCTTTTATGTCATAAAAACAGAGGGCTTTGATGACACATAGATTTCATGATAAACTCTTAACCAAGTATCAGAACTCATTGCCATTATGAAGATCTACTAATAACAGTTCATTTTCTTCATAGCCATCATATGTTTGACGATTTACATTACAGTCTTGAAGAACTACTAGGAGCGACCAGGTGGTGAGTGGGGAGAGAGTGCAGGGAGAGACAGCAGGAATTGGGAGATATTTGGGAAGTGAGGTGAAAACCTAGTGTAGTGGAAATTTTCTGGCATCTATGAGGGTGACTCTAATGAGGAATAGTAGTAATAGAGAATATGGAGTCTGAACTGTCCATTTGTAGCCAGGCAGGTCTTCCAGAGGTGGCTCTGGGTTATATACAGTTTAATTTTTGGTTAAGGAGGTCCTGTGGAGATAAACACCTCAGGCTGATTCTATGATAATAGGTCACTTTGTGAAAAAGGACAGTGAGGACCATTGCCGAACACAAGTGCCACACAGCTCATTGAACATAGAGAGATACATCTGGTCCATGCTAGGAGACTCTACCACTATGCTCCAGTCTCTTTGATACAAGAATACTTTGGAAAGAGAAACCTGGACACCAACCCAACCACATAACCCTCAACCTACAGGCTGTCCTACCTGCAAGATGTTCCGGGGCAATGGTGGTGCAGAGCTTGTCAGAGTGGGCAAACAATGTTTGGTGTTACTTGAGGCCCAAGCCCTGAGAAGGAGTCCATGCCCTACACTGCCTAGGTGGCCAGAAACCTGTGAATGGATAGCCCAGAGACCAAGGAGAGTACTAGACATGACTGAGAAATAAATAAATAAATCAAAATAAAGAAATGATTCCTAATGCTATTATGCTCTACTCATCAATAAATGCCATGTCCTGTTATCATCAGAGAGACTTCCCCAAGCTGCACATTGGAGCAAGTACAGAGATCCACAGCCAGCCCTTAAGCAGAGAGAATCCAAGTTGGAGGTCTCCATCTGGTCCCTCCCCTAGGAGATCAGGGAACCCCACAGAGGACACCAGGAGAAGATGGCCCACTGAATCAGCTAAGCTGGGCTTATGTGGGCTCACAGAGACTGAAATGGCAAGCATGGCACTGCGTGGGTCTCTACCATGCCTCTAGTGTATAGGTTTTGCCTGTTAACTTGGTGCTGTTGTGGGACTCCTCACTGTGGGAGCAGGTGGATCTCTTGACTCTTTTACCTTGTCTTGAGATTCTTTTGCTCCTATTGTGTTGCCTTGTCCAGTTCAGTATGAAAGCTTCCATTTCATCTTATTGTATCTTATTTTGTCCTGTTTGGCTGTCATCTCTCAGAGGCCTGCTCTTTTCTAAAAAAGAAGGGGAGGGCAAGTGGATCTATGGGAGGGAGGAGGTGGGTTATATCTAGACTAAGTAGATGGAGGTGAAATTGTAACTGAGATGTACTGTATGAGAGAATCTATTTTTCAATAAAATTTAAAATAGAATTTTAATTTGTAATATATTTTTTCATAAAAATTCCCATGTAACACATGTAGAATGTTTTTCATATGGCAGAAACATTTATTTTTTTTTAATTCTGAAAAAAATATTAGGAGCATTTTATCATGTCAGTGCAGTATTTTCATCCTAGACCTTCCTCTGTAAACTTAAGAAAGATAGAAAAATAAAGCAATGAAACAGCTTGAATCCTTCTAACAAGGAACTGTGCAAGCAAAGTAATCTGCTCTGTTATTGATTAGCTTTAGATACTGACTTTATTTTTTATAGAGGGATTCATGTTATTTGCTACAACATTAACTCTTTGATATTTTTGTAGAATCATACAATAAGAATCTCAGACTTGCCCTTAAAGGTGAAAGAAACATAAGGTGTGAATAGAGATAGACCTTGAAGCAGACTGAGTGTGCTGGTTACTTTTGTAACTTTGATGAAAACTAGATGGGGCTGGAGAGGTGGCTCAGAGGTTAAGAGCACTGACTGCTCTTCCAGAGGTCCTGAGTTCAATTCCCAGCAACCACATGGTGGCTCACAACCATCTGTAATGAGATCTGGTGCCCTCTTCTGGCCTGCAGTCATACATGCTGTATACATAATAAATAAATAAATCTTTAAAAGAAAATAAAAAAAATAAAAAAAGAAAAAGAAAACTTGAGTCACCTGGGGAGATACTCAATTTAATAATTTCCTCTGGCAGATTAGTTTGGGGCCCTGTCTGTGGGGAGTTTTCTTAGTTAATTATTGGTGTGGGATAGCCCAGCTCATCATGGGCAGTGCCAGCTATGAGTAGGTTACCCCTGGTTTATATAAGAAAACAAGATGAGAAAGTCATGGGCGCTTGCTATGGGATGTTCTGTATGTCCTGTGGGAGCCCATTCTCGGGTTCCTCGTGGCTTTACCCAGCAGGTCACATAGAGGATGATTAGGACCATGGCCTGAGTGCAGGTGTCTGAGATGGTCTGCACTTGGCTGTCCTGTGGGATGGTCTGTATGTCAAGTTGCTCTGATTGGTCAATAAATAAAATACTGATTGGCCTGTGGCTAGGCAGGAAGTATAGGCGGGACTAACAGAGAGGAGAAATTAAAGAACAGGAAGGCAGAAGGAATCACTGCCAGCCGCCACCCTGACAAGCAGCATGTGAAGATGCCGGTAAGCCACGAGCCTCATGGCCGGGTATAGATTTGTGGAAATGGATTAATTTAAGCTATAAGAACAGTTAGCAAGAAGCCTGCCATGGCCATACAGTTTGTAAGCAATATAAGTCTCTGTGTTTACTTGGTTGGGTCTGAGCGGCTGTGGGACTGGCAGGTGACAAAGATTTGTCCTGACTGTGGGCAAAGCAGGAAAACTTTAGCTATAGGCTTTAAGTTCATTAATGGAACTCTTTCATTGCCTCTGATTTAGTTCCCGCCTCGAGGTTCCTGCGCTGACTTAACATCCATGATAAGCTGTTACCTGTAAGGCAAATAATCTTTTCTTTCCCCAAGTTTCTTATCACAGCAAGAAAGGAAACTAAGACACTGAGTATCAACATTACAGAGAAAAATGGGCAGTTAATATAAGCTACATAGCATAGATGAGATGAATAGGCTTGGTGACATAGATAGAAGTATGTGCATAGATATCTCATGTATGTGATAATGAAACATAAAGCTAGGTTAAACTGAATATATTTAAATATAATTTAAATAATAAATTGCAAATTATCATAAAATCTACTTGAACAGCATTTTAAATAGCTATTTTAATTTTCCTGTGTTTAGTACTAGTTTAAGCAAATATCACATTTTCATAAACTTAGAATACTTATATCTATCTTATGATTTATGAATGAATAAGTTGTAGTATGTTTTTAAAAAAACTATGAGGGGCTGGTGAAATAGCTTGATGACCAGAGTTTAAAGTCATGAACCTCATATTTAAAATGAGTCTATGGGGAAGGGGAGGCGGACATAGGAGAATCTCTGAAAGCTTGTTAGCTACTTCGTCAGGCCTACACAGAAGTGAAACAACACTGTGTCAAATGAGGTAGAAGGACAAGGGCCAAGAGCAGAAAGTTTTCTGGTGACCTTCACATGCATTCTACAACATGGGTGCAGCTACAAGCATACACAGGTATAGTGTAACCACGTGTACTCCCACATCACACACAGAAATATATGTATGCATTCATATGCAACATGTATTTTGTTAGAAAATATGTATATGTGTTCATTCCTTCTAATGAAATTAAATATTTTTAGTGACATGAATAATCCTTTGTAACTATTTTTTTTCAATACAAAAGAAATATATTGCTAGAGAAATGAATACTCATAGAATTTGTATTTTGGAAATTTTAATTAAAATAATATTTCATAAAACACATTATGATAAATATTAAGGTAGACTAGTAATAATTGGAAGCTTTTATTTTGTGTATTTGTTTTGATTTGAGACAAAAATCTCTCTAAATAGCACCAGCTAACTTTGAATTCAAAATCCTCCTGACTCAGCATAGTGAGTACAGAATTAACAACTATACACAACCATGCATGCCATCAAATAAATGCCCTTTGATGAAGAAACTGAACTCAGAGCTTGGTATTTTCAAGATAAAAGTCACTTATTATTTGGAACTTGAAATTACTAATGCTTAAAACATGTTTCATCCATAAAATGCTCAAATACTTTTTCCAAACACAGTAGCTTTGTTGACTGCTGTTTTCTGTTTAGGTGGCATTTTCATGGCCATTTTATAATCTAGAAACTATGAAAATGTGTGAATGGAGAACCATGGAGGGGTTGCCACAGCTTTTGATGAAGGAAATGGAATAAATGTATTTAAATCCCTCAGTAGTTGTTGATTCCTAGATTTAATGTTTTTTAATTGTATTTGATGCAATATAAAATATGAGAAAATTGAAACTAAATATATTTGAAAAAATTAAAACAATAAGGAAATCATTTTGTGCGTAAATTTAAACTTAAACTTAATTATGTGCTCTAAGATATCAAACTATGCTAAGAAGTTAGAACTAATAGGTTTGGGAGACAAGATGTCCCCTTCCCACTGTTTCCAGAGCAGTGGAACTGTAATTTTTATTACTGTTCATGTGCATGTACACATATTAGAATGCTAGGGGTTTCTGAGACTTCTCTTATTAGTTAAAATTAAAATAATAGTCAACAACTCAATAAATAAATGTTAACTGTACAATGTTTGGATCAAAAGTTTAAAATTGATGCTTGCCTCTATGTACATTCAAGGTTTTATGTAGAAGAGCTTTATATGTGCTTTGTAACAACAACCTTTTTTCTTTCAATACAACAATGAAAAAACCTTGTACATTGCTGCAAAGCTGGTGTAGGTTGCATGTTGCCAATGTGTGTGAAAATATTTGTAGAAGAAGCTAATGTTTTATATTATATAACTGAAAAATATTTCTGGTTTGGGTATTACAATAATAAAATCACTGTCCTCCTTTGTTTTCCTCCTTCCAACCCTCCCACATGTCTTCTTCGCTCTTTTAAAAATTCATGGCCTTGATTCTTTGATCTGGGGAAGGCAGAACTCAAGCCCTCAAGAGGATTCCAGCAACAGCTCCACACCAACCAGGAGCCAGGCCGCCGCCAAAGGCACCAGGCAGTCGGGTACTATTATGATGTGATGAGGAAGTATGGTCCTTCCTGCCTAGTGTCATCACAGACTGAGCAGGACCAGCTGACCGCCCCCCCCCCCAGGTCCCGGGTGGTCTGCCCTGGACTCCAAGGAGAAAATATAGGCCCACTTGGCGCCTGGTGGCACCAGGTAAATGGGCATTACTATGGTGAGCAAATGTATGATGTGGTATGGGAGAGAGAAAGAAACAGAATGGTTCATGTCTTGTGGACAAAGGCATATTCTGAAGAGGCAAAAAAGTGAACAGTATGCTGAAGTGGGCAACTTAATTGCCACCCAAGGCCATGGTGATGTCTGGGCCTCGGCTGCTAGGGCCCATGTTTGGGTTCGTGGCTCTGACGGAGCCATGGTTGAGGTTGATAGCCGTGGCTCTAGATACCACCAAAGGCAGAGAGGACAGGGACATACAGAATTAGCCTTGCCCCTCACTGGCTACAACACTAAGGAGAACTGGTCCTACTCCTCACTCCCTTACTGGCTGAAGCACTCAGGAGAGAGGGTCCTAAACCTCACCTGGGCAGTGCAATAGAGCTGACCCTGCTCACAGGGGCATGGGTAAGCTGGATCCAAAGGCATGAGAATGGGAGAGCAGGTCTCTACCATGGTGGCATGGGTGATGGAAAGATGATCCCCTCCACTTTCCCCTCACCATCTGGAGCATTTGGGTGACCAGAATGAACCTCTCATCAGCTGCAGCACTCTGGGGAACAGGCCCTTTGTCTTGCCTGGGCAGCACAGGAGAGTTGCCCTGTAGATAGGTGAGCCAGAGAGCCAGCTCTGAAGGTGTGAGAGGAACAAAGCTGGTAAGACCTGCCTCATCTGCAGCTTGGTGGTAGGAGTGAGTGAAAGACACCCTCTCTCCTCACCCCTACCCCCTCCAGCTAGTAAGGGAACTGACCCTCTCCTATACTAGAGGAGCTGACCATATTTATATGGGTGCAGGTGAGCCCGCCCTAGAAAATTAACATGAGAGATCTGGCCCCTTCCCTTATCTGACATATGGCTGCACGGGCATGAAAGAGATGCCCTCCCCTGCACCCCTCTATGCCTGAAGCAGGCAGAAGAGCTAGCCTTGAGATAAGAGCAGGAGAGCTGCCCCCTGGCCCTCACCACCTGCCCCTGGCTCCCATCAACCACCAATGGCCCTGCTCTTGATATGGGTAGCACAGTAGAGCTGATCCTGTTGGCAGCGGCACAAGTGAGCTGGCCCTGAGGGTGTGAGAGTGGGATAACTGGCCACACCCTCTTTGTCTGCCTTGTGGTGGAGAGGGTGGGGGAAAGATGTCCTCTCCCCTTACCCCTGCCAACTGTGGTGGATGAGGGAGTTACCACCTACAGCACTCAGGAAAGTGGTCCCTGCAACTTGTGGGGGCAACACAGCAGAGCTGACCCTATTAACGGGTACAAGGGAACTAGCAGGATAATGTAAACTTGGGAGATCTAGCCCCGATCGTCATCAGCCATAACGTGGTGGGCGGGAGAGAGATGCCTCCTACCTGCCTCTTGCTACCTCTGGTGTGTCAGAGAGCTGTCCCAGTCCCTTACCAACTGCAGCACTCAGAAGAGTAGCCCCTGAACCCTGCCTGGGCAACACAGTAGAGCTGGCCCTGGTGATCCAGCTGGCCAACCCTTGCTCATGGCTACAGAGGATGAAGTGGCTGGGGCAATGCTGGAGAGCTCACTGTGGTTGTGAGGACAAAGGAGAGCTGACAAGTTGACCCTGCAGCTACCTAGGCCCAGGACCAGGGCTATGAGTTGCCCTACCCCAATATCCACCCCATTTATGTTCTGCAGACTCACGTGAGGGGGCCAGTCTTGCAGACCCAAAGCTGCAGGATCTCTATGACACAGGACAAAAGATATCCCAGAGGAGTCCCAATGAGGACACAGAATTGGTAGCACAGCAGAAATCTGAGGCCTCAAACCAGACCAATGACCCTGCAATGGGCACTTGCAAATATATATATATGGTTACAGCTTCCATGACAAGATACTTTCCTTTTTTTTTTCTTTTCTGTTCCTTTTTCTCTAAAATACTATTCTATTTTGGGGTTTTGAGGAGAGTTGCAAGGACAGAGGGAAGATATGAAGGGATGGAGGAATGAATGGGATTGAGATGAATAATGTAAATGACAGAAAGAATAAATAAAAAAGAAAATTAAAAAATTCATGGTCTCTTATTAATTTTATTATATAGATGTGTAGTATACACATATATTTGTGTGCTCCACTGTGGAGAAGACTACTGCTTCCAGCAGTGCTATCCAACTATGACAACTATGAACCAAAACACCAACTACAATGGCAGGATAATGGTAGCTGAAGTTTTCTCCAGTCCTGCCCAGCCCCATGGACCCCACAACAGCTTATAAAATAATAACTCAGAAGCTCATATTAATTAAACTGCTTGGCCATTAGCTCAGGCCTACCACTGTCTAGCTCATAAACTTAAACTCAATCCATTTCTGTTATTCTATATGTTGCCATGTGTTCTGTGGCTTTACCTGCTGCCTTTACATGCTGCTCCCTGGACAGCAGGCTGGTGTCTCTTGTCCTCAGCCTTCCACTTCCCAGATTTCTCTCTCTTTGTCCTGTCTATACTTCCTGCCTGGCTAATGGCCAATCAGCATTTTATTTATCAATCAATCATCCACAGCAGATAACCCTAGCAGTGTCTTAGCAGCAAATCTAACTTTGCCATGACCAAAAACTCTCCAATTGAACTGAAGACCCCCTCCACAAGAGTAAAATCAATCTTAGTCCTGGCATCCTAGCCAACTACCAAAGGCTCATAAACTCATGGAACTAGGAGAAGAACCTACAATTACCATTTACTAAAACAGTAGAATCCCTAGCTACACTCTAAATATTTGTCTTTAATCCCTCAGGGAATATAGTCCTCATCTAGCATGAAGGGAACATTTCTTTGCAACACAGGAAGACTATTACAGAAAACTACAACCAAACTACAATCAAAATACAGACTTCTTTGCAGCACACTCCCAGTGGTTACATCTACAAAGCACTCTCACACCTAAGACTTGGGAATCAATGCAAAGGAATGAAGAGAAAGTTTATGAGGGCCAGAGGATCATGGAGCTTACTATAAAACTGTGCTTCCTAGTAATGTCAGAAGCTACACTCCTGAATGTAGGTGGAGTTTCACTGTGTCTCAGCAGCAACTACCAAATAACCATTCAGAGACTTATTATTCATTACAAATACTCTGCCAATAGCTTAGGCTTTTCTCCAGCCAGCTTTCACAAATTAACCTATTTCTATTAATCTGTGTGCTGCCTCAAGGCTCGTTTACCTTGTCTATGAACTTCTCATGTTGCTTCTTCCAAGTCTGGCTGGAGGCTCCCCTGACTCCACCCTTCTTATTCCCAGCATTCTCTCTGCCCTGAAAATCATGCCTAGCTATCAGCCAATCAACTTTTCCTTAACAATGAGAGCAATACATTTTCACAGTGTACAGAAAGATTATTCCACAGTGCATGAAGTTGCACCAACATGACAGCCTAGACATGAGCCAAACAAGGACATTAACAGTAGACAAGCCAAAGTAGGTGAGGTAAAGCCCACAAGACCTCAACCATACACCAACATTATGTAAATTTTAATAAAGTGGTTTTCTCTGGCTTATCAATGATCAATTGACTCATTGGAGGGATTCTATGCTCCTCCTATCATTGAAATATTTTTGGCCTATTAGTATGCTGATATGAAAAGCATGTTTTTTTAAAAATTAGAGATAAACTGCAGCTCATCATTTTTGAGATGTAAGCAATGCCTTGATTATCAGTTTCTTTTCAAGTAGAATGTGGGAATATAATCAGTTCTCAAGCTGGCTGATAGCTTTTTGTTCCTTCTACTCTTAGTCCCGACCTTTCCTCCTCTCTCTTTCTTTGTTTTATTCTTTAATACCCCATTTTATTCTCTGTTACTGTATTTATTTTGACAATATCATACTTATATAATTTGTTCCATGATTATATTTCCTCATTTGCCTCTCATAACCTTACTCACTCTGTTTGACCTGTCTTCCCGAGAAGCACCCCTCCCAATTTCATATCATTTATTTATTTATTCAATCATTGAGGCTTTCTCAATTTTTAAAATAAATTCAGGTGACCATTTTGTTTTCACATTTCATAATGTATGTGAATTTTTTTAAAGACAAGTAAAAGGGCTGAGGAGTCTGTTTAGTGTTTAAGCATCTGTCCTGAAATGTGAAGACAGGAGTTAGGATGCCCAGAACTGAAGTAAATGCTGGGTACATATGTCAGCAAACTTGTACTTTCAGCCTAGGAAGGCAGATTCCCAGAAGAAGATGGCTAGGGAGACTAACTATACCAGCAAGTATAGGGTTTTATTAAAAAGCCATGTAGAAGAGTGATCTTGAATGATTCCCTATATTAACCTTAGTCCGGCACATTCATGACACATATGTGAACCTATACCAATAAACAAGTGCCCAAACTTACTAAAAAATTCACCCATCACATACATGCACACACATATACAAGATTGGTGACCCAATTTAAAACATGGGGAAAGGGCTTTGGAAACCTATTTCTCCAAATAAAATAACTAGATGATAAATAGCCGATATAAAGATGTCTAACATGATTATTCATTAAGAAAATATGAAGTAAAAGTAAAAAGAAATAACATTTGACACATACAGATGATTCCAAAATATAGTGTTGTTTTTTTTTTTGACACAAAAGGGTTTATCTACATATAAACACACAGAAAATGTAGTGGCATGCATAAAGCCTGTACATATTCAAGACAAGATGTGATCCCAGCACTGACAGTATAAAGTAGATATGGGATCCCACCCTTGTACAACCTGGTGTGGACCATATGACCACCATTGCTGCTTGACAAATTTCACCATTTCAACATTGCAGACCTCACTTTTCTAGCATCTTTATACTTTCATTTCTAATGATTCTCACTATTAATGCCTTTCTCTTTGGGAAATTTAGTACAGGCATTGGTAAAGGTTGGAAATGTGTACAATCATGGCCCCTCGAAACAAAATAATTATTTGGAGAGAAATCCCTCACACCAGGAAACTAGGAATCCCATTTTGCCCTCCTAATTGCACCAAGAATAGGATAGTTAGGTTTACTAAACCCACCTCATCCCAATCCAAAAATTCAGATCTAGAGCCAGATCTGATCACATGCCTCCTTTCTCCTATTTAATCCTATGTGCAATTTAGAGTATAAAAAGTATATTCTTTTTCAATTAATGCGCTGGCAGTTGTCCTGATTCACCCTCACTGCATGCCCTTTTTCTTCTTTGCACCACCATCCAGGCCTACTCCATATATCCTCTTTGGGACCTGAACATCCCCCAACCCACATCATCACTCCCACCCACCTCCACACCCTGCCTCCCTGCTGAAGAAGGGCACTGGCAAGAGCCTATTTGCAGTTGGTGCCTTTATGCACAGGGGAAGTCAATTTTCTCCAATGTACAGTACCTCAAAGGTTCATAGATCATACCTAGGAGTAGTTAGCCTACACATGATAAACTCAATTGTATTTTTTGTACTATTTTTCTTTGTTTGGGTATTTTTTTCGTATTAGTGTTTTTATTATTTGTTTTTATTTCCATTTGTGTAGTCTCTTATGATGTATTTATTTATTTGATGTATTTCTCTTTATTTGTTGTCTCAGATTTCCATGCCTTTAAAATATCCTCAGATTTATTTATTGAAACATTTCTATCAAAATCATCTTAACCTTTTCTTAGTTGATACCAGCAGTTGTTTTATTTGGTATGTTTGTCTCTTGGTTAACTTACACTATTTCAGCCAAGACTTTTCTTCTCCTCCACACACTAAAAGGCCATGTATTACACACCATGCATTTTTAGTATATATTTCAGTATTCAGTTTCTTGAAGTCCAAATTTGTTTAGGTACCACAAAAGGTAATATTTTTTTTCTTTGCCTTCAGAAGGCAGATTGGCTATTTGATTCAAATTACAACATTAATTGCAAATGGCAGTATCAAATACCAATCATACTTCTACACACCACAATTCCACGGTTTTCAATCTTCATAGTTTCCTTTGTGTGGTGGTAGGATTTGAAAGAAAGTTTCATGGTCTTTGGAACAATAGCCAGAATCAAACTTGTATTTTCAGAGCCTAAAGATGACTCTTCTAAATTTCATGCACAAATTTATCAGATTGTATTCTGAACTATATGATGCCTGTCATAGCCATCACCCTTGAGCTCATATTTTGTCTGTCAATCAAAAAGCAGATGTGGAAAAGCTGGGTAACCTTGGTTGTCCTCTTTTGCTGTAAATGCAAAGACTGAATGCAAGTAGAAAAAATTCAAAACTCAAGCATTTGAGACCCTATAGTTTCTGTGTCTTCTATTAAAGATAGTTTTGACAGAACTTTGGCTACTGAAAGTTCGTGGGGCCGAAAACTTCTGCTGGAATGGATAAGAGCTGGCTTTGTAGTCAGATGGTGAGATTTGTCTCTGCCTGTTCTTCAGAAGAGCCAGCAAGCCTCAGTAATTTTCTCAATGTATATTTATGGCTACTTCATAATTTCTGATCACTTTACACTCTTGATAGGTAATATTAACAGGGGAAATGTAGGGTTATTGATAGTTTTATTTTAGCATTATGAAATTCAACAACTAACATCCTGGCCTTATATTTTTCATAGACCTTATTGTTATTTTTAGGTATAATGATAGGGTGGAGAGTGTTCAAGTGAGCATAAATGTATATGTACATATTTTCTATCAATGGGTATTATGGTGCTTTTATTGATACAAGTGATGTTTATAATTGCAAATATATTGTTTCTCTAGTTGGTAACTAGTGAACTGTGTATTTCTAGGTCACCTTCCCACATCATGAGTGTTTGTACAAAATGTTAATCAAGTTATGAATTTCCTGATGTAGTTTCCATTAGGTATTAGATAAATGGATTTCTACTTCTTCCTCATAAGTTATTTGGTAAGTTGAAGACTGTCTCTTCTACTCCTCTTATAGCTACCAGATATGTTTGGAATTACTAACTTGTAGCTGTCTTTTGCAATATCAAAATAAAGGGAATTGCACTGTCCCAGATTTGCTAGTATTTGGTCCTCTTATTATGTCAAATACCTGAGAAAAATCAGTTTTAGGGAGAAAAACCTTTATTTTTGCTCATAATTTGGAGGATTTCAGTTCAATGTAGTATTAATAGTGTGATGGAGAAGAAAAGATCATTTCATGGTGAACAGGAAGGTGGTGGTGAAGGAGGAGGAAGCCCCCAGCCTATAAGAAGGTGCTGCTTATATCCAGGGTTGGCCTTTCTAGGTAGTTATTTATCTTTGGAAACATCCCCACAAGGATTCTTCCAGAGGTGCACTTTACCAATCTAGGCATCTCTCAGTCTAATCAGATTGGCAAAAAGATCAATCACCACAACAGGTCAAGGCATCTGTTCTCTTTTTAACATTAGTCAGTTCTTTTATGGGAAACTCTAAGTTTCATGTGCTTTTTCAACTTTAATTTTATATTAATAAAAATGTTTAATTAACCTTTTAATCAGACTTTCTTGTAATCAGAATCATCTATGTTTACATTGAACATATACTTTCTGCCTCTTTCATTAAAATGGACTACTCAATCCTTCTGAGGAGAGAACTAATGCAAATGTAATTGATATAACTATACAGATTTCAGAACGGAGGTAACGGAAGCACATGTCCAAGTTCATACTGAACATTAGCAGACGTATAGAATGTGGATTGCATGGGGTTTTTGTTTGCTTGTTGGTTTTTTTTTTCTTTGTTTTGTCTGTTTGTTTTTCTCCTGAATGGCTTCCTTTACATATTCTCTATTCCTTATTTGTGCATTTTCTCTACCTGAAATACCTTCCTTTTTACTTTTCTTCATCCTGCTCCTCTTAGAGTCTTTTTGTGTTAATATCTCCGCTTTTGTAAATTTTAAGCTTTATATTTTTCTTTAGTAATAGAAAAAAATTACAATTGCCAAGTATTCTTTTTTGAATTTGGAAATAATGCTTTAATTATATAAAAAAAATGTTAAATTTTTTAGTAGTAGCACTTTAAAGTTTTTCATTATTTAACTAAATCTCTCATCTGTCTCTAGCACAACTTTAATATTCAACATGGAACAGAATTACATTAAAATTTCAAAATAGTGGGTATAGTATGCTGGGTTTGATCATAGAAAGACAGCTGCTGGAACTGGCAGAGTAGTTATACAAAAGAGTTGAACTTGCATGTTGTAGATGCTGATTACATAATTGATTCCACAGATCTTTCTTCTGCTGTGGGTGAAGAGTAGTGTTCTGTCAAAAAGGACAGAAATGGCAAACATGGTCCCAGAATGATCAACTGTAGTCGTCACTGACCTTTCAAAACCTCCCGTTCCAGTGACAAAGCTGACATTCTAGAGACATGTGTAATCCATGAATAGCTGCACACTGAAAGAAAGGATCTGGAAGAAAACGATGGAGCTGTGAGTAACAGTTACACCAAATCACGAATTTGAGTCAGCAAATCTGCAGCAATGTGCATGAGCTGCACCAGGGTGTGGTTCTGTCCCGACCTTCTCAGCACAAAACTATTTGGCTTCTGCACACTTTTGCCTTCGAACTATAACAGAAGGTTTTCTTGAGGTTCATGATAACTGAGATACACAAATTTAGATCATTTAATATCAGTTAACCTTGTTGACTTAGTACAAGTTGACAGGAATAACTAAGAAAGCCTATAATGATCTATGGGAAATTCATAAAGAAATAAATACTTTTAAAATTCTCTACTTATCAAGGTCTACAACTGGATGGATTTATAAATTATGTTATGATTTGATGCTGTACATCTATTTGAGATTTCTCCCCTGATAATTCTTTAATAACCTCCTGTGAAAATTCATATGCCATCATTTTTAAACAATAGCACTGTTAAATATTATTTACAGAAGTTATCGTGTCTTAAGTAGATGCATATCTAAATAAAAAAGCTGACAAAATTCAACAAGAGAACACAATGATCTATGTTTCATCAAAATGATATGTCTAAATAGTACTAACACTTTGTGAACACTACGAGAAAAATATTGAATCCAGTATTGAGCTTGCATTTTTTCCCATGCATTATTTAGTATATTTCTCACCATTGCTGTCTTTTATCTGAACCTATATTAATGATGATATATTCCTCAGGGAAATGTTAATATTCTTGGCAATTAAAGAATTGGCCACATTCTGTCAGGGCCCTAACAAGGTCTTACAACGCCCAATGTATAAGATAATAGTGTCATATGGCTCTCTGCAGTGATAGGCATATTGTCTTTGTTCTAGGACATTTTACCAGAGATTTTAAATTGATAGTTTTGATGTTAGTGGGTTGGATTCATAGTGTTTTCAGAGGTGAGAATCTGTGTGTCTAATACTACAATTGCTCAGTTTCAGGTGATAATGTTGGACAATGTGACAAGGCTGAGGATGCCTTGTGGACTATACAACTGGGAAAATCAGCAGATTATAGTGATATTCTAGCATAGTTGAAATGTCATGAACCTGGTTTAGACTTATTTTTATTGTTTATATATTCTGCTTTCAAAGGAAGACATACTAAAAACCTCAAGAATTTATGATGAAAATAGGAAAAAGAGATTGAGAAAACAGCTAAGGTCAAAAAGTTTGTTTCTTACAGTTTCCTTTAAATATTACAAACATAAAGGATAGAAATCAAGAAAGCTAAAAATGAACTTTAGACTCGAATTTATTTTTGACATTGTACAACACTTAGAAATGCCAGGAACATCTTTTGACGCTGTCAGAGTAAGAATAAAAAGTTAGATCTAAATCAGCATGCTTATTTCAACAAAAATCACTACCATCTTCTTGCTAATGCTTAATATATTCAGAGCTCAAAATTATGTAATAAAACTGAAAATTATGAACATTCACATGTTTAATCAGAATGGAAAAATGTTCATCTAAATCATATAGTTTAAATGTCAAAATGTAATCAACACAGTTTATGACAGACAGTATTTAAGCTGTAAAAGTTTCTGGAACTGTTACTAAGAATGAAAATAAAGAAAGTAAAAATGAGAAAGTACCTTCAAGGTTCCTAAGTAATATGGAAGAAAATTGTTTCAAAGTAAAAGACTTGCATAAAAACTTTGTTGACTTTTATGTGGAAGTGTCAAGTTAATAGTAAGGTCTCAGTTTGTGGCATAAAATGGAAGTTGGAAAATATATATGTAGACACCAGTTTATATCATTAATATCACAAATAGAATTTTTTTTGGCAGATAAACTGTAATATAGAAAGAAGCTTTGCATATTTTTCTTACAAGTGTTGTTATCACCTCTTTCTTGGAAAAAAATCTATAAAATATTTAGAAATCTGGGAATTGAAATAATCAGAAAGAGGAAAAATGTCCTGTTGAGAACTTCTGTGTATTCCCATTCATGAAAGATAAGAAGTGGTTTATTAGCTTGTGGATCAAAGGTGTGATCTTGTGTGCTTGAACACAGGAAAAAATATTTGGAAACACTGATATTGTTTGTTTTGAAAAATATTGACCCCGGGCTCTGGTGGCATGAGCCTTTAATCCCAGCACTCGGGAGGCAGAGGCAGGTGGATCTCTGTGAGTTCAAGGCCAGCCTGGTCTCCAAAGCAAGTTCCAGGAAAGACGCAAAGCTACACAGAGAAACCCTGTCTCAAAAAAACCAAAAAAAAAAAAAAAAAAAAAATCGCTTCTTGGCCTTTTGGCTACGATCAAGTGAAAAACCAAAAAAAAAAAAAAAAAAAAAAGAAAAAGAAAAATATTGACATTTCCATTTTCTCAAATAAAATAAAATTTTATCAGTGAGAGTAATGATGAGTATACAAAAAAATTATTAAGCTTGTATGTATTAATAATCTATCAGGGCCATAATAAGGTCTTACAAAGCCCAGTGTATAAGAAAAAAAGCATAAATGTATTACATTACATATCTAAAGATCAAAAAAGTCTTGCAAGCCTCATTGAACTAAAATTAAGGTGGTGTTAGGGCTGCTTCCCTCCTCTGAGAAAGAGAAGCTATTTCTTGTTGTTATTTATTTTTACCACTGACTAGAGGTGTGTGTACATCCTTGTCCATGTACCTCTATCTTGGTCTCTGCCTAATGTTTTAGCTCTTGGGTGAATGTTTTTTCCATATTTCAAACTTCCTCTTGATGATGCTTTTATGTCTCCATGCTTGAAGTATATTGGTCCAAATGATGTTCTCAGTGATACTCAGATAATCCAACTTAATTTCCACACCTCAAAGTTCTGTATGTTATCTCATTAATGAAATCCCCTGCTCATATAGGGATAGATGCTCACAGATGTTGGGGAGGAGAAAAGAGACTTCTTGACTTATGTGGTGGTATTGAGGTTTGAACCTCGATCTATAGGCAACTGAGTGATATCATCGATCATGAAATAAGATATCTTGAGAAGCGGAAGGTGCAACTCTGCCTCCACAGAAATATATAGAAAAAAATACTACGAAGTTGAAGATAAAACAATAAAAATATAGTTTGAGATTGATTTATAACAATTATAATTAAAATAAAAATTTCTGTATTTAATCAAACATTGACCAAGTAATTTAATATATTATAAAACAAAGATACATTAAAATATCCAAGTAAACTGAATATGCCTGATGAAGGATGTTTTAATCAGTAATTAACATGAAAAATATAGTGAGATAAAGTTTTAAGTTTAAATCTAAGTAGTCAAGTGCTTAGTGTGTTCATCAAATGAGATTATTCAATGAAAGAGAAACTATCCATTTTTTTTTTAATCTGACAAATCAAATGTATTGGCAAGCAGTGTGAGGCAGTTCTTAAATCAGATTATTACACTGACTTACCATTCAGTCTCCAATAAAAGTGTGGGGTGTAAAATATCACTCAGGAATTTGTAAATTTGTAATGAGAAATTTGTGAATAAATTTCAGCACTATTTGTGGTGATATTGTGTCCCCCAATATATTGTACACCCTAATAAATGTATCTGGGATCAGAGAACAGAACAGCCACTAGATAGACATAGAGGCCAGAAAATGATGTCATACACACCTTTAATGCTATCATTTTGGAGGCCGAGATCCATCAGCATCTCTCTGAGTTCAAGGCTGCACTGAAAACAGCCAGGCATGGTGACACACACCTTTAATCCCAGGAAGTGATGGCAGGAAGCAGAAAGCTATATAAGGCATAAGGACCAGGAACTAGAGGCTTTTAAGCTTTTAGAATTTGAGCAGCAGTTCAGCTGAGATCCATTTGGATGAGGACTCAGAGGCTTTCAGTCTGAGTAAACAGGATCAGCTGAGAAGTTGGTGAAGTGACATTAGCTATGGCTTGTTCTATCTCTCTGATCTCTCTCAGGCTTTAAACCCTAAATCTTTTGTTAAAATTTTTATTTAATAAGACCATTTAGAAATACATCTACAACTATTATTTTTTTGTTTTAGTATATAATAAGTATTAGATAACCTAGGGAATCTTATTTTAAAACTTTGCTTCTAGGAATTGCATCCTTTTCTTCTAAAATCTTTTAGAAACAACATAGAAATGAGATTTTTGTTATACAATGCCACATGCAAAAACATCCATTGTAATGTATTATTTAATTGTTATGTTCATGAAAAATATCAGACACACACATAATTATTTCTAACAAACAGTCTTTATGTTCTACGCATAAAGAGAAATAATAAGCGTTTATTCTGCATTGGCTATCCTAGAGATACCAATTACGGTCTGCTGTGAGTATTCCCAGCTCATATCAGAAGTGGCCTATTGTCTTTACTGTGACGTGGAACAGTGGTTTAGTCAATAGTGTTCTGAACATATGAACTCAGATGGAGCATTGGGTTGTGGCTTATATAGAATAGTTTTTAAGCATTGTAAATAACAAAAGAATGTTATATTTGACATTATTTGTTATTACAACTCCAAAACTTTGAGTAGCAAAGTCAAAACTCCTCTCTCTCTCTCTCTCTCTCTCTCTCTCTCTCTCTCTCTCTCTCTCTCTCTCTCTCTCTCTGTGTGTGTGTGTGTGTGTGTTGTATTTAAAGCCAAAAATAAAGCCCACTTTCCTATACAGAGTAGTGTAACTATTAAACACCAAACAGTCCCTTTGTAACCAATTTAATGGCCGAGGAGATAGTAGGATTCCATAACTGAGATGTTTCTAGTCAAGAATGACAAAAGGGAATGGTTAACATAAGTTGTTTATTTCTAGTCCCAGGAGAAAGAGTGGTTGGGATTCCAAATGCGATGGAAAGTGCTTGGCTTTTGAATATATGACATTTTGCAGAAGTGAATTGTCATTGTCTGATAAAAGGCAATAAATAATAAGTTTGAAATTGCCTACCCATCCTGAAAGCTGAATCTTTGCCACCACTGTTGAGTTAGGCGAGTCATTTTAAAGCTATAGTTGTTTCATGTCATAGAAAATGACCCTTGAAGGACCATTAATAAATTAGAAATGCGATGTCCTATGGATTAGATTATTTGCTTGATTTATATAGTATTTGAGTATGGATATATGATAAGTTGATGAACAGCACAAATACATGCACCTAATTAGAAAAAAATTTGTAGATACATGTGTAAAGATTTTTATAAGAATCTCCAGATATTTATAAACCAGCATGTCCTATAACTATGAATTTTAAAATTTATTACACTTTATTATTATTACATACTTGAGGCTTATATAGTCTACAATCTTAGAAAGTTTTGCATGTAACAAGATATGTAACATGTAAATAAAATCATAATGAGATACTAAGTTCAGAAATTACTCCTCTTGAAAAATACAACATGGACAGCTAGGCAGTGGTGGCGCATGCCTTTAATCCCAGCACTTAGAAGGCAGAGGCAGGCAGATCTCTCAATTTGAGGCCAGGCTGGACTACAGAGTGAGTTCCAAGAAAAGCATCAAAGCTACACAGGGAAACCCTGTCTTGAGAAAAAAAGAAAAAGAAAAATACAACATGGAGAAGGCTAGATAACTTGATGGGGTAGAAAGTGTTTCTCTGGCATCTAGTGAAGAACAATTAGAACAAGAAGAAAATTTCGCAAAATTAGCCAAAAGTAGGGATAAACGTATAGAGAAAAATAAAGATGACATGTTACAAAGACAAAAGCCATGCTGAATGTGATTCCAACTACTTGCTTCCCTGGGAGAAGTAGAAGTCTCCAAATGTTGGATATGTGATCTTCAGAATGAAATACTGGGAGTCTTGAACTCAGTACAAGTCTGGAGTTATCATAAGCCATAAATCCACTTGAGGGTTTCAGCAGAAGCATCAGACATTCAAGGAATTCCATCCTGTTACTGCATCACCATGGATGCAGTGGCCAGGCACATTTCAGAAGGACCATCTTGTTTAAAAATGAACTACTCTGGGGACCAATGGACAGGGGTGAGCATAAGTTCAGAAGTTTACATTTAACCTGAGGCTGAGCTACAGCTGTTGGTGATAGGTGTGGAGAGAGACCTCCAGTGGAAACTAGGCAAAGGATGCAGGCAGCAGTAAATTCACCTCAGACGCACAAGAAAAGGTAATGCCAACATTTATAGGAGGAGGCAGAGCTTATCACCTGAAAATTCTCAAGGTGTTTGAAGACATGAGTAAGATGCCAGCGAGAAACTAGGAGTTAGATATAGTGATATTTTATTTGTACTAAAATGTGATTTGTATGTTAATAAATAAAGTTGCCCAGGGGTCAGAGCTATTAGAGCCATAGCAAAAGCTGGGTGGTGGTAGTGCATGCCTTTAAGCCCAGCACTTGGTAGGCAGAACTAGGCAGATAGGCAGATCTCTGTGTGTTCAAGGATACAGCCAGCATTGGAGACACACACCTTTAATCTCAATACCTTCCATAGAAAACCCGGAGGTCTGTACAGACAGGCAGTGACGAGGCAATCATGTGTTTGGGTTTACAACCAATGAGAAGGCAGAACAGAAAGTCTATATAAAGACAAAACACAGGAAGTAGGTCTCTTGGCTGAAGAGACTAGCTGCAGCAGACGGGTAAGGCTCTTAGCTCTGATCTCTAGGCTTTCTTCTTTGCATTGGTTCTGTGTTTCTTATTTAATAAGACGGTTGGTTACATCTACAGTTATACTCCTCTGTAGGCATACAAATAGGAGAGGATACATGAATAGATAATAGAGGAGGCAAATTTCTAAGGTGGCTGCTTCTTCCTCACCATCCTAACTTGAGACAAAAGTTTGGCAACTTAAAACAAAGGTCTTACAAGCTCTGTCTCCCACCAACAGGCCCCTGGCTGATGGACTGTCTCAATAATTTCAAGGACATATCAGGACATGTTATACAATAGCTCTTGGCCCATAATGCACGCTTTCTTTCTTTAAACTGACTGAACACAAATAGGTGAGGAAAGCTCTTCAGAAACTTTAAAACTCAAATCTCATGAAGAGAGACTGGACTTTTGGCTTCCTGAGTCTTGCATTCTGCTTTGTAGAATGTCCTATTCTCTGTATGTCTGATGCATATGTGGTTTCTAATACCCAGCAAACACCATTCTTCAGCTATTGATTTTGTCTGTGATGCTTGAGAGTTCTCTTCTGTCACCTGTTGTGATTAAGAATTTTTTTTTTACCTTTTATTTTTTTAATTCTCAGAGGAAAGGAACCCCGTCAACACCCCTAAACTGTATCATTTTGGGACCTCATCTCTGAATATTTCCTTAGGATTTTATCACTAATGGTTGAACAAAGTCTGGGCCCACCTCCTGGCCATTCCTTTCTGTAAAGCTCAAGATTTCTGGTTTCATCTCAATGCTTGACATCAACAATTGCTTTACTCTGCCAGGGCGATTAGTAACCAGGATGTCCTAAAAGGTTAGTGACAGGTCCTCTCTCTGTGTTGTTTCCCTTGCATTTCCAAATGAAACTAGAAAATACACTCCAGCTTGAAAATTAGACAGCTCAATGTACAAGATCTATGGAATTTGGGAAGGGAGAATATACTCAAACCATATTAGTTGACCAGCAGAGGGAAATTGTACAAATATTAGGGAAGCTATTAAAGTGGCAGTCCTTTCATACGTTTTCTGCTACAGGTATAAACTATAGGAAAGGTAGCAGTCCACAATTCAATTCATCCTCTTTGCATATGCTCAGCTTTTAAATATCCTTAAGGACAATGGTCTAATACTTGACTTTTTATTTTCATTTTCATACTGTATTTTGTGTTAGTTATGCCCTTTATATTTTGTTTTTACTTTATCTAAATATTTAGTAGTATTTTTATGTTGTTAGATTAAAGTTTTACTTTTTAATATTTAATTTATTTAAATTTATTTACACAAGTTCATCATACTCTCCTGTGATAATGAAGCATGATTTTGAACTTGGTGGGATTTAAAATCACCAAAGAAATAAACCTTTGGGCAAATGAACAAGTTAATTGAGGAAAATAATCACTATTGCTGTTGATAGATCCATTAAACATGCTTGGGTACTGGACTGAATAAAACTGAGAAAGCAAGCTTAATCCTGGAATGCGTGGCTTTCTGTTTCCTGACTATTGATGTAATATGACCATCTGCTATAGATGAATTTCGAAATGGTCTTATTAAATAAGAAACACAGAGCCAAATATAGGGGTGAAAGCCTTAGAGATCAGGGAAATAGTGAGAGCCACCAGCTAGCCTCAACTCTTCATGCTGCTATAGTTTCCCAGGAGAGCTACTTCCTATCTATCCAAGCTTTTATTGCCTTGCTATTCTGCCCTCTTATTGGTTCTTAGACCAGCTACATCACTTCCTAGTTTCTGCTTGTCTGTACAGACCTCTAGGTCTCTATATTTGGTCCTGGGATTAAAGGCATGTGTCACCATGCTTGGCTGTTACCTAGTGTGCCTTTGAACACACAGAGACCCTGCCTGCCAAGTGATCGGATTACTGGCTTGTGCTACCACTGCCTGACTTTTGTGTTAATGGCTTGCTATTACCTCTGATCTCCAGGCAGAGTTAGTTCATTGAAATACAAATAAAACATCACCACAATCTGCTTCATACTATTGATGAAATGATGGATTATAACCTTAAACTGAAAGCCAGTTTATATATTCATTATGATTTTGCTATAATGAAATCTAGGAAACACATGAATATGATGCTTGTCACCCTTAGACCTTCTTAGTCACTCAATATGTAACCTAATATCATTCAGTTTATATCAAATGACAAAACTTCATTCTTGATTGCTGAAAAAAATTAATTTTGGGTGTTTGTAATTTCCCCATCATCTATTCCTCATTTTGGAAATAAAAAAGTCCTAATTTAATTAAGTTGCCTTTATCATGAAATTTTCCACACAAGAAAAGTAAACTAAAATATATAACCATTATCAATTAATGTGGCAGATGCTATGATAAAGCTATGTGAGTCCTAATCTTTGAAACTGGTGTATGGATGGAATGAGGCAGAGTTTGGCATTTGAGGCTAGAAAAGCATTAGTACACTCTAGATAAAGTTTTAGTAACAGTAACCATTCTGATGGGAAATTGGAAGTCTATCATGTGGAAGCCTGGCTCATGAGTTTTCCACAAAGAACAAGGACAGTATAAGTAATTGGAGTAAGGGCTATTCATGTTATATTCCAGCAAAAAACCTAGACATTTGTCTTCTTATGAGAACTTGAATGAGGAAAATTACAAGGATAATGAATTAATTTGTTTGGCAGAGTAATTTTCAAGATGGCATAGTATATTTGTCAGAATTCTCTAGAACATAACTTACTGGATATATATATATATATATATATATATATATATATATATATATATATATATATATGGGTTTATTTGATTGGTTTACTTAATGTATTCTACAGGATCAGGTAATAGCTCATCACATACTATAAAGTCTGAGAAAACACTAGTGTCTTAATCTATATAACTTTATGTCTCTGCTGCTCCAATTTGGTGCTGAAGACGATGGTTGATTTTGCAAAGGAACTAGACTTCATGTTGCCAGATCAAAGATCGTATATTACAGTGTCAATAGGAAGCAGAGGTAGTAAAAAAGGAAATGCACACATCAGCAAAGAGTGAAGGTATATAGTCAGACAAAAAAAAAATAGCCTTGCTATGCTGATCTCTTTGTACCTGAGTCATTGTCAGAAAGTGCTGCCAATTTTAGGGAGAATCTTTCCTTTATAACCTTCAGGAAATACCCTCACAAACCTGGCCAGGAACATGCCCTTAGTGGATCTCAAATCTAATCATGTTGACAAAATTATAGAGATTATTTGGGCTGGGACATAGTGACCTTCTGCTTTCACCTTTGTCTAGAGTAAGAAGGAGTAAATCACGAAGCAGAAAGACCTCCAGCTTAGCAGGAAAAATAATTTCAGCAAGCATAACATCACAGACAAGCAGAGTTTGGAAGTATTTGTAACTGTGATAATCTTACTACTATTTAACAAGAAAATTACACTCTACACCACGTCAACAGGATTGTGATCCTTGGAGCAAACACCACCCATCAAAGGTTCCATCTTGTACAATGCAAACTTAACAGGTGCGTCTGAGCAGATAATGTCACTGAATGAAATAGTATGTGCACCTAAACAACTCTCTAGAAGAATAATCGCCCAGCTATAGAAGATAACACTCAAAGGCAGATGGAACTGCAGTGCAGGGAATCTAGACTCTATATGGCGCTGACAACAGAGCGTGGCAATGGTATCTGTAAGATATTGGTTTGGAAATCATGAAAGATGAAACATGAAAAGGGTCATGGAGTCTTTTACCATGGATTCATAGAGCTGCTGAAGTGAGACAATGTGTGGCATGGTCAGGAAGCCCTGAGATCCATTTTGTGAGTCTGGGAAAAAGATGTCTAAATTGCAATAATGCCATGTTGTGTTGATGACGCCAAAAATACAGGATGTCTGCCTATACAGAGATAGGCTGTTGCAAGAGCAAATCTATGTGTCGAAAAGTTGATAGAGCTAGAGGGGCAGGAATACCCAACCACTTTGGAGAACTAATTATGCCCTAATAAGTCTGAGATGCCTGACCACATATGATTTGACATTTGCCCAACTGGATTTCTCTCTTACCTTAACTAAGTTTTCCTCATTGCCTTTGTTTCTTTTCCTTGAATGGGAAAATCTATTCATCTTGAAATAATGGAACTTGATTATTCACCACACACAGTCTCACAGATAAGAAGTTGCCTCCATCTCATAAGAGAGTCCTCATTGAACACCTTTGAACCATACTGTAGTTGAAGGTGCATAGCTATATTCAATACATATATATATATATATATATATATATATATATATATATGTGTGTGTGTGTGTGTGTGTGTGTGTGTGTGTGTATACATATATGTACACACACACACACACACACACACACACACACACACACACACACACAATTTATTCAGAGCTAGGGTCCTGCTCTGAATAAACTTCAGCAACATGCTGAGCACCAGCATCCATCACTGTTTGCTTCCAGAATGTGGTACAATATGACCAGCTGCTTCATGTTCCTAAAGCCATGCCTTGTGCATCACGACATTCAGTAAACTCAACCTGTGGGCTAAAATAAGCCCTTCCTTCCTTAACTTCCTTTTGTAATGCAGTCTGTCCCAACAACCATCCAACAGACTGACTTCAACCCCTATATCACTTACCTTCTCTTTACTGCCACCCAACTTCCCACTTATCTGCTCTGATCCCCTAAACAATTTTACCCTTACTTTCATTTTATGAATACATACATGATTTTGCTATAATGAAACCTAGGAAACACATGCATATGATGCTTGCCTTCCTTAGACCTTCTTAGTCCACTCAGTATGTAACCTAGTGTCATTCAGTTTATATCAAATGACAAAACTTCATTCTTTATTGCTGAAAAAATTGAATTTTGGGTGTTTGTAATTTCCCCATTATAACTTAGCTATGTAAAATAGTTCATCAGTAAACATTAGTGTGCCAGAATCTCTCTGATGTGTTGACTTGGAGTCTTTTGTCTAAATACTTAGGATTGGTACAGCAGGGTCACAGCAATTTTGTTAAATGTTTTGAGGGTTTTTGTTTTCCAGGGTCTAAACTAGTTTACATCCTCATTTACTGTATAAAAGACTTCAATTTTGTCAGCATCTGTGCCAGCATATGCTGTTGTTGTTTTCATAATGACTACCATTCTGAGTGGGGTAAGATGAATCTCATCAAACATGAAACCAATGAATTAAATATAGAAGTCAACACCCACAGCTACAGCCACTAGATTTTCTACAAAGGCACCAAAGCTTCATAGTGGAAAAAATACCCTCTATAAGCAAATGGTGCTTGTCAAGATGAAATATGGTCATATAGAAGAACAAAAGAAAATATGTATCTGAAACCTTAATAAAATACAGAAACTTCAAAACTGTTAAAGAAAAGCACAGCTAAAGCATTTCAACTGCTAAGCAGGGACTTTTTCTGAAGGAGACTCAAATACCAAAATGTAAAATCAAAAATTTTATCACATACAATAGTATAACATAACATAATACAATTAACTTAGTATTATACAAAAAATATGCCCAGCAAAATAAATGATAAACAGAGTGAAAAGACAGCTTGTGGAACTGGAGAAATCAGTTATTTTTCCCCCAGACAGGGTTTCTCTGTATAGTTTTGGTGTCTGTCCTGGATCTCACTCTGTAGACCAGGATGGCCTTGAACTCACAGAGATCTACCTGGCTCTGCCTACCAAGTCCTGGGATTAAGGGCTTGCACCACCACTGCCATTTGGCAGAAAAAAAAATCATTTCTACATGCACATTATATAAGGAAATTAAAACAATTACAAACAAGAAAAGCCAAATCATGTAGACCCAAAAGCACTTAAGAACTGAACCGTCAGTTTTCAATATAAGTAAATGGCCCAATAAATATTTTTTAAAAGTGTGTGACTATTTTAGTCAGCAGGAAAACACAAATGAAAAATGTTTGAAATTCCATCTCACCTCTAATCTACTGTGCAGAAAACAAGTAGCATCAAATGCTGGCAAAGAGGTGGGGCAAGAGAAATCCTTATTTACTTATTTACTGGTGGAAGAAGAAGAAGAATAAAGAAGAAGAAGAAGGAGGAGGAGGAGGAGGAGGAGGAGGAGGAGAAGAAGAAGGAGAAGAAGGAGAAGAAGGAGAAGAAGAGGGAGAAGAGGGAGAAGAGGGGGAAGAGGGAGAAGAGGGAGAAGAAGAGGAAGAAGAGGAAGAAGAAGAAAAATATGAGAGCCAGGTGGTGGTGGCACACGCTTTTAATCCCAGCACTCAGGAGGCAGAGGCAGGTGGATCTCTGTGAGTTCAAGGCCAGCCTGGGCTACCTAGTGAGTTTCAGGAAAGGCAGAAGGTTCATAGAGAAACCCTGTCTCGGAAAAAAAATAGATGAGGACAACAAAGAGGAGAAGGAAGGAAAGAAGGAGAGGATGGGGGAGAGACAAAAGAAGAAGGAAAAGGAAGAAGAAGAGGAAGAAGGAGAAGGGAAGGAGGAGCTACTGAGATAAAGGTACACCAGAATGACTCCAAGTCAACATACCACAGAGCTCCTCACTCAACTATTTATATTGCTGCATAATTTATATGTAAAAAATAGGACAAGTCTAGATGTCCATCATTGACTGGAAACATAACATATGGTACACATACACAATAGAAATTTATTCAGATATAACAAAAATTGAAACATGAGATTTGGTAGAAAATGGACAGAGTTGGAAATCATGATGTTAAGCAAAATAAGCTATAATCTAAAGAGAAAAAAATCAAGTTCCTTTTCTCCTTTGTCAAACCTAGATTTAAAGGTGTGTGTGTGTGTGTGTGTGTGTGTGTGTGTGTGTGTGTGTGTGTTTACATAATGATAGTAGAAAGAGAATCATGGAAAGAAGGGAAGAAAATCTTAAGGGAGGGGGCAAATTAGACAATGGAGGGTAATGAGATGCATGTGACAGGAAAACCAAGACAGTAGACAGGGAACATGAAGGGCAGGAAGGGACCAGAAAGAGGAAATAAACTACTGTGGAGCATGACAGATGGAATGACGGAGGAGTTATAGCACTGCATAATGACACACATATGAAACGCCACAAGGCAACCCATTAATTTATATTTATAAAATAAACATAAAATAATTTTTGCCTAAAAAGTGTTTGACTTATTCAGAAAAGACATAAATGAGGAAATGATTGTGTGAGGTTTTTTTTCACAGTTTTTAAAAGTTTCATCCCTGTAGCTAAAGATTTTCTGTTTGATATTTAAACCTTACTTTTTTATATTAATAAATGTATAACATTTTTCATGATTAAAAACTATTATATCTTGGTCTATTACCATACAAAATGATGGATTATGTATCATACTCTGTCTCTAAGCCACCCATGTAAGCATATCATCTATGAGACAGTTTCAGGAGTGAATGTCACTACCTTCAGCCAATATAGTTTATAGATGTGTCTGGTATTGGCAAAATCAAGCATAGTCTGATATAAACACTTTGAACACTACTGGCATGGACACTTCTAACTTTGCCAGCAAGTTTCCTCAGAGTACCTAGTTATTTTTAGGAAATTAGAAAAATCCATGAATATACGAAGATACTTTAGAGTAAATCTTCATGAACCAAAGTAAGTAAACATGAGCAATACTCTAATTTATTAGGAGGACCAGAGTAAGCACATATTTAGTCATGTTAACAAACATTCTGCTTCTCCCTCTTTCCCTCCCTCCCTTCCTCCCACCCTCCTCTTTTCTGTATTATTTCCTATTAGTCTTAAGTCCCCCCATAAACTGTACTTTAAATTACTCTTGACAATATTGTAGAAGTAACTATGGTAAAGTCCATCTGCTCCAAAACGTGAGGGACCCTTAGTAAAGCAGAGGAGTCGGGACTAAAGAGTGACTTGAAAGTCATGCTATCAGTCACAGTACCATCTAGTCACACTTTCTGTTGTTACTCTCCCACTTGAAGTTGCATGGGGAAAAAATGCCTTTACTTTTAGGTAAGTTTGGCAGTATCTCAGCCATAAGCACAAGTTACCCATAAACTCTGGCAAACATACCTGTTCTCATTGTGTGAGAAACTCTTTCCATCTGGGAACTGTGGGCAGGTAGATAGATAAGAGGACTTTTTCCCCATATTGTGAGGGAATGTTGCTGGGGAAGCTGGAAGGAAGATGAGCTCAGAACTGCAAGAAGCCTGGGTTTCTGTAGGGTAGTTTCCTATCAGGACACTGGCACCGGTTACCGTCACTGTTTGCCAGCCATTAACATAGAAAGCTCATATTCTGTGGCACTGTTTATCTTTCACTACCATCTTGACACATACTATAATCACCTGAGAAGAAGTAACCTCAACTGAAGAATTACCTAAATCAGATGGGCCTGTAGGCATCTCTTTTGGGTTTTTTTTTTTCTTTTTTTTTTTTTTTTGGTCCTAAGGCTCATGAACATGTGACTGTGCATTGACTGAAAGCTCGGTCTTTCTTTTTGTTATTTGAATGCCTCAGATCTACTCAAAGGTAGTCAAGTAATCATTGTTATACTTCACTGTAAAACAGATCTCTTGAACTTCTTGTTTCTTTCTATTTGAAAACATTGTAAGTTGAAAAAAAAAATCCGACAACCATGACCCCAGTCTCTGGTAACATTGTACAAACCCAATTATTAATTCTGTGGGGTGTTTTTTGGGGGTGTGTATCAGTGAGTTTAAGCCTCTGGTCTGGCACCTGTTACAAATTAAATGCATTACTAGCCTAGTCTGTAATTTAACGATTTCAACATCTTTAGACTCAGATATAAATGATATGGTGTGATATTTTAAGTGTGCCCTTTGCTTGCTTCCCTAACATGAAATATTCTAACTCACTTTATGCTTTTTCAAATACCATAGTTCCTATGTACTATTCTATAACAACTGTGCTTGTTTAAATTTCTTTTAGTGGTGTGAAAGGATATTCTTCTGTTCATGTCCTTCTCAATATTCAGCTTATTGTGCTCTTTCAATCATATCCCCTCTACCAGGTGTGAAGTGATAAGTGGCTGTGGCTTGACTGTGGTTTAGTTCATGTTTCTAATAATTAATATTATACATTTTGATTTACTTGTAAATATATATGCTTTATTTTTTGAAATATTCAGATCCTTGATACATTTTTATCTTTTCTTTCAAGTGTGTGTGTGTGTGTGTGTGTGTATTTACCTGGGGTAAAGAAGGATATTTGGTGACCTGTTCTATCACTGATTTCTTTTATCCTTAAGACAGGGTATCCCACTGACTTCAAATCTCACTGACTTCAAGCTAGACTGGTGGGTCAGCCAGCCACAGTAATCCTCTATTTGCTCACCATAGTACTGGGATTGTAGATGTGCTTACATACCTATGTCTAGACTTTTATATGAGTCCTGGAATCCAAACTCAGGTTCCCAAACTGTTTTCAGCTTTCTCTCTTTCCTGCTGAACAATATCATCAGCTACTATTATCATATCATAAAAGTCTATAGTCATTATAAATGTCTGTGTTCAAACACAGTTATTTGAATATGAAATATCAAATTTGGCCTTATATTTCTGATACTTGGTCCCAACTGGTAGCAATAATTTTGGAAATATAGAGACTTTATTAGATAGTTCAACTCCTGAAAGTAAAAATTGAACACTGGAGGAATAACTTTGAAAGTTTCATATGGACACTGGTGACTCCTCCCTGTAATTCCTGTTCACCATGAGGTGGGTGTTCTTTGCCATATGGCTCTCATCACTTTAATTTTAGGCTGTACTATAGGGCTGGGGTCAGTGGAGTCCAGGATTATCAACTGAAATCTCTTACCTACCTAAAAGTTCCTACCTTTCTATTGAGGTCTTTACACAAACTGGATAGTAAACCCTTGAGAGACACACAATCTGTGAGTGCTTTCTTCTATTCCATAGTTTCTCTCCTCATTATCTTGCTTACTTCCTGTGTTAGATGGAAATTTTTTGATCCACTGTTTTTGTTTGGTTTTGATTTTGAATCTATAACCCCCAAAATGTATTTCTAAGAATGGATATATGAATCTATTTTCTACTTTATAACTGGAGATTATATGATTTCAGAATTTGCATTTAAATATTTTACCCATTTGAGGTGATATTCTATATATGGTTTATGACATGATTTAATTCTGCTAAGGATATCTACTTGCAGCACAATACTCATTGAAGACATGATGGGTCACTATGGTGTCATTTTTGTATCTTCATTAAAGACTAGATTATTAAACATGCACAAGTTTATATCTGTGTTAAAATTTTTTCAGAAAAAAAGCAATTTTTTTATTCAAGTAATTGCAAATATGAAAAGAGATGGTAATTTCATACTTGGACAAATAATGGCCAGAAAAAGTGGAAAAGGTGGCGCCACACCCCTTTCCCATTTAAACGTGTTTCCCACCTCCTGCTGCAGCATCCAAGGGAAAGGAATCCACTTTCTGTTGGATGGGGTGGTCAGTACCTAGTCTGCTGCACTGCAACTCTCCTTCTCTAGAATATGCTGGGGAGGGAATGCAGGCTGAACCGTAGGATGAACATTTAACGTAGCTGAAGTAACAGTAGTGATGTCTGCAAATACACATTGAGCAGCAAACAATACAACTGTCTAGAGGTTGTTTGTAAACAGTGGGAAAGATTGAACCAGTGCCTTCCTTGGTGGGTGGGGAGGAGCAAGAGGTGGTACAGGTTAGCTCCTAGTTAGTGCCTCATCAGAGGTAGGGAAACAGCATAGAGTAGAAGCAGGGAAGTGAGTGGTCAACCCACTTGCCTTAGATAAAGCCCTGAAATAGGATTTCGTCTTGGAGATGGGTATCAACTCCTTATCTGTCAATGTACTTGGTCCCAAGTCCCAGATGAAATCAAGGTGAATAGAGCTTTCCAACCTATGCAGGAACCACTAGGTAAGGTGGAACTCAAGTGGCTGAGAATCCACCTGGTGACAGTTGGGTCAGGGACTTGCAGGGATCTAGGTATCCTCTACACTGGTCACACCGGCTGCTGCCAGGTCAGCCAATGGGGATTATCAGAACAAGAACTGGCCGAGTCACAGGATCCTCTACAGGGAAGGCAGAAGCAGCAAATTGGAAAGGGTCCCAAATACAACACCACAGAAAGCAATGTTTCCAAAGAAGGTGCATAGCAGGATAGGCTATGACTGAGTAGTGAGCTTTGTTGATAGAGGGCAAGAATGTAATATCAAGCAGAGGACTAAGACTGAGTAAAGTCTCTGCTCTATTAGGCACCTCAGAGCCTGTGGATGGCATGTTAATTGGTATGTAGGCTGGAGGGATCTGCGAGTTGGGTAGGATGTCCAGTTCCAGGGGATAGCTGCTTCCTGGTGGCCAATGATACTGCTCTTTCTCCAAGGACTCCTAGAGATGCCTTCCTTCTCCTCATTGTGCAGATTTTTGGGTCTGCTCCCCCACTTTGTTTCCTCACTGGAGCTATGGTAGAATTCTGCATCTTGCAGCTCACTTATTTTTGCTCAGCTCTGGTTAGCTCCAAGTCACTTTGGTCTTGGCACTTGCCTAGACTCCTTGGGAGCCACCTTTGTCTGGCCTGCACTTGCTTAGCTTCCTGATTCCTTCTTGTTTTCTGTGTATATGGTAAAGGCTGGGTTCGTCTTCCTTCTCTATGGAAAAGTGAAACGTGACATCTGGGATGACCTTTTTGGAGTCACAAAAGAAAGGGCCCAGGCTCCAAACCCCTGTTAGAGTTCTTTCATATATGTTACAAGCTTCTGGCGATACCGTGGTGTTTTGATTATGGTAATGTAATATTTCGAAGTCACACAGTGTTGTGTCTTTGGGATTGTATTTCTTTTTCTTTATTATTATTATTTTCAAAATTTTGTTAAGTTTTGAGATTATACTTTGACTAAAATTATCCCTGCCCTTTTGTCGCTCCAAACAGTCCAATATACCTATCCCTGCTCTCTTTGTATTCATAGCCTCTTCTTTTTCAATAACTGTTATCGCATTTGTGCATGTACTTCATATATATATATATATCCTGTAAAGTCCATATACTGTTCTGTGTGTGTGTGTGTGTGTGTGTGTGTGTGTATGTTTTCAAGACTCACCATTTGGCACTAGACAAACAAAAATGATGTGCTATTCTCAGGGTAAAACCATTTAAATTCTATATTTTTTGAATATTAAATTTAGGACTTTTTTATTACTACAAAAATGACTTGAGGATTTTAATGTTCTTTTAATTCACCCTCTATCTCCCTCTGTGTGTGTGTATGTGTGTGCCACAGAATTCCTTCAAGTCAGAGGGCAATTTGTAGGAGTTTTATTTTTTTTCCTTCTACTATATGTTCCTAAGGATTGAATTCAGGTCAAATGTGGTGATAAGCACCTTTACCAACTGAGCCATTTCACCAGTAAACATTGCAATTTTATAGACATTTCATTGAGTGTGCAGATCACTCAATAATATTAATTCTCAATCAATGAACAAAAAAGATTTTCCAATTTGTTTGTTTGTTCTCTAATTTTCTTATACAGGTTTCATAGATATGTAGTTGTAAGTGAATATATAATTTCTTGGTAAAATATTTAAATATAACATTATATCTTTCATATTACAAAACATATATTTTCCTTCATTTGTCTTCAGAAAGTTTTCTGTTTATATAAAATATCCATTTTTATATTGACTCCATGTATTGCAATGTTACAAAATTCATTTTTATTTCCAATGCTTTTTTATTTATTTTTAAAAATATTATTGCATTATTTATTTATTCTCTCTTTCTGTCATGTGTGTATGTGAATGTATGTGTGGCAATTCTTTGTTTGACTTTTAGAGGTCAAAAAAACAACGTCTCACCAGTTTTAGTTAAGTTATTTCTAATTCAAATCTTCGGAGAACCGTGATAGAAAAATTTTGTTTATCCTCGGCAACGAAGAATCATGTGCTTCTTAGATTTTCATAAATAATTCAATATAGTTGTGAGAGACATTTTGTTAATACATAGCCCAAATTCTAACTTTTTGTCTAAGGAAAAATGAAATGTATGTGAGTATATTTACAAGTCTTGTTTCACATATCATTGACTCACAGGATGAAGAGGGCAGAAAGAATTTCTGTATGTTTTTATAAACTATATTGGGTATTAGTTTAGGTTTTCTATTATTTCAAACTATTTAAACAATTTAACAGTGTCAGAAATATGTACAAAACTTTTGACTTTATTGATGTAGTCACATTTTTATTCATATGCAGAAATGTATCTTACTTTTTTCTCACTAGGAAAATAGTAAAAATTATTGTATGATGACTTCTAAAACATTTATTTTTTTTAAGTATTTTCACTACTGGATACTTTCTATGACCCTTCTTACCGTGACAAAATGCTCTAGACCTTCATCCCATTTTCTGGTCCCTCAGTCTGCCCACTATAAATACTATAACTTGAATGATGTGCTCCCCTTTGATGTTGAATTCTTTCCTCGGAAGCTTTTCTGTAGGATTAACCTAATTTTTTATGCTCAGCAAAATTCTAAGTAAAGAAAGAATTCCTCCAGAGCTTAATTTAAGCCTGGGGGCATGGATAATACAGCCAATGACCAGGGTGGTGACTTCACCTCAGGGGAAAAAATGTGTAGCTGGACAATAGTGTCAGAATCTGAGAGGTCTTATTTAACTCTGGGGTGCACATTTTCTAATATAAAGTATATTATTAAAATGCTGAGTATAGCTACTAAGAGATTTTTTTTTGTTACAAAGAAGAAAATACTACATTATATGCAATGAATTGTATTGATGAAATTTTCTCTCCAGGTTGCCATGACAACTCTTGTATTTTTTTTAATAATATGTAGACTATTAAGTGATGAACTTGATGGGATTTGAAAAGGGATACTATCATTCTCAGAGACAAGTTTTGTCAGAAATTTTTAAAAGGACCCCAGAAGTATCATGTTTCAACAAATAACTTCTTATCCTTATGCTATTCCTATGGATGATAGAAACAAATAAGAAACACAGTCTAGATTACCAAGTTCAATGTTCTTCTTTCATGTTGTTGATGTTAACCTTAGCTTCAAAGTGAGTCCTATCACTTTCCATCCAGGTTTTTATTTTGATATTATGAATGTAAAACATGTCCTATTTAGTTTCATTAAAATAAATAAGACCAGCTTACATTTGACTCAAGTACTCTGGTTATTATACTAAAGAATACAATTCCTGACACTCACATTATTATAGATATGTATTTCATCCTCCTTATTATAGTATTCAGAGTTTAGAGATCATGAAATTATATTATACAAAAAAAGTACCCAAAGAACCATCCAGTTAGGACTAGAAAGATGTCTCAACAGATAAGGAATACATACTGCTCTTTCAGAGACTCAAGTTGAGTCCATTAGTACATTACAAGCAGTAACGGATCTGACATCATCTGTGGCCCTCCATGGATACTCACAACATAAAGATAAACATGTACAGACACACACAAATAAAAATAAAATAAATCTTTAAAAATTCATCAATATTTATCCCATTTTTGTTTGAAACAAGTAGCTTTCTCTTCACCTTGGTTTCCTTATCCAAGTAGTAGAAAAAAAAATACTAGAGCAAATAATGGTAGAAAATAATAAATTAAAAAAAAATTAATTCCTAGAAACTCCAATGTAATAAGTTAATATTAGAAAAATCAGTCAGAGTCCAGAGAAGGGGAAAAACAGATATTTTCACAGGTTTTCTTAAAACTGAAGAAAACAAAGTAAATTTCTAAATGAGAAGAAAGATTTTAAATCACAATTGGTAATTTAATTATACAACAATGAGGAAACATACAATAAATATGCATCTGGGTGCAATGCCAAGATATATGGGGTCATAGAAATTGTCAAGTCTTTACAGACTTTATCTGTTAATGAGGAAGGAGAGAGTTGTGTTTAAAACATCACAATGAACTTTGAATCATTTGTTTTCAAGGTTGGACATAAACAGTGATTACTTGGTGAGTATTAAGATGCTGCTGCAGATTGATTATTTGATGCTGCAGATTGATTATTCTTTTGTCAAGAATCAAGTTTCTCTAACTCACTGATTACATTCATTCCTAAGTTTCACTTAATTCTCTTTATGGACTAAATGTGTAATGTCATTCATGGGTTATGTGTTTGTTTAACCATTTGGTCTTCATTTGGAAACACTGGATCCTTTGGGAGTTGGGACCTAAAAGAATGATGTTGGATAACAGTACAGCTAAGCACTGGGGTTAGAATCCTGTCCTGCTTCTGTTTGGAATCCTATGCTTCCTGTTTGGTGCCAAATAAGCAGTTGTCCACTGTCTAAGCTTTCCCACCATGACAGACGGGATCCCATTAAACTGTGAGCCAGAATCTATCTATCTTCCTTGACATTGTTTTTGTGAGGTATTCTGTGAAAAGGATGAGAAAAATAACTAAGGGAAAAAGAAAGGAAATAGGTACTGGAAGGATGGTTCAGTGGTTAAGCACACTTACAGAGGTCCCTAGTTCAATTTCCAGCATCTGCATGGCTGGTTCAGGAAATTTGATGTTGTCTTCTGACCTCTATCAGCAACAGCCATGAATGGTACACATACATACATGTAGACAAAATACTCAGACACAAACAAATTAAAGAAAAAGTAAGGTAAAATAAAATAGTGACATCATCCTTTATGGTTAATTTCTTTTTCTATTCTTTTCTTTTCTTTTTTTTTAAGACAGGGTTTCTCTGTGTAGCTTTGGAGCCTGTCCTTGAATTTACTTTGTAGACCAGACTGGGCTCGAACTCACAGAGATCTGCCTGGCTCTGCCTCCCAAGTGCTGGGATTAAAGGTGTGTGCCGCCATGACCTGGCTATGGTTAAATATTTTAAGAAATTTTCTAGTATCTGGCAAAAAAATATATTTAGTCATGACTTATGTCATCAGATTTTATTTTATTTTTATTTTAGAGAAATTCCTCAAACATACACACAACTGCACTAATATAAAAGGCTATTTAATTTTAAATCTTTTATGTACCATGAATTTTAGATACTGGAGTTAAAATAGCTTGGCATGTCTTAATTGATGCCAAACTGACATCTACTTTGTAAAATAAATTACTGGAATAAAAACTCTAAAGATACAATTCTTTTTTAGGTATATCTGTGTCACAATCTGTTGTGAATCTTCAGCATATAACCAAAGAACATATGAAACATACGAAAGCATGTAACCACACAGGTTGCACTATGTTGACTCATTTCATGAGCCTGAGAATGTAATTTACACGAAATTACATAATCAGTATTCTTTTGTGACAGTTCACACTTCAGAAGACAAAGCTATGTCCTGGCTCAAGGTGAATGAGATTGCTGCTTAGTCAAAAAAAGTTAGGATACATGACAAAAAACAGATGACAATGTGAGCAATAAATTACAGAACACACTTGCTATCAACTCTTAAATTATGTTCTTTGTACTGTTCTTTAATAGCTTCCTCCACCCAACTAAAAAATATAAAAACTACCCATGCAAAATTCTGTCATTAGTCTGTTGAAAAAAGTTGACACAAAACAGCCTACTTGCCAGTCACTGTGATCTGGGTGGACTAAATGATCATCATAGTTATATGATGCACTTGATATAGGAAAACCTGGCACTATGCCAAGTGCTCTGTATACATTTTTAATAAAGTGGAATTGTGTACCAGTTACTCTTATTTGACAAACTCAACCTAGTTTACTTAATTGGCCTATATTTAAAGTTAATGAGCCACAAAATCCTGACATCATAACTATTCAGCGTTCCCGTTAGCTTTTCATTGAACAAATTGAAATCAGCTGTAATCTCAGAGGACTGAATGCACAGTAAACATTTTCTTTTGATCTTAATAGAATCTAGCTAAGGTAAAAAATGATTAAAATAAATAATTAAAAACATCCTGGTCTCTTATGTATAGTGGATATAGGGAATGTCTTCCCACTTATGCTAGGTTGTTAGTATAATTTTCCAAGTAAATGTAAATGCTTTCATATATTTTATTGAAGCATGATATTAATTAATTTATTTAGTTAGCTTTTCAGATGATTTTGTTATTTTACATAGTGCATTATTTGTGATCTACTTACACAAAGTAAATGTCAATATTGAAACATGTTATTAACTTCCCACATTATTCTGTACTGGATTTTTTTCTTTCTGTACTAAAAACCACAGTTTATGTAATGTTGGGCATTTCTTCTCTCACATGTAATTATCTCCTTCATTTTTACTAACTAGAAATATCAAGTGCACCTTTGGCCAGCAAAAGCATGCCCCAATAACATAGAAATGGAGTTATTGTCAAATCATGTCCCTTTCTTTTTTGACTCATTTAATCTAACTCCAAATGTTTCATGGGAGAATGTCCTTGTCTCATGAATCTTAAACACTGAACTTTGAAATGTGTTTGTATAACTGTAAACTGATCATGGATCCTTTACTTGAAGAGCCTGAGTTCTGTAATTTTAACTACTTATTATTCATCAAATTATTAGATTCATCATTATTACTCTAGAGAACCACATTTGTAAATATTGTAATAAAATAATGATTATTATTAGAAAATGCATACCAAGACAAAAGTATAACAAGTACCTATGTCTATAAAATCCAAATTTTATGTAAATGGTTATATACACTAATTTATAAACAATTTTTAATTAAAAATTTTTCTGGTTATTCATAAATTGTATTAAATGATATGTTTTGACTTATACAAGGTGGCCTGGGGTTCTACATGTAATATGATAAAGATTATTTAATATCTTGTATAATTTTAATATTTTATTTTCAGGCATATGTGATGTATTTTGTTTTTATTTTTTGAAATTAAAATGTAATTACATCATTCCCCTTTCCCTTTCTTCTCCTAATCATTGCCATCCCCCCTCCAATAATACATGGTCTTAATTTCTTTCATATCCTAGTTATATATAAATATAAAACACATAAATATATAAATATAAAAATGTAACCTGTTAAGTCTCTTTCATTTTGCTTATATTTACAATATTTTGGGAAATGAACTCCCTAATTGATTATTCATTACCAAATAATGTACTTTCAGGATCGAAATATCTCCTTTTGTGAAATAAAAGCAGATATTTTCTAAGAACAAGATTTGCTAGGATAACCTATCACGTAGTGCATACAAGTCTTATTGTCATTATAAGACCAATAACATCAGCTATATGTCCCATTAAAGCTACCCAATATCAGGTTTGTTAGTGTAGGAATATAATCCGAGAGATTCAGAAGGCAGAATGGAATCAAATGTTCAAGGCAAACATGAGCAAATTAGTGAGGGACTGTCTCAAAATTACAAGTAAAAAACAGGACTGAAGACATAGGTCAGTGGTAGAGTGCTTGCCTACCATGAGTGAGACCCTGTGTAAATGCCTAGTATGGCCAAGAAATAAAAATAGATAGATAGAAAGATAGATAGATAGATGATAGATAGATAGATAGATAGATAGATAGATAGATAGATAGATAGATAGATAGATGATAGATGACAGATAGATAGATAGATAGATAGATGATAGATAGATAGATAGATAGATAGATAGATAGATAGATAGATAGATAGATGATAGATAGATAAAATTAATCAAATACTGTCAGTATGTAAACATACCTGAAAGAATCAATGTTTTACTAAAGACAAGATTAATTTGTGAATGATTTCAGAGGTCATTGGTTACTTCTCTCTCTCTCTCTCTCTCTCTCTCTCTCTCTCTCTCTCTCTCTCTTTCTCTCTCTCTCTCTCTCTCTCTCTCTCTCTCTCTCTGAGCAGCACAGTGCCTAGAGGTGGGAAATTGTGGTGAAGAAGCATGCTCACCCCACAGTTTCTTAGAGGCTAAAAGAAAGAAAGAGAATGCTTTCATTCTAGTATCTTCATCAAGGCTACCTTTCAATCTGTCCCCTCCCATTTGGACCCATTATATTGCCTCTGAACAGTACCACAGGATAAGAGCCTAGCATTAAAAACAAAATAGTTAATGTCCAAGGAAAGCAATCAAATGTATTAGGTTCCATGAAGTTGGGGTGCATAAACCTAGAACTAAGTTTTCAGTAGCTCAAAACAAAAATATAGTGTACCTTGTTAAAATCTATTTATAGTCTGCTGAAGCAATCTATGCTTGCCAAGAAAGGGGCTGCTCCTGCCTGTCAAATATCCCCAGTTGTAGAAATTTTGCCAGGAAAGTTTGCTAGTTCCTATGGCAAGTAGTTGTTTTGATGGATGTTGGATTTTATCTGAACTTTGTGAACCTGGAGATGTTGGGGGTGGAAATGAAAGTGCATTGAAGAAATTTTCTCTTCTTTATGTTCCAAAAACCAGCCTACTGATATAGATTAGACTGAGGCATGATTCCCTAGTTAAGCTGCTCTCCTCCCAAGCTCCTGAACTTTGGCCGAGCCTCAGCATGAATCAAGATACAGAACCTCCTCGAAAAATATGCCTCGGAAAAACAGCAGCATTGGTGAAAAGGAGTGGACTATGCCACTGCGACTCATCTCATTTTCTGTTTGAAGCCCAGGTTACTCCCTGAATAAGAAAAACAAACAGATCACCAATTAGTACAACCCTTGAGATATGTGCAGGTCTGATGGTCTGAGTGTTCTGTTTATTGTACTAGTCTCCTTTTATGATTTCAAGAGTAAATCTCCCCTTCTCCCATCGCTGGCAATAATCCTTCTGGATTATGTTCTTCACATGATACCTGACAAAATTCTATTTAAATGATCATTATCAACTCTGCTCACATTTCTTTGGTTATAAAATTCACACGGGCAATTCTTGACTTCAAGATAAAGAATGTTATGCCAATGGTGAATTCAGAATAAAATGAAAATGACCAGCCCCCCACCCCAGGTGTAACAGAAAACAAAATAAATGAATGAAGTATTTAAGAGGAGGTGAAGGAACTGTTGACATGACTCAGTGAGTAAACGTTCCTCCCACTGAGCCTAAGTACCTGAGTTCTATCCCTAGGACTCACATGGTAAAAGGAGAAAGTGGACTCCTGTGTTTTTCCTCTGACCTACACATGTATACCATGACACTTATTTAAACACACACACACACACACACACACACACACACACACTACACACTACACACAAAAAAACCCAGAAAAATATAAATGTATTAAATAAAAAATAAAAAGAGATGATGTACATTCTATTCTGATTGTGATAAAACTGTAATAAGCATTGTATTTGTTTCTTTTCTTTTCTTTTTTTGTTTTTGTTTTTTGAGACATAGTTTCTCTGTGTAGTTTTGGTGCCTGTCCTGGATCTCGCTCTGTAGCCCAGGCTGGCCTCAAGCTCATAGCGATCCCCCTGGCTCTGCCTCCCAAGGCCTGGGATTAAAGGTGTGTGCCACTGCCGCAGCTGTATTTAATTCCTGTTTCCCCACATAAGTTCATGATTCTCTTAACTTTAAAATTTGATTAAGCTGTAGAATGTTATTTTACAAAGTTACTGAAACTATATTATCATTCCAAACTTGATATTTTCTTCAGAACCAAAGGTGTGTGATAATACGCATTTGCTCAAGTTCTTTGAAGAATTATGTGTTTATATTCTAACCAATAGTATCTTAGATGAGGAGTTACCGAACTTATGTATGTATGTATGTATGTGTGCATGTATGTATGTATATATATGTGTGTGAGTGTGTGTGTGTGTGTGTGCGCGTGCGCGCGTGTCCTTTCTTTTTTTTTAAGTATTCTGAACACTAAGTTACTCTCTTGCTTTTCCCATCTTTAAAATGTTCTAAATTAATAGCTACCACTGGAGACTTTGTATGAATATAATGATGTATATGTAAGTCACAGAGTTAAACTTATTTTTGTCTGTTTATAAACAGTTTTCTGATCTTGGATTTCAATTATTTTATGTCAGAATTGGGAAAATATTGAAAAGTAACTAATGTACAGTCTGTTGTATAATTTTCTGAATTTAAGATATCAAGAAGATTCAAATGAACAGTAAATAAAGATGTATGGATTATGTACATTTTGGAGAAAAATTATCAGTGCCTTTTCTTAACCACAAACTAAACAGCATACATGAAGAAAGAAATATTACTATATTTTTGGTGTGATAAAATATACCAGGGCTCAATTATGCCACTAGATGGAGCATTTAGCACTACGGAGAATATTTTTTAATGAAATCCATGGGGCTTTTTTAATATATTTTGAAGTTAAAATATATTCAATTACTCACAAAAGCAACATTTTCCTAAAATTTGGGGAATTTATCAGCATATTTTTATTATTACATAGAAAAAACTTGTTTTAAGAACATAAAAGCTGCTAAGTTGTGAGATGAGACATTAATAAAGAAAAGAATTCTGGATCAGTGTAGTGGTTCTACATATACTTTCTGAAGGAACTCCATGCTATGCTCTGTACTGGTGGATGAACTTAGAGTTCCCTGTACAGTGTGCATTATCCCCTTTGTGCAGCCTGCCCAGGATAATCTATCTTTTTCATAAAAGAACTCTAAGGAGTAAGATGGACTTTCCCTGAAATTTCTGATGATTAAACTTCACACATTTATGACCTTACAGGTTTCAATGTTTTCCTTGTATCCTATGCTAGAATACTTTAAAATCAAGGTAAGATGAGGAGGGAGAAAACAATACCATGATTGAAAGCCTTTTCAGCATTTCCCTTAATTTTCTTGCACCCCTCAAAAAAAAAAAGGTGTAATGCTAATACCAGGGCAATTAATTGATTTTCAATGATAATAATGGAATCTTTGTGAGTTGCCACTTATGATAAATAGAGGAGAAGAAGGAGGAAGGGGAGGAGGAAGAGGAGGAGGAGGAGGAGGAGGAGGAGGAGGAGGAGGAGGAGGAGGAGGAGGAGGAGGAGGAGAAGAAGAAGAAGAAGAAGAAGAAGAAGAAGAAGAAGAAGAAGAAGAAGAAGAAGAAGAAGAAGAAGAAGAAGAAGAAGAAGAAGAAGTAATAGATAGGTGAGAACAGTGGATGTTTGACCATCACTGTGCGACTTATAAAAGCAGATTTGGTTCATAGTTCATGTGTTTCCATTCGTTTGGCTATTTGTCCCTGTGTTTTATCCAACCTTGGTTTCAACAATTCTCGCTCATACAAACCCTGCTCTTTCTCACTAATTAGACTCCCGGAGCTCCACCTGGGGCCTAGCCGTGGATCTCTGCATCCAGATCCCTCAATCGTTGGATGGGGTTTCTAGCACGACAATTAGGGTGTTTGGCCATCCCATCACCAGACTAGGTCAGTTCGGGCTGTTTCTCGACCATTTCCAGCAGTCTATTGTGGGGGTATCTTTGTGGATTTCTGTGGGCCTCTCTAGCACTTTGCTTCTTCCTATTCTCATGGGGTCTTCCTTTACCATGGTCTTCTATTCCTTGTTCTTCCTCTCAGGTTGATCTCAGTCCTTGGGGGAGGCTTTGCCCTGGAGGAGGTGGGAATGGGGACAGGGCTGGGGTGGGAGGGGGGAGAACGAGGGAATCCGTGGTTGATACGTAGAACTGAAAAGAAAAATGCATATGTACCTCTATGTAGCACTGTAAGAATGTAACAGCAAATAAAATACTTAATAAAAAAAAGCAGATTTGATATAAACAGGATCCATAGATGCCTGAAATGTTGAAGGATCAGTGATTGACAGTCCTTAGGTGAATGGGAATCTAATGGTCCCAGCCACAAGTGCACAAATCCAGCTTGCACAACATTCACAAAGGGCCTGTTTCTACCATTATCTTTAAGTGAGGGAACAAAATAAATGTAAATAATGCAAAAATAGTTGTCTTTTGTTCTGATTAATTTATACATTGTTCTAGAGCCCGTCGTTGCATCTTGTTTAGACATGCAACTGGCCAAGTGAAACTGGAAGCAATTCTGCCATAGAACACTGATGTTAGTTAACTGTTGAGTGTTGGCAAAGTGTGGAAACATCAGATGACTGACTATGTGCTGATCAAAATTATGATTGATCAACTCATTGACCTATGTGAAATCATGACCTATCAATCATTACAGGCATGCATTTGTATGAAGGAAAGTACTCAAAGGAGAAAAAAAAATCTAAGGGAAACTTCAGGAAAAGTTGAGAATGTAGCTCAATTGGCAGAGTATTTGCCATATATGAAAAAAGCCCTGGGGATGATCCCTTCTACTACATTATAAACAGCATGATGGTATATGCCTGTAACTCCAGCACCTGGGAAGTATAGACAGGAAGACTAGGATCTCAAAGTCATTCTCAAATACATAGTGAGTTTGAGGCCAGCATGGGCTACACCAGAACCTGCTTCAAAAATATAAAATCCAAGAAATTATGGATATTCTAATTATGTTTAACCATTTTACTGTTTGTGAATAAAATCTATATCTATCTTTCTATCTATCTATCTCTATCTATCATCTATCTACCATGTTATATATATACATATATATGTGTATATATACATATATATGCATATATACATATATATATCATGTTATAAAATATGCATGCATATATTTTCTGTCTATTTAAGAGAAAAAAATAATATAGTCAGCAAAGCCTAGCACACTCAGCTGAGGCAGGTCCAAGCCTCTCCTAAAACTCTTTTCATGTATATAAATACTGAATAACAGGGCAGGCTCACAAGAGAAACCTGTATTTTAGGAATGGACAATAGTCTAGTGGTGCTAGCTGAGATTGCCACACTCTCCACACCTGTACCCAAAACTGGACTAGGGATGAGTGTGAGTTAGAAACACAAGCCATTTAGTTGAAAGGAGAAAATCACTTTCCAGACTTGAATTGGGCCAGTGAGATGGGAGGCACCTGAGGCTCAGGAAAGCAGAGTCTTTCCCAAACTGTCAATCTTCTCTAAAATCTAAAGATCAAAGTGCTCCCCTTTCCCATGCTATCCTGTTAAAAGGAACCTCTATTGTCAGGGGCAGGTGTTGGTTTCTAGCCCTGTGCCAATGTTTCTTTCATATACCAATCTTGATACCTCTCCTCAGTCCTATTTTCCTACCTCGCCTGTTTATTAAAATAGTTAGAGAAGATGGTGATCATATAATTAGGATATATATTACATGTACTTCATATGTATGCTTGTATGTGACAGCAAGTAAAGAAAAAGAGACCAGAAGCCTTGAATTTGGAAGATAGCAAAGGAGTTATTTGGAAGGCGTTTCAAGGAAGAGAGGGAAGGGGGAAAATCATGTAACTGTATTTTAACTTAAAAAAATTATTTTCATCATGTTGATTCAAGTCAAATATCACAATCAAATTCAGATGAAATGTTTGAATTTTTAAATGTATAAACAGCAAAAACCATTCAGTTACAAATTTGTGGCAGTGGGTCATTGAAACCCAGAGACTTTTTCCTTTTTCTTTTTATGTATTCTTCTCTCATACAATACATTCTGACCGCAGCCTCTCCTCCCTCCACTTCTCCTAGTTCCCGTCCCTCCTCCCCTTTCCTTCAGATCCATTGCTTCTCCATTTCCCTTCAGAAAAGGGCAGGTCACCCAGGCATGTCAATTGAACACAGCATAACAAGATGCAGTAAGGCTAGGCACAAACCTTCATATCAAGGCCCAACAGGGCTGAAATGAATACTGTGTGCTAGAAAATTTTTATGTTTGTTGTTTCGATCATCTTAAGTTTTTTTTTTTTCTGTGATAAAATACTCTGAGAAAAACAATGTATTGGGGAAAAGGTTTCTTTATCTTACAGTTTCAGGTTATCACTCATTATTGCAATAAAGTCATAGTATCTGGAGTTAGTTCAGGGCAGCTGGTCACCCTGAGTTCATATTCAAGAAGCAGAGAGAAAGGAATGCATGCATGCTACTGACTGATTATCTCACTTTCTCCATATTTTATAGTCCTGACTATCTGGCAAAGCATGGTCCTGTCCACAATAAAAATCAATCTTCCTATATCAGTTAATGTAATCAAGATAACCTCCCACAGACATCACAGAGGCATATTCATTTCCCAAGTGATGCTCAGTTCTGTCAAAATAATAATTAACAACACTATTACATGTATTTTTACAGTAACGATGAGGTCATAGATTAATCAAATAGGAGGAGATTACAACAAAATAAAATGGAGGTTAGATATAGGACTGTTGGCTTACTCTAATGTAACTGCCTAGAATTAAACAGTAGAAGTTTTGATTGCTTCCTGGATGTTCCACAACTTTATAATTATAATTCTTATACATATAAAATGGACAATGATGTCACTTCAATAGTACAGGAAAACAGTGTGAAATATCAGATTTTTTGGATATAAAAATATTAGTAATTGCTTTACTAAACAAATGTTAATTGTTCCTTTTTAAACTGCACTCTGACTAGTTTTAAATTTGGTGCTGTGGGTGGAACTATATGATATTGAAACATAACTCCAGCCTTTGGAAGTTGTAACTTTTTAAAACAAATAACTATATATTTTATAATTATGTTGACTAATAAAATACAACACAAATTTACCTTGTAATTCACAAGGTATTAAATCCAGCATCCCCTGAGCTGTATACTGAAGTTTCTTGTGTATGAATGAGAGAATATTGGCATGAAGCTATCCTCTCTTATAATTTAAAGTAACTTTATATCACTTATAGTAACTAAGAAGTATAAAAAGCTGCTTTAAAAGTTGGTACACTGAAATATTCAGGGAAATAGGACAAGAGTAAGATATGAACTTGATCAACACAAAATATAATACTTTCAACTAATTTTGGTCTGAAAGTGCTTATACTCACAGCTATGCACACTGTGCACTCATGTGCCAGAATGGTTGCTGTGGTGGTATTGTGTTCTCCAAAATATTGTGCACCCTAGTAAACTTATCTGGGGTCAGAGAACAGAACCACCACCAGATACAGAGGTTAGAAAATAGTAGCACTCACGCCTTTAATCCTAGCATTCCAGAGGCAGAAATCTGTCTGTATCTCTGTGAATTCAAGGCCACATTGGAAACAGCCAGGCATGATAGTGACACACGCCTTTAATCCCAGAAAGTGAGGGCAGAAAGCAGAATGGTATATAAGGCGTGAAAATCAGGAACTAGGCTGGTTAAGCTTTTAGGCTTTCGAGAAGCAGTTCAGATGAGATTCATTCTGGATGAGGACTCAGAAGCTTCCAGTCTGAGGAAACAGGATCACCTGAGGAACTGGTGAGAACAAGCTGTGGCTTGTTCTGCTTCTTTGATCTTCCAGCATTCACCCCAATAACTGGCCTCAGGTTTGATTTTATTAATAAGACCTCTTAAGATTCATGCTTCAGGTCGCTTTATGATATATGCAACAGACTCAGAGTAACAGAACAGAAATGAAGATATGGCTGCAAATGCGAATTGTCTATATGGTGTCAAGTAATAAGAAGACTCTGAAAATACAAAGGTGAGAGTGTATTACCATTTCACTTCAAAATATAACACAGTAGATCTGGCCCTAAAGGTGTAGGTGTGGCACATCTAACCCTGAGGACCTGAAAGCAGATCTAACCCCACCCCTTGCTCATTGCTGTAAGTGGTGAACTTGCCAGGGCAATGCATTAGAGCTCACCCTGGTGGTGAGGACAAGGGACAGCTGGTGGCTGACCAACCCTGCAACTACCCAGGCAAAGAATCAGGGTTATGGGTTGGTCCACCCCAACATCCACCCATCTGTGATCTTCTGGAGCATGTGAAGGGACTGGTCCTGCAAACCCAAAGCTGCAGAATTTCCACAACACAGGGCAACAGCAGGATAACCTGCTGAGGAGTTCCAGTGAGGGTCCAGCATCAATAGTGTAGAAGAAATCAGAGGTCTTGAATCATACCAATGACTTCTGAACATCTGCAAGTACACATATAAAGACAAAAGCATTACTGTGTGACCTACTGTATCATATTACTGCTTCCATGACAGGATTGTTTTTTTGCCTTTTCTTTTTTCTCTTAAATTTTATTTGGCTGGGGCTACAAGAACAGAGTGGGGATACAAAGGGACAGGAAATGAATGGGATTGAGATGCATGGTGTGAAAGACACAAAGAATAAATAGAATTAAAGTTTAAAAAATATTCTAATATAAAAGTTGTAAAATTCATCCTCGATAAATAGTTAGGGAAATAGTTACAGCGCATATGCATTTATTAAAATTAAGATAAGTTTCTGAGGTTTATATTCTGTTCTAAAATATATTGAGCAAATATGTTCATCAAACACATTCACAGACAAAGCTGAGTGCACAGTAGCTTGATTTCTTTTCCTTCTAAAGACAGGACTCATATGTAAAGGTTCCCAAAATATGTAGAAGCAAAATAAATCCCATAGTAAGAATTCTAAACATACAAGTTATTAAGTAAGTGTTATTTTAATCTTATGCCTATCAATTTGGCCATAATTCATCATGTTCCTGACATATCAATTCTTGAGCTCTTCTTTGATGTTAAATTGTGAATTGATCATTTTTAAAAATTATATTATGATTAATTGTCACCAACCATTACTTAAACTATACATAAGAACAAAATAAAATGCATTGCCAGAGTAGTTATCTGAACAAAGACCATTAAGAAAATAATAGATATGATTTGTTTCAGAGAGTAATCATTATTAGTACATCTTTGATCAATAAAACATACCATTCTTAGGCTGTTCCTTCTGAAATAAAAAGTAATTTGTATTTGAAAATCTCACTGAAAATCGTGTTTTGAAACTAAATTAATAGGTACTACTAGATCAAGGCTCATAAAGAGTATATTACTCACTTCTTTGATATAATTGTCTTTTTATAGCTACTATGATCACTCATGTAAATACATATTTAGGGAAGCATCCAAAGCATATTATTCACCTCGTGGAGCATGACTGCTCCAGAGAATTTGCTGTGAGATCCTTACAGCAATTGTCACCCAAACCTGTTAATTCTCAAGTGGAGCCGCTGCCACTTCCACCTGTAAATATCTATTGCTCATTACTTCTCCTCATTATTTCAAAAGGAAGTCAGTTCTGTGTGGAACTACTTATTAGACTTATTTGAAAAGGGGTTATCGTGAAAGGAATGAAATGTCTTCACTAATGGCATTTTCAAAAGGAACATACTAATTTAAATACCTGTCTTTAAGAAATATGAGCAAATATTCAACAGCACTAAGGCAGGATGCAGTTAATATCTCATTTTTGGAAAGAAAAGACATATAATTTGAAATAAGTGCTCTTGTGTATCTTCTGTTCAATATTGCTATAATTTAAACTAAAAATTACAGATGTAGCACTTAGCCAGACTCTGCAAATCTATAATGTTAATGAGCATCGGCTGCACATACATATGGCAGAAATTTAGAGTCAAACACTATTGGGGAAGATCTTCATTTTCTGTCTTTTCTTCATAAAAAGTCTAGCTCTGTATAAAGGATGTGAGAATAGAACCAAAGGGACATTGATTGACTAATTTCTATATTGTAAAAAAAATAAAAAATACCACAAGAGTTTTCATTTGCTGGCTGGCTTTCCCCCACTGTCTATTCAAGATAAAGGAGAATATACTCTAGGCTGTTGCTCATCACATGATTGAGATAGATGATATATAATTAGTGATAAATGATAGAAAGATAGATAGGCAGAGTTAACTACACAGCTTAATAGTCTATTTTTAGTTCCTTGCTTCTAACTGTGATCAGCAGATAAATGTACTTTGAGCTATAGAGTGAATTGAAAGAAGAGAGCTCCTTATGGTGAATATATTTTAAATTCTAATATAAAACTATGAATTGCCTTTGGGTGACATAATAATTGTCAACTTTTACATGACTCTTAACTGACCCATAATATAACTTCATTAAGTTTATCTTGTTTCAGTGAGTGTTCAGTGTTCAGTAGTATCATAGCCTGGTCCAATACTCGCTGTTATAGACATCCACACACTGTGATTTTACATCTATGAGTGCTATCTGTTCCTGGATAACAAAGGAACTTCAACAGTAGGGAAAGCAGGGAGCATTTTCTGTTGAGCCTCCCAACCCAACCTCACTGCCAGCAGCCACTTTTTGTCTAGTAGATTCAGTCCTCTCAAATCTATCAATTTGGACTTTACATAAAATGATTCAAGCACTTCAAGATCCTCATAAAAGGAACTCTAAGTAGAAGTATTAAATTTAGGGTTGAGAACATTGTTTCTAGTCAAAAGTATAAAGTTGCTATGAAATTTGCAGCACATTTGCTTCAAGGTATCTGTGTTACACCACAGCATAATATCCCAAGTGAGAGAGCTTTGAAGGCAATAGCATTTTTTTTTCAAGGATGTACCCCAACTACAATTACAACAATATTTTTCTCTATTATTGTAGTAGTTCTGGTTTTCTCTGAAGGAATAAAAATTTGGACAGTGCATCAGAGCTTTATATTTATCTATTCAGTTTACTAATGTCGATTACATTTGTCAAGGCTATAATAATATTTGTTAAGATTTTACTGGCAAGAACATAAGCTGGATTTCTATAAAAACTGGACATTTTAAAAATAAATATGCAGAATTTCTGTATATTTCTCCATGTTTTAAAAGTTAGATGCAATGTGTTGGCAGATACATGTCTATTTTACAAATGTTTGTTTTTACAATGTTAAATTATGCTTATTAATATAATAAGGTATTTTGCTCAAATTTCAATTCTGACCTCAAAAATTCAAATCACTTCTAAACAAAATAGGAGTGTTACTTTTGTGCATTTTGTGGTATTACTTGCTTTTGTTTTATGGAGAATATTGTAGCCTTACAACTTTGGAATCTAAGAGTGCACTTGAAAGCTTGCAGGAGCTGACAATGAACACTGATTCTTATGTCAGGAGTGTGGTGACATCCCTTAACTGCTTTTCGTCAACAAAACCAAAATCATACATTTTATTTTATGTAATTTACACTGGGAGAACACAGAGGAACACATAGTGGTGTTTATGTCTCCAGTAACAAATAGAGTTTTAAATTCAATACATTTTCTATGTCAGAAGAGCAAGTATTTTCTTACCAATAATATATGAAGAAAGAAAATGTTTCTCTACATGATAATTTGTTTGACGCATTCTTGAAACATTTCTTCTGGTGCAAGAAGCACTATATGTTCTTACAGATGGAGTGCAGAAGTGAACTTCCTTCTGTGAGAAGACTTTGCTGTTACTCTCCAAAAACAGTATATCTATCCAGCTTCCAAGCATGCATGTCTCAGACTCAGAGTGCCCAAATGGAGAGAGAGGTAGCGCCTTTTTCCAAGCGGCTTTACAATCTATAACTCAGCACCACCAAGAAGCCCACCCTTCGATTCTTTAGCTTGTCTTGACACCCTTCTTAATCCTCTTCTTTGTCTTACTTTTAAACTTCCAACCGTAGATAAATGAAGTGGAATAGTTGACAACACTGAATGAATAGTTTTGTGGTTTGTTGGTTTGTTTGTTTTAATTTCAGGGAGCCACTTCTAAAATTTTCCTGTTCTGCCAAGCTTTTCCTTCAAACATTTCCTGGGTTTTATGTTCTGTGTTCTGAAACATAATGTTCCAAAGGCTGAATAGGCATCCATCCATCGAGTCTTTCCATTGTACAGCATATTCCTCTTACACCCTCCTGGCATTTCACTTTAGCCTTCAGATCTGTCAGTTAAATCCTCAAGCATGTCACTTTTCTTCATGACACTTAATATTCCAGTTTTGCAGAGCCCCATACTGTGCCTAAGTCTTGGGATAGCCAGTCTGTTTATAGAAGCTTCTGAAGTGGTTTGTGGTTAGAGCAATGATCTTCATCTACAATCACTTTGACTTTCCAAGGAACCACCATGTCTGACTCACTGGTATGTGAGGGCTTTGAGGGAAAAAAATGTAGCATGAATCTTAAAGGTACTTACAATAAAAACAAACCTGGAGCTAGGTATTGGATTAAAGCTGGAAGATCAGAGGAGCAGAACAAGCCACAGATACCTTACCTTGCCAATTCCTCAGGTAATCCTTTTTCCTCAGACTGGATGCCTCTCAGCTGAACTGTGCTGCTCAAAAGCCTAAAAGCTTAACCAGGCTATAGTTCCTCATCCTCACAACATAAATACCTTTCTGCCTCCTGCCATTACTTCCTGGGATTAAAGGTGTGAGTCACCATGCTTGGCTGTTTCCAATGGCCTTGAACTCACAGAGATCCAGGCAGATCTCTGCCTTTGGAATGCTAGGATTAAGGGCATGTGTGCCACCATTTTCTGGCCTCTATATCTAGTGGCTGTTCTGTTCTCTGACCCTAGATAAGTTTATTAGGGTGCACAATATTTTGGGGAACATAATACCACAAAAAAAAAACTCAATGAGTCAACCAACTCTATATAACTAGTACTTATCTAGTTAATAGTATCACTAAATAAATGTTTGTTGATGAATAAAATGTTTGACATGTTCTCATACAATAAAGAAATAACTAATTCTTTGCTCCAAATTCAGGGAAATAACAAACAACATAGCAAAATCTCTACTGGAGATTTACAGTTAACATCCACAAATGAGTGAAAATATGACAAGCACAGACTGAGCTCAGAAACTATCTCTGAAGAAACTGATTGGATGAGAATGAGAAGATGCACAGAATCATAGAGAGGGTCTTGTGGCAAATTAATGAGGCTATTTCCCCCTATGCAACTGAGTGAATGGAATCCCAAACAGCAAGTGCTCTTAAGTGATTGAAAGTTGTATTTAGTACACTGCTTTCCCCAAGATGGCTAATTTTTAATTTTCAGTATAATTACTGTTGTGGTTTAATAAATACCATTTTCTTATAAAATATAAATGCCTAATTTTTATTTAGATATGCACCACAGTAATCTCTTCTCTCTCATCATCTTAAACAACAAATTATTTTATACAAATCTAAGGCTTAAATATATTAAATCCACAGAATGTTCCTGATTTCTAAATCCCCTTCTGATTCACAGCCAGGCTGAAAGTTTTCCTTACAACAGTTATAAGTTATATCTCGAAGCCACGCTCTCATAAAAATGCAAGCATCTCTATAGAACTGTCATGGATGGCTTTGCTGCTTCTTCTCCCCTGGTGCGGAGCCTTTAATAAAATTGAAGTAAAAATCTGACAAAGACTATCCCTGTACAAGTCAAAGAGTCACTTCAGTTCTATTTTGGGTGTTTTTAGAGCTATGCTGTGTTGAAAACTGAATGGTAATTTTCTGCAAAAGATATACCAACAAAACAAAGATAGTTGGCTCAATGAGATATACAATTTAGATGAAAACAGTCCTTGGAGCTTTGACACCTGATCTGCTGATTCCGGGTGCAGCTTCTGATAAGTCTAGCTCCTTCCATTTTATTCTGAGTTATTCTGTACTATGTAGCTATTCTCTCCTTCCTTTCAGATGTGAGGGGAGACATTGTTGCTGCTACTTCCCTTAATGGGTATGTAGTCTGCAGCCTATTTGGCTTTTCCTTTCAATCATCAGTTTCTAGATCCAGTCCTTTTCGCAATTTCTATTTTGTCATTGCAGATTTTGTATTTTTTTTTCATATTGTACATTTCAGCAGGTTCTTTCTTGCTGATGTTCTGCTTTGTTCTTGTTTTTCTTTTGAGACAGTGTCTCATGATGTAGCCTGTGTCAGTCTGAAACTAACTAAGTAACCCAGGGTGCTTTAAAACTTGGAGCAACACTCCTGAATCAGCCTCCTAAATGTCTAAAATTAGAAGCATGAAGCACAAGAGTTGGCTTCTTTTATTACGTTTTAGTACTGAAGCACCATTTAAAGCATCATAAAAATCTGAATCATTCTAATTCTTATAATACTTTCTTGAAGCCCTGACTTGTCTTGGAGGTACAGTGACCTTGGCTCAGGGGGTTGCTGAAACTCAGACCCTGAGTGCATGGTGATTGTAAATGGAATCCCATCATCTGTCTCTGGAAGGCATCTCATTAGACCTGATCTCTTTTTCTACTGAGAATGACTTTTACAGTTATAAATATAATAGATTTTCACTATGGCTTCTATCTTTTAATATTCTGCATTTCATGACACACAAGTGTCTTTGCAAATTCCAGGGTCATAAGTAGTGTTACCACATTGACTGTGGCTGTATATAAAAGACGTCCTTTAAAAATCACCTTAAACAAATTAGAATTACTATATAAATAACAAATAACTGCACAGTTTCCTTTGTGAAATAAGCAGGTCTCTGACAAGAACGAGCTTCTTTGTGTTAAACAGAGGTGTTCCATTCTCACTAAGCTTCTAGACCAAAACACAATGGTTTTCTTCTACCTCTTAAATGAGGTAAAATAAGGTCTCTCCCAGAACTCAGAAGAGCATATTTTTTGAGCAAGTGGTTACTTGACTATTTCGTGAGGCAGATAAAAATAAATATAAAGGAATCAAGCAATATGTTCTTCTAAGACTGTGTGCACAGTACGATAGAAGTGGAAAGAAATCATATGTCTCAGCTTCTGACTGAATGAGGTGGGATTTACATAGACTAGCACCTTCCTCAGTCAAAAAGTACTTACAGCAAGGAAGTAAGATAAAAATTAAAACATTAATATTTAGTCTGTCTTTGAAACTGAGAAACAAATATTTAGGCAAAGGACTGTGTCAATGGTACAGAGATAATATTGTATCAGGAGTTCATTTGTAGCTCCCAGAAGAACACAAAGAAACAAGTAATGGCTCCTTTACACACCTATTCTGGATCCTTTAAGAACAACATATCTGTGGACTATGTTTCTAGTGGAAGTCAAAATTATGTTAAAGCATCCACTATTGCTATACTGGTTCTCAATTGCTGTTTTAATGCTGTGGCTTAGTCCAATCCCACCATTTTCTTATGTGCTCTAGCTCAGAAGTCCAAAGTCATCTTGGGTTGATGATTAAATTAAGATGGTGCTGATCTTTCAGGAAAGACATAGATTCATATGTGGCATTTTTCTTTCTAGATTATGGTTTCTTCCCACTTACTGAGACCAGGTCACTGTTATGCATAATTATACCACATCTGTGACTCTGGTTTCTTGCACATCACTTTTTAAAAGATAACTTGTGTTGTATCAGATCCATCAGAGGGGATGTTCTCTTATCTCAAAATATTTGACTAATTCAGAGGTTTGAAGATCTTTTTTATTATACAAGGTAATACCAATACATTCTAAAGTATATAATACATGCATATATGTGTATGGAGATATTTTCAGATATGCTCCCACATTCACTTTCTCCTTTTTTCCTTATGCTTAAACATTTTCTTTTCTTGAAGATGTGGAAGAAAGATGTAGGTGAGATGACAAAGTAGAAAAAAAATAGTGTGATATCTGCTTCCTGTTGTAACTGGGTGATGGTGCTACTGAAAGGAAAGAAATTTACAAGTCAGAAAATTTTTGACAGAGGAAAGTCCAGAGTTTGTGTTCTCAGATGGTTTAATAAAGAATCAGAACCAAGAGCCTTCTTCATCTCTGCACATAACTCATATCTCTTCTTGCCGCTCAACCACAAACTAGATTTTATCTTCAAGCTGGTCCGAGGTAAGGATACATGCTTTTCTAAACATAAACAGAAAATAGCGAAGCTACTTTAGTGTTTTGAGATGGAGTCATGTTTAGCTAAGGCTGACCCCAAACTTGTAATGTAGCCAAGGCAGAACCTGAACTCAGGATTATCCAGTGTTTTCCTACTCAGTAATATTCGACTGCATGTCTATGCCAAAACACCTCTTTAGCTAGTGCTTGGGAATCATGGGCTGTTTGTATTGTATGTGATTATTCTACCAACTGAGATACATCTCTAGTCCTCAAGACTATTTTTGGAAGTTGCATTTAAAGATTTCATTTTCAGTGTCTTAAGGAAGGAAAGAATTATGCCTTAATCATTAAAAATAATTTATACAATTAGTACATTTAGTCTGTGCCTAGTTCTACACACAGAGAACAAGGAACTGCCCATCTGCTCTTTCAGATATAATTAAATATTAATTCAAGCTCACAAGCAGAAGCCATTCAGCTAGTTTTAAATGTGAACACAAAGATCTCTGAAATATACATATTCATTTAGCATGCACTGTTGTGAGATATCCACAAGAAAGAACCACATAGACATGATGTCATGTCAACACAGAGTCTTCATCAGCCTGCTGGAGACTACACTGGGTGTTTGGGTCCCCAGTTCAGTCCCTGTCCTTTTATAAGGGTGAGCTTTTAAGCACAAATGCCACATCCTTAGTTGATACAACTCAATTGGCAAGAAGGGTTAGCCAAAAACAAAAATACAGAAGTCAAAATACAAGATTAGTATATTTAGGGAATTTCTCAGAACTATGGACTTTGATAGAGTAAGTCTTTGCTTTCATTTTAACAGGTTTTGCTGCCTACATGCTGTGTCCCAGGGCCTGAATGGTACTTCAATATCACATAAAGTATGCTAAGGTGTGGGGGCCTGGTACAGCATTACTAGCAAAATAAGAGGCTGCCAACATTTCTGAGGAACTACAGACATTCTGGGCGTAACTGCTTTCTTATAACAATTTTTACCAGCTTTTACTTTATTGGATTTTTATTTTTGTAAGATAATAAGGACAAATAGAGCAGCACAAACAATCTTCAGTTGGGTCCAAAGTGTTAAGTATGGTAGATAATAAGTTTTGAAAAATCAACTACGGGCAATCAGTAGAGGCTGTGTAAGGGATAACACAAAAGGGAAATATTAAGTCTAAGGCTTCAGGGATGTGGTAACAAGTCACCAGTTTCTAGCATGTGAAAATGAAACCTTTTTGTGGATGTTTCACTTACTTACTGCTCAGAAGACATAATCATAAACAATCTAGTTTAGAAACAGCATCTGCTTCCTCCAGCTGAAAGTTCTTTGATTGGTATCAATTGTGCTTTCTTAGATGCTTGTGGTACAAAAGCAATAAGCTCTGGGACATCTGAGGCTCAGCTGAAAGAAACATCCCCTTTTGTTGTGCCTAAACTGGATGGAGTTTCCTGTACCCTCAAACCTCATTCTGACTGTGAGCTTGTGTGCATTCCCATGTCATGGCATCTCAGCAGAATGGACAGGCATTACTCATGTGTGGCTTGCCATATTTTTTGAAGATCCACAAAGGTACACAAGTCTCTCTCTCTCTCTCTCTCTCTCTCTCTCTCTCTCTCTCTCTCTCTCTCTCTCTCTCTCTCTCTCTCTCTCTCTCTCTGTGTGTGTGTAAACATTATTATCAATTGTAATTACATCATAAGTTTGAAAGTGCTCCCCCCAAAAGCCATAGACTATCTAATAAAAACTCCAGTGCCAGTCACAGGAAATTGTCCCAAAACTTTTATAAGCAAAAGCAAATAATCACAAAGAAGGAACCAGGTTTAAGATAGCACATACTTTCTTTTGCACAGCATTCTCTCTCTAGACACTGCTTATAGTATATCTGTTTATGTTTTTGTCTATGTTTATGTTTTATACACTAAAGCTGTATGATTAACTTTCTAGCTCTTTTTAGGGGAAAAAAGACATACAGGGAATATATTAGTATTGCAAAATCCTGGAGGAAGAAGGTCAAGCTTATTTGCCTCTGTGATGGCCCTTGAAGACCTTGTTGTCCTGTACTAATGCAGAGCATGTTTCCGAATGATCAATATAAATTGTTGAACTTTTAAAAGCATGCTTTTCAGAGGTTGAGGGTTCAACTCAATAGTAGAGTGCTTAGCTGCCCTACCCAAGGGCCTAAATTCTCTAAACAGCAACAAAAATAGTCCTGTTTTAACTATCAATCTATACTGATATTTTCAAAACTGTGAAAATGCTTTATTTATATTTTCATGTTTCAAAGATATTTAATAATGTTCTACAATAAATGACTGTGACTTTTGTGACTCAAAACAATAGAAACATATTTCATTACTTTTGGAAACTAGTTATAAAATGCAGCAGGACCCGGCAGTCACTGAGGAGGTATGTAAAGTGATTCATTGCCTGCTCCAGCTCTTGGTGATTGTCAGAATTCTTGGACTTGTGACCACAGAAGTCCAATTTCTACCCCTATGTCATGTGGCATTGTAGTCCTTATGGATCTACAAAATCATCCTCTGCTACATTATTGACAGAACCTGGTGAAATTTACAGTCTAACTTACCTTGAAAATGTTCATAAATTGATGTTCTTAGGGTCTTGGAATCATTGCAGAAAAATGGCATTTTGTGGATATTTTAAAGTATATTATTGGTATGTGCAAATTTGTGTATACAGATATCTAGCCTTAAATGTAAATATCTAAAGCATTTTGCTTATATTAGGACAACTATTTCAATGAAGTGTTGCCAAAGAAAGAATGTATCTGTCAAATTTTTATGAGTTCTAATGCATACATATTTATACAGCCAGAGAAATTTATGTTTACATCATTTTCTTTAATTCACAAAGTTTTGAAGAACCCACTGAAGAAATTAATTTCCAGTTTTGATGACGAAATTTGGCACTTCACAATTAAAGCAGGAGAGTTGCTAAGCTTTGTTAGAAATCTCAGAACTCTTCCAGAAAATGAGTTTTATAGCCAAATTCTGTGGTCAACTTGGGGGTAGGGGGAGTGGGCGAGAGAAAGTGAGCTAGAAAAACCTTCCTTAAAAAAAGGGCACAAAGTGATGCCGCTTTCTCCTCCTCCTCCTCCTCCTCCTCCTCCTCCTCCTCCTCCTCCTCCTCCTCCTCTTCTTCCTCTTTTTTTTAAGGTGTGGATGTGTGTGTGTATGTGTGTGTATGTGTGTGCACATGAGCCAGCATAGGTGGATGTATGTAAGAGAAAAAAAGAGGTGAAGAAAGAGAGAATTTTCCATCAAAGAAACTGATATATTCTCTAGATCAGACTATCAGCCAGACCAGGAATATTATGAGTGCACACAATTAACTATAAAACCCTGTTTGGATGCATGCCATGAAAAATTTGATAACAAAATGTTTGTGTTTAGGCAACATAGCACATTTTTTTAAAAAAATAACAGTTTGGTGTTTATAAATGGTTTGTTTTTTACAAATATTTAAATTAATTAACATAAACTACTTTTTTATCAAGTTTTTACTTGCTACAATGTGGGAATACCCACAATACATTTAATTAATGAATGTGGTCTAAAATATGTTTTTTTCATCTATTAATCACTCTCTATAATAGAATCACAAGGATTTATTGTACTGGGTAACAGCAGGAAGTATCCAGTTTCTGAGGAAATATATGAAATATTTTGAAAACAAGGTGAAATAAACAACACTTCAACATTTATTTCTGTAGTGTTCTGACTCATAACCTTCTTGTCATCCCATTTATTGTGGCTGCATTTTCTTTAGTACAGGAAATCCCCTATAACTGCATTTTGACACGGATGTGCAGAAGTATCTATTGTCCTTCCCTCGGCAGAAGTTTGCGCAGCAGATGGTAAAAATGCCCCAGCATATATTTGTGAGATTGAAATAAAAGTAATATGCCAGAATGCTAACATTTTTTGGCACTTTGTCAAAGTACATCAATGGCAGGTTAGAAAAAAAATTAAATACACGAAAAAATTCAGTATTTTGCTTTTATTTCTCAAGTCTCTGTGCCATCTTAGTAAAATATGATGTAATTATTTCATCCTCCAAATATAGACGTTTTCTGCAGGCTTTCTTCTTGCTGATTCTGAAGCAGCAGTCTCCAGACCTCCCTTGGGACATGACTCCCTCCTTCCCCCATTTTCCTCTCCTCCCTTCTCCTTTCTCTTCCCTCTTTAAAAGTTTCAGATATTTAACTTCTTCTAATCCCCACAGTCAAAACTAATTTCTTCTAGGTTCATTTAAAAATTATAGAAATATTAATTGGAAACAATAAGTGTAGTTTTATTGAATATAACTAAGCCATTTTCTTAGTGTAGATTTACAAATGGGTAGAATTACTTTAAAATATAGACCAATGAAGAAAACCACAACAGAGATGACCTATCCCTTCAGCTGCTCTTAAAGAAAATAAACAAAAGAATATATATATAAAAAAACACAAAGCATTAGAAATCCATTTCATCTATTTTTGTATCCTTTGTCACCTGTTCTATAGTTCTGTTGATACTTTGTTCTTGGGATTCCTCTTAGGAGGAGAGGACACAAAAGCCTTGGTCACATTAGACTTTCAACCAGACTTCCCACTGGGAAAGGGTTACTAAGAGTCAGAAAGTGTTGAACAGAGGCCAGCTCATCCAGTTTGACCTAAGGGGCAGAAAGGAAAGCTGTGGTGAGTGGAGATGGGAAATGTGCTAATGAAAACCCTTTCGTATCCTACTACTTCAGATTGTACACAGTATCTCATTATGTTAATGGTGTAAATCGCTCAGTGGAGATAATTTTACATAAACCTGTCCCTTAAAAATCTCTCCTTTTCCTTTCCTTCTTCTTCTAATGTTCCAAATACATTCAGATGATTAGAATAGTAATAACTGGCTGATTTAATGAGAAAACAAATTCTGGATAAATAGATAAAAAGAATGAAAATGAATTGAGTTCAGTGACATAGAATTTAATTGATTGCAAAAGCACCTTCATTCAACATTTGGAGAGTTAACAATAAAAAAGTACCTTTATTGAATAGGTTCTGTCCTATAGTCTCTAGAGGAAATTTCCCATAAATTATATAAATACCAATTGTGATACTTTATGGGTTGACTGGATTAAGGTTGCCCTCAAGGCTCCCAAATCATTCCCAAGTATCTTTGTGAGGGAGTCTTTGTAAAAGGTTAATATTGAAACAGTAATCTGAAAGGAGAAGATCTGCTCATCAATGTGGTTGGGTGTTACATAGTTTGTGGAGGGTACAAAAGAAAAAAGCTAAAGGTAAATCCACTGTCTCTTCTTTGGGAAGGGAATTCCTCTGAGTTAGCACTCAGAAATCAAAGTCCCTAGTATTTACCTTCAGCTTCTCCAAATCAGTTCCTCTGTATTGTATCTAGTTTCCTGGCCCTCAAGTCTCAAGACTCAGTCTTTCCATGATTGTGTGGTCAATTCCATTAACACTTCTAACAAATCTCTACACATCCCACCGTTTCTATGGTTTGGTAGCCTAGGCTCCAACACTAGCAAGGCTAACTCTTTATGTTCTTAAGTATGGAAATTCATCTCACTTTTCATGTAGAAATCAGAGGTTCTGGATATCGACTCCGATGCTACTTATAACTGCTCAGTAGTTTGCCTCCTTTTCTATGTCCCAACAAGTAACAGCTCATGGTAGCTCATGGGGCACAAGTACATTTTATCGTACTTTGGCTTTGGCCCTACAAATCATCGAGGTGAAGCTGAGTAGAATCGGTATGCCAGTTCTGCCATCACATTTTTTTTATGTTGCCTGCATTGCAATGCTGCTGCTACCTTGAGAACGTACCTCACCCATCAGTCACTCAGAGACACAGGAGATCAGAGAACAGATGCCACCAAAAAGGAAATCAATGCTCTAGAGTTGCCAAATAATGAGTCAAAGAAACAAAGCGAGAAGGGAAAGAATGTAGAGAACAGGGCACAGTTGCAAGTTGAAATTCATGGAAAACCAAGCGATGTTTTTGACAATGTAATGTCTATCCTGAATTTTCTAGCAGCTATTTCTTTCATATTTTTGTTGTGCTAGAGAAGACAAGGAGAATTTTATCCACGTCACAAGAGAGTTGAGATGCTCATAGCTTTATCTTATTTATTTATATGGCATTTTATATGGAGCTTAAACCATGATCCACATAACCCAAGGTAGAAACTAACCAAAGGGGGGCAGTGACACAGTGTGAGGCTGCCAGCTTATACCACCATTGGAAACTTGCAAGATGATTTTTAAAATTAGAAAATTATAATAAACATAGTTGCCTATTATGATTAATTATAGAGCATATTAATTTTGTTTTTTAAGATGGTGCATATTTTCTTTTCTTTTATTGGAAAGAGATAGCTTTTCATACGATATATTGTGATTGTGATTTTCCTTACCACTACTCTTTCCATCTGTTGATAGAAATCAAACAACCAAGGAGCAATAATCAAATAAAAAATAAAATGAAAATATGTGATAAATCCAAAACAAACATATCAGAATATGACAAAACTACCAATCAAGAAAAAGAGCCAGAGAAAATGCACGCACATTTTGTACACAAGAATCTAAAGTCAAAACCAGAATCTATAGTATATACCCAAAGGTTATATAAGGAAAAAAAAGAGGGAGGAAAGGAATGAGGCAGAGAAGGGGATGGGGAGAAGGGAAGGGAGAGAGAGAGAGAGAGGGAGAGGGAGAGGGAGAGGGAGAGGGAGAGGGAGAGGGAGAGGGAGAGGGAGAGGGAGAGGGAGAGGAAGAGGGAGAGGGAGAGGGAGAGGGAGAGGGAGAGGGAGCACTCTGACATAACGTTATGAGACAAAAACCTCCAGAGATGCCATTGAATTAGTTTTATGTTGTTCATCTATCTATTGCTGGGCATAAGACCTGGTATTAAGTGTGGTATGTTTCTCCAGTGAGATTCCCTTAGAGTAAAACTAATATTTTGTTTGCAAAATGGTTACCAATGAAGGTGGCTTCTAGATTAGGGATGAGAGCACGTGTTCACTTCTTTCAGTGCCAGGATCCCATCTTTTGCAGACCCATACTGGCTCTGTGGAGTCTGCCACAATATCTGTGAGATTATATGTGTGCCAGCTTTGTTGTATCTAGAAGACTTTCATTTCTTGGTGTCCTCCATTCCATCTGGCTCTTATACACTTTTTGCTTCATCTTCCTTAAAGTACTGAGAACCCCTGAATGGGGAATGTGATTGAGACATCCCTTTTAAAGCTGAGTGTTCCAAGCTCTCTCACTCGCTCTATATTGTATGTCTATGGGTCACTTTATTTGTTACCATTTTCTGCAGCTGGTAACTTCTGTGATGATGACTGCAAAATGTCCTTAGGCGTCATTTTATTGATTTGTTTCCTTAGCAGAACTGTCTTATTTGGTTTTGTTCCTGATTTTGTGGAACTGATTTGAATTTCCCTCCTCCAAGTTGATATTGACTACAGGGTTGCTGCAAATTGTTTTTTTATTGTATTTAGGCATGTCCTTTATATCCCTATATATCTCCAGGACTTTTCTCATGAAGGGATGATGGACTTTGTCACAGTACCTTTCCTCACCTAGTGAGATAAACACATGGTTTTCAACTTCTAGTCTTTTTGCATGGATTACATTTTTTAGTTTATTCATGTTGAACAATCCATATGTCTCTGGGACAAAGCATATTTGATTATGGTAGACTGTGTTTCGATGTGCTCTTAAGTTCTTTTTCCAAGTATTTTATTGAGTATTTTATATATATTTCACAAAGAAATTGATTTGCAATTTTCTGTCTTTGTTGGGTCTTTATGTGGTTTATGCATCAGGGTAACTTTGACATCATAAAAAGAATTGGGCAATGTTCCTTCTGTTTCTAATTTGTATAGTAATATGAGGAGTACTGATATTAATTCTTCTATGAAAGTCTAGTAAAATTCTGTACTAAAATCATATGGCCCTGGGTTTTTATGGTTGTTAGACTTTTAATTACAGCTTCTATTTCACTGAAGGCTATAGGTGTGTTTAAATTATTTATCTGATTCTGATTTATTATTAGTAGGCAGTATATATTGAAAAACATATCCTTCCTTTCTAATTTCATGGAGAACAGAGTTTCAAAATATGTACTGATGATTCTTTGGATTCCCCAGTTGTCTGTTGCTATGTGACCACTTTTTTTTAAATCTAATTTTTTTAATTTGGATATTCTCTCTCTGCCTATTAGTTAATTTGGATAAGGGCTTGCCAATCATATTGATTTTTCTCAAAGAAGCCACTCTTTGTTTCATTGATTCTTTGTATTGATTGTTTTATCTCCAACTGTCATTGTGTGAGGCTCAATATGTTATTTCACTTCTAGCAGCATTTCTTTTATGAACTTGGGTGCCCTTGTGTTTGGTAAATAAATGTAAAAAATTGAAATACCTTCTTGGTGGGTTTTTCCTTCCCTCAGAATGCAGTGTCCTTCCTTATCTCTTCTAGAATGGCTACACTGGCATGTTATTTGTTTCATTTTCATTGAATATCTTTTTCTAACCTTTACTGAGGGGTGATATCTTACTTGATGTTAAAGCGTGTTTCTTGGATGCAATAGAAAGACAGATTTGGTTTTCCAACCCATTCTGTTAGTCTGTGTCTTGTTGTTGTTGTTGGGGTAGGGGTTGAGACTATTTATTTTAAGAGTTATCCACGAGCAGGGTTTGTTAACTCCCATTATTTTACTGTAGTGTTCACCCCCCCCCCGCATTCTTTTGGATTGCTGGACTGATACTATTTATTAATTGTGTTTTCTTGGGTGTGTTTAACCTCTCTATGTTGAAGTGGTTTGTTTGTTTTATTTCTAGAGCCTTCTGTGTGGTTAGATTTATAGACAGATACTTCTTAAATTTGGTTTTATCATGGAATATCATTCCTCATCTATTGTGATTGAAAGTTTTGCTGGAGATAGTGGTCTGTGTTGGCATCTGTAGTATTTTTAGAATATTGTAGAACATCTGTCCAGGTTCTTCTGGCTTTTAGTGTCTCCATTGAGAAGTCATGGGTTATTACATTATGTTTATTATTATTATAAGTTATTTAGTCTTTTTCCCTTGCAGCTTTTAACATTCTTTTTATATACCTTTAGTGTTTTGATTATTATGTGACATGTGGAATTTCTTTTGTGGTCTACTCGGTTTGGTGGTGTTCTGCCTTGATAGGTATAGCTAGAGTTTTCCTGGTCTTGCCTGGCCCAGAGTCAGGACAAATCTCTCTCACCCTCCAATCCTGCAGCCAATCAGACCCAACCAAGTAAACACACAGAGACTTATATTTCTTATAAACTGTATGGCCATGGCAGGCTTCTTGCTAACTGTTCATATATATATACATATATTTAAAGATTTATTTATTTATTATGTATACAGCATGTGTGATTGCTGGCCAGAAGAGGGCACCAGATCTCATTATAGATGGCTGTGAGCCACCATGTGGTTGCTGGGAATTGAACTCAAGACCTCTGGAAGAACAGTCAGTGCTCTTAACCGCTGAGCCATCTCTCCAGCCCCTGTTCTTATATCTTAAATCAACCCATTTTTATTATTCTATAAGTTGCCACATGGCTCATGACTTACCAGTATCTTAACATTTACTTCTCATCGTGGCGGCTGGGAGCGTCTCCTTGCCTCAGCCTTCCACTTCCCAGAATTCTTCTCTCTGCTTGTCCCACCTATACTTCTTGCCTGGCTATTGGCCAAACACCATTTTATTTATATAGAGTGATATCCACAGCAGATAGGCACTACCTTTTTCTGATTTGGGAATTTTTCTTCAATGATTTTTAAAAATATTTCCTTTGCTGTTGACCTGGGTTTCTTCTCTGTCCTCTATCCTTGCTATTCATAGATTTATTCTTTCCAAAAATCTTAGATTCCTGAATCTATTATGCCTGGATTATTTTAGATTTAGTATTTTCTTTGATAAAGATATCAATTTCTTGTATCCTGTCTTCAATGTCTGATATGCTACCTTACAACTTTGCTTGTTCTGTTTTGCCTGATGTTCCTCCTGTGGAATATAACTTTAGCTATGTAAAGGTGTGTTCCTTTTGTTTATGCTGCATTTGTTTAACTATATAAAGATGTGTTACATTTGTTTCTTCTTGTCTGCCTAAGGAACCTGATTGGTCTAATAAAAACTGAACACATAATTGCTAGGCAGCAGAGGGATAGATGGGGCTGGCAGGAAAAGAGAAAAAGGAGGAGGAGGAATCTAGCCTCAAGAGAGAATAAAGAAGAAAGAGAGGGAAACACCAAGGGACAGCCAGCCAGGTATCTGCCACCCAGACAGATATGGAAGAAGCAGGAAAGTAGAACATACAGAATGAAAGAAAGGTAAAAAGCCACAAGGAAAAATGTAGATGAAGAGCAATAGGTTAATCTAAGTCAAAAAAAAAAAAAAAAAAAAAAAAAAAAAAAACCTAGTGTGGGGGGATGCCTAAATTAAGGCCAAGCATTTATAACTAATAATAAGTCAATGTGTCATTATTTGGAGCCTGGAGGTCTGAGAAAGCCTGCTACATGTCCCTGTTCAAGAGTTACTAAATTTTTCATTTTCAGTTTCCATCAGTTTGAGTTTTCTATGTTGATTCTGTTTCCACTTACAAGCCTGTGGTGATATTTTTTTGTGCTGAAATGTGGTGAGATTTTATCTGTATATTAATGAATAAAGTTTACCTAGAGATCAGAGGTCATAGACAGACACAAACAGAAGTCAGGGGGTGGTAGCACATGCCCTTAATCAGATCACATGGAAGGCAGAGTCTCTGTGTGTTCAAGGACACAGCCAAGCATGGCGACACATGCCTTTAATCCCAGTACCAACCATAGAGTCCTGGGGGTCTGTATAGATAGGCAGTGATGAGGAAGTGAGGTACCTGGGTTAAAAGTCAATGAGAAGGCAGAACAGCAAGGCAATAAAGGTGCAGGTTAGACAGGAAGAAGCTGGTTCAGTTCTCTCGGGGGAAGCTACAGTGGTGAGCTAAGGTTAGCTGGTGGCTATCCCTATTTCTCTGACCTCTATGGCTTTCACCCCTATACTTAGCTCCGTGTTTCTTATTTAATAAGACTGTTTAGAAATCCATATACAAGTACTGAACTATTTTCATCATTTCATTCCACTATTTATTTGTACTTTCATAGACTTCCTTAAGGAATTTATTCATTTTATTTTTAAGGACCCCCCCATCATATTCATAAGGAGATTTTGGAGTTCTTGGTTTGTGTGTCACTTATGTTACATTGCTCACAGATGATGGCGTTAAGAGTTACTGGCCTTTAATGAGACACATTGTCTTGACCTGTAGTTAGACGTTTTTCTGTGTCCCACAGCTACTTACAAAATAATCAGAAGTTTATATTCTTTACAAACTCTATGATCTGTGGTAGCCCTCTTGCTTGCTAGGTCTTATGTCTTAAATTAACCCATTTCTATTAATCTATGTTTTGGTATGTGTTCTGTGGCTTACCAGTCTGCTGGCATGTTGTTCCTTGGGCAGCAGGCTGGCATCTCCTCTCCTCTGTCTTTCCTCTTCCTGTCTCCCTCTTGGGTTTCCAGCCTAGCTATAACCTGACTCGCCATAGGCCAGAGCAGCTTCTTTATTAACAAATCAGAGCAACACATTTTCACAACATACAGAAAGATATCCCACAGCACTGACCAATATTTATTGTGATTTTACTCTCTTGTCAAGGCATCTGGGGTTGGGATGATTGTATATTTAGGTGATTATATCTGTCTTGTTTTTATTGACTAGGTGTTCCAATCTTTGGTTTCTGTGGCCTTTTCTGCCTCTTAAGAGGCTGTGGCAGTTGTGGGTTGCCTGATAGGGAATGCTTTGAGATTCTGCCAGGTATGGCCAATAGTGGATGGCACCAGTTAAAATGTGGTATGGGGAGCTGACACTTGTAGATGGAGACAGACCAGAAGGGTTGAGGATGGGGCCAAAGTGATCCATAGAAGGAAGGAAAACAGGATGTGCCACCAAGATCTGCTTAGTCCTCTGTGAATGGGAATGTAGAGGGAGGCAATCAGACAGCCAGTTGTCATCTTCCACAGAGCTGGGATGAGACTGTATGATTGGATTTGGAGGATAGGAAGAAGAGTGAAAATTTGAAGATCCCTAGTGCTTCCCTGACAGGCATGGGCTGTGGTTTCCCAAGGAATGCCTGTAGGAGTTGATGGCTCAGACAAGGAGGTGGGGGAAATGAACAAGCTTTTATGGACGGTGGGTTCCCAGGAAGTGAGAAGATGCTTTTTTATCTAGTTTATTTTTGTTTTTGTTGTTTTGTTTGTTTGTTTTCCTGATAAAGGAAAAATGGAGGCTTATTTCTTTAGACTACATGACTACTATAATGCAAATATCAAGCCAACCATCTCATCAAGTTTATCAGCCATTTTTCTGGTGAAGGAGATACTACTATTGAATGCAATTTGGAGAGAACTTTGGATTGAGTACTGTGCTAATACTGTTGGAAAACAATTCATAATAGAGAATAAACAAAACATTGTTTTGATTATAAGAAAGCTATTGAGGTTTTTCCTAGATATTTGTCTTCTTAGTAAGAATTTCTCAGAGGAAAATAGTCTGGAACTTGTGGTAGTGTTGATAGTAGGAAAATAGTGTGGAACATTGCAAAGACTGCCAACCCTGTATGACATATCTTTGAGGAATAATTCTCCTATTGTTGGTATCCAGGTCTATGCATGGCTCACCTAAGTGCCAGTTTTCATCCCCTCTAATGAACTTCTCCCTCTCAGGCAGTAGAAGTAAAAAATAGGCTCTTTTCCTCTATTTCACTTTCATTGGTAGAGAGTCCCCTAGAAGATTGGATATCTTGATTTTTATTGTTGTTGTTGGATTGATTCAATATAATCATATTTTATTTCCTTGGTATCTTCATGGTCAAGATGATGACATCAAGGCGCCTGGTAGACTTTGTAGTATGAAAGCAACTTTTGTCTTAGTGAAAAAAATATGTAATTCAATCTTAATGGAGTAAAAAAAAGACACAATAATGTGCAATAATCGGATAAATACTTTTCCTAGGCACATAGAATAAGAAACCTTCGAATCATGTGATAGATCATTAGAAATGCCTTTCAGTGTTCACCCATTCACTCAATCTGAGCATTCCCTCCTCACTCTTATTCACTCACTCATTTTTAAACTCATCAGCTCACACAATTGTAGTCAATTTACTTTTCATTTTCATTTGTTTCATTGACTAGACTTTTATTTATTTCTGTGAGAAAACAATCCCATGTGACAATAAAAGGCAGATGGAAGAGATGATATTAATATTGTCAGGAACATAGAGTTACTATTGGATACAGGGTCTAGATATCATATCTAACATAACTATTTTTAGGTCACAAAATAGTTTTCATTATTTTAATACAAAGGTGATTTGAGACAAAATAAAAAATAAAATTGTGTTTACATTTTCAGGTTTTGTAATTTCTTCTTTTGAAAATACTTTTCCTTTATTCTTGATAATTTCATAAATGTGTATACAATGAAGTACAATGATATCCCTCATTTTTTCTTCTCAGCTCCTCCTGTATCTCCCTAATATGTCCCATTCCAAACTTCACATGGTCTTTCCTTTTTAAAGAAATAATCCACTAAGTCCAATAGTGCTGCCCATGTGTTCCTGGGTGTTGGTGGGGCTATCCACTGAAGATAAGAAGCCCACCTGTGATCACACCCTCAAAAAGAATGACTCTCCTTCCCAAAGAATCTACCAACTGTCAATGACTTCTCAGAGAAGCTGGAGGCACAAAAGCAACACCCCATCTATGTTGGAATCTTCCCTGGCCTCGTCTCATACAGAAGGTACACAAGTAACCACAGCTGCTGTCAATTTATGAATATGATAGCTGTGTCATGTACAGAAGAAAGCATGTAAAAGCACTCCTCCCATCTGGTTCTTACTTTTTAAAAAAACCATTCTTTCAGGATATTCTAGGAGCCTTGGTTATATCTAAATTTTTTTTATCATGCATTTAATTAATTTTCCCCTCCTTGCCTAGGATCAATTAAGCAGAGCTGCACAGTAAGAAAGAGAAGATTTATATATTTGTAGTATAAAACTCCTATTCTTTTTTATTCACTTCCTAAACATACAATGATGGTCTAATAATTTCAAAACATCTGTCCTGCTTCTTTACCTAACAAATAAGGAAGGTGATTAACTAACCAATGATTTGACTGTATTTGATGCAATAGATACTTGGTAGTTATAATAGGTATAATTATGACGAATTAATCTGCGGTCACATGAAAAATATGTAAAAGTTAAGTTTTACAGCATATAAACAAATGTATTTACAAATACAAGTAAAAGCATGAAATTATCATTAATAAATATGCATGTTATATCAAATCTCTACTGCATTAGAATTTCTGCTATATAAGTTTAGTGACAAGTGCATGGTGGCAGATTCCAAAAATCTCAGCACTTTATAGATGGGGCCAGTGATACCAAGAGTTTGAGGTCATTCTCAACTATATAGACCACTTGAAGCCAGTCTTAACCACATGAGTCTTTGTCTTAAACTGACCTCCACAAAAAGGGAAAGTAAGTTAGTTGTAATTTCTCATTAATGCTTTGCAGCATATCCTTGATATCAATGTCATTATTATATTTATTTTACAGATGATAACATGGGAATAAAAAGTGTCAGTATTTGTTCAGAGCACTTGTGTAGCTGAGCCCATATTTAAAAATGGAAAACCTGATTATAGAGGATATCAAGGCTATTAACTTCTACAATACATTAAATATCATTTGCATAGTTATGAATAGATCTTATGCAATACTTAACAACTTTTATATATTAAATGCTATATTATAGTATTTAAAAATCTCTTAAGAGTATTGGAAAATATTCCATTTATTATATGTATTTTATTTTTAAATATACTGTGATTATAAATCTGAGCTATACAATTTATAAATGTATGTATATACATTGGGAGAGTGTTTTGTTCAATAATTGAAGATGACTTCCATTGTGATTACTGGCTTGTATGGCCACACCTTTCTCACTTACACTGTTTAATATGTCAATATTAATTCAAGGAGCATCTAAGTATGTGAACCCTCTCTTCTTCTTGAATTAGTTTCTCCAGATAGTATTTACATCTTACTAGTCATAACTGAGCATAAAGGCAGTGGAAAGACTTACAGTCTTTTCAAAAAATTATGTTTGAACTTAAGCATATACATACCAGTATCATTACATGAACTGAGCAGATTCTAATAGGTTTTGTTTATATGTTTAAGAATATATGTACACACACACCAACATAGATATATAAAACAACAATAAATAAAGTAAGGGCATGAGTTTGAGAAAGGTCCAGGGAAGTGCATGGGATTCGTAGGAAGAAGGCTAGAGAAGGAAGAAAATTATTTAACTATATTTTAATTTAAAAAATAAAGAATATAAAAATAAAAATAATGAGGAATATTAAAAATATTCAAAAATAATGTAAAGAAAAATATAAATAAGCATTGAGTTGTATACAAGTTTAGTTATTTGACACTGTAATGTGTCAAAATTCTTACTGCTTTTGAACTATTTTGAAGATAATCATTTTATTGTAATTACTTCATGTTAAAAGTGTTTATTATAATTTAAATATTTCAATATCTTATTAACATTTTTGTGATACTCGAGTATAAAAGGGAAGAGGTTATTTTAAATATTAGCCATCTGGATATGAAATTCGAGTACATATGAACCAATTAGATTTCAATAATTGCCAAGCTGTGTAGGAAGATATGTACGTCTATAGAAGCAAGCAAGGAAGAACATTGTCATAGATTTTTAAAGGGGGATTTTGAGAGAGAGAGAGACAGAGACAGAGAAAGAGAAAAACAGCACTTAATGCTGATTGAGTCCAGAGGAAGGGAGGATCTGGAAGGAGTTGAGAAAGGAGAAAACAGAATCAAATTATATTGTATGAGAAACATTTTTAAAATAAAACTGTTGGAAAGGAAATACATGAAGACTTAAATAACTGCAGAATAGTGGGAGTGAGGGAAGCTGTGGGGTGGAGGAAATGGGGTTAGGGAGTAAAAGACAGGGAAAGCACTGGAAAGGGGGGCTGGTTCCAGTATGTTGAGCTGAGAAGAAGAGAGTAGCAGTGATGGCAAAAATATCCCCAGGAGAATGAATTCTCAAAACAACCCATCACCATACATGCATGTTTGAATAACACACTTTTCTACTTACTCTGTGTTCTCCTTATTTTTTAAATCAATGCTGCTATCTATAAACACACCAGCCTCAGAGAGAAACTTAAGAGTTAATCTTATAGAAGTAATTACAAATATATTTTTAATGAACTAGGGTAGATATAAATGAGTTATTACTATATATTTTATACATAAAGACATATAAAATAAACTATATTTAGAGTCTATCATAGTTAATATTTAATAGAAATGTATTTGATCATGTGGCCAAAATGTTATGAGACATACCTCTTGGCAGTTCATGCTTTAGGGGAAGAGAAATTAATAACTTCATAACACTAATGGTGACTGACAAAATAAATACGTTTAATCACATAGGTTTCTACTGAAACATGCAGGGTCAAATGTGTTTTAAAAGTTCTGTGGTGATGCCCTAATTTCTGAATGTTAGTATTACTCTTGTCTTTCAATATTGTATTACCACCCTTGAAACTACAAAATATAATTTATTCCCACACTTGGTTGGCAAGTTTATACATAAATGATGGTGACCATTATAATATAATTTTGAAGATGTAGACTCCTGAAAATATTTTCTGACATATAAATCTATATGGAAAGTAGTTTATCTGACGAGATAAGATGAAAAAAGGTAATGCTCAGACAAGAATATCATGGATTTTTCTAGCTTGTGGCAGAGTACATTGTATGCATCATAGCAAAAGATTACACTTCTTTGCCTTGCTCCTGAGAAGCCACTGCATCCCCAACTGCTTCCCCATCAGTTCTTCACAGGATACCTATGGCATTCCCTTATGTTCCTCTCAGTGCCAGGTCTTCACCAAAGACTCTCATTTTGCATTACTGAATCTCACTTGGACAAATCCTCCCTGGATATTTATAGTACCTCTGTTACTATAAACTTTAGCAAAATTAATTGGAAGCCATGAAATCTATCTGCAAAATATGTTTGCTAAGGTATGATTCAGATTTGGTAAAGCCAGTATACCATTTGATTATGTAATTTCACTTTTTAGATTTTGTAGCCTTATATAATTTTGTTTTTTAATGACTTCTTCAAGTTTATTGACACATGTATTTAACACATGAAATTCATAAAACACAATATTTTGTTATAACTTTATTTCCTGTGAAATGATTCACTAGAGTAAGCTATATAAAGGACCCCTCACTTCACAGAACTTTCATTTTGGTTTTTTGTATTCTAGGAATTCTTAAAATCTATACTCTTAATTGATGTAAGAGGGCTCAGCTGAATTTAGGTGGTACCATTCACTGATCAGGTGGGCCTGGGGTGCATAAAGAAGATAGTTAAGAAAATTCTGGGCACCAGACAGAGAGATAACCAACAGGCAGCATTCCCCCATTGTTCCTTTATTCAGGATCTTGGCTTCCTTCAATGATGAATAAGTGCTGAATGGTCCCAGTCTCCATTCCTGACTTCCTTCAGTGATTGAAATATATACGTTTTGGCCCCAAGTTGTTTGAGGTCTAAGGGTTTTATCACAACAACAGAAAGAATATTAGAACCACCTTAAGACATGTAAGATTACAACTCACTGTTTAGATTTGCACACACCTTTTATTAGTAATGCTAAACTAATATTCACAACTCTTTTGACTTTTTGTACATATTTTTTAGGACAAATATCTGCTGTCTTTATATTTTCTATTATTCAAATAATCTTAAAATAAGAAAGTGATGGATCACTATATTGTAACTCTATGCCTGACTGTGAGTTAGAAATTCATGAACTTCACAGTGATTTTTGGTGAGAGGATGACTGAAATGAGTAATTGTCTGTAGTTCCATATCATGACATTCATTTCCTTAAGACAGAATTCATCTATTCACTAAGGCATGCTTCCACAGGGCTTTTACTCACAAGAAGGATCAGCATTTTAAAATTTGCTGGAAGATATTGTAAGTGTTAGTGGTGTAGCTGGATGTTTCTCCTGTGTCCAATGGCAGGCTTCTTGCTAGCTAGCTCTAACTTAACCCATTTCTATTAATCTCTATGTTGCCATGTGGCCGGCCATGGTGTTACTGGTCTGTGGGCATCTTGTTGCTCCTTGGGAGGTAGGTTTACCTCTGTCTCTCTCTCTCTCTCTCTCTCTCTCTCTCTCTCTCTCTCTCTCTCTCTCTCTCCCTCTCTCTCTCTCTCTCCCTCTCTCTCTCTCTCTCTCTCCCTCTCTCTCTCTCACTCTCTTTTTTTTGTTTTTTGAAACAAGTTTAGGCTCACAACTAAAAATCTCTCTCTCTTTTCTTCTTCTCCCTCTCTTCAGTTTGAATGTACCACCTAATTTTATTCTGTCTCACTATTGGCCAAACAGCTTTATTTATCAACCAGTCAGAACAACACATATTCACAGCATACAGAAAGACATTCCACAGCAGGTAGTATGTGGATACCTAAGTGTGTGTGTATGTGCCCATGTTTACACACCCATACTTATTTTAATTTGATTGGCAAAAGGGAAGAAAAGTGTCAATTATTTTTGTTTTCTGCTCTTGCTGATGATTATAAAATTCATGAGTCTTCTAAATTGAAAGTAGGTGGTAAGTGGACATGCTGTATGAGGTTAACTTCAAAATTCAAGCCCCTAAAATTCATGTACATGTCAAATTGTCAGACATGACTTCCCTTATCTGTAACCTCAGCATAATGGGGGCAAGGGCAGAGTTAAAGGAATCCAGGGAGCTTTCTGATAACCCAGCCTAACTGAAACTGATCTGTCTCAAGGCAATAATTAAGTGAATCACAGAGGAAGATATCTGAAGTCCTCCTCTGGCCTCTGCATACATATATGTGGCCCAGCCACCTGCACACACATGTACAGGCAATAAACATATACTCCAACTACAAATGACACACACACACACACACACACACACACACACACAAATGCACATGTTGTGGAATATTAATTTATGATGTATTACATTTATTTATGCTGTGGAATATTTGTTTAATGATACAAAGATATATTACATTCATTTGATTAAATAAAATCAACCTAGGATCAGGAGGCTGAGTCAGCACCTAGCTGACAGAAAGTGGTATGGAGGAAAGACAGTGTGTAGCTAGGGTTCTTACTTGGGGGTGAGCAGAAGGACACCCTGTTTGTGAGGAATACTGAGCTAGGAGAGAAGGTTAGCTGCTTGCTATTCAGCCTCCCCAAGTGAGCAAAATTTCACATCAACCTTTGAATCCTGAGTTGTATAGATGAGTAGAGATCTAGACAAAGTTCTCTTTTGTGGCTGTGATAGAACCAGTTCCTGAGGGAACAAAATTCTCTCTTGGCTATGGCCACCGCTATTGGTAGCTGTGGAGTTGCTATTGCAAATTAGGAAAGCAGTGGCTTAAGGGGCAGCTACTGAATTTAATGAAAAACAACACACACACACACACACACACACACACACACACACACACACACACTCTCTCACCATACATAAAGAACAAAAAAGGGGAATTAAAAAAGAAATGAAAGAAGAAATGAAGAAAATTGAAAGAAAAGAACAAAAGAAAGAGTAGATGGCTGTGAACTCCATCATGAAGGTCACCTGCATTTGTTCATTCCTGAGATTTCCTTGTGGGCATTCTTTTCATTCCAATAGCAATGAGGATGGACCCCCTGAGGAAGGGACTAGTTTGAAACTGTGCCTTTGGGGTTCATGTGTTGGAGGCTCAATCCTGGCAACAATGATGTGGGCATGTGTTGTGGATGCTTAAGAGGTGAGCCTCATGGGAGGTCTTAGGTCTCCAGAGGAGCTCCAGTGGGCAAACAGTCCATTAGCTGTCCTAGGCTCACTGTGCTTTTATGAAAGCAAACAGTTCTGAATGAAGTCAACTGTTGAATTCCTCATTAACCTTTGATATTTTTATGGTGTTATTTACTCATTTTTGGTTCCTTCTCTTCAATTATCATGGAGTACTCTCCAGAGCTGGCTCTGCTTTTCAAAATTTTAACCCCAAAAATTTTAAAATAAAGTTCTGAAAAGCCTGTTGTATTTATTGAGCTAACTTGCTTCAGATAACTTATAGTACATGAATCTAGACAGATATATTTACACACATAAATAGAGATAAAAGTATTATATATATATGAAGAAATATAAGGCACTAGACATGCCAAGTTGATGAAAATATGCTTGCACATGTTAATATCTTGCTAATTATCAACTCTAATTTATTTCATAACACCTTAATATTACCCAATGAAACTTGGAATATAAATTTGTGGGAATGTAAAACTTTATTGTCTATTTTATTCTTCATAACACTTTAAATTATATTTTGCTTTCTGGTTACACTTGCAAGGAAAACAATACCTACCTAACTGTAAAAGTGACAGAGTTCAAGTAACATGTGAAGAAAGTTGGAGAAAAGCACAGATTATGTCTAATATATTACTATATTGAATTATACTTCCAGGCTTCCCATCAAGCTATAATTAAGACTTAAGAATTTAAACAAAAATGAAGATTTGATCAATTTAAACATTAGCTCCCAATTTTAAAATTATAGCATAACAGTTTACTTACCTAAGCATAACACTAACTCTCTCTCTCTCCTCTCTCTCTCTCTCTCTCTCTCTCTCTCTCTCTCTCTCTCTCTCTCTCTCTCTCTCTCTCTCTCTCTCCTCTGTCTTCCTCTCCTCTGCCCTCTCTCCTACTTTATTCTGCCCCACAGGCACATTCAGCAACAGACATGAAGGTTATGCCTTATGCGATCTTTCAAATTACGTGAACTTAAAAGAGCATATTTCATGCTGTTCTCCACACTCATGCACAAGCCTCCAGTCCTGAAATAATTTGCTTAGGTTTTAAGCTAAGCATAGAATGAGGAAAAAATATATTTCCCTAGGGAGTAACTAAAATAGACAGCTGCTGCCTTCCTGAGGATTTACAGGTTTTCACTGGAAATCTAGTTCACTTCATCAAATAAAACTGTACATAATCCATGCTTGCTTGCCCATATTCTTTGTTTCAGAGTAAGTCATGTTACAAAATTTGAAGTTGCAGTTAATATGGTACCACCTTTAGACCACTGTTAAATCCATAGACAAGCCACACACACACACACTCACACATACAAACATACATACACAGAGACACACAGACACAGACACACACACACACACACACACACACACACTCATTACTGTTAATATAGTCATTGCAAATAAATCCAACTTTGTCAAATTTTATAGAAAAAATAACTGCCTTACAGTGACTTTTTATATAAGCATTATAAAATATTAAATTTCTTACTTTATGGAGAAGCAGTAATGATATTTAAATGTTAGCAGAGATTTTAGATTTGCCTTGCTTTTAGCTTATGGTTTCTTCCTAACTATAATATTTGGCCAGATGTAATAGCTGACACCTGTGTTATCAGCTTCAAGGAGACAGGAGCAGGAATTCACAGTGTGTTTGAGGCCAGCAAGGACTAAACAGTGACAGCCTTTCTCAAAAAAAGAAAGAAAGAAACAAAGAAAGAAAGAAATGTACATTTCTGTCCACAGCATGTTTCAATTTCTGAAGGCTTCTTTTAAAACATTTTCTAGACAGTATTCATTTCAAGTAAAATACAAAATTATTTCCTGTTTTGTTAAACATCTATAATTTCAAATTTTCAGTTATTGTAAAATGTTTTAAATAATTTTATTCATTCTTTGGCTTTTGTTTTGTGAATAATATAGAAAGCATTATGTTCTAGGCATATTTTACCATGCTCCAAATGTGTAAGACTTCACAAACAGTTCCACATGTTGAGGAATGGCTTTTCCCCAGTAGCCACAAGAGATAACAGTCTTCTTCATTATGAGAACAGAATTATGTCTGGTTGAATGAAATTTAGCAGATCAACCTGAACAATGATAACCGTCATGGATAACTGTATTTCTTACAAACAAAAATCCTCCTGATTTTGAAATGAATGTGTGTATTTCTCAGTGTTTCACTGGAGCTCTTAGTCATTATTTACAAGCCACAAGTTTCTCTGTAGAGATCTAAGAACAATTTCTTACATGGAAGAATGTCATGAAAGCATTTTCCTTTTAGTTTTCCAAATGTCATAAAATGTTTTATAAAATGCACATACACACACACACACACACACACACACACACACACACACACACATATATATATATATATATATATATATATATATATTTCCATATTTTGAAAAGATGGAATATAAAATTATCTTATGTCTAATGCTATCAGGAATAGGGATCATAAGACATTGAGTTGAGAAATTATCCAGTGGTTTTAATTGGATTATCTCTCTTAGAATTTTTTGGTAACTGCTAAGTAATGCAAGATGACCATTATTGAGGGTTATGTCCAAGGTAGGATAGATTTTCCACAAATGTAAATGGTACAGATATACATTATAAATATGTCACAATAAAGGAGGTATGAAACAAAAAAAAATTCAAGGGAAGAGATGTCCCTCCATCTTTCTAGAAAATATGCTCAGAAATTCATTTAAAAATATTTGTCTCCTATAAAAAGTATGTCTTTAAAACAACATCAACAACATTAAGAAAACAAAAATCCACTTGATAGGCCTGTTGACAACTTAAAGACCAGGAAATTCTTCACAAATATTGGGAATATGGAAATCACCTCTCTTATGCAGTGCAGCCATCAAGGTAAATACAGATTCTCACTCATTTCCCTATCTATGTCTCTCTCTCTCTCATCTATATCTATATCTAGATATAAATATACGTATGAACACACTTTTATAAGATAAATTTCTTAAATTATTAAAGCTTCTGTTCACTTCAGACCTGTATTTGAACTTATTACTGTGTTTCATACTTAAGTAATTTCTTCAGACCACTTTGAAAGAGGTGATAATATGATTATGTTTTTTCAGGTCTTCCCTCTAAACCTTAATGATATTGTTAATGTGGAAAATATTGACTAAAATAATGTAAGTACAATTTTATTGTCTAGAAATTAAAATTACAGTAGGTTTAGTTAACACAATTTTTGGAGGTGAATGTGTGGTCATTGAGGTTGGCAGCTTGTGGAACAGGCAGATTAGGCTTGGTGATGTTTGTGGATGATTCTGTGTTTTGAGAAAAACATATAGGAAAGGTACATAAACAAGGAAGAACTAGCTTTAGACAGAAATTAAAAAGTATAACAAAGAAAACAATAATCATTGTATAATTACCTGTTACGAGCTGCAGACTGTATTAAGAATTCAGCTGAACATGATAGAGCTCTACTTGGAAAAAATCAAGGCATTCGTTCAGAGGATTAAACCAAATCTCAAGGAGTAATTGGCGTTATTTGGCTTTTAATATATCAGCTGTTTTCTACTGTGAATTTCATGTCCACTCATAACTTCCCTAAGAACTTTTAACAGTGTATTTTACCTGAAATTCTTCTCAAGCATCCTAGGCCTAGGAGACAGAAGAATGTAGGTGCATAGCTTTGTTTCTTGTGCAAATACAGCTCAGACCCTTCTTTCTCTCACAGCCCAAATGCTATTCCAGAACAACTGACTCAGAATGAAAGGGTTTTGTTTTTTTTTCCCTTCCAGGTGCAGTGTAGCCAAGAGGCAGGATTCCTAGCTCCAAGCAGAGTCACCCCGCCATGCCAGTATATGGCAGCAGAGGAAAATAGAGGCAGTTTTATTTTAGTGACTTATAGACTCTTTTACCTAATCACCTGTAAGACTGTAGTTTGAGCACATTTATGAGACGCTTCTAACGTTTCACCTGACCACTTATAAGAATATATTTTGAGCACATAATTTCCCTTTCTGACTTATTCCAGGCCTTATCTGACCCTACCTCCTCTACTCACTGTCCTCTTGGATTGCAAATGAAGCTGGCTATCATGGCTCTTGTAGGGACCTTGGAAGCTTTGCAATCTATGGTAAGAATCAGGCTGCTGGTAAATGAGAAACTGGTTCCGGGAGAGGAATCGGAAGAACCATGATGGAGAAGAACAAGAATGAATATGAGGACAGAGACTGAAAAGAGTTAGACTTATGAGAGGACAGGAAGAGAAGGGACAGAAAGGAGCTAAGTATAGGTACAGAATTGAAGTGGTGTGGATAGAATTTAATCTCAGAGGAGTAAAGTGGCCGGATGTAAGAGCTTGGTATACTTAGATTCCTTTTCCTGAGGATATTCTCACCATTAGTAATGTCTCTTCTGGGCCTCTGGGAAGGAAACTAAAGAGGCTGGACCTCAATAATTTCTGAAAATTACCAATTTTAGTTATATTATATGTGTATTATGATATATTATTATTATTATTATGACTATTATTGTTACCATGTGTTTGGATGGTGTGTTTATATGTGTGTATTTATTTGTAGGTGTGTGTCATGGCACTCATATGGAGGTCAGAGGGCAACTTTTGGTAGTTGGATTTACCTTGTTGATGTAGGCCTTTTTCCATTTCTGCCTTGCTATGTACCACAGGAGACATCAAATGTAGTAGGAAGTATTCCTGTGTCCCAGCTGGCCAGTAGTTGGGACAAATCTCTCCCACTTGTGTCCCCCAAGTAAACACACAGAGGCTTATATTAATTATAATTGCTTGGCCATTAGCTCAGGCTTATTACTGACTAGCTCTTACAGTTAAATTAACCCATAATTCTTTTTTATGTTTATGCATGTGGCTTAGTAACTTTTCTCAGTTCTACATTGACATCTTGCTTCCTCTGTGTCTGGCTGGTGACTCCTGACTCTGTACTTCGTCTTCCTGTCTCTCTCCTGGATTTCCTGCCTGGCTATAACCTGACTTGCCATAGACCAGAGCAGCTTCTTTATTAACCAGTCATACCAATGCATATTCACAGTGTACAGAAAGACATCCCACAGCAATCAATCTCTTGTCTCTCCTTTCCATATTTCAATACTGGTGTTTGGCTTATAGATGTGCACCACTGAGTCTAGCTTTCTTCTGTTTTACCTGGGTTCCAAGATTGAACTTTGGTTGTCAGTTTTGTGATGTAAGCACTTCTATTCACTGAACAAACTCATTGGCTGCCTTGAGTATTATTTTTTTTTATTATTAAATTTTTTATTTTATATACAACCACAGTTTCCCCTCCCTCCTCTCTTCCTGTTCTGTATTGTCACCTCATTTCTACCACCACCACTCTCCATCCATTCCTCAGAAAGGGTAAGGTCTCCCATGGGAGTCAACAGAGCATGGCATATCAAGTTGAGGCAGAACTAAGCTCCTCCCTTCCGCATCATGGCTGAGCAATGCATCCCACCATAGGGGATGGGTTCCAAAAAGCCAGCTCATGTGCCAGGGACAGGTCCTGGTTCCAGTGCTGGGAGCATCACAAACAGACCAAGCTATACAACTGTCACCCACAAGCAGAGAGCCTAGGTCAGTCCCATGCAGGCTCCCTAGCTGATAGTTCTAGAGTTCATGACCTCCCACAAGCTTGGGTCAGCTGTCTCTATGGGTTTTTCCCATTATGATCTTGAAACTCTGGCTCCTACAATCCTTTCTTTCTCTCTTCAACAGGACTCCCAGAGCTCAGCCCAATATTTGGCTGTAGATCTCTGCATCTTCTTCCATCTAGTTACTGGATAAATGTTATATGATGACAATTAGGGTAGTAACTATTCTGATTACAAGAGAAGGCCAGTTCTGGTACCCTCTCCACTATTGCTAGGAGTCTTAGCTGGGGTCATTCTTGTGGATTCCTGTAATTTTCCCCGGGACCAGGGTTTCCCTAATATTACAATGGCTCCCTCTAACAAGGTATCTCTCTTGTTGCTCTCCCTTTCCAGCCATCCCCCAACTGGATGATCCCAGTTTCCCCAGGAGATCTTATCTATTTCCCTTTCCCAGGGCTATCCATGTATCCTTCCTAGGGTCCTTATTTTTATCTAATCTCTCTAGAGCTGTGGATTGCAGTCTGGTCATCATTTGCTTTATATCTACTATCCACTTATGAATGAGTACATACCATGTTTGTCTTTCTGGGGGTGGGTTACGTCACTCAGGGTTTTTTCTAGTTCCATCCATTTGCCTGCAAATTTCATGATATCATTTTTTTAACCACTGAGTAATACTCCATTGTGCAGATATACCATATTTTCCTTCATCCATTCTTTGGTTGAGAGGTATCTAGGTTGTGTCCAGATTCTGGCTATTACTAATAATGTTGCTATCAACATAATTGATCAATTGTCCTTATGGTATGATTGTGGTATGATATCTTTGGGGTATATACCCAAGAGGGCTATCACTGAATCTTGAGGTAGATTGATTACCAATTTTTTGAGAAACAACCATAACTTCAAATGGAAATCTCCCCCCAAAATAAACAGGATAGCTAAAACAATCTTATACAATAAAGGAACTTCCAGAGGCATCACCATCCCTGACTTCAAGTTCTACTACAGCGCTATAGTAATAAAACATCTTGGTATTGGTTAAAAACAGACATGTGGATCAATGCAATCAAATTGAAGACTCTGACATAAATCCACACACCTATGAACACCTACTTTTTGATAAAGAATCCAAAATTGTACAATGAAAAAAGAGAAAGCATCTTCAATAAAAGATGCTAGCATAACTGGATATCATCATGTAGAAGAATGAAAATAGATCCATATTTTTCCCATGAACAAAACTCAAGTCCAAGTTGATCAAAGGCCTCAACTTAATCCAGTCACACTGAATCTGATTGAAGAGAAAGTGGGAAGTAGCCTTGAATGCATTGGCACAGGAGACTACTTCCTGAATATAACACCAGTAGCACAGATGCTAATTCGACAATCAATAAATGGGATGCCCTGAAACTGAAAAACTCCCGTAAGGCAAAGGAAAGGGTCAATAAGACAAAACAGCAACCCACAAAATGGGAAAAGATCTTTACCAACCCCACATCTGACAAAGAACTGATCTTGGAAATATATAAAGAACTCATGAAACTAGACATCAAAATACCAAATAATCCAATTGAAAAATAGGGTATAGATCTCAGCAGAGAATTCTCAACAGAAGAATCCCAAATGGCCAAAAAACATTTAAGGAATTGCTCAACATCCTTAGTCATCAGGAAAATGCAAATGAAGATACAATCTTATGCCTGTCAAAATAGATAAGATCAAAATTGCTAAAAATAGCCTGTGTTGGAGAGGATGTGGAGTATGGGGAATACTTTTCTACTGCTTGTAGGAGTGTAAAGTTGTACAGCCACTCTAGTATTAATTTTTATTCATTAATTTAGGAATCAATAGTAATAGCCAGCATGAGGGGGAAATACCTGTATATTAACTAAAGCCAGAATTTTGATTTTGTGTGAGACTCTAATATGGCTTAATATGTTACTTCATCTCTGTGTTCTAACTCCTTGGTCTCCAGGTGGTAGGCTTTTTCTTCTTCTAATATGCTATAGACAGTGATACTGTTCATACTCTTACTTGAGCATCAGTCATGTCTACATCTTATCTTCACATTAAACTCTCTTAAAATTTTTGATGTCTGTTTTCTTACTGAATTCTCAGAAAATGTACCACCTTTGTAGAGGATCCTGCCATATGTTTTGTTTTTCTAAAATAATGTTTCATCATCTCATAAAGAACAATTGAACATGATCATATTTTTCTATGTATTAAACCATTCTCTTTCCCTTCCTTACATTAGTCCTGGGAAATATTTCTCTTCTCAGAGCAGATGAGAAACAAATGCTTATTCTGTGATAGTGGCCTAGCATACTCTTGTTAGTGAATAATGCAAAACACTAGTGGGTTTTCTTGGGTGGCAGTGCATGCTTCATCTCCTCAGCTTTCCTCACTAGGCACATTAAACCTTAGCTTGCTCTATTTGGTAGATGTTCTGCCTATTCTCAATCACTCCTTTAAAAATGCACCCTGGAAAGGAGCAATCAATACCTACCTCTTTGTGAATTTGTTCCTTGCTTCTGACTGAAACTAGCAACAAATGTTTCATCTACAGCTACTTCCTAAACACTGAAATTTAAAAATTTAAGAGTCATGGACCTTAAAATAACCATGATACTTGAGCACTTAACAGTACTCCAATGTAGCTTTTAAAATGCATATCAGTCTTTATTTCAGTGGTCAATGAATAGCTGTATAAATGTTTTATACCTACATACATAGACTGCTTATTCATTACTAATACAAGTAAAATATATGGGAAAAATTTTCTTGTGTTTCTAGTAAAACACTAAGTTAAAGAAAATTTATCAGTAAATTAAAACAATCAATTTTAGTTTTTAATACAGTACAATTTATTGATAATAAATTTTTTAACATCAAGAATAAACCAAAAATGTTTGATTTTCTATAAAGAGACAATCACGGTGTCTTTGTTAATTCCAGTAAAACTGAGGATACAGCAAGAAAGACAAGTTACTTTGTTATAGAAGAGGCAGAAAGAAAGTGACATAAAATTAAAGGATATTCAGAATCAGATAGAACAACCAATTTGCATCTTCTCATTAGTAATTTATTTAAACAAATACTTATTCAAAACCCATTCAGCCAAAGCTTATTTATGGAGGAGTTTAACTATAGTAGACTCTCTGCTAGTTTTCAAGATCCCATAGTGATTAATACTAAATCTTGTTTACATGGCAGTCATGCACTTACTGGAGGACATCATAGGACAAAACTCAATAGCATAGATTGGGTGTTAGGACAGGATGAGAATTCAAGCAAAGCTGGAAATGTATTTTTAAAAATGCACAAAGGAATGGCTCTTTGAAGCTGGAAATGAGAAAATGTCAGTTTTGAGGTGATATGGGTCAAGATATAAAGAAGTCAGGACCAATGCTGAAAGCAGAGAAAAGAGCCAGGACATTTTCCTCTGGAGGAGAATTGATTAGAGATTTTGAGGAACATCATGGAAACCACAGTAATTGGGGATGAGAAGATGACAGGGTGTGCAGAGAAGTCAAAAAGGGAACCAGAAAATGTAAATTAACCAGAATCAAATGGACAGCCACTGGAAGATTTTGAGCAAGGAATGACATGAACAAACTTGCGTTTTAATATTGTCAGTGTGGTAATAACATGTGAAAAGTCAGGAAAAGTGAATAAATAAAAAATTAAATAAAATATTCAAGATCTGGAGCAGCTTGGACCAAGGAGCTAACAAGTATGTGAGGTAAATATTGATTCATTTACAGTATATACTGAAAGGAAAATTACAGAATTTGTTAGAGAACTTGGTGTAATTTACAAAGTGAGAGCAATTCATTGATAGTTGTTGTATTTGTAACTTGCATAATTAATACAATCAATTGTCTTAGAAAAATGATGCAGACTTGATAGCCGAAGGGTTGGAGAAAGAAATCTTCAACATGTTGCCTAGACATTCCTTTTATGGATATCTATATCCATCAATCTGAAAACAGACTAAGCTAATCATATAACTCCAGGGTCATCCTGTGAAGGTTAGTCTTGATAATAGCTTCCTTGATGAGTGTAGATAGTCTATCTACATTTATCAAAGGAGTTTTGTGTCAGGAGGTTGTGCTGGTCAATTTGTTTTAGATCAATTTTTTTTGGTCAATTTGACATAAACTTGAGTCATCAGGGAAGGGGAATCTTCACCTGTGGAATTGCTTCCATCAGATTGACATATGTAGAAGCCTGTGGTGTATCTTCTTGATTAGTGATTGAACAGAGAATGCCCAGATGATTGTGCATCATGCTGTTGATGGCTGGATGCTACTGCAATGAGTAAGAATAATAGTTGATTATAGTTTACTTAATGACTAATATTTACATATAATCAAATACATACCATAAAACTGTGGACTGTTAGGTATAGAGGTGGGGCAAATGGATTTCCCTGGGAGAGAGAAATAAAATAGACCTTTATGGGTGGAGAGGAGGAGGGGTGGACCATAATGGAAGGATCAGATGGGAGGTTTGATGGATTTGAGGGAGGAATTGCAGGGAGAAACAGCTAGAATTATCAGGCGTTTGAGTGGTGGTATGGAAAGCTAGTGCAGTGGAAACTTCTTACAATATACAAAGGCTATCCTAATGACGTCTCCAAATACTGGGGGAGATGGGGTTCCAAATGACCATGTCTTGCCACCAAATAAAATTTCTTATACTCGAACAAACTGAGTGTCATCCAATTGAGTTGTTGGACAAAGAGTTCTCATAGAAATCCCTAAGGTTTTGGCAAGACACTTCATTGCTCTCCCAAATGGATAACAAGGTCCTATTCCTGAAAACCACACTTACACTACTCATTGAACACAGGGAGGTAGGGCTGGCACTTTTATGGAGCCTTCATTCCTACATTCTAATGTCTTTTGTGCAGGGAGGTATTCTGCAAGCTATCAAAAGAGAAACATAAACACAAACCCTTTGATCTACAATGCTCCCCTGCATGCAAAATATGCCAGGGCAATGGGGGTACAAATCTTGTGTGAGTGATCAATCAATAGGCATACTCCATAGAATGGACCCCATAACTGATACTGCTTGGGTGACCAAGAATAGGAGACTAGATATCCCAGAACCTTAGGGTAAAACCAAATACTACTGGTTAAAAAAAAGTAGTGATTAAAAAGGACTCTTAATGATATTCTGCTATACTCATAGGTGGGTCCCTTACTAGTCCTCATAAGAGACCCATAGCCAGACATTGTGCAGAGAGAAAAAGACTTGGAACAAACATCCCTAAGCAGCATGTCTTGATCAAATCCTTCCCTTCAGAGCTCAGGGAACCTTCCAGAATAGGAGGCAGAAAGAGTGTAAAAGCTAGAGAGGGTGGAGGATTCCAGCAGAACAAAGTCCTCTAAATCAACTGAACAAAGCTCATATGAGTTAACCAAGACTGAAGTAATAACCACAGGGCTTGCATGGATCTGTACCAGGTCCTCATTATAGCTTTCAATTTAATGTTTTATGTGAGTCTTGAATATGTGAATTAGTTGGTCTTTGATTCTAGTGCCTTCTTTTGTCTGTTGACCTTATGTTGACTTGCCTTGTCCCACTTAGATGTGATGAATTTTGTTTCATCTTATGTATTATGTTGCTGCTTTGTTGTTATCTCTTAGATGCCTGTTTTTTCTAATGACAGAAAGAAAGGGAGTGAATGGGAGAGGAATTGGGAGGAGTAGAATTAGGGGAAACTGTAATCAGTATGTACTATTTTCAATAAAAGAGAAAAATAACTGCAAACAAACAAGAAGAATGGTAGCCTAAGAAGCCAGTCAACAGCCTTTTCCCACATTCTCTGCTTCAGTTCCTGCCTCCAAGACCCTGCTTGAACTCCTATGCTGACTCCATTCATGACCGAGTATGAACAGGAAGATAAAATAAATCCTTTCCTTCCTAAGTTTCTTTGGTCATGATATTTATCACAAAAGTAGAGAGCAAACCAGAATGGAGAGTGTGTCCAGAAGAGTTAGAGCATGGGGAAACATGTTTTAATCCACTGATGTCATTAAACTTTGAGAAGTGGTAGAATTCTAAAAAGGGCACATTCTATAAAGGAGGGGAGTGATGATCTGTTTCTGAATTGTATGTTTATCCTGCTCCCTAAAATCTCCCTTTCTCTCCTTCCTGGCCTCCATGAAGTACATACATACTTCTAACTCTATGGTAATCTACCTTCTGTCAGTCCCTAAGCAGTGGATCCAGCTGACTTTGAATGTGAATTACTGAACCTGTAAGCCAAAATAAATATTATCACTTAGATAGTTATCACTATTCTCTTAAGGCGTGATAACACATCTATATATAGATAACACTAAGGCTAGAGTGCAAGGGTCATCATATTCATGCTACACATAATAAGGAAACTCTAACTTTTTGGTTTGATGTTGAATAATCTTAAAAAAGCCTGAAATAAAGACTTGAACACCGTGTATACAGGGAATGCTGAAGATACTGAAGATGGGAAAATTTGCTCTCAAGAAAAAGAAATGAAGTCTTTATAGACATGGGAGCTCTCAGAAATCACCCTTTAACTATTGTACATTAGAAGAGCAATAAACACTCATAGTCAGAAATCTTTTTATTCCTTTTTGTAAACTATAGCACATTACTGCCCAGTGGGATTCTGAAAATATCTGTAAGAAATATCTATCCTGCACCTGGCATCAAATACTGATTTTCTCACAAATGTAGTTGTATTTACCCATGATTGTGTCACTATGATTTCTGTTGTTAATAAAACAAATAGCACCTGCTCATTTCCATTTATGGAACAGAAAGACTTTTACAGTACTAACTCTTGTTAGTATAACATTCCCTAGACTTTGCCATTTGGATATTTTCTGTACTCTTATTTTTTTTTATTCATCGACAATTTTCTACTAAGATGTTTTCAGTGCCCATGTGTCACTAAATTCAGTTTGAATTTTTATAGATGGCAAATACTCAAAGCTTTCAGTACTATTTGTAAATTATTCAATCTGTTATATATATGAAAAATGCAATTAAATTGAAATTCTATATAATTTTTGATTTTATGATGAGGTAAAACAGAGGAGCCCCCTTCATTTTAATGATTATTTGTTGTACTAATTGAATGTTGAACCATCTCAGAATTTTAAAGGATCTAATTCATGTTAATGGTTGAGTAGTATCTTAATTAGCACTCCAAATATAAAACATCTAGAAAAGTATGTGTGTGTATATATATATATATATATATATATATATTATAGATAGATAGATGATAGATAGATAGATAGATATACAGTGATATGTGATAACACTATCATTTTCATAATTCTAAGAATGAAATATCAGCTCTGTCCCAGTGAATTTATGCTATTTTTGAGGTTTAAAAGTTGTTTATCCTCGCTGAAGTAAATAATATTATATTGATATTTTATGCAGAGCCTCATGGACAATGCAAGCACATGCAAGTTGAGGGCACTGACATAATTAAAGAAGATCTCTGTGCATCAAAATAATTGGTTGTCTACTATGTGCCAAGTAAAGTAAGTAGATATTGAAACTTTGATAGAAATCCTAAAATTTATATCTATTATCAATTTGACTTGATTTAGAATCATTATAGAAGCACACTCCTGGGTATGTCTGTATGGATGTTTCCAGAGAATATTGACTGAGGAAGGAAAATCCATATTCATGTGAGCAGCACCACCCTGTTGGATGGTGACTTATACTGAATAGACAGGAGAAAGTAAAATGAGCGCCAGCATCCTTCCCTCTATCCTCTCTGACTGTGGACACAATGTGAACAGGAAACTCAAATCTCTGTCATCAAATGTTTGTATGCTGGCTTTTCCCTTAAAACATACTATGATGCTGTCTGAGGTGTAGCTATTGGTATCCATGGCAGCCAGAGCAATACAATACATTGCTAACTAGGTCTATGATAATAAAGCCACCGACATACCATAGGGACTAGATGAAGGGAAGGTTGGGGAATTCTCTTGGCAGATTTTCCCTTGCCCAGATACAACTAAACTTTGGGAAATGCTAAACCATATAAAATATAAAGGGTTAAATAAAAACGACCAGTGAAGAAGAATAGCTAGAAAGGTTGTAACATCCAAAAATTGTATACATCTGGAGGGAAACATTATTAGCTGAAGACAATAAGGCCATTGAAAATATTAAATCGTAGTGATATTAACTGCTTGCTTAAGAACTGTACAGAGCATTTAGCCTCTTTTCTAATCTCAGATTTCTAAAAATATTTTTTCATTTAACATTTTCCTGCGCTGGTGCTGTGGGCAATGAATACTGCCTGTTTTCTTTAACAGTTCTGTTGATGGCACTTGTGCCAAACATGCTTGCATTCTCTCAATTCTAGATAGGAAACCAAGCACTGCCTTTTTTCTTCCACAATAGTTCACATTTGGTTACTTTCCAGACATAGCTACAACAAATCTTGGGAGTTACTTGAGGAATAAATCTTTCTGTGTAGAAAGAAGGAGACTACAATAAATATTTATTTATAAATATAATTGATTTATTATTTACAAATTTTGTCATCTTTGTGACAGAACCAGGTATATAATTTTATATCCAAATATTTTGTATATTGTGGCTCCAAGTTAAAAAAATGAGACACATGCTAGTCTATTTAATAATATAACATCCAATGTCATTATACTATTATATCTTAAATATATTATATATATAATATATTATAGATATAAGATATTATTACACAGATGTTTTAATACATTATTCTGACTGTATTTTGATACCTAATATATAATAACAAATAATCCATTACGTAGCTCAAAGAAGCTTTTCCAGATTTTAATAACTCGAGAAAACTCAGCATATAACATTATTTCAAATTAACTTGATACTGTGTGGATGGCACACACTTAGATTTTTACTTCTAGATATGGAACACATACACATTCATGTGCAATTAATTGTCAAAAAAGAGGAATATTGATGAGTGTCAAGCCAATGCTGCATGCTTGATAACACTTTATTTAATGAGTTTCTTTTGATACATAATTTTCTGTCAGTAGAATATTAATAACACTAAAAAAATCAATGCCGGGATTTCATTTGGGTTAGTAAACATTTCAGAAAACATCTAAAAGATGTTACATTATAACTTACAAATTGCTAGCCAGGGTAGCTCATGTCTATCGATATCAGTATTTGAGGGACTGAAGCAATGGAATTATAAGATGGAAGACAAAGTTTACTACCTAAAAGCTACAGTCCAGTGTTAACTACACAGTAAGACAATCTCAAACATAAAAATGTTCTTGGCTTATAATTTATTATTTGCTTTGGTTTTACTTATATGCTTTTTTGTAATTAAATTATTTTCATGCAATGTTATTTATGATATTCTTTCCTCTTGCCTAACTAATGTCAAATCCTATCAACCTCCATGCCCAGCTACCTTTAAGTCCTTTCTCTGTCTCTTTCTCTCTCTGTGTGTCTCTCAGATGCACCCCCAAAAAAATCTAAAACCTAAAGTCATATCAAACAAATAACAGCAAAAGCAATTGCTATAAAACACAAAATTACCAAAACAAAATGTTATCAACAACTAAAATAGTCTACTTCCTATGGCTAACTATTTCTTGGCATGAGTGTCCTGGAGTATGGTTGACATACCCAGTGACATTCCATTGAGGAAAACTACTTTTCTCTTTCTTATAGGAATCAATTGCAAAGAGTTAGTTGATTTGTAGTGGGATTTTGTGTACTTTTCTGAATTCTCAATGCTAAGATTTTTGTCTGCTTTGAAATTATTCAGGTCTTGTGCATGCTGTCACAGTCTCTGAGAGTTAATATCTGTATCAGCCCTGCTGTGTTTGAAAGATGCTTTTACCTTGGAGTAATCTACCACCTACATAGTAAAACATGTTACAGTTCATGAAATTTAGTCAGTATGGGTAATGTTTGAATATTGTTTGGATAACAACTCAATTTCTTCATATTCAACGACCAAAGTAAATATATAAGGCCACTTAGCAATAAGGTCGTATAGCCAGGTTGTGAGGAATAACAAATTACCTGTGATGTTTGAGAGGGTTAGGGGTGGGAACTCCTTTGGCCAACAACTAAAGAAAATTTAAACCATTATTTTAATGAGGTTTTACTTGGTGACATAAGATGTTATGACAATGCTTCACCCATTTCAATATACACATATTGCATATTATAATAATATAACATACATATAATTTTAAAATTTGGTAAGCTGCTACAATAGAAGGTATCCATACTTACTTTAAGCACTTTAGAGTTAGGAGCCCTTCCCCTGAGTTTCCTGCCATATCATTCCTTCTTTATTTAATCCCCCTTCTCTAATTTTCCATTTATCTCTTTAGAACACTGTATTTTCTTATCCTTTCCATGGAAGATAATGTCTTCCCACCTCATCCTCTACAAGGTACCTAATTTCTGTGCTTATTCTGAATGAAGTAATATATGTAAATCTGAAGCATTAACATCCACTTCTAAGAGATAACATCAAAATCTAAGAGAATGTATGAATATTAATTTTTCAAAAATCTATCTAGAGGATATTATAATTCTAAGCATTTATACACCTGACCCAAGGACAACCAACTGTATAAAAGAAATACTGCAGCTAAAATCACATATTGACCTTAAGACAATGATGCCGGATGACTATAATACCTCACACTCACCTATAGACAGGATAGCCAGACAAAATCTAAACAGAAAAAAGCTGTAGTAAAATAATACACATATATCTACAGAAGACTCCACCAAAACACTGAAGGACATTTTTTATTCTTAGAAGAGCATGACATTTCCTCCAAAATTTCCCATGTATTAGGAAACAAAGTATCAGCATATATGGGAAAATTGGAATGACACTATGCATCCTACATGACCACGGGAGTTTAAAGCTGGGTATCAACCACAGAAACAGCAGAAAGCATACAAATTCATGGAAGTTGAGCTACTTACTACTCAACAAAAATTGGGTCAATTTGAAATTTAAAACTTTTATTTTTTTTTACTTGAATGAAATTGAAAACACAGCATATCTAAACTTGTGGGACACAATGACAGCAGTTTTCAGAGGCAAGTTCACAGCACTAATTTCCTATATTGAAAACTTGAGAGATCTCATATTAATTATCTAATGAAACACTTGAAATATAGAAAGACATGAAGAAATAATGCCATAACAGATTTAATGGGAAGAAATAATCAATCTCATGGATAAAAGCAAGGAAATAATAACAAAATATGCAGCCCTAATTACAATTATATATTTCTTCAGCATCTAGAAATCATTTCTTTTTTATTACTCTTCGTCCTACAATTTTAAAAATTTCTCAAAAGCTCCTATCATAAAAATAAAAACAAATAAAATGCATATAACAACTTGACAAGTGTTTACATTAAAAATAAATGTAACCATTGAAAACAAAATGAAGAATTAATTGCATCTGTTTATGAAGATTTTGCTATTGTTTATATTTTTGTAAGCTCTATATTTCCATTTTAAAAGAATAGTTTACCTATCTTTGCTCATTCATTATGTGTAATAACTTAGAACACACAAACTTATAATTATCATTCACATGGAATGGTTAGACTTGTTTGACAATTTTGTCAGGCAATTTAAGATGTTAGATTGAATATGTACTCAAAATTTATGAAGTGATTTCTCACTTGTCAAAGAAAACTTATATTGCTTCCTGGAAATTAATCTGTTATATTCACAAAATTCATAATCACAGAAGAGAATTTAAAATAACTTTATGTTAACAAAAATACAATAATTTTCTTCAATCTTTGTTTGCTATTGTTGTTTTATTTTCTTTTTGAGAAAAGGTTTCACTGTGTAGCCCTGGCTGGTCTGGAAATAGATAAACCAAGTTGAATTTGAACTCACATGGTTTGTCCTGCCTTTTCGACGACCTAAGTGCTGGGATTCATGATGTGTGCATCTATTTAAGTAATGTACATAGGGTTTTTCTGTAGTTTTTCTATTAATTTTAAGATTACAATGTAGATAATCATTTCTTCCTTCCTTTCCATCCTTCCAAGCATTCAACCTTCCCTGCCTGGCTCACCAACTTATTTTTTGCACACAAAGTAAATCTGCACTCAAATTTCTTATGCCTTCATATGATCTGTACCCTACAGATACCTAAAACGTTTTGTTGTAGTTCCAAATAAAAAGATTGGGGACTAGAGTCAAGCCACTTAAGGCTACTTACTTCTGTATAGCTCAGAGGAAGGCTTGATCTTGGACAGAAACCTAGTTGTGAATCTAGAAGAAGCAATACATTCTGTCATTGTTAATTCAACACCATATTAGTAAAAAAAAAAAAAAAAAAAACCACCAAAAAACAAAAACAAAAAACCCTATGTGAAATATTTCTGTTATTTTATGGATGCACTTGCTACATTTAATACATAATATTTGATCTATTTTGTTTCTTGTTTCCAGAGTGTAGTGAAATCTCTAAGCCACATTATCAACTATTGCCCATTGTATCCATGTTTCCTTTACAACAAAGTTCAGATATTTAATCTTCATATTTACAAGCAAAGCAGATGTCATGGTATTCAAAATGTAGAGTATATAAAACTATGATATTTTAGTTTGATAATCTGATATTTAAAATGTATCCTTCAATAATACATGATATTGATAATTGAATCCCATGTTATCACTAAGATGTTCTAAACATAAATAAGGGCCAGTGAGCTGGGCCAGTGGGTAGAGAAAGTCCTTGCTTTGCAAGCCTGACTGCTTGACTTCGATCTGTGAAACCACATAGAAGTTGAGCAAGAAAAACACTTCCCAATAGCAAATATGAATTATGAAATAAATAATTTTATATTGTAAATAAGATGTATTCTCTCCTCATACACATGCCATGTCAAGCACACACCTATGTCAAGCACATGCCTATTGTTTTTGTGAGCAACAGTAACAACTAAACATCATGAATTATGGTCATTTTAATAATTTTAATTTGGAAATGGCATTTTAAAATTCATACTCTCAATTAACATTGTCTCTGTAAAGCACTCTGCAAAGCTTGAACCATAGGATAGGACTTGGCCAAAGTCATGATATTCTCATTTTAGGCTACACTGCAGACCAGGCTGCATGGTTTGGATGACCACTGATTCTTTATTGCAAAGAAAAACCTGTATCACATTTAGGTTTGTTCACCACTTGTGAATGAATATCTTGTTTCCATTTTTTAAAAAGACCTTATTTTTATTTGTATGAATGCTTTACTTTGATGTATGCTTTTGTACCATGTACACTCCTGTTACCTACAGAAACTAAAGAGGGCATGGGATTGCCTGGAACTGGAGTTACAGATAACTGTAAACTGCCCTGTGTCCTGGGAGTGGAACTCTGGTCCTCTAGTAGAGAAGCCAGTGTTCATAGCCACTGAGCCATTTCTCCAATCCAGACATTGAATCCTCGTTCATAAATAAATTTTTATTAATAATAAGACTTGATCATTTTTTCCTAGTCATTTCTCTTTTATGGTAACCCAAATTAAAGTAATTTATATGTTTGCACATACATCATTCATGATACCAAGAGTTAATATGCAATGTTAAAGTAGTGGATTTCTTCCTTGATAACAAAATACCTAACATCTTACCTTATGAATTAAGTCATTAATGTTATATGGCATTGTTAGTGCAATCTAGTGAAGACCAAATTGATTTCTGTCCACTTTTTAATTTTTGTAGATTATAAATAATATTCAATATTTTAGGAATCATGAAATATAACATTTGATTTTGCAATAAGGTCTCTTTCTTTAATTGAGTTTCTATAGTTTTCATTTTTATTCTTTTCTTGGGGAAAACAATTATTATTTTGTTCATGCAAAATATTGATTTAAAAATAATTTTGTTAGATAAAATAGCATAAACATCTTTATAAAAACTGTAAATATACATGAATAATTGGCTATATATTAAATTACTAAATTATACACTAAAAATGAAATACATTGAAGAAGTTAAATAAATGTGTCATGTGGTTATTAGAAACACTTTATAAACAATTTGAGAACTTGTAAATTCTTTTCAACATATATATACATATACACATATATGTGTATGTAAATATATATATATATATATATATATATACACACAGGTTGAATGTAAATATAAATAAAAATATACGTCAGTCTAGGATTTGTATAGTTTTGTTTCTACAGGAGAAGATAAGCAGTGGATACCATCAAATTTGATAAATGTTTGATTTGAACAAGAGAGACCTCTTAATTAGAAGAGGTAATATTTCATCAACCACCATGACCATCCAATTTAAACTAACTTATACCACTAACAAATGCTTGCCAAAAGTGAACCTCCCCAAAGTTAGGCTTGGGGAAGGGTTTTTGTTTTTGTCTATCAGGAGAATAAAGGCTAAAGAATCTGAAGGACACTGAACAAATAAGACATCTGAAGAAAAAGGACAAATCATCTAGAAAAAAGTGTCCCAAGAAAAAGAGTAAATTGGCCTACTGGTATATGACACATAAAATTTTGTAAGTCTTCCTAAATGTTTGTTTCTGCTCTTTTCTACAGAAACTTAAAACAAATGCTCTTTATGTAGTCCCAGTTCAGTTAAAAATTAAAGCTGGCTTTGGAGTTGGAGAATGGCTCTCTCCTTCTCTAAACCAAAGCATGTTGTTAAAAAGAAAATGCAAAATCTCTGTATCATGTCAGAAGAAAGAGTCATCTGAAATGGGACAGAAGAAAACCAAAAAATTAAAGGACTATTGTATTGCCACTAATCTCAATTCTTTGATTCTATTTTGGTTTTTTAAACTTTTCTTAGGGTATGAATTTTATATCAAAATTTATAAGACTAGTATATATATGTGTGTATATGTATATATATATATATATATATATATATATATATATATATAAATATAACTTTTTATGATATTAATGGTCATATAGAATACTAACAAATTCTAGAAAAAGGGTTTCATTTAGTTGCCTATACATGTTTTTTTTTGTGTTGGAGTCTCTATCAGTTTTCTGTAGGAAATCATGACCAGGCTTAACAGCGAATTTGAAGTCTCCATAAAGATGATGGGGCCCCACAATGACAATTCCAGATGGACAATAATAATACCACTAAATGACAAATATCACCCAAGATCAGCTTTGGACAGCAAACTGCTCAGAACAGTTACAAGATGGCTAGCTGAGATGATCCAGATTCTCAGAAAATTCAAGCAAGGACTTGAAACAAGCCTTGCATTTTTGCCTTATGCAGAGACTGGACAACAAATGATGCAGTTATCTTTCCCAGGACTTGACTATTTAACCAAAATTTTTCTTTTCAGGATCCCCTAAAGATGCCTTCATCCCCAAACAACAAGAAGTAATTTTAAGAACATGACACCCTCATTCCTAAGAGGTGAGGTGTGTGTTTTTGGTTGTTTAATGAGTCATGGATACTGTCCTTGTTTAGGATGTCATTTAATAAACAAAACAAGTTGTTATGGTTAATGGTCAAAAAAAAAAGATTTAAAACAAGGAGATTAGATTCAGGGTTCTTGTTTTTTAAAAAAAAGATAAAGAAAAAAGAGGATATAGATAAGAGGTAGATTTAAATCAACTCTGAAAAATAAAAAGATATAGAATAATAGCATAAAAGGGTTGATTATTGAATCTACTCTGAAAAGAAAAAAGGGAAGATATATAAATGTAAGATAAAAGGTAGATTTTTTTAATCTACTCAGAAAAGAAAAAAGAGAGAATATGGATATGATAAGAGAAAAAGGTAGATTATTGAATCTAGTTTTGTAAAGTAACTACTTGTTTTAAATATTTACATTGGATTGGATTTTCAAATGTTGTATACAATTTATATATATTGATATTGATACTGTTAGAAAATGCTGTACATATATTTCTAATGTTGTTCAGGATATTGTACCTATACAGTTCATTTAACAATGTAATTTGCTAATCCTTGAATGTTATTATTACCAACTATTAGGATATAAAGAAATGAAAGTTAGTAGTTAGACATTACAATTGAACTTGTTGTCATATTAGCAATGTTTTCCAGATCAAGCAGAGATATATTTTAGATGGATAGGTCATCTTCAAACTCTTCAGAGATCTATAGATTATGGCATTTAAAATGTTTTAGTAACACAGATTTTTTTTTTTTTTTGGTTTTTTTATTATTATTATTATTATTATTTTACAACACCATTCAGTTCAACATAATAGCCACAGAATCCCCTGTTCTCCCCCTCTCGCCCACCCCTCCCCCCAGCCCACCCCCCATTCCCACCTCCTCCAGATCAAGGTCTCCCCCGAGGACCGGGGTTGACCTGGTAGACTCAGTCCAGGCAGGTCCATTCCCCCCTCCCCGACCGAGCCAAGTGATGGTGGAGATTGACTGTTGCATGATTTTTTTTTTTTTAATGACTATGAGACAGGTCTACCCAGGCAGCACCAATCTACTTCAGTACTTCAGAGAAGATATGGGCATTGAGAAAAATGCATATGGAGTTAACTTTTGTTGTGGCAAAAGTTAGCCACTGGGCAACAAAGTGCCCTCTCATCAACTGAAGAGAGTATGCTATCCAAAATGGACAAACAGGACACAAAACAAAGGACTACCGATCTTTGCCAAGACAAGTGTGGTTGCAGCTTTGGCAACAGGTGTCCTCTCAGGCCAGGACAGTATGATACCATTGCTAAAATGGCTTTGCAATCCCCCAAACATACAGTGCCCTTTCTTTGAAGACAGCTGAATAGGCAGTAAATCGATGGCTTCTGGTGTGCAGCAGAAGAGTAGCTAGAGCAGCTATTCTTGTACGAGTAACTAGGCTGACTGAGTCTAACCTCTCAATGGTAGACTGTCATTTAATAAGGAGATGAAGCCACTCATAAGCCAAGAAGAATGGGATGCTGAGATGAAGCCACCCACAAACTGAGAAGAATGGGCAGCCAGACTCCAAAAACACCAGCAATTCCCAGAATTTAAAATCCTGAATCATGACAGGACAGATAAACTACAAGTTTATCTGGTACATGGACTACTCTCACCGAATGTGATGTCAAACTGTAGGCCTTGTATACTTCACAAATGAGTCTGTCAGATATGCTAAGCCCATAAGCCAAAAATGGTTCAGAGATACCTTGGGTTACCCGTCCAGGCAGCTGGCTGTTTCTGTCAACTCACATTTTTTTGGAAGTCACTTCTTTGCCCTTTCTGTTTTACTAGGTAATATTATTTCCATCTTTGGTTTCTGAGGGAGTTGAAGATTAGATAGCTGTAGTAACAATTTTCCTTGTTAAGAATTTCAGGAAAGTAGCCGGGCGTGGTGGCGCACGCCTTTAATCCCAGCACTCGGGAGGCAGAGCCAGGCGGATCTTTGTGAGTTCGAGGCCAGCCTGGGCTACCAAGTGAGCTCCAGGAAAGGCGCAAAGCTACACAGAGAAACCCTGTCTCGAAAAAACCAAAAAAAAAAAAAAAAAAAAAAAAAAAAGAATTTCAGGAAAGAAACTCACTAAGAAGGTGTAAAGTGTGTAAGTTTGAAAGATGTTATAAGATAGTTTTCTGTTGGTAATATAAGATAGAATAGAAAGTGAATTAGGTACATTTTTTATTCACCCAAATAAGATAGATAATGGAATATTTTCTCTGAATTTGTCAATGCAAATAGACTAGACATTGTTCATATATTTATTGTTTATATATATTGTATAGAGTTATTATACCTATTGCATAAGGATTTTCTTATATTAGTTATAACATTTTTAACTTTTATTAGACATTTAGACAAAAAAGGGGAAATGTGGTGATATTTTATTTGTATGTTAATAAAAAAAAAAGCTTGCCTGGAGATTAGGGGGGAAAGGCCAGCCATTTTAAGTAAACAAGAACTCAGGTAGCACACACCCTTAGTAGATAATATAATTGTGAAATCAATGTGGAAATACAAAGTAACAGATAATCACATTTTATTGAGATTCACATATATTCATATCTTACTATACTCTCACATGTATATATATAATACATGGAGAAAGAATCATAATAGAGAGGAGGAAAAGGATGATGAGAAACACAAATTTGCAGAAAATAAATTTGAATGTTACCATGTAAAACAATACTTTAGAAGGGTATAACAACAACTGTGTTGAAAATGAACTAAAAACAACAGGATAAAATTCAGTATATATTCATACAAACTGTTATCATCATGACCTAATAGTCACTGTGATACCTCAGTGAAACCCCCCATTCTATCCCCTACAGGCAAAGAGAAGCTTAAACCAGGATTCCTAAGTGTAGATAAGAACCTAGACCCCTTTTCCCCAGGTGGCTGTATCTGCTACAGGGACTTTGGAAAACACAGAGTCAGGATATCCAACCAAAAGACTTAAAAAAGGGAGGCGGGTTAAAATAAATTATATGGTATGTGCCATTAAAAACTAGCCTCACAAAGAAAGGGAAGCGCTCCTTCCAACCTCCCTGCTGTGAGTGAGAGATTTGGAAGAGCCTCCCTGGAAGCTCGTAAACTTAGAATACAACTTACTTTTGAATTCTGTACCTAAAGTCTCCAGTGGCGGCTTTGGGAACGCGATCTAGGCACAAGACCCTCACTCTATTGTCTCAAAAAGGGGGCCTTAGACAAAGATATCTCAATATAGATAGACCCAGGCCAGTTTCAAGTCCCCAGAAATGATGGCGCCAGCCCCAGGAACTCAAAAGAACAAAGTCAGGATGTCTGATGGTAACCAATTAACCACAAGATGCCCCTCTCCAGAGATAACATGACCAGACCCCGGAGATGAGTTGTAAAACTCCTGACAGGGCAAACAAATAAGCTAGAATAAGATAAAGTCCAGGCCCGGGAAAAACTGGACCAATCAAGGATGGACCCGTACTAACCCCCTCCCCTCTAAGAAATTTTATGGGTTTTGTCTATAAAAACTAACTTCCCCAAGAAAGAGTAACTCTTCCCTCCTCACTTGAGATGGCTTGAGATGAGTAAACCTTGCTTTTGCATTCTGCTATGCTCATCCTTGGTGGTCTCTCTGGGGATTACGATCTGGGCACAACAGTAATGATTTTTTTATTCTTTTCTTTTTCTTTTTTTTTTTTTTTTTGAGATTATAATATAACTGCATCACTGTAGTGGCATTCCTGCTGAGCTCCTGGCTTGGCTCCAGAGAGCAGCACCTAGCCCTAATCCTTCCTTTGTTTAGCCACACCTTTTGTTTCTTTTATCACCCTATGTTATTTCTTGTCTGATAGTCAAGGATGAGAGAGTCCCCCAAGGATCAAAGGCCTATGCAAAACTTGGTCCAGGAAACCAGAAAACCTAGGTACCTGATAATTCAAGTAAATTGCACCCGGCATTTGGTCTCTGGGAGCTCCTTTTGGGTTGCTTTGAAGGTATGGAAATTAACTGTCTAAACTTTAAAAAAAGAGTAAATAAATATGCCCTAGGTGAAGGGAAGAGTGCTTCAGTCCTTCCAGGCTGGACCCCCTGCAGCCATGATAGGCTAGATTCATTCTTAAGATGCCTCTGTGTCTTCATTCCATGGATCCGCGTGAACCCACACACTCATGTAGTGACCACACAGCTACATTTGAGGCCCCACCTCGGTTTTCCGGGTTTCCTGGACCAAGTTTTGTATATCCCTTTGATCCTTGGGGGACTCTCTGATCCTTGACTCTCAAACAAGATTCACATAGGCTGATAAAAGAAACAAAAGGTAAGAGAAATGAAAGGTGTGGTTAAACAAAGGAAGGATTAGGGCTAGGTGCTGCTCTCTGGAGCCAAGCCAGCTCAGCAGGAATGCCACTACACATCACCCTCCTTCATTTTCTTCTTTCCAACTGTTCCATGTTCCCTGACTTGCTCCATTTCAAATATGTAGCCTTTTTTCCCCATTAATTGTTGTTACATACATATATGTATATATTTTTTACAAAAAGACCAAAGGAATTCAGAAAGAAAAGGAATATTTTTCAACTAATGTTGCAAAAATATGATAAACTCATCCTGAATAAAAGGGAATTTCAGTATTACTATGAAAAAAAAAAACAAAAACCTCCTAAAAGTACGGAAATGTGAAAGAACATGTTTAAGAAACTGAACAAAGACAGATTAGGAAAGGCAACCACATTAATGATAAAAGAGAAAAGAAAAAGTCCATCAAAATTAAAACAAAATAAACTCAACAGGCATAACATCCAAAAGACCTTGCAAAGGAGCCTTAGGAATCTGAGAAATTGTTAAAATTAAAATCACCTACATAAGTAACAGAAACTTTACAGGGGAGGTAAAATGTTGGCAGTGCTGTGGAAACCCTGAAATTTTAATTCATTTTATGAAGGCTTATAAATTTGTAAAAACCACCTTGAAAATTATGAGAAAGAACACTATGTATTCCTTGTTTGTCTACTAAATTCTTAAATGCTTTCCCAAGAGAGAAGGAAAAATATTTTTAAACAGAAAAGACAGATATAAGACAGTTTATATCAGGCTTCCTGTCAACTGCAAAATAAAGAGTTACTACATTCAGTCCTCAGGACCACAAATTAACTGCTGCTTTTCATAAAAGCTTAAATAAATTCCAGTAGCTAATGAATTCCAAAAAGTGCCTGCCTTGAGGAGATTTCTACCAGGGTCCAGAACAGATGCTACAAGCAGCTAAGGATACTAATCTGAGGGATATCAAATGAATCTAAGCACACTGAGTTCTTTAGTCCATTTGCATTATTTGTCTAAGTCAATTCTATCTACACAGTTTCAGCTCTGTCCTCACACTCAGCTCCTCTCTGTGTCCAGTTTTCCTGTCCTCATAGTTTTAGTAAGCACCTATGCTTTTGACCTGATCTTTGTCCACTGTTTCTTGGTTCTCCATCTATATCCTTCCTGGCTCCTTAACCATGGCCCCGATAAACTCTACAAGAGATCTCCTTTACCCTCTACAGAACCTCTGCCTTCCTCAATTCTCTCTGGCCACACGGTTCCATGTCCTCTGTTCCCTTCACTCTTCCTCTTCTCTCTCTGGCCATGCGATAGATATTATGTCTGCCCCTGGAATTCTACTCCAGTCCTTACTGTACTTGGTTATGTAAAACACCCTATTGTCCCTCAGTCAATCTCTCTGCCAAGCCCCTAGGCAAGGAGGAAGGGTATGGTATGAGCTTCATTTTCACAAGAAACAAAGCTATGTATATAGAAGCCTGCTGGTCTTCTAGGCTCAGCAGGGGAGTTAGTACCTAGTGGAACAGTGTTTGAGAAGCTCAGCTGTTTTCCAAATGGTCTATAGTATCTTGGCACACAAGACTTTCACAGCAAAAGATAGCTGAAATATAAAATCTGGATAACACCAAATATTCCATAATAAATGGCTTGTCTTTGGACAGACCTTTAGCCGTTCAAAGTATATAGCTTTAATACACAGCTGAATCTCTATAATATATTCATGTGGCATGCATGTATCATGCTAAACAAAATAAAAAAATCTAAACACACTGGAAATACTATACTTACAAGAATTGTCCCTTTTATACAGAGTATTAATAACACTCAATGCCAATTATAATAAACAAAATGACAGCAAAATAATGGAATAAAAAGTTTGAAAACTCTTTATTATTAACACAATTATTAACATAATGTTTGTGAAAACACTTTTTTGTGAATATGAACTACACAAACAGTCAAATTTATACTGGAAAAACTCTTATTTTATTTATTCTTATTTTTGTATATGTTTGTATTTCTATGTGCAGTTGGTGTCTGATGACTTGTATCTGAACTACAGGCTGCTGTGACCTCCCCAATATGTGTGCTGGGGAGTGACCTGGGATTCTTTTCAAGAGTAGGAAGCACCACTGACTGCTGAGCCAACTGTCTGGACCTCTTACCTTGAAATCAGGAAGCTCTCTCTCTCTCTCTCTCTCTCTCTCTCTCTCTCTCTCTCTCTCTCTCTCTCTCTCTCTTTCTCTCTCTCTTTCTCTTTATGTCTCTCTCTCTCTCTCTCTCTGAAACTCTCTGAAACATTAGGTTTATTTATGTATGTTTATACTAATTTTGTTTCTTTTTCCCATTTTATTTAAAAATAGATTACTTTCTTATACAATATATCCCAATTACAATTTCCCTCCCCTCTACTCCTCTCAGTGCCTCTTCATCTCCACTCCCATCTGGATTCACTCCCTTTCTGTCGCTCATTGGACAAGAACAGACTTCTAAGAGATAAAAACAAAACATAACAGAATAAGATATAATAATGCAAAATAAAAACCATCACATCTAAGTTGGACAAGGCAAACCAACAGAAGGTAAAGAGCCAAAGAGAAGTCACAAGAATCAGAGACCCCACTCATTCATGCCCTCAGGATTTTCATAAAAAACACTGAACTGGAATCCACAATATATATGCTATATATACAAGGACCTGGTGCAGACCCATGTAGGTACTTTGCATGCTGCTTTGGTCCCAGTAAATATATAAGCTTTGCTCGATGGATTTAGAGGTCTTCATTCTACAGGAGGGTCTTTTATACCCATGAGTTCATTACAAGCCTGATGTTATCTCTCAAAAATACTGATTTACAAATAAATAAATATCCATGCTGGTATTGTCAGAATAAACTCAGCAACTTGTTGGCACAATTAATATAACTTTGTTAAACTGATTTTTAATTATGTGCATGCCTATTTGTTTCAGATTTGGTTAAGTTAATGTTTCCATTTTAAAACTGCTGGTACATTTTCACCAAAATACTGATTTGTAAAGTTTAGAAGAATTACAGCATGAAACAATAGAAATTATTAGAAAGAAGGCCAATATATAGTTATAACTTTGCAAAATTGAACTTTGCTTGTTCTATCTAACCTGTTTGTTATTAGTTATCATTATGAATGCTAACATAAAAACATTTTATACAAAAGGAAGTCAATTTTTTCTTGAGAATAGAGTAGGCCTCCCACTAATATCAACTGAACATGGAATAACAAGATGCAATAAGACTAGGCATAAACCCTCTCATATCAAGGCTGGATGAGAGGACCCAGTATGAGGATAAAGGTCCCATGAGCTATAGATGTTTAGCTTGGAGTTTTAAACTAAACCCTCATGTAATTTAGCTCAATGGTAGAATATTTATTTAGTATGTGAAAGGCCTTCCATTTAATCCTAGCACAGGAAAAACAACAAAGAAATGAATAAGCAAAACTATGAACACAAAATAAAACTGAGTATTGTTTTGTTTCACATGAATAATCACTTAGTTCATGTAGTTTTAATCATACATACAATTAAAGAAGAAATTAACTGAACATTAATAAATGAAAATGTTAGTGCTTCCAGGATGCCATAAATATGTTGGACAATTAGAAAGCTCTTGGTTTCAAACAAGGTATATGTGTCATAGACATACTCAACAAGGAGATATCATGCCTATTGCTGACAGCTAGTTTTCTACCCTGTGAAGTGAACTCATGGATATCACAAGAAAATTGGTAACTACAATTACTGAACCAGCAATATCTAAACATTTGTTCTTATACCCACAGGTAGGTATACTCCACACCCATCAACAAATAAAACCTTCTTTGCTTAGATAGAGACTATCACATAAACCTACAATCAATTAAAATATAGAGTCTTGGAGCTTAGTCTCAATGGATGCACTTCCAAAACACTTCCATTATAGTTGTGGTTTATATTTAAAGTGTATTTTTTAATTTAGCATCTTTATTATAAATGGCCAAAACATTTTATGGACTCATTAATTGCTGTTTACTCAAAGAATGCTTACATGTAAATATATATTTATTCATATAAATTTTATCTATTTCACATCAACAGTTAGTGTGTAAATACAGGTGAAAAGTAAATTTAGCTAAAAGTTATAGGAAAAGACTTTATTATAATGACAATTTACTTTAGTGAAATTTCAGTTATTTCTATTTAACTGTCATAGTTACAGTTTCATCAACTGAATCCTAGCTGATTTGTCTCTCCTGGAAGAAATTAGCAAAGGAAGAAAGGCCTGCAAGTGAGATGCGCACCCATTTGCCTTGACCATCCTCACTTGCCTTGGTCATGATCACATGCCTTGGCCATGTTCACTTGTGGTGGAAATGCTCACTTGCATAGGCCATGTTCACTTGCGTTGGTCATGCTCTTTTGACTCACTTAAGATTCTGTTTTTCTTTCATATCATTAATCTAGTCCTTTCTGTTGGTTGTTTTAACCGTTTTTGTTTTTTAGTCTTTTGGGGGGCCCTTTACTCTTTGAGGGTCCTGCCACCCAGCTCCCAAATAAATATACACACACATTAAGATCAATCCATGTAAGTCTATTTAATGGGTAATAGGCATTTATTAAGATATAAATTGAGGAAATACACTCACGAACACCGAACCTAGTAAAGAGCTGAAGTCATCCTCTGAGGCAGGTAAGGCTGAAAGCACTGGGCCATGCCTTAAGCAGAGAACTCTGACATGCGCAGTAGTATCCTGACCCAGAGGAGCCTGAAACCGGACCCCCAAGATGACAACTGCAATGTAAGATCCATAGCCAATCAGGAAATACCATAGCAGCTGGAAGCAGCTACACATATAAATACCTCAGTCCTTTGTTTAATAAATGAGATTGCTTACAACCTCCCAAAGCCTGTGCCATTTTGGTTCTTTGTCTATTCACCACCTGCCCCTGGGATCAGAGACAGTGGGATCCCAGCTACAGAGCCAGCAAATCCTCTAGAACTGGGAGTGAATCCACCTGGTGAATCAATCAGACCAGGAAGAAGGAAGCAGGGAGAAGGGACTCATGACCCTTCTCCCTTTCCTTTTAAGAGGTCACTTACAAGGGCTAGAAGTACCACCTACTTCGGGCCCTAAGGACATGCATGGGCAGGGCAAATACCACTAAAAACATGAGGCTTATTCTTAATTATAAATGCTGGTTTTCTTAACTTTTATTGTCCCATCTACCTTTTTGCCACTGGGATTTTACCTTTCTCTAACTTCTGTAAATCTTACTTTCACTCTTACTCCATGGCTGGTTGTGTAGTTAGGTGGCTGGCCCCTGATATCCTCCTTTCTTTGATCTCCTGCTCTTTCTTCCTTCTTTCCTATTTATTCTCTCTGACTGCCATCTCCACCTATTCTGCCTCGATATTGGCCTTTGAGCTCTTTGTTAGACCATCAGGTGTTTTAGACAGGCACAGTAACATAGCCTCACAGAGTTAAACAGCAACATAAAAGAATGCAACACATCTTTACAATATTAAACAAATGTTCCACAGCACAAACAATGTAAAACATCTTAAAATATTATTCTACAACATCTTTTTGCTGCCTTTCCATGTAATTCTTGTCCCTCTTCAGTTACCCTGGCCACTGAATATAGAACAACCATTCAAACAATATGAGATGCATTATCTACATATGTCTAAATGGTCAAACCAGCAGTAGTTTATTGATAGTTTGAAACAGATTTTTTTCCTCAGATATAAAAGTCATTATATAAAACTATAGGAAGAATTAAAAATTAATGTTTAAACTAAGAAGGATCCATAATTTCACCCTCTGCATAAATATGTTAACCATGTAAATCCTTACTAATTTCATTATTAATATATGCATAAATTAGCAAAAGTAATAGGTTTTGAAAGAATATTAATTTAAGATAAATCATTACCAAAATAAGATTACTAAAAAACACTAAAATAAATACTTTATTAGCATGCCAGAATAAGATATTGATGCTATTAGGAAGATGTTCTCCATATTTTTGTAGAGAAACAATTCATTTTAGGGGATTTGAAAAGAAAATGTTCAGAACAATAGCATGTTTTCCTACTACAGCCTAAAGTACTTTCATGGTCTAGTTTTATATCATCTTTAATAAGGAAAATAAAGTTATATGGTGATATTTTATTTGTACTGAAATGTGATTTTAATTATATGTTAATAAATAAAGTTGCCCTGGGGTCAGAGCTATTAGAGCCATAGCAAGAGCGTGGTGGTTAGAAGAGCTAGGTAGATTTCTGTGTGTTCAGGGATACAGCCAGTATTGGAGACATACGCCTTTAAGACCTGGAGGGCAGTACTTACAGGCAGTGATGAGGCAGTCATGTGGTTGGGTTTACAACCAATGAGAAGGCAGAACAGAAAGAATATTTAAACATGGACAAACAGGAAGTAGCTCTCTCTCGGGGAAGCTAGGAGCACTGCAGGAGGTAAGATTTTATCTCTGAGCTCTGACCTCTCGGCTTTTCACTTTTACCTTGGCTCTGTGTTTCTTATTTTAATAAGACGATTGGTTACATCTACATCTGGCGCCCAACGTGACAAGAATCCATTAAAAACTGCTTGGGGCCGGCTCCCTAGCCGGAGCAGCCGGCTCCCTAGCCCCGGCCCAGGTCTGCTTGGGCTCAGGCTGGACTGTGAGCTGCTTGCTTAAAGCCAGTGCTACAAACAGCTCAGGCCTGCCCTGCTAAACAGGGCCCCTGCCTGTAAAGCCAAGCCTTGACTCAGCTCAAGAGGGAACAAGTGGCTGGCTTTAAGCTTTAGCCGGCTACCCCTTCGCTTTCACTTTCACTTTCACTTTCGCTTTCGCTTTCTCTCTTGCTTTCTCTCTGTCTCTCTGTTTCTGTCTCTCTCTCTCTCTCTCTCTCTCTCTCTCTGGATTTACACCTAGGACTCTAGGTGGCTGTTTTGAAATTCGCTCCGATTTCTACTGTTCTACGCAGATTTGGTAACTCATAAAGGAAACTATTGAAAAGACAAATTTTTTCCACATTTAAAAAAAAAATGGGTTTCCTGTGTACATTGGAAGAAAATTGGGTTTTGTTTGAAATTTTAGGCAGTCTGACAATGGAACAACTATATGAAAAGATTAGTATTATGGGAATTATGCAGTTTATCACCATGCTTATTCTCATTTTACTATTTAAAAAGATAGTCGATTTAAGTGCCAGGATAACAGCTTTAGAAAAACCTGTTAATTTTAACAGTGAAGTTGGTTCAAGTTTGGATCATAAGGTTACAGAAAGAAAGCCTGTTTTGACACAGTCACCCTTAATTTATCCTGTAACCTTACAGCAGATGCCTGATCAAATGGCTACACAAAATATCTGGGCTCCAATTGAACTGATGGATTTTAAAAGGTTTAAGGGGGCAATAGTATCTTATGGCATGCATTCCCCATATGTAAAGCAAATGTTAAACTCTTGGTCAACATATAATAGGATTATACCACAGGACTGGAGGGACCTTGCACAAGCTGTTCTGGAACCCAGCCAGAGAATTCAATTTCTAACATGGTTTAAGGATGAAGCTAGAAACGTAGAAAAACAATGGACGGATAAAGGAATACAAGTTTGTCAGGATCAGCTTATTGGAGAAGGCCAATATGCTTCAATACAAACACAATGTTTATATGATGTTCAAACCGTAATTTTATGTCGAATGGCAGCCTTGAATACATGGGACAGAGTTGAGGAACCAGGAAAAAAACCTGAGTCATTCACAAAGGTTATGCAAGGCCCAAAAGAATCTTTCACAGATTTTTTAGAAAGATTGGCTTCAGCAGTAAACAGAATGGTCTCAGGATCAGAAGCTAGTAAGGCAATAATTGAAGCTTTGGCATTTGAGAATGCGAATGCAGCATGCAAAAGAATAATCAGGCCGTTAAGGGCAAGATCTGTACCTTTGGAAGATTGGATTAGAGAAACAATTAATGTTGAGGCTGATGAGCATGATGATACGTGGGTAGGAGAAGTAATTTCAAAAGGTTTGAGGAGTGTTAGATGTTTTGGGTGTGGAAAGCAAGGACTTTTTAAAAGGGACTGTAAACAGGTCATTCCTAGAAGCAAAATTTCTTCAAGGAACAATGGCAACAGAATGCCCCTTCCTTCTGGAGTATGCAGAAGGTGTGGTAAGGGAAAACACTGGACCAACGAATGTAGATCAACAAAGGACAGACAGGGTAATCCTTTGCCTCAGTTTTCGGGAAACTCCCGGAGGGGCCTCATGCAGGCCCCCATAGCAAAACCAGTTCAAACCTTTCCTGCAGCTGTAGAGGAAATCCCTGCTCTGAGCGATTAAATAACCAAATGACTATTGGAATAAATCATGCTGGTCAGGATGATGAAAAAGAGAGAATAGAAAATTCAGGAGAAAACATAAAGAAAATTTTTTGGCAAACTTCTATTAATGAACAGAGACCAAAATTAACGATAAAAATAAATGGTGTTTTGTTGTCTGGTCTGGTAGACACAGGTGCGGACATTACCATAATTGCACCAGAATTTTGGCATCCAGCTTGGCCTCTTCAGGAGGTAAACGTTCAACTGTTAGGAATTGGGACATTATCTGGAGTGAAACAGAGTGCAAGATGGCTGGAATGTATAGGTCCAGAAGGACAGAGAGGAAAATTAAAACCATATGTCGCTAACATAGCTATGAACCTGTGGGGTCGAGACTTGTTGCAACAATGGAATACTCAGATTAAAATCCCTCCAATCTCAGAAACAAATCATAAACTAGCACATGTTTCTGAGAGAAATATTAGAAGGCATTATTTTGAGTGGTCACCAGCCATCCATATTATATAAGAACAGGGCACAACAACTGATAATCCTCCAAAAATACCAACAGCTCTACCTTTAAAATGGTTAACAGACAAGCCTGTATGGGTTCAGCAATGGCCTTTAACAACAGAGAAACTCTAGGCTTTAGAAGAGCTGGTAGAAGAACAGCTAAATGCTCAGCATATTGAACAGTCAACCAGCCCTTGGAATTCTCCTGTATTTGTTATTAAAAAGAAATCTGGTAAATGGAGAATGGTAACAGACCTTAGAGCAATTAACAAAGTAATTCAGCCAATGGGCTCTCTACAATCTGGAATTCCTTTGCCTACTCTGTTACCAAAAGGATGGCCTCTCATAGTTATTGATTTAAAAGACTGTTTCTTTTCAATACCCTTACAAGAAAAAGACAGAGAAAGATTTGCTTTCACAGTGCCTACTTATAATAATTCTCAACCGGTTAAAAGATTTCAATGGAGGGTCCTCCCACAGGGAATGTTAAATAGCCCAACTCTGTGTCAATATTTTGTACAACAGCCATTGGAAGTGATACGTAAAAAATTTCCTAAATCTATAATTTATCATTATATGGATGATATTTTACTAGCTGACTCAAATGCAGATACTTTAGAAAGAATGTTTGAAGAAGAAAATTTTGCCTTGCTGGGGATTACAAATTGCTCCTGAAAAAATACAAAGAGGAGATTCTATTAATTATTTAGGATATAAAATAGAGCTACAAAAAATTAGACCCCAAAAGGTGCAAATTAGGAGAGATAGACTACAGACTCTTAATGACTTTCAAAGATTATTTGGAGATATTTCTCATCTACGAACTATTGTTGGGGTAAAAAATGATGAACTGACTAATTTGTTCAAAACCTTAGAAGGTGACAAGGACTTAAATAGTCCAAGAGAATTATCACCTGAAACTGAGAAAGAATTGGCCTTGGTAGAAAAGAAAGTACATGAAGGGCACGTGGATCGTATTGATCCAAAGCTGGATTGCATTTTGGTTATTTTACCTTCTAGGCATTCCCCTACTGGAATATTAATGCAGAGGGAAGATATTATATTGGAATGGATATTTTTACCAAATAAACCAAATAAAAAATTAAAAACTTATGTGGAAAAAATCTCTGACTTGATTTGGAAAGGAAAATTGAGACTTCGTCAATTAGCAGGCATAGACCCAGCAGAAATTGTCATACCTTTAACTAAGGAGGACATTGAAAAATTATGGACAGAAAGTGAACCTTGGCAAAGAGCTTGCAGTAATTTTTTGGGAGAAATTAACAGCAAATATCCCAAAAGCAACAGAATTGATTTTATAAAGAGAGCTGAATGGATCTTGCCTCGAATTGTACGGCAAAAACCCATATCTGGAGTTTGTACATTTTATACAGATGCCAACAAACAAGGAAAGGCAGGTTACAAATCAGAAAATTTAAGTAAAGTGGTACAAAGTCCTTATAATTCAGTGCAAAAATCAGAATTGTATGCTATTCTGTTGGTATTAATGGATTTTTCAGAACCTCTCAACATAGTAACTGACTCTCAGTATGCTGAAAGAGTGGTATTACATATTGAGACTGCAGAATTTATCCCTGATGCTTCAGAATTAACTTCACTATTTATTCAATTACAAGATACAATCAGGAAAAGGAGTCATCCTTTATATATAACTCACATCCGATCTCATACTGGTTTGCCAGGCCCTTTAGCACAAGGCAATGATGAGATTGATAAATTATTGGTAGGAAATGTGCTGGAGGCCTCAGAATTTCATAAAAAACATCATGTCAATAGTAAAGGTTTAAAAAAAGATTTTTCCATAATCTGGCAACAAGCCAAAGAAATAGTAAAGAAATGTCCTACTTGTTCCTTCTATAATCAAACGCCATTACCAGCAGGATGTAACCGAAAGGGTACTCAGAGGAATGAAATCTGGCAGATGGATGTGTTTCACTTTGCAGAATTTGGAAAATTGAAATATGTACACCACACCATTGATACTTAATCAGGATTTCAATGGGCAACTGCTTTGAGTTCTGAAAAAGCTGATTCTGTAATCACTCATTTGCTAGAAGTTATGGCCATCATGGGTATACCTGCACAAATCAAAACTGACAATGCTCCATCATATGTCTCTGTTAAAATGAAACAGTTTTTTGCTTATTACAATATAAAGCATATTACAGGTATACCACATAATCCTACAGGTCAAGCAGTTATAGAAAGATCAAACAGAACTCTAAAGGATATGCTAAATAAACAGAAAGGAGTAACAAAAACCCCCAGAAATAGACTGCATAATGCTCTATTAACTTTGAATTTTCTGAATGCCAATGAGAAAGGAACAACAGCTGCAGAGAGACATTGGATAATAGAAAAAACTACAGAATTAAATCAGCCTATATACTTTAAGGATGTGCTGACCTCAGAATGGAAGCCAGGGTATGTATTACGTTGGGGACGAGGTTTTGCTTTTGTTTCTACAGGAGAAGATAAGCTGTGGGTACCATCAAAATTGATAAAGGTTCGATTTGAAGAAGAGAAACCTCTTAATTAGAGGAGGTGATAGTTCATCAATCAGCATGAACATCCAATTTAAACTAACTTGTACCTGTAACACATGTCTTTTCATTTAATCAGATAATAACTTGCCAAAAAGGAACATCCCCAAAATTAGTCTTGGGGGAAGGTTTTTGTTTTTGTCTTTTAGGAGAATGAAGGTTAAGGAATCTGAAGGACACAAGACAAATGAGACAACTGAAGAAAAGGGACAAATCATCTATCCCAGGAAACAGAGTATATGGGAGTATATGGCATATGGGTATATATTATCTAAAAAATTTTATGTCTTCTTAAATGTTTGTTTCTGCTTTTCTCTAAAGATTTAACACTATTGGTTTTCTAATAGTCCCAGTTCAATTAAAATTTAAAGCTGACTTTGGAGTTGGAGAATGGCTCTCTCCTTCTTTAAACTCAAGCATGTTGTTAAAAGGAAAATGCAAACTCCCTGTATCATGCCAGAAAGAGCCATTTTCTGCTATGGGACAGGACAAAAGCCAAATTAATTAAGGGACTATTCTATTACTAATCTCAACTCTTTGATTCTATTCTGATTCTTTAAACTTTTCTTAAAGTATAAATTTTATATCAAAATTTACAAGATTTATATATATATATACATTTTAAACTTTGTTAAGATATGAATGGTCATATAGAGTACTAACTAATTCTAGAAAAAAAAAAGGCTTCAATTAGCTGCATATATATGTCTTTGTGTTCGAGTCTCTTATCAGTTTTCTGCAGGAAATCATGGCCAGGCCTAACATCAACTGAAATCTCCAGGAAGAAGATGGGGCCCCACAACAACAAACACAACAACAACAATTCCACGTGGACAATAATAATATCACTGAACTGACAAACATCATCTATAGATCAGCTTTGAACTACAAGGTGCTCAGAGCAATTTTGAGATGACTAGCTGAGATGATCCAGTCTCAAAGACTACTTGAATAAGGACTTGAGATAAATCCTGAACTTTGGCTTTATACACAGACTGGATAATAATGAAGGATATAGTTACCTTTCCTAGAATTTGACAATTAACCTAAATTTTTCTTTCAGGATAAAGATAACTTCGCCCATACCCAGCAGGAAGCAATTTTAAGAATATGACACCCACATTGCCAAAGAAGTGGTGTGGGGCGGGTGGTTTTTTGGTTCTTTTAATGGGTTTTGGGTCTGGGATAATTTTCATTGTTTAGGGGGGTTGGTTACAAGTTGTTGTCAAGGGTTAGGAAAAAGGCTAAGCAAAGGAGATTAGATTAAAGGTTCTTGTTTAAAAAAAAAAAAAGAAAGAAAGAAAGAAAAGAAAAGAAAAAGATAATTACTAGTTTTAAATACTTTACATTATTACCAACTATTAGGATATAAAGAAATGAAAGTTAGTAATTAGACATTACAATAGAAATTGTAGTCATATTAGATATGTTTTAAAAATTGAGCAGATATATTTTAGGCAGGTCATCTTCAAACCCTTCAGAAATCTACCGAATATGGCATTTAAAATGTTTTAATAACTTAGAAATTTTTCTTTTTTGAGACATGTCGGCTCCTGGCAGTACCAATCTACTTCAGAGAAAATATGGGCATTGAAGAAACTGCATATGGAGTTAACTTTCATTGTGGCAAAAGTTAGCCACTGGACAACAAAGTATCCTCGTATCAACAGGACAAAATGGACAGACAGAACACGAAACAAAGGACTACCAATTCCTGCCAACACAAATGTGGTTATGGCTTTATCAGACGGCATCTTCTGAGGCCAGGACAATATGGCACCATCCCTGAAGTGGCCTTCACAATCTGGAAAAGGTACAGTACCCTTTTCTTAGAAGGCAGCTGAACAGGCAGTGGGCTGATGGCTTCTGTTGTGCAATGGAACAGCAACTGAAAGCTCACGCCTCTCAATAGTAGACTGGCATTTAATAGAGGGATGTGGAGAAGGGGATGCTTAGATGAAGCCATATATACACAGCCAAGAAGAATGGACAGCTGAATTCAAAAACCATCAACAATTTCCAGAATTTAAAATCCTGAATCATGACATGACACTAGTGGAATTCAGGTGTTTCTGGTACATGGACTGCTCTCACCCAATGTGAGGTTGAACTGTTGACCTTGTGTACAACCTACTTCACAAATGAGTCTGTCAGATACGATAAGCCTATAGGCTGAAGATGATGCCCCAACACTGCAGAGAAACCTCAGGTGACTGTCCAGGCAGCTGGCTGTTTCTGTCAACTCACAAAATTTTTGGAAGTTGCTTTTGTGCACTTCCTGTTTTTATTTTTTTTAGCTAATATTATTCCCTTCTTGGGTCTCTGAGGGAGTTGAAGATTAGTTAGTTATAGTTGAAGATTAATTAGGATAGAAAGTGAATTAGATACATTTTGAACTTACTAAAATAGGATAGATAAGGGAATTATTTTCTCTGATTTGTCAAATACAAATGGACTAGACATCATTTAGGTATTTGTTACTTGTATATATTGTATATAGTTATTGTACTTTTGTATATAGTTTTTCTTTTGTTAGTTATAATCTTTTGCCTTTTTTCTTTTTATTAAAATAGAAAAGGGGAAATATGGTGATATTTTATTTGTACTGAAATGTGATTTTAATTTTATGTTAATAAATAAAGTTGCCCTGGGGTCAGAGCTATTAGAGCCATAGCAAGAGCGTGGTGGTTAGAAGAGCTAGGTAGATTTCTGTGTGTTCAGGGATACAGCCAGTATTGGAGACATACGCCTTTAAGACCTGGAGGGCGGTACTTACAGGCAGTGATGAGGCAGTCATGTGGTTGGGTTTACAACCAATGAGAAGGCAGAACAGAAAGAATATTTAAACATGGACAAACAGGAAGTAGCTCTCTCTCGGGGAAGCTAGGAGCACTGCAGGAGGTAAGATTTTATCTCCGAGCTCTGACCTCTCGGCTTTTCTCTTTTACCTTGGCTCTGTGTTTCTTATTTTAATAAGATGATTGGTTACATCTACAAAGTTAATTTGAAACATGTGAATGCTGAGAAACTAAAACATCATCCACATGTACACTGAACTTTGGCAGGTTTGTCATATATTATTATTTGGTATTTTAAAAATATACCATTTGGGAGTATTTTGAAAATCAGTAGTTGATAAATATCTATGAGAATAATAACAAATTAGTATTCTCTACACACTGTTTTATTAGAATTAAAACATATTTTAAACAAAAATTTGACTTATGACCAAGATCTTATTTTATGGAGCAGCTGCACTGCAATAAATCTAAGGCAATAGAGAAAACATAAATTTAATAGATTATAAAATGGAAAGAGACTCCTCAGCCCACAATCTTGCTTGAAGTCAGAATCTTCAACAAAACTGATAAAGACTGTCTACAAAGACAGTACTCCCCCTTCCAAACAATATTTTAATGGAAAAAATTAAAACAAATGATGAACTGAAGTTACTTAAAGCCATAATATTGCCATCAAGGAGTTCAATCATATTAACAGTCCTGTACCAACCCCAAATCCAAAGAATGAACTCCATAAACCACCTTACCATTACATATAAAAAGGAAATTGCTGAAGACAAATGCATAACCTGGGCCAAATATAAGGATTATGCAGTGTGAAAATTAAGTACAATGTAGTTGTTTGTTTATATTTGTTTTCTTAATTTGCTTTCATTTCCACCATTGAAACTGGGACTTCCCAGGTAATCCATGCTGGCATTGAAGTTGTGGTAATCCCTTGCTTCTGTTTCCCCATGCTGAAATTATAGGAATGCACCACCAAGTCTGGCCTTGGGTGTTTGTATTAAAAATTATAGGTAAGCTTATTTGTCAGAACACAAACAAAGGCCTTTCTGGATGCAGAACTAAGAAGAAACTGTAACAGAAGCACTCTGAGATCATCATCTGTGCAATCCATTCCTATCAGAGAAATTTCAGGGGGTCTTCATTGATTAAACCTGATTTTTTTCTTGACCCAGAATGAATCCAGAGCCTCTCATTTCCTGTGGAAATAAAAGCAGAATCTCTTTTCCAAAGTAACATATCTTTCGACTTAAATTTTGAAGTCAAGATATTTTTAAAATATATAGGATGGTTTAATTCAGCAGCTTTCACAATCAAATGTCTCTCAGCAGTTATTCTTTGACCATTACCAGTCAAAAATTCCAAAGACAACACTATAAAATATAGAGTCCAGACTGTATTTTTCATCTTTACATGGCTTATCATAATTTTTATTACTCTATTCCCTTAGGAATTTTACTATTATCTTAAATCATTTTTTTTTCAATCTATGACTATTTCTATCCTTTCTCTTCTCTCTCCCAAGCCTATGCACATTTTTCAAACATACTGTAAACCATTTAGAGGTGGCTTTTTTTTCTGAATCTATCTTTATTGCATATCTATATTTTTTTTTCTGAGCACATGAGCCTTCAAACCGCTAATCAGTGTGGAAGACATCAACTTCTGCCCTGATGATTGGCTCTGCCCTGCCTGCTTTCTCAAGAGCCCAGCTTTATGGCAGAGGCATTGGCGAGAGCCAGGCTTACCTCCCCAATTCTGGGGCACTTCTGAGTCCATGATGCTCATAAACCCCATTTAAGTGTTTAGTAGCAGGGCTTCTGAAAAGAGCCATATGGTTTTTGCGCTAGCACCGAGTCAGGAAGCTATCAAAGGAGTTGTGCCTCTGCTTGCTGCTAGCAAACAAAGCCTACCCAAGAATACGCAGTTAACAAGAACCCAAATTTGAGTCTGTTAAAAAAAAGAATCCTTCTAAAGCTTTTTCAGGCTTTATGTGGGAATTCTTGCCAAACATTTTGGTGCCAGATGAAGTGTAATCCTAATTAGTCTTAAAAAACAAAAAACAAAAAAACAAACAAAACAAAACAAAACAAAAAAAACTGGAGTCAAATATTGAGGGTGAAAGCTGAAAGATCAGAGAAGCAGAGCAGCAGCCACTAGAAATTTCTTACCTGTGAGAATCTTCAGACCAAATGGGGGAGCTGAGATTCTGGCTCCACCTGCCTTATATTCCTGTCTCCTCCTCCTGTGCTGGGATTAAAGGTGTGAGCCACCACTGCCTGACCTCTATGGTTAACTAGTGGCTAGCTCCAACCTCTGATCTCCAGGATAGCATTATTTGTCAGAACACAAACAAAATATTATACAACAGCATACACTTCCACATTGTAGTCTATCATTGAAGGAAGCCAGGAAAGGAACTAAAATGGGATAGGAACCAGGAGGCAGGAGATGATACAGAAGCCATGGAGCAGGGCTGATAAATGGCTTTCTCTACACAATTTGCTCATTTTGCTTTCTTGTATAACCAAGGACCACCAGCCCAAGGATGGCACAACCAATAATAAGCTAGGCCCTCCTTCATTAATCACTAATTAAGAAAATGTCCTACATGCTTGCCTACAGTCCAATATTATGCAAGGACTGCCCCAATTGGGGTTCCCTTCTCTTTGACAACTCTGGCTTATATTAAGTTGACATAAAAAAAATCTAGCACAATTATCCATTACTCTTCCTGTAGAATCTGCTGATATCAGGTCTTACAAATTAGATGGCAGGTGCTCACATTGTCAGTCCATGTACTAAAATTGGACACACAGAGATTAGCAGGGCCCCTGCACAAAGATGACATGCAAATTCATGAAGAATTCCATGTTTTTACAAATCCAGTCCTACAGAAGATAATAGAAACCAATCTCCAACCCAAGGAAGTTAACTACACCCATGAAAAGACAGAAAATAGCCTCACACTAGGCAAACAAAAAGAAAGAAAACACACACACACACACACACACACACTCACACACACACACACACAACCACTACCACCACCACTAACAACAACAACTAAATACCAGGAATGAATAATCATTGGTCATTAATTATTCTCAATATCAATAGACTCAATTCCCCAATAAAAAGACACAGGCTAAAAGAATGAATGCAAAAACAGGATCCATCCTTCTGCTGAATATAAGAAGCACAACTAAACATCAAACATAGACATTACCAAGAATAAAAAGTTGGAAAAGGTTTTCCAGGCAAATGGACCCAAAAAAGCAAGCTGGTGTAGCTATTCTAATATCTAGGAACATGGACTTCAAACCAAAATTAAAGAGCCAGGAAAGGACAGTTCATACTCATCAAAGAAAAAAAAGTCTACCAAGATGCCATTTCAATTCTTAATCCAAGTCCCAATTGCAAGCGTATCCACATTTGTAAGAGAAACATTACTAAAACAAAAATCATACTTCAAACCCAATACATGAATAGTGGGAGACTATACTTCACTGTCACCAATGGTCAGATCATTTTGTTGAAAACTAAACTAGAAAAATCTAGAACTAAAAGACACTATGAACCAAATAGACCTCACAGATACCTGCAGAACATTTTACCCAAACACAAAGGAATATTCTTTCTTCTCATTACCTCACAGAACTGTCTCCAAAACTGACCACATACCCAGTCACAATAGATACAAGAAAATAAGCCCCTGTATCCTAAGAGATTACTGAGTATTAAAGCTGAAATTCAACAACAAAGAAACAACAAAAAGCCTCTAAACTGCTGGAAATTGAACAACTGTTTTTGAATGACTACTGTGTCAAGGGAGAAAAGAAGAAAAAAAATAGACTTTCTAGAAGTCAATGAAAATGAAAGCATAACATACCCAAACTTATGGAACACAATGAAAGCAGCGCTAAAAGGAAAATTCATAGCACTAAGTGCCTTCATAATGAATTTGAAGAGATCTCATACTAGCCACTTAACAGCATCCCTGAAAGTTCTAGAACAAAGAGATACAAATACACTCAAGAAGAGTAGACGCCAGTAAATAATTAAACTGAAGGCTAAAATAAATAAAATAGAAACAAAGAGAATAATATAAAGAATCAATGAAAAAATAGTTATTTAAGAAAAATCAACATGATAGACAAATCCTTACGCAAAATAACTAAAAGACAGAGAGAGAATCCTCAAGTTAACAAATCTGAAAAAAAAAGGGAATATGACAACAGACACCAAGGAAATCTAAAGAATTGTTAAGTCATACTTCAATAACCTGTACACCACAAAATTGGAAATCCTAAAAGAAATGGACAATTTTCTCAATAGATACCATTTACCAAAGTTAAGATGAGATAAACAATTTAAATAGATTTTAATCCATAAGGAAATAGAAACAGTCATTAAAAGTCTCCCAACCAAAAAAAGCCCAGGACCAGATGGTTTTAGCACAGACTTCTACAGGACTTTCAAAGATGAACTAATGCCAATAATCCTTAAATTTCTCTCATGAACTTTGATGCAAAAATACTCAATAAAATGTTAAAATGTTTGAAAACGGATCCAATAACACATAAAAAAAATCATCCACCATGTTGAAGTAGGCTTATTACCAGAAGTGCAGGGATGTTTCAATATGTTAAGATCTGTCAATTTAATTCTCCATATAAACAAACTGAAGAAATAAAAAAAAACAAAAACAAATGATCATCTCATTAGATGCTGAAAAAGCCATCGACAACCCCAGTGCCTCTTCATGATAAAGATCTTGCAGCAATCATTGATACAAGTGACACAACTATACATAAAAGGCAATTTACATCAAGCCTATAGTCAACATCAAAATAAATGGAGAGAAATTGAAAGTAATTCCACCAAAATCTGGAACAAGAAAAGGCCATTCACTCTCTAAATCTCCAAATCTCTCCAAATATAGTACATAAAGTTCTAGCTAGAGCAATAAGTCAACAAAAGGAGATCAAATTGATAGAAATTGGAAAGAAAGAATTAAAAGTAACATTATTTACAGATGATATGAGTATACATAAGTGGCCATAAAATTCCATGGGGGAAATTCTACAGCAGATAAACACCTCCAGTGAAGTACCTGGATAGAAGATTAACTAAAAAAAAAAAATCAGTAACCCTCCTCTATACAAAAGACAAAATGGTTGAGAAAAAAATTAGAGAAATTGAGGAAGGTATCAGAAGTTTGGGAGATCTCCCATGCTCATGGTTTGTTAGTATTAACAGTAATAATGTCCATCTTACTATAATCAATCTACAGATTCAACACAATCAAAATTCTAACACAATCCTTTACAAACCTTAAAAGAGTAACGTATAACTTTACAAAAAATCCATGATAGCTAAAACTATCCTATACAATAAAAGAACATCTGGAGGTATCACCATCCCTGACATCAATCTATACTACAGAGCTATAGTAATAAAAAATCACATATTATTGGCATAAAATTAGCAGACTAATAAATGGAATCAAATAGAAGACCCAGATATACATCCACACACCTATGGATACCTGATTTTTGATAAACACAAAATATACAGTGGAAAAAGAAAAGCATCTTCAATAAAAGGTTCTGGTCATACTGAATGTCTGCATGTAGAAGAATGCTAATAGAGGAACATCAATCACACTTCACAAAACTCAATTCCAAGTTGATCAAATGCCTCAACAAATCAGATATAGTGAAACTGATAGAAGAGGAAGTAGGGAATAATCTTTATAAATTGACATAGGATATAACTTCCTGAACAGAGCATCAATAGTGCAAGTGTTAAAATCCACAATTAACAAATGGGACCTCCTGAAACTGAAAAACTTCTGTGAGGCAAAGGACAATATAAATATGCCAAAAAGTCAACCTACAAAATGGGAAAAGATTTTCCCCAACTCCACATATAACAGAGGGCTGATTTCCAAAATATATAAAGAACACAAAAACATAGACATAAAATAAACCTCAAATAATAAAAATTAAAAATGAGATATAGATTTAAACAGAGAATTATCCACAGAAGATTCTCAAATTGTTGAGAAACACTTAAAAAAATATCCAACAACCTTAGCCATCAGGGAAATACAAAGCAGAACAGCTTTGAAATTCCCTCTTATACCTGTCAGCATAGTTAAGCTAAAAAACACAGTGACAACTCATTCTGGGTGGATGTGCAGCAAGGGGAACACTCCTCCATTGCTGGTGGGAATGAACTTGTACAGCCACTTAGGAAATCAGTAAGGTGGTTCCTCAGAAAAATTGAATCTATGTGTCTCAAGACCCTTCTATACCACTCATGGGCATATACCCAAAGGATACTCCATCCTACCACAAGAAAATTGGCTCAGCTACATTCATAGCATCTTTTATTCATAATATACAGAAACAGGGGAAAAAACTAGATGTTTGTCAACCAAAGAATGAATAAAGAAAATGTGGTACATTTACACAGTGGAGTATTACTCAGATGCTAAAAAAAAATTAAATTTTTCAAGCAAATGGATGCAACTAGAAAAAAGTCATTCTAAGTTAGGTGGTCCAGATTCCCAAAAAATAAACATGGTATGTACTAACTTATAAGTGGATATTAGTTGTAAAGTAACTGATAATGATGCTACAATCCATAGACTCAGAGAGTCTAAGTAATCAGTAGGGCTCCACAGAGGATTAATGGAGCTCCCTGGGAAAGGGAAATAGAATAGATTAGAGGAGTAGACTGAGAGAAGGTGGGGTTTGGAACAGGAGGAAATATATGGTGGGAGGCATAGAGTGAGAGAATACTGGGAGAGTTGACTGGAATTGGGATTGGCATTTTGGGGTGATGTAGAAACAGTGCAATGGGAACTCCCTGGATTCTACAAAGAACCTAGGGAATACAGAGCCTGAACTGGCCACCTTCTGTAGCCAGGCATACATTACAGTGTTGGGACTGGGATATCAACTGAGCTACAAAACTTCTGACCTACAATTTGTCATGGCTGCACGATGTGTTCAGGTAACTGTGGCACAGAAAATGTGGGAGAGCCAACCAATGATTGGCCCAACTTGAGTCCCCTGCCAAGAGAGGGAACCAATGCCTTACACTGCCTGGATGGCCAATAACCAGAGGCTGAATAGACCAGAGACCTAGAATAGAAACAAACATGACTGGCCAAAAACAAACAAACAAAAAATCAATGAAATGATTCTTCATTATATTCTGCTGTACTTATAGACCAGAGAGTAGCATAATCATCATCAGAGAGGCTTCATCTAGCACCTGATAGGAGCAGATGCAAAGGCCCACAGCCAAACATTAGGTAGAGCTCAGGGAATCCTGTGGAAGATGGGGAGGAAGGATTTTAGGAGCCAAAGGAGTCAAGCACACCACAAGAACATGGCACGTAGAATCAACTAAACAGTGTGGTGATATTTTATTTGTGCTGAAATGCGGTGATATTTTATTTGTATGTTAGTAATAAAGTTTGCCTGGAGATCAGAGGAAATAGCAAGCCATTTTAAGTAAATACGAAAGTCAGGCAGTGGTAGCACATGTCCTTAATCCTATCACTTGGCAGGCAGGGCCTTTGTGTTTTCAAGGCCGTTCTAGGGAACAAAGCTAAGAATGGTGACACATGCCTTTAATCCTAGTACCAACCATAGAGACCTGGAGATCTGTACAGACAGGCAGTGACAAGGAAGTGAGGTAGCTGGGCTAAGACCCAATGAGAGGGCAGAAGAGCAAGGTAATAAAGGTGCAGATAGACAGGAAGTAGCTCACTTTGGAATCTGTAGCATGGTGAAGTAAGATTAGCTGGTGGCTCTCACTATTTTCCTGATCTCTGAGGCTTTCACTCCTATATTTGGCTCTGTGTTTTTTATTTAATAAGACCTTTTAGAAATTCGTCTACAAAACAGGCCTTACAGGAACTCATAACCAGGGAGCCTTTATGGTTCTGAGCTAGGTCCTCTGCATAGGTTATTATGGTTGTTAGCTTGGTGTTTCTGTGGGACTTCTAACAGTCAGAGTAGGGTATCTCTGACTATTTTCGTCCTATTGTGCTGCCTTGTCCAGACTTTTTATGAGGGTTGTGACTAGTCATATTGTATCTTGTTAAGCTGTGTTAACTTGATATCTCTGGGAGACCTGCTTTTTTCTAAAGGGGGATGGAATAGGAGCGGATCTGGGAGACTGTGTGTTGAGGGGGGTGGTGAGGGGATGGGACTGAGATTAGTGGAGGTAGGGGAAACTGCAGTCAGAATGAAATACATGAGAAAAGAATAAATAAAAAAAAGCAGGTAGCACAGATTATATGCCTTGCTGTATCCTAGGACTTAGAACTCTTTCTTTATTGAAGTAGAAGACTCATCATCTCTTGAATGAAACCCAAATTATTTTACTTCTAGGAAATTATCTGAATTTATGTACTTTTCACCTAGTATTTTCTTTGCCTTTATGTATGATTTTTATCTCCTATCAACCTAAGAACGCATAAAATAATTTTTTTTAACTAGCAAGTTCATGGAAAACTGGCATGTAATATAGAGTATGTTTGTTTTGTTATTTTTTCTTCTAATAAATAGATTCCTGATAATAAAATCCAATTAACAAAGATCAGCTAAAACACACTGCTGTATTTCATATAACTTGTTCTTTTCAGAAAGGGAGTTGACAAAGAGAAGAGTATAATTAGTGACAATTAGCAGTATATATAAGGAATTAGGAAGTAGGTCACCTTAAGTTTTCTGTGAAAATTCATGCATGGCCCATTTAAACTAAAGGAGACAGTAACAGAGAAAGGAGGAAACATACCTATCCTACTAGGCAAGAGAATGTCTCCAAATTTTTTGGCTTTGACCACCATCTGGATCTGTTTAGGCTTCAAAACTAAAATATCAAGAGGTTATTGGACTTGGCTTGGTGCAGAGAAAGCCTTTAGTTCTATCCAGATATCTTATGTCAATAATCATTATAAATACTAACTATAAAATTTAAAACTGTATGCAAAAGCTTTATGAAATTACAAACATTCATCAGATCATAACATGGACTCTATGACTTCTATCATAGCTCCTGCATCTGAATACACAGAGACAGCCCCTCTGTCCCTGAAGTACTGTGATGAGGTAATAGTAAAAGAAGCTGAAGTATACACATTGAAATAGAAAGTCTCTGCTAAACATTTTCATAAAAACATAAACCTCTATGTATTGTTTGCTTCCCTAAATTAAAAAAAATAAAATTAAAAAAAAAATCACTCCAAATGCTAAAGGAAGAGTTGAGGCAATGGAGAACAAGATTTAATCACATGGAATTACTCATAGAAAAAAAAATATGCTTATGGTTCCACAGATATGGAAGCTCTGGTTCCTGAAGTGATAACACTCTCCCCATGGTGAGAAATATTTCATTGAGTATTACATGTATCTTAGCTACCAGGGTACTTAAGATTCCTTATTTATGGAACTCAAGTATGGAGGTGTATCAGAGACATGGAATCCAACATTCCGAGCAGGAGCTGGCTTAGGCTGCCCTTCCTCTATGAGAGCAGTTGGAATCTGTGCAGTCCAGTTGATGCACTGTGGTACTTCCTGCTCCTTTCTTGTAAATTTGTATACATCATACATAAATACACACATATATAAACCAACTAGAAAGAAAGGACACTCTTAAAGGCCTCGCTTTAGATGGGATAGAGCACAATCATTCTGGAGTTTCAGGAATTGGTTTATTGAAATTATATGGTGATATTTTATTTGTGCTGTAATGTGACTTTATTTGTATGTTAATAAATAAAGTTGCCTGGAGATCAGAAGTCATAGCCATTAAGCAGAAGTCTGGCAGTTGTAGCACATGCCCTTAATCTGATCACATGGCAGACAGAGTCTCTGTGTGTTTAAGGTCACAGCCAGCATGGAGACACATACCTATAATCCCAGTACCAACCATAGAGACCTGGAGGTCTATACAGACAGGCAGTGATGAGGAAGTCATGTGGTTGGGTTTACAACCAATGAGAAGGCAGAACAGAAAGGCAATAAAGGGCCAGAACACAGGAAGAACTCTCAGGGGAAGTGACAAGAGCGAGTGGTAAGATAAGGTGGTCTTAGCTCTTGGCTTCTGCTCGATCTCTGGGCTTTTAACTCTTTATTTGGCTCTGTGTTTCTTGTTTAATAAGACCATTCAGAATTACATCTACAGTTTGTTTTTAGTGAATATTTAATCCTTTTGCATTCAATACAAACAGGGTGAGGTCTGTCAGGTTAGTCTTTGTTTCCAGTAGGCTTTATGCCACTCTATTTCTTAATTGTTCCCTTGTACTCATAGGTTGAACACGTGTTCTAGTAGTCATTTTAATCCCCTGGCATTTCCTTTGTTATGTTTTAAATCATTTTCTTAGTGGTTGTCGCTGGAGAATAATGGAACATATAAGATGATATGATTCACAGTATATTGACTTAAGAATAATAAAAGTCAGCACAGTTGAATTTCATCTCTGTGAGTTTGTACTGGTTTCATCACAGCACTATAGCTATTTTTACATTTATTTATCTTAAAATTATATAGGAATAGGAAAGAGTTATAAACAAGTTGTGTACTTTTACTCACTTAATATTTACCAATAATGTTAACTATCTACAGCTCTTCAATGCTTGGCTTGGATTCAGACTACTCACTAGTGCACTTTCATTAGGCATGAGGTGTCTGCATTATTTATTGTAGGGATAGAAGTTCAGTTTGCATTCTTTCAGGTTTTTTTTTTCTGTGTTGTTGCTCTTGTCATCTGAGAAAGTCTAAGTTTATCTCTCATTACTAGAGAGAAGACACTTTTTTTTTGGTACAGTATTTTTTGCAGTACGAATCCTTCTTCCCAACAACTATAATGATACTTTCTCCATCAACTTGGAGCATCAATATTTATAATTGGAAATCAGCAGTAAACTGTAATGAAGCTTAATGAATAGGGTAAGTCATTTTTTTTCCTTAACACTTATTTAACGACGTCTTTCAATATTTTTTTTTATTTTTTTTTAAATTTTTTTATGGTGTAAGGTTACATCAGCTGGGAGTTAGACTGGTCCTTGTATGTGGAGTTATCCATCTTCAAGTGGGCTTAACTCAGAAGTTGGAGTGCCAGAAGTTCAATGACATACACACATTTCATTGAGCCAGTGGCTTTGGATCCTGTCTGTTGAACTAGGAGAAGGAACTTCATAGATACTAGGTAAATGATCTAAGAATGGATTTTTAATTTTAGAAGTAAAAAATGTGATCTTGAAAGAAATAAGGAAATTCTCCTATAAAACAAGAATAGATCCTAGCAATGGAGTGCAGTTGGGAGCCTAGGTTAGTGGTTTCTTCTACGCCATGTCACAAACACTGGGGAGAAGCTCAATGAGGTGTGTGGGTTACTATTATTGGCCGACCTAGGAGATGACAAGGGGCATCACAGTTTTGATCACTTTCTCATGTGTACCTTCTAGGCAGTTGCAGTCATCTAGGTTGTGTGAAAATAAACTGAAGATATGGATAAACCAGGGTGGGAATTATACCTTTTTTTCATATGGGTCTCATTTTTGTAATTCTTAAACATTTCATTTCTGCTTTTTGGAATATGCTCTTTCAATTTTAAAGATAAATCTGGCTTCTCTTCAGACATTTATTTTATTGTTGCTCTAACTCTTGTTCCTTGTTTACAGTCTTTGCTACACTAATTTTTTTTCAGGTCTCTCTTGCTTTTCCTGTGGAGGCACTTAGCTCACTGGCCAGGTAATTTGCACAGAAGATTCCCGAAAGGCCTTGATCAATAAGTCATCGCACACTGGTTGTACAGTAGGGCTTACCCCAGTTTCCTCTAAGTCTCTTTCCTAGCCCTCACTTCCTGCTTGTCCAGACTTTAAGGACAAAGATAAAAAACAAAGGTTTCTCAAGTATCTTTTGGCTATGCACTCAAGTCTGTGAAATCTGTGGCAAGTGTGATAGAGCTTTAGAAATTCTCCTGTGAAGCAAATACTTTCCAAAGTTTCCTATTCAGATTTTTTTCTTCTTCCCTTTGTTACACCTTACTTGTCCACCTCATACTGATGAAAGTTTGAAAGTCACCACTTTAAAAACAAGATTGCTCTGAGTATAGGCCAGTTCCCTGTGCATCAGCTATATATTAGGCCAAGTGAAGACAAACACTAAAAACGCAGTTTTAATGGAGAGCTGGCTGATGATGCTACAGGGACACTACTCTGTAATCAGGACTTTTCCCCTTATCTCCAGGAGATATTCAGCCACTTTTGTCTACAGTTACCACCACTGAACATATGTTACCTTCTGAGGGTATAATGGAACTGAAGACAGGTACGCAGGAAGAAGCAAGTTAAACTGCCAACTTGCCACTGTCATTCAGATCTAATGCAGGATGCAAAGTCAGGGAACTGAACATGGGAAGAATAAGAAGTCCCACGCTACAGTTGAAGAGAAGCCTCTTGCCAGTTTATAATCAGGAATTCCAGCCCAATTAACTATGTTTTCTGTGACAGTTTCTGCTATAGAGGCAATGTTTCTGGAAAGAACATTAAAACAATAGACCCAGCTTAAAGCCTGATTGAACCTAACCATTGGCCTATCTCCTATCTATGATCTTTCCTCAAAATTTTAAAACTATGACTATTAACTTTGTTGACAATACACTTATCTCAACCTCTTGAATGTTTGGGATCAAGAGTTTTTCCTCATTTATTACAAGCCTTTTAGTATGCCTCAGGAACTAGCCTATGATTCTGTTTAAATTCCTTAACAATCACTTGATGATATCAGAAAACACCCTTTCATCAAAATGTGCCTATGAAAACACAATGAAGTATGACTCTCCTTTAACAAGTCCATATCCACTCTCTTAAATGGGACTTACTTTCTTCTAAAACATTTCTGTTTCTCTGAATCTTGGTGCTTATACTAAAATCTTTGATATTTACTCATCCTGGAATTGTTTTCTGTGGCGACATCAAGGATCTGGATTTCCCTGAGTGGATGTCTCTAAAGGACGAAGGATACAAATCAGGCTATTGGTAGCAGTTCTGGCCTGTGTGTCCCACTGCAATTTGTATGATGACAGATTTATTTTCTTTAAATCAATACTTCTTTGACTGTTGAAAACCCTGAACTATTTTTCTCAGAATTTTCAGGATGATGCCAGTCAATGGTGACATTCTTTTAGTTTTCATGGAAAAGATTTCAGATGTATTTCTTTTCCCTCAGTTCTGAATATGCTTTGATTTCTGATATAAGATACATGGAGTTTAGTTATCTTTCCCAATTTTATAGTTATGTCTTAGTCCTCTTAAATGAACCAGTACAATTTTTTAAATAGTCTCCTTTCTAGTTTTGATGAACATGTTGAAAATGGAGTAATTAATTGATAAATTTTGTCTTATACTAGATGCTAAAATAATATCATTTTTTTCTTTTTGAAAGGTTAAAAAGAATGTGTCTACTTGCTAATTACTGATACAGATTAGCAGTTTACATTCTAAAAATAAGATATCTTGAACCCTTCCTCATTCCACGATGAAATACTGATAGATCTAATCCTGTTCTAGTCTTGTAGATAACCACAAATGCAGTGACTTCCTTGTCTCATATGTACAAATGGAGCAAATCAAAGGCATGGGGGGATAAAAAATTTATATGAAACAGGACCAGCATGGATATTTGGAATGAGCTAGGATGGTGACCATGTTATATTCAAGGAACAATAAAAATGTATACATGTAAATAATAATGTAATTCATAGTTATGCAACTATGGTCAGTTTTGTCAAAATACCACATTTCTGTGATTTTTGTATATGTATATCACTCAAACCATAGGGGTTCCTGTGTGTGCCTGCTTGCCTGCTTTTACCTGAAGTACACAATATCTGTTGAGTTTGCCTAAGCTTCCTCATAGTTTCTTTTCCATGCTTGCTCCTTGTATTCCTTCTCTGGCTTTAGAGATCTGATCTCATACCAAGGACAGTCATTCAGAGCAGTCTTTCTCAACCTCTTTTTGGTGAGTTAAATCAGAGTGGCCCTCATAGCCTCATATATTTGAATGATTGTCACCAGGGAGTGCAATTGTTTGGGAAGGATTAGGAAGCATGGCTTTATTGGAGAACGTGTGTCATTGAGTGGGCTTTGAGGTGCCAAAAGTCAGTTGGAGGACAAATCAGTCCTCCCTCTCTCTCCTTCTGTGCCTTCCTCTCTCTTCCTCCTCCCTTACTTCCCTCCCTTTCTCTCTCTCTCTGTCTTTCTGTCTCTGTCTCTCTTTCCTTCTCTCTGCCTGTGGATCAGGATGTCATCTCTCAGCTCCATGCCTTCCTGCCTGTCTGCCATCATGATTTGGGCCATGATGATCATGAACTGATTCTCTGACTATAAGAAAGCTCTCAATTAAATTATTTCTCTATGAGCTCTCTTGGTCATGGTGTCTCTTCACAGCAATAGAATAGCAGACTAAGACACTCTGACTCTTACAATCTCTCCGTCTCTTCTTTCATGCTATACTTTGAGCCTTGGCACCAGGTCAGGTCGGATATAGCTGTCCCATTTAGGGCAAGACACTGCATGGTCACTTCCTCTCTGCACTTGTTACACAAACCTGGGATAGGACTCTACTGTGGATAACTAAAGAATGCAATTTTCACTAGTCAAATGAATGGACACTATCACTGGCCTAAGTGGAGATATAACATACCAAGATACTCAAACATAAGAGTTAATCCAGCTGGGACAGTCAATCACCAGGCTAATGGACCACTTCTTGGAAAGGAAGAGTCACCTAAGGTTCTGCTAAAGAGATGGGTAAAGGATTGTCTCCTTAATGAGGTAATGTAATTTTCCTTCTCAGAATTCTGCTCTTTTTGTAGTCACTATGAATCTGCCACTATGCTCTGCTAGGCCTAAGTCGGAACCCAGAAAGCTACAATTTACTTTTTTTCTTTCTCTTTCTTTCTGACACTAGCCAGAGCCTATATATACTTTCTATGGTGTAGCTTGAGTTTTCCTGCCTTGCCCACAGTCAGGACAAATCTCTGTCACCCGCCAGTCCCACAGCCGCTCAGACCCAACCAAGCAAACACAGAGACTTATATTGCTTACAAACTGTATGGCCGTGGCAGGCCTCCTGTTAACTTTTCCTATATCTTAAAGTAACGCATTTCTACAAATCTATACCTTGCCACGCGGCTCGTGGCTTACCAGCATCTTCACATGCTGCTTGTCCTGGCAGTGGCTGGCCGCTGGCTGGCGGGTGGCTGGCGGCAGCGTCTCCTCCTGCCTTCCTGCTCTTTTATCTCTCCTCTCTGTTAGTCCCGCCCATATCTCCTGCCTAGCCACGACCAATCAGGTTTTATTTATTGACCAATCAGAGCAACTTGACATACAGACCATCCCCCAATACAGCCAAGTGCAGACCATCTCAGACACCTGCACTCAGGCCCATGGTCCTAATCATCCTCTATGCAAACCTGCTGGGTAACGCCACAAGGAACCCAAGAAGGGCTCCCACAGGACATACATTAACATCCCACAGCACTATGGAGATTTAGATTTCTATGGGGGCTTCTTCATGCTTTCTCTTCAGCTACCTCCCATTTGTCATGTAGGTGTTTGTAGAACCTCCACGTCTAACTCGAAGAGGCATCGATTTCTCTCATCTGCTTCTCATTTCTCTCCCCTAGGAAGCTACTTGGATTATATCTTTCCTGTCTTGGGATTTTCTTTTAAAGCTTTAAAATTGTCCTGAGCTTATGTATGGAAATTTCTTAAATTAAGCAAAGAACCAGAAGAAGAGATCCCAATTTCCACAGTTCCCAATGTTGGACTCCCCAATATTTCCAGGATACTTTGCCCATTTGGAAGTCTCATGTAAGTAACCATAATGGGCAGGTCACATACACAAGTAAGACATGAAAGGATGGTTGGCCTTACTGAAAAGAAAGGCATCAGTGTTGGAAGGAGTGGCTCTGAGGCATGGGAAATAGGGTGAAAAAACTAAAATTACTTATATACATATGATATGTCAAACATATTAAACAGTAAATCTTTGAGTCTGAAAATAAGCTCTCAACTTCTGCCATGTTGTTTTCTTATATCTTTAAATACATTATCAGAAAACACTGGTAAAATCACAGATTACTCTGAAATTATTCCAAATTTTTCCAAATTTTTTTAGAGAAATATTTTATAATTTTCCCATCTTTTAATTTCCATATTTGTGTCCTTGATGTTTATGTCATTGACTTTTTTATTGCCTTGGATTCTTTTCATTTTAAATTGAACACTGAATCATTTTTTGTTTTTTCTTTCATTTGCTATTTCCTTCATTCTTATTTTTAGGATTAAATTTTTACTTATTATTTCATACGTGTTTATTCTTTACTTATTATTATTATTGTTATTATCATTATTTTTGTTTTTTGAGACAGGGTTTCTCCATGCAGCTTTCTGCCTTTCCTGGAAATCACTCTGTAGCCCAGGCTGTCCTTGAACTCATGGAGATCCACCTGGGTCTGCCTCCCGAGTTCTGGGATTAAAGACCTGCACCACCACTGCCCAGCTATTTTATAATTTTTATTGTGAAGAATTTTTCACTCTATTGGGGATGACCCTTCATGATCTGCATGTGATGCATACTTCTTTTGTACACCTGTTTTTGTTTTTGTTTTGTTTGCTTAATTTACAATACATACTTGAAAACCTAAGCCTGTGTTTTTCAAATTGTTATATCTATTTACTTTAAAATATAAATGCATTTTATAAAGTTCTGCATACTTCTTTTCATATTTAGAAACTAGAAGTTGACACATTTCTTCTGTTTCCCCTGCATATTTGATCTTTTGGATATATGCTGTATTGCAGCAATTCTAAGAAGCATTTCTGTCTAGAAGTGAATGTGTTTATAATGTGAAAGCATTTTTGCTGTCATCATTGTGGCCTGACTGGAGGCAAGAAGTTGTTGTTGCAGTATAAATATGGACTTGGTCATAGACAACTGTGGTTCTGCTGATGTGTAGCTCAGGCTCTGTAGTTTCAGTCATACACTGATCACTGACTAAACTGCAAAACAATTACATCAGAAATTCCAGAAAAAAATGCTAATACTTTTCAGAGAGGTAAATGCACTATATGGCTCCATTCTGAAGGAAGCATGAAAAAGTTGTTTAATAAACCTATGGTAGGCACTCTGCCCACACATGAGTTAATCAGACATCTCAATCATCTCAGTCTGAATAACACTGAAGTATCATTATGTTTGCATTCTAGTACCCATTATTTGATGTGGTAATGCCACTAAGCACAAGAGAATTGATGTCAACAATTCAATAAAGGCGAGGAACAACTACCAACTGCTTCCATGAAGGTCATCTCACATCATCATGACAAGGGGAGTTAGCACAAGATTTGGAAGCAGGGAGCCAGCATAGACATGTCATCTTCCTGTGGTGTTTTGTTATCATTCCATTTTATTACCCTGCCGTCACTGATCATCGTGTGGAAATCTTATTTATGAATTAGACTTAATCATAAGGATGTATTTATTAGTAATAAAATATGTGTAGTGTTTGACTCATCTCACAGTTCCTGTCATATAACCACACAGATAACATTATATTAGTCCAATCAGCATTTCACCTAATTGCTGAAGATTCTGTCATTTGCATGTGAAGTTTAGACCCTGCTATGGCTTCAACATATTTCATTATAGTTTGACATTGAAATAAAATAATAATTATGTAAAAAATTCATCATAGACAGGAGTAAAATAAAAAAAGGAGGTTGAGTAAATTTGTTAGTGAGGCAAATACTCCATTATTGTAAGAAACAATGGATTATCATATTGCCCATCAAGCAAAAAACAACAAAAAAACTAAAAAACAAACAAATCAAATCAAGCCAAAACAAACAAAAACTAAGGAATTACTAAACTTATGATACTCAAAATTGGAGATTTTATTATTTTTTTATTGTTGAGATTCATGTGAAACTGATGACTGATCACATCTAATGATCATATTCAAAGCTCTAAGCAGGCTGTCAGGAACTTGCAAGAATTTCTTGGGAAAGTATGAGAAATGCTGTATTAGGAATACTTTTGACAGCACGGCAAATACTATTGTGTATAAAAATCTTACAATCTGGAAAAAAAAGTGGTGAAGACAAATCTAACTATATAAAGATATTTTAATAACACTGAAACCTGTCATTGTACTAAAAGTCTGTGTGATGGTTAAAAAACACCAGCTACCAAAATCTTAGCTGAACTTAGACAAGTCTACAGAACTTACTACAGTTTTTATAACATAAGACTTCTGGGAGATGAAAAGGCATTGCAAATCATTTTTTCTCTTTGTGCTACATGAAATATTGAGCATCAGATTAAAACATTGATTTGCTTCTATTTGGAATTTTTCTTTCTGATACATATATTTACTGTCTTATTTGTTTATTAAGTGAGCTTCTGTGTTCATTTGTTTTTTATTTTCATAAAAACGTATTTATTAACTTTAAATATAAAATGTGTATATTCATAAAAATTAAGATTGACAATTTTTACTTTTAACATCTTATTTAGTTGCATCAATAATGCTTACTTAAATCATATTTACATTTCCTTAATTGAATTTTAATATAAATGTTTATAACAATAATGCTCTCATTTTCTTAGACTTAAAATGTAGTTGAGTTGGCTCTCAGCACTGTAACTATTTCTACTTATTTTTATTAATAAGATAAGCTTGTCTGAATTTTGGAATGACTGTTTAAATGATGCTTTAGTTTTCGTAGTTGAAAATTTGTCCATTTCACAAGAAATTTGTACCTAGGTATAACACTTAAAATGTTTCTGCCACTGGGCAGTGGTGGCGCATGCCTTTAATCTCACCACTGGAGAGGCAGAGGCAGGTGGATCTCTATGAGTTCAAGGCCAGCCTGGTCTCCAAAGCGAGTTCCAGAAAAGTCACAAAGCTACATAGAGAAACGCTGTCTCAAAAAAAAGTTTCTATCTTCTATTCTCCTTGTCATATATTTTTCTAATCAAAAGACTATTATAGTTTGAAACAGTATTATTTATAACTTTGTTTTATATTTCTCCTTGGCTTTGATTTTTCTCTAGAAAATCTCTCTCATGAGATACAGTAGCCATATATATGCTTAACAAAGACTAGATTTTCTCTGCCTCAGGAAAATATTCTTAAATCAGTCATTTAAATATATTTCTTTCATAATTATGCCATGTGCCCTTACCATATACTCATATCTGCCAGTGCCTTGCCCTATGTTTCCAGTCTCCACAAGTTCAAGATGATCATTTCTCTGTGTGCTTAAGTGACAAAGTATACAGAATTTACTAGGACAATATTGTTGCTTTGCCTTTTCTGCTCACCAAGTTTTAATTGAAATGCTTTTCAGATTACGTGTGTATAGTAACTCAACTTAAATCACCTCTATATTGTATTAGGTAAGGATCTTTATTAGTGTGATAAAACCAAAAATAATTTGGGGAGGAAAGGGTTTATTTTTGCTTAAAACATTCCAGCTAATACTCCATTACAGAGGGAAATTGATCCAAGAACTCAAAAAATGAACCTGATGGTAGAATCTGAAGTAGAAACCATGGAATCACCAAAATTATGGCTTGTTCCTCATGGCTTGCTCTGCCTGCTTTCGTATAGCCCTGCAGGACTACTGATTAGAGGTGGCATCATCACACTGCTCTGGGCCCTCCCACATCAATCATGAATCAAGAAAATTCCCAATGGGCTTGACTATATTTCAATATTATGGAGACATTTTATCTGTTGGTGTTTCCTTTTCTCAGATATGTCTGAATTTGTGTCAAGTTGATAAAAACTAGGCAGTACATACCATACAAGTACATGTATATCTATTATATATATATATATATATATATATATATGCTTCCTAATATATTATAAATATTTAGATCATATATATATATATATGTATATATATAATTATTAGATATATTTTAAAAGCTTATAAAAAAGTAAGTAAAATATGTTCCTTTGAGATGTTGGTTAGGGTAAATCTTAGAGATTCCCAAACAGACGATGATGGTAAGAAAGATCCTACTCTTTGATCACAGGACAAGGAGAAATCAAAGTGATAAAGTTTTAAAAGCTTTCCCCTATTGGCTAGTTTTCACAGTGCTGGTAGATGCTATACACATTGTGGGGTACAGGGAGGGGTACATCCTCACAAGTCTTATCCAGTTGTGAACCTGCGTTGGTGGCGCACGCCTTTAATCCCAGCACTCGGGAGGCAGAGCCAGGCGGATCTCTGTGAGTTCGAGGCCAGCCTGGGCTACCGAGTGAGCTCCAGGAAAGGCGCAAAGCTACACAGAGAAACCCTGTCTCGAAAAACCAAAATAATAATAATAATAATAATAATAATAATAATAATAATAATTTTACCACCAAACTATGGGTTCAATAATGGCATAAATACTGTACGAATAACCAACCATTTTCTGATTGAATTTAAGAGTGCTCCACAGGACAAAACACATACCCGGTGCTTATATCTCAACAAGAACCTGTGGTTGGAAAAGTCAATGGTTCTAGGGGACATCCTACTATGCTTGCTTAAGTAAATGGGCATAATACATAATTGCTTTCTAAGTACTCCTCTCTTTACTTATTGATTAGCATTAGCTCTCAGTATTCATCAGAGAAGCTTCTTTTGTCAAGAACAAATGGCTAACACAGAAATTCACAAATGCTCATAGTGTAGAGAATAGGTGTCTTGAGAGGACTCAGCCATGAATGGAATATCTATATTTCCTTGTCATTGACCACAGGCTCAGGGAACAATATGGAAGATGACTGGAGAGACTTTAAGATTTAGCAGTCATCAAGGACTGCAGTGAAACAGTGCTTTCTCAAGGGTGTGAATGCAGGAAGGTCTCATCATGCAATGTAAAGTCAGATATACAATTCTGGTTTCAAAGGCCAGGCTTTCTTTTTTTATACCAACCAACACTAACCCTTTGATGGTGAGTATACCCTTTTATCTATTTCTCACAAGGCCCCATCTCTTAAAGCATTTACTAGCTCTCAAGATTGGCACATAGGAGACCAAACTTCTAACAAAGGATTGTTGGGAACAATCTCATCTGAATCACAAATGCTATAGAGCAAAACATACTTTTATCTTTAGGATCAGAACATAAATCCCTAGGTCAGAGAGATAAAATACATGCATTACTGATGTTTTGATGTACCAAGGATTACTTCTTCATAGGTAGTAAATTTTGCTAGTCATGGCTGTACATGTATGGCAGTCATAAGTATTTCTATTGTGGTGGTTAATTCTCTTTTCATCATGTGACTCCTAGGAATTGGAATTGAGTTTATGTTGTCTGCCTTTGTGGCAAGCACTTGTATCAGGTGAGCCACCTCATAAGTACTAACTTTTCAAAAAATAACTTTCCAGTGAGTCGTTGGTTCTTTACCTTCATAGAATCAATCTTTAAGGACTCAATTTACTGCATTTAAGTCATACCACATGAAACAAAATGACTCACAGTTTAAGGTATACTACTCTTTCTAATAAATTACAGATGGAAAAGAATATCTATTTGGATTGTATTAGTAGATAATTACCAATTCCAATATTTTATGTGGAAAATTTGAATATTGTGAGTCTCTGAACGATCATATTTGACTTATACTTTTAGCTTAACATTAATGTCTTTATGAACTTTCATAAGTATCCTAATCTTTTAGATAATTTGATTAGTCTTATTTCTGCCTTCAACCTTGGAAGTTTTTTCAAAGAACCTTTTCAAACTTCCTTTGAGGTTAAATCCTGGTGTCATTAATATTTTAAAGTGACTAAATGGAAAGAGATGCCCATAAAACTCAGACAGCTTCATCACTGATGTAACAAGACAATGAGATGATTTCCTCTGAAGAACCAGCAGATAGCTCTGTCTGATCTGCTCACTCATTTATCTCTGTAACATTGACAAATTCATTTTCATGACAATACTTGGACTAAATAATGAAAAGCTGGAAGAATGTCTAATGGTCAAAATGGAATATTTAAAATTTTCTGTCCCATTATGGCTAAGCACCATTTTTTTTTTTTGTGATTCACTACTAAGATGATTAATCATTTCAGGAGAACAAAAAAAAATGTTACATGATACTCTAGTTACTTTACAAGTCATTTAATAGTGAAGTGTGTTTTAAAACTTTCAAACCATTATATTATCTCAAAAGGAGAATGTAAAATGTTAATATATTTCAACAGTTACTTTGTAAGTTTTGAATATGGAGTAGGAAGGCAGCTGATTGTAAGAACACAATGTTTATAAAATGTATCTACTTTTCCCTCAAGTGGTTATTTCACGTGTGTTTACTGTTGTACTACAGTCATACTCCTCATTGAAATATTGAGGGAAATGAATGAACATAAAGTTGTGTTTCCAAAGTCATGCCCACAAACGTTTCTGAAGACTGTTTATCAAGTTCTGCCAGACTTTGTGTAGCTGTCTACCATCTTGATGCTGACTGCTGTGTTCTCTCTATCACTTCTAGTACTTGGTCCTTTTCCTCTACTATAAAGGTAAAAATCTACCTTATCTTGAAAGGTACAATATTTTAACAGTGGTTCTTTGGTGTCATGAAGATCTAATTGAAAATTTAGTATCAATTGTGAGGTAGTTTGAGCTAATTTTTGGCTGTTTTAGCAGAAAAACACAATCTACTTTCATAATTATTATAAAAAACACCCCATAGCAAATTTGATAGCATGAATTATTCACTCTATTTATCTATCTATCTATCTATCATCTATGTATGTATGTATGTATGTATGTATCATCTCTCTATATATCTATATATCTATATCTATATATATATATATATATATCTGTGTATAATCTATCCATAGTGTCTAAGACATGGTCAATGTCATAGGAATAATGCAGGAAATAAATCCTGGGGCCAGGTTTCAATTTTGAAAATCAGTGTCATCATGCTCTTTGCTCTATGGCTTATACTTTGCCACAAAGGAAAGTGTTGCTGTTATTACAAACAAAAGAAAAAAATCAAGAAGACTCAGAAAGAAAAATTAAAGGTCTGTAAAGGAGCTTGGGTGTTGCTTGAAAGTTAGTTTATGCCACACATCATGAACATTGGGTTTGAAGAACCTATATAAATACTGGGTAGTGCGGCTGCCAGCCTGTAACTCCAGCTTCAAAAGGCTGGGGATAAAGAATGCCCAGATCAAGTGAGATTAGCCATCATCTTGAGGTCTGGATTTGGTTGAGAGACTATCTCAGTGAGTAAATAAGATGTAATTAAGTAACTGAGAAGTAACTAAGTAATTTAGAAGGAACTAAAGTAACAAGCAAGATTGAAACTAGGAAAAAGCCACTAGGAAAGAGAATATCCACTTAAAGTGCATTATATAGATGTATGAAAATGGTCCCTTGCAATACTAAATAATTAACAACTAAATGAGATAGTCAGAAATGTGGAACATCCGATCTGTTACTTGTGCTAAATCATATTTTCTAGAGGCCGATTGTGGTTTTTCTCCCCACTCCCTTGATTTGTTCAGGGCTTGGTAGGTAAATCGGCAATGCGTTCTGTGAGCAGGGTTCTGCATTCATTATACAGTTTCTTACAATTTGTAGTATACTTCTAGAAAACCATGTTACTTAAGATGCAAGATATTGGTAATATTCCTGGTACCTGGTTCAATCACATATTCACTTAAATTTAAGTAAGGCATAAAAGAGTCAATAATTTTGTCCTTGTTCTTTTTTTCCCCCTAGTTGAAATTTGAACAGATTCTGAGGTCTGTCCTTCCTCTTGGCTGTTTTCTGTCATGCCAATGTCTTCCTTCTCAGATGCATATCCCAAACCCTTACATCTGTGCTTTCAATATCACCCTCATCTCTCCGAGCCCTGGGGACCTCTGTACATGCATCACTCTTGTGTGAATAATACCACACTACTCCCCAGCCCGATAAACCTGGCGCTTATTTTCTACTATATCAATATTCTCAGTCCATCTACTTATTTACATTAAAATTATTTCAGATACAAGTGTCAGTTGACTAATAATGGACATGGTATTTGTTATATAGATAACATGTATAAACGAAGGTGATAATTCATAAATGTCACCAAATAATTGGCTCCATTTGATGAAAATGATTATAATACATTATTTTTTCCTGAGTGGATATGAAATTACAAATTATACACTAGAAGAAATATCCATGTCTTCCTTGATAATATAAAATATCCCAATTTACTGGAATGGGAATTATAAGTACTTTTTAACAGCTATAAATGAAGAAAGTATCTTTGAACATTTTTGAAGGAATATAATTTTAAATCAGAAAACTGTTTGAGTCTAGGCATTTACTAGGGCATTTTCATCAAATTTAGTAAGATCTAATTTATTTTTTCTTATCTACAAAATAGGTAACTCTGCCCATCTCACATAATTAAAAAAAAACCAATCACTTGAAAATTAACACTTGACAGCAAGAAACATAAATATTTATTAGTGTTATATTTTATTTTCTTAATTATTTCTTGGGAATTGGATAGATACCACAATAGAGCTCTTGCTCATCTTTAAGGACTCCTCTTCAGGAACATTTGGCTTGTCACGTAAAATGTAACTGTAAAAATGTAAATAATATATTTTTTCTGATAATGTACTGTAAGAACTTTTGCAAAATTATAGATAATGCATTCAGTACTATATCATTGAGATCTCCCAGCACTGAACTTCATTCATTGTTGCATACAGGAATACATCCATGATTTACTAATGAGTTTTTTGATTTAGATAATGAGATTGCTATCAAACTTTTCATGTATGTAATTTCTTATTATATTTTACCTTAAGGATTAAATTAATCATTCTGTTCTTAATGGTTAAATTATCTTAACATAGTTCATGACATTTAAACTTGTCTGCTGCCAAATGAATAAAAACATGCTAAGCAAAGTAAGCTATCCATAAAACAACTAAATGTACTATCATGACTCCTATTCTTTATGATATTTTTATTATTTAAAACATGTTTTTAATTTAAATATATTTTGTTCATATTCTTCCCCTTGTCTATGTCCTTTCAGATCCCTTCCTCCTCCTTACCCAGCCAACTTTATGTTCTTTCTCAAAAAACAAACAAAACCCACTACAACAACAAAACCTCCTCAAAACCAAGAAAACAAAATAAAACCATGTCCCAAAAGAGAAAAACAATCAACCTGTTATGAAAAAGAAGCACACAAAACAATTGTGGAGTTCTTTATATGTTCGTCAACTACTCCTTAAATCAATTTTTCATTGTTATAAATAATACAATAAATATTTAACTTTAACTGTTTTTTTATAGTTTAATTATAAGGAAGACTAATGAAATTAAACTCAGTCAACATAGGTCATTTTATAAACAATATCCTTAAAGTTGAGTTTAGTGGTAAATGCCTATAATCCTAGCACACAGAAGACAGATTCAGGGATATTGCAGTATGCTCAAAGCTAATCTGGTCTCTTTGGTAAGTTCTAGGCCAGCTGGGGATACTTATCAAAACTCTCTGTCATAATATCAAGCAAATAACAAACCTGCTCATTTTACTTAGCTTTTAATTTTACGTAACTCTTATTTATTCAGTGTAATTACAAAAAAAACTTCTCCAAAATATTAAAAAAATAAGAGAAATATAATGAAGCTCATGTCTCCTGGCAAGTAGTTCAATTAAGTAAGTCAATTAAGAAATTATCTTGAGAAATTAAATGGTTTAATTCCAGTGAATTAATCATATTTTTAACTCTACATGAAATAATTTGAGGCACAGTCCCAGACTTACATCAAAAAATGCTATTTAAGATGAAAGATGTTTGTCAATTTATGGTAACCTGGTTGAGTCATCTATTCATTTAAATTTTAAAAGGTGAAGGAAAATCATGATCTATATCAAAATGACAACTGTTTTTTTTTAAACCAACGTGGGTGATGTTGCCAAGAAGGATGAAAGAAATAAACTGTATACAACTTAGTGTCTTTTGCTCAATAAGCATATTTTTAAATCATACCATATTATGCCTCATCAAACCACTGCTTCCTTTCTTTCAACATAATTTTGACAGAACGATTTGAAAAATCAGTGCCTCTGAGCTGTGTTTGGGCTTACTGCTGAATCCAATTACTGTGTATTATCATAAAAAGCATCAAAGTGAAAATTATTGATGGTGCATGTTTTGTGAGCATGCAACTTTTAACTCTAAATATAAATATTTTAATAGCACAAATTCTCAAAACCATGGAAAAGCAAGATGAAATAGTTTCCAATATGGAGCAACACATCACTTAAATTTAAACAAAATTCTTAAATTTTGCACTTAAAATTTGTGCACTGCTGTTTTATGGAATAATTGATAGATGAGTGTTTTATACAATTATTATTAATCATTCTTTTTAGAAATATAAGCATCTTATCATATTATGGTAACATATTTTAGGAAAATTTTGGCTCAGTAGTTTATGTGCCTCATTGATAGTTATGATTTAAATTAAAGGTTAACAGACTGTACATTGCCATGGACCCCATATTGGTCCATTTATGCATTTCCATATATATTATGGCTATTTTCCACAATATCGGCAATGATGAGTATTTTGAGAAAAATAGATATGGCAAATAAGACAAATATTACACTAAATAATTTATTATTTGCCTTTTACAAGAAAATAAACCCATCTGTTACCCTCATGTGAAGGGTCCAACACAGACTAGTAAGCAGTACTTGACTGCTTCTAGGAAGCCCTGACCTTTTTTAATGCTCTTAAAAAAGAAATAGGTACAGAATTGAAACTTGAAAGTTATAACTAAAAATTCATGTGAAAAAATGCTACCCATAAAGTGATAATTATACTATTTTCAAGCATTAAGCACAATTAATTCGTTACTGGAACATGTTAGTGTGCCTATAGTCCTCTAGACACTCCTCAGAAAGCTGTATTTTTTATTATAAAATAAAATGAAAAACTTTATTTTAATGAATGGATAATAGAGAAAGATTTAACTGTAAGTGACATAAGTTCCAAGGACTGAAGTTTCACTAAATGATGACTTAAAGAACAGAGAATGAAAATCCAGAGATTTTTATGTCTAAATGAAGAATTATTTTTCAAAATTTTCAAAATTACTGTTTTTTTTAAACGATTAGAAGATCATCCATTTTGTCAAGTCTGGTTTTAATTTACTATAGTACTAAAATGGTGACTCTTGAGAGATTGTAGCTTAGGAAGCCATAGGCTATTTTTAATGTGTCAAAAAAAAAAAAACCTGAAAATTTTCTCCAATCAGAAATTGTGGTTGTATGTTTCTTTTAAATAGCTGTGGAAAAAGCACTAGTTGAGTTTGGTTGAACTACTTTGTTTTGATTCTTGTGTAGAGCACTTTAAATCACTTTCCTTCTGAGGAACAGAATTGCAGATTAAGTGTAGAAAAAAAAGTGGTGAGTTGCATCTTCAGCTGCATCACTTAGTGTTAATTTAAAGGCATGTTAGGTCTTCATTTATTATTACTTTTTACTTGAACATTAATCTACATTTCTGAATTCTTGGACACTAAATTAATGGAAAGCAGAAAGTGAACAGCATTGACTAAAAGTGGATATTAATTTTCTTGACTTGGAAAAGTAATAAAATTCTTGTTTCTCCAGCAAAGTAAAAGAGGGTAAAGATGAAGCTTATGTGTAGTAATAACAGTTTCCTTTTGTAAATTCTTATTTTGAGAATATAATATAATTCCATAGCATTACCTTCCTATTCCCTCCCTCCAAACCTGCTAGATACCCAACTTGGTCTTTTTCAAATTCATAACCATTCAAATTCATTCATAAAATTCATATATATACATATATGTTTTCATAGCTAGTGGTAGTTGATTCTTGTTGATTCTATTTAGATTGTGTCAATTTGATGCATGAGCAGTGTCAATTTTAACAACTTTTTAATATACATAAACTTTTATGACTAAAAATTGATTTTTATCTTATAAAATTTAAAAATATAGACTCTACTAACTTAAGTCTTTAGTACGATCCATTAGTTATCTATGTATAATATTAAAATTTAGAGTAATTTTTCCATCTTTGCTTCAGTAGCTTTTAAAAAGATTATATAAATAAAAAAGGAAATAAATGTTTATCTGCTAAGCATATGAAAATTGCTGACATTGATTTTCTATAAAAACAACTTAAGAATTTCTGTAGGTATCCTAACCATACACTTACTTTATATGATAAACTGCCTGAATTATTAAACATAGGTTTCCTTGCTTTCTTACACAACTCAGGAAACCCTCCCAGGAGTTAGGACTATCGTTATTGGGCTGCTCCCTTGCACATCATCAATCATTAATAAAGAAAATGCCACAGACTTGTTGAGCTGATGCAGTCATTTTCTCAACTGAGGTTACCTATTCTTACATGACTCAAGTTTATATCAAGTTAGCAACAACACCTAAAACCAAGCTAAATAAAAACAAACAAACAAACAAAAAACCTTAACTATCAGAGATTATAAAACGAGCTAATGATAACCTAAGATAATTTGTAATTAGCATCTGGACATGCAACATTCTTACCCCTTCTCAACCATTTTATTCTATCAACCAGGCTTTGAATAATGCTCAATGTAGGGCGTGACTTCACTCCAGGGACTTCAGTCCATAGTATATATAATTGCATTATATTGCTAAAAATTGATGTAGTCTAGTCAATTTGGATGAACACACAAGAGCCGTAATTTTGAAAGTTAAAAACACTTTAACATTTATTATCTTTACTATTCTTTTAAATATCTAACAACTTCAAATCAAGTGATTTGCAAGGCACTTTACTTAGAAATGGAAAATGAAAGATTTTCCTTCTTTATTTTAGACAGCTTAATAGGGCTTCTGAACTCATGCATACACAAGAAACTTGAAAGATCAAAGAGTAGATATTCTAATTCATGTTTGCATTCACATGCAAGAAACAACATTACAAAGAGTTACAATTATGATTTTCAAAATGTGAACTTGATATGTAGGCCAGTATGATATCTAGTCAATTGTATTTCTGTCTATTGAAATAAAATTTCTAAATAATTTCAAGCAAGAATTATTTTACCATGCTTGTGTTAAAAAGAGTGGTAAAATTACAATTCAGTTTTAAATGACTTATCAGCATACATTTCTGAAATTTTATGCTAGAGTTCTTTCATAGTTAAAAATAAAGATAAACAAAAACAACTTCCTGAACTCCTCATTTTAGTTTTCATTTTGAGAATACAAGACTTCCACTATTATGAATAAGCGATCAGTTTTGCCATCTTTATTTCCTTTGTATATAAGTAGTTTTATTTTTTTGGCTTTTTTATTGTTTAAAATGGTTTTGGATACCTGGAGTCTTTTGTGTTTTCATATTTAATTCAAGATTTTTTTTTTCAATTTCTATGAAAGATCTCATTGCAATTTTTGTTTCATTTTGTTTTGTTCTAGATAAGGTTTTACTGTGTTGTGTAGCCCCGGCTGTCCTGGAACTCACTCTGTAAATCAGGTTTGCCTCAACCTCAGAGACCCACCTGCCTCTGACACCTGAGTGCTGGGATTAAAGGCATGTACCGTCATGACCCTGCAAATTTTTGTTTGTTCAGTTGGTTTGATTTTACGAGATAGGGCATCTCCCTGTAGTCCTGGTTGTCCTGGTACTCACTCACTGAAATTTTGATGGCAATTTCATTGATTTGAGATTGCTTTTAGTATGATGGCCATTTTCCAAATATTAATCCTACCTATCCAAGAATAAATGAGGTCCTTGTGTTCTCTAGTATATTGTTTAGTTTCATTCCTCATTGTCCTAAAGTGTTCCCTGAAAGTCTTTCATTTCTTTGGTTAGATTTATTTCACAGTTGTTTTTTTTTTTTGTTGTTGTTGTTGTTTCTTTGGTTGGTTTTGGGGTTTTTTATTTTTTATATTTTTTTAAATTTTTATTTATTTATTTGTGTGTGTGTGTGTGTGTGTGTGTGTGTGTGTGTGTTGAGGTTATTGTAAATTTTGTTATTTCCCTGTTTTTTTTCTTCAGTATATTTGTTGTTGCCACAAAAGAAGGCTACTGATTTTAGTGTGTTAATATTTTATTTTGCTGCTTTGCTAAAGGATTCATCATCTGTTGGGTTTTCCTGGTGAAGTCTATAAGGTCTTTGTTTAAATAATCTTTCATTGTCTAATAAACTTACTTTGACGCCTTTCTTTCTTATTTAATTGCCCTTTATCTTCTAGTTTTACTTATTCTTGCTAATATTTCAAATACAATGTTGAATTGTAATGGGGAGAATGGATGTCCTTGTCCTATTCCATTTTTTTTTTAAATTCTTTGACCTTACTCCACTTTAGTTGAAATTGGCTATTAATTGTTTTTATTATAAGGACATATGAATCTTTTATCCCAAAAATCTTTAGGACATTCATCATGAATGGATATTATATTTTTTATCAAAGATCATTTTTCTGCATCTAATGCTATATTCATGTGTTTTCCGTCCTTTACTCTATTTAAGTGGTGGTATTGAATTTATTGCTTTACATATATTGAACTATTCTTCATCTCTGGCATGGAGCCTACTTGATCATGGTAGATAATCATTTTTATATATTCTTAAATTTTGTTTTCTAATGCTTTATTCATACTTTTTGTATCTGTTCATCAAAGACATTTGGCCTATATTTTTTTTATCTTCTATTATGTGACTATGTAACAATCACAAACTGACCATTAAATCTTGTAAACTTTACTGCCCAGAATTAAATTGATCTAAACTTAAACTTATGCATAAATACTTTTATTTTTTGACTTTTATTATTTTAATGTTAACCATGATTTTATACATTAAATTATTATTGTATATATTGTATATTATTATTATTAACTTATGATGGATTGAGTCATTATTTTTACATAGCAAGTTACAAAGCAAAACACATGATTGAGTACAAGTGTTTAAAATGGATAATGTGTTCTACATCCCTAAGGATTTTATTGATTGTGGTGAGTGCAGCCAAATACAAGCCCGAAACAAAATTTCACTGCTCAGTTGAAATAGCATGTAAGTGGTAAATTGAGTCAATTATTTTTTTTACTAGCATCAGCATTTAGATGAGTCAAACTTGTTCCTTGGAGTGAGATGTAGTACAACTATACTATTTACAGATATTTGAATACTTGGAATTTGTCTCTATTAACAGTGTTCTTTTTCTATTTATATTTATGTATAAATACAATGATTTTTAGCACAAATTTTAGTTCAAAATATACATTATTTATCTTGTGCTGAGTAAATATTGAAAACATAAATGCTTGATGATGCCGAGCATATCTTAATCTATTTCAATGGTTTACATGACCTTGCCTTGTCTGTTTTCAGATTTTATATGTGTGTGTGTGTGTGTGTGTGTGTGTGTACGTGTGTGTGTGTGTGTGTGTGTGTGTATTATTACCATATGTAATGCAGAAGAAAATAAAACACCCAAATAAATGGATTTGATGACAATCATGGAAGTGATGATTGAGAAGAAACCACTATAACCTGGGATACTTGTCTCTTAAACTCTCCCTTTAATACCTCTACTGATAGGATACAATAGAAATGAAAGATTCTACGTTTTTGAAAATTTCACAAGCTCCTTTGTTCATAGGACATATTTGGCAAATCATGTAGTTCCAAGTGCTACATGATGTGTATTTCCAAGCCAAGCATGGCTTTGTAATGTATGTACATAAGAATAATCATAAGGATGGATCCCAGCTCTATACACCAGTGTACTTTTTCCTCAGCCATCTCTCTTTCTTGGTCCTTTGCTGTTCCACTATTATCAAACCAAAGATGCTGGTGGCTCTACTGGCCAAACCCAAATCTATTTTTTTATTGGCCTCGCAGCTTTTCTTTGTATCTTTATAGATATCAAATGCACCCTGCTGGCAATGATGACTTTTGATCAGTACTAGGCCATCAGCCATTCCTTGCTGTTTTTGATTTTCCGAAACAGGGTTTCTCTGTGTAGCTTTGTGCCTTTCCTGGATCTCGCTCTGTAGACCAGGCTGGTCTTGAACTCACAAAGATTCACCTGCCTCTGCCTCCCAAGTGCTGGGATTAAAGGCATGTGCCACCACCGCCCAGCTACATTCCTTGCTGTTTGTTGCATACATGTCCAGGAGAGCTTCCTGCTAACTTCTGGCAATAATTTACCTAGTATGAATTTCAGATAGTGTAACACACACTATAATGTACTTGAATTATGCTTCTGTGGGTCTAATGAGATAAATCTTTGTTTTTTGTTTCTTTTTTTCCAAAGACATTCCTCACACCGGTCACTTTCTTCCTCAGATATACAGGTCGAAGAGTTAACTATATTCACAATTTTGGGTTTGTAGAGCACAGTACCATTATGGAATTCATTTCTCTTATTGTTACATCATCTCACAAATCCAGACAAAGTGCTCTGCAAAGAGGAGGTTCAAAGATCTCTCCTCTTATTCCTGTCACCTGACTTCAGTTGTGATTATTGAAGGAACTCTGTTCTTTATATATTTCCACCCAGGTTCTCCTACTCTCTCTATAAAAAATAGCCTCACACTCCCTGTGATTCCCTTGTTGAACTGTCTGATTTACAGTCTGAAGTAAAGGGATGTGGAAGAGGCCATACAAAATTAGGAAATACAAGGCGTTTAAATGCTTCTATTGTACACACACACACACACACACACACACACACACACACACACACACACAAACATATATGCATATATATACATATATATGTATGCTTCTATTGTATACATATATATGTGTGTGAAAATTATAGTGGTAATTTGATTAGGATTATATTGCATAAATAATAGGAAAGTTGTGTCACTGAATTTCTCTCATAAAAGTATTTCTACTGTATTTTAACAATAAGATAATGTTGTAATATACCTGAGTTTGATGTTTTATTTGTCATGAAATCATATATGATACAAACATGCAGAAATTTTCCTGATCATTTCAGTTGCAAAAGAATTGCATTAATTTTTTGTTCAACTTTAATTACATCAAGCTTTACTAAAGAAGAAAGCTGATTACTCCATAATGGAAAATATTGATCTATTCCAATTATAAATTAATTAGACAAACTAAAATTAAATGAAAGTTTCACAGATAGGATTATCAAATAAATAATATTTTTCCATAGCCATATTATTACTCAATTTGGGCATTTTTTATTTGTATTAGAAAGAGTCATCACAAAGAATATAAAAATATTACAAAAACTGGACATGATATTTCTAGGTAATGGTCAAGGCTGTGGACTACTAACTAAAATTTTTTATAGTCCTGGGAAATGAGTCCTCATTGTAGCTAGACTTTTCCTGCCTTGCCCACAGTCAGGACAAATCTTTGTCACCCGCCAGTCCCACAGCCACTCAGACTCAACCAAGTAAACACAGAGACTTATATTGCTTATACACGGTATGGCCGTGGCAGGTTTCTTGCTAACTGTTCTTATATCTTAAATTAACCCATTTTTATAAATCTATACCTTGCCATGTGGCTGGTGGCTTACCAGCATCTTTACATGCTGCTTCTCCTGGCCGTGGCTGCAGTGTCTCCCTCTCCTTCTTCCTGTTTCCCCAATTCTCCTCTCTCCTTGTCCAGCCTATACTTCCTGTCTGGTCACTGGCCATCAGTGTTTTATTTATATAGAGTGATATCCACAGCACCTCATTTCTTTTTATAAAGTAAATTCATAATTGGGTGTAATCTCAGACAGTGACTATGCAATATAGAACCTGAAGTAGAATCTCAATTAAGATGTGCTGGACAGGTATTTTTTTTTTTTAATTTTCTAATAAACATACAACCTAGTCAAGAAATGGATCATTGATTTTTATAAAGAGTTATCAAAAGAAGAAATACAAATGGTTAATGAACACTTCAAAATGTTCAAAATATTACCCATCATTCAATTTAATCAAAATGACTAACTCCGGTATTTTTCTTTTAAAATTTCAATAAATGTTGGTGTGGATGTGGAAAAAGGAAATGATTATTCATTGTTGGAATGAATGTAAATTGGAGCAGTCACTATGGAAATTAGTGTGGCGCTTTTTTAAAAATTTCATTTAAGTAATTTTTTTCAGTTATTTTATATACCGACCACAGTTTCCCCTCCCTCCTCTCTTTGTCTTCCCTCCCCCACCTTCACAACCGTATCCCCCTACCCCAGACTCTCATCTACCCCACTCCCCATCCACTCCTCCTCCATCTCCATTCAGAAAGGGGTGGGCCATAGGCTTGAACAAAGCATGGCACATCAAGATGAGTCATGATTCACCTCCTTCAGATTCTACCTCTGCATAGAACGTGGGTAAAATAATCCAGCATGGGAAACAGGTTCCCCAAAGCTTCTTTTCTTCTTTTAGAAATCACAATTCTTCTATCATTGCCACCTAAAAATTTCACCTGTATTCAGATTTTTGCATTATCCTCAGACCCACAGTTTTCCCCCATCTGAATAGGCATTGGTGTTTCCCAGGATAAATTCTTTAATAAAAATAATTTTCTTAATTTCATTTGTTGTACACTATTAACTCCTGAGTCCATCCACTTATATTGAAAACCAGAGTTTTATTTCCAAATCTGTTTCCTTTTTCTTTTCGTTTCTTTCTTTTCTTTTTTTTGTGACTGTCTCTCTGTGGAGATCTTTGGTGTTTTTATCTGGATTATTATTTTGTTCTGTAGCTCTATTTAAAAAATAAAATAAAACTGAGTCTTTATGTCATCCAGTGCTGCACAAGTGAAGGAAGGCTCCTTTCTACATCTCCCCAAAGCAACATTCTGCATGCTCTGCTTTTTACATTTTCCATTTAAATGATTTATTATATAAAGATATTTGGAATATGTGGATGAAGCTATATCTGTATATTTATAAGTATGTTGGGATAAATCAGGAAGCTAGTGATAAGACGAGGGCAAAATCATTATTAAGTCACGCATTTTGTTAAAGTGACGGTCCTTATACACTTTCCAATGTTTTATTAAATGCTGTGGTAAGAATGAGTCATCACAGTGAGCTTCAAGTCAAGATTGGTATTAAAGGCCTATGAGACAGTGGCTTAGGTTGGAGTCGTTATAATTTTTTCAATAAAACAAGATAACTTTGTTATGCTATATTCTTTTGATTTTTATATTGGTTTAACAGAGTTTCAAAATTTGTTTAGATTCCATAAGTTTTAACATATTAGCTAATAGAAGTTGAATTCTGTTTTCATGCTTATTTATATCATGGTAACACTGCCATAAAAATAAAGCAAAGATAATGACTTATGTAATTTTATTTCTCTGGAAAATCACATGATTTCATAAAATTGCCATGGTCTCAAGTAAGTCAGTCTGGTTTCTTTATTAGATCTTTCTCCTTTGATAGACAATAGAATTAAAATTGGTGGGATGATGACTTTGAAGATATTGGTATTTTTTAATGTTTACTCTATTTTATTTTTTATTTTTAATCTGTGTGTGTGTGTGTGTGTGTGTGTGTGTGTGTGTGTGTGTGTCTTTGTATATGTGTTTGCCCATGTATCATGAACCCTGGGGGTAGTATTTTTCTTGTTATCATATGGAAACCGAGGTTCTAACTCAGGCAACATTTTTTTTAAATTTTTATAAATATTTTTATTTTGTAATTAATTTAATTTTACATATCAGCCATGAATTCCCCTGTCTTCCCTCCTCCCAACCCCCAGCCTTGCTCCTAATCCACCCACCATTCCCACCTCCTCCAAGGCAAGGTCTCCCCTGGGGAGTCAGCCCAGCCTGGTAGATACAGTTGAGGCAGGTCCTGTCCACTCCTCCCTTCACCAAGGCTGAGCTAAGTGTCCCAGCATAGGCCCTAGGTTCCAAAAAGCCAGCTCATGCACCAAGGAGAGGTCCTGGTCCCACTGCCTGGAGGCCTCCTAAACAGTTCAAGCTCATCAACTGTCTCATTTATCCAGAGGGCCTGGTCCAGTTCCATGGGGGCTCCTCAGCTATTAGTTCACAGCTCATGTGTTTCCACTAGTTTGGCTATTTGTCCTTGTGCTTTTTCCAATCATGGTCTCAATATCTCTTGTTCATACAATCCCTCCTCTCTCTCACTGGTTGGCCTCCTGGAGCTCCACCTGGGCTTTGGCCATGGATCTCTGCATCTGTTTCCATCAGTCACTGGATGAGAGTTTCATCATGACAGTTAGAGTGTTCAGCCATCCAATCACCAGAGTAGGTCAGGTCAGGCACTCTCTAGATCATTGCCAGTAGGCTATGGTGTAGGTATCTTTGTGGATTCCCAGGGACCTCTCTAGCACTCTGCTTCTTCCTATTCCCATGGGGTCTTCATTTATCATGGTGTCTCTTTTCTTGTTCTCCCACTCTGTTCCTGATCCAGTGAGCAAACCTGGGGGTGAGATGTGGCTAATGGAGGTCAAGGGTCAGGGGAAAGAGAGCCTAGGAAACAATTTTAAAAGAAAAATTCCTTTAAAAATTTAGGCATCTTGGCACCCCAAGACAAATATTTTTAAAATCATAAAACAGCCACTTAATAATCATTTTGAACAATTAATGTTTTATCAATTAAAATGAGTAGGAGACTGCAGAAAGTGATACTCATTTTAAATAAAATTGAATGTTTAATATCTTCTAGAATACCTTCAACCTGTGTTCACCAAGAAATACCTTGAAGCCATGTTCTGATCATCGTCTTAAGTAAACAATTCTTGAGCCTCTCCCAGGTAATCCTTCTCTCATCCTGTAGCTTTTGTGGGTGGTTAAGACATGGAAAACAGATTATTTTAATCTTCTCTTAGCCTTTCTCTTTTACAACATTAAGTAACTCTCAGGCTGAAACCAAACTTTAGGCTATTCTACACCATTCTTCCAGATTACACATACACACATGATAAATTAAATTGATTTAATATATACATACATATATATTTATTTATTAATTGAAAATACTGCTGTAAAATATATTATGATCGAAGATTTCACCCAGTTCCACACACTTCATTTTTCTATCTCTTGTATAAAACAAACAAGCTAAATAAATAAACAAAAAAATGAAGAAGAAAGACACCATAAATACACACATACACAAAACACAGACAGATGCATGTGTGAGCATACACACACCAAGAAACATACACTCACCAAAACATTACAAAACAAAATCAGAAACCATAATTTACAAGCAAAAGATCAGTAAGACAATAAAACAATGATGCCCAAACAAAGAAATATAAGAGAGAAATTATAGGGATGAATTCTCTAGTCCACTTTGTTCTCTCAGCACTGAAACCTAGTCACACTTGAACCTTGACGGCCTTGTATACACAACCACAGTATTTATGAGTGCACTTATGTGTCAGTCTTGTTTTTTTTTTAATTTAATTTAATTTATTTTACAATACCATTCAGTTCTACATATCAGCCATGAATTCCCTTGTTCTCCCCCCTCCCGCCCCCGTCCCCTTCCCCCAGGCTAACCCCCATTCCCACCTCCTCCAGGGCAAAGACTCCTCCAAGGACTGAGATCAACCTGGTAGACTCAGTCCAGGCAGATCCAGTCCCCTCCTCCCAGGCCAAGCCTAGTGACCCTGCATAAGCCCCAGGTTTCAAACAGCCAACTCATGCAATGAGCACAGGACCTGGTACCACTGCCTGGGTGCCTCCCAGCCAATCGACTGTCTCACCCATTCAGAGGGCCTGATCCAGTTGGGGGCCCCTCAGCCTTTGGTTCATAGTTCATGTGTTTCCATTCATTTGGCTATTTGTTCCTGTGCTTTATCCAACCTTGGTCTCTACAATTCTCGCTCATATAAACCCTCCTCTTTCTCGCTAATTGGACTCCCAGAGCTCCACCAGGGGCCTAGCCATGGATCTCTGCATCCAGTTCCCTCAGTCATAGGACGGGGTTTCTAGTACGACAATTAGGGTGTTTGGCCATCCCATCACCAGAGTAGGTCAGTTCTGACTGTGTCTCAACCATTGCCAGCAGTCTATTGTGGGGGTATCTTTGTGGATTTCTGTGGGCTTCTCTAGCACTTGGCTTCTTCCTATTCTCATGTAGTCTTCATGTGTCAGTCTTGATATATATGGGAGTCATCATTTCTTTGGTGTCATCCATCCCCTCTGACTTATGAAATCTTTGTCCCTCCTCTTTCATAGCATTCCCTGATTCCTAAAGTGAGATGTTTGATGAAGACTTCCCATTTCAGACTGAGTGTTCCAACACCCCTCATTCTGTTCACATTGTCCATTTGGGAGAGGGGGGTGTCTCAGTATTTTTTCCAGTCTACTCACGCAGAGACATCTCTGATGATGGCTGAGTGAGGTACTAATCTAAGCATATAGCAGAAAATCAGTAGGATTTATTTATTGCTTTGTTCCTTTGCCAAAACAATAGTGTTTTGGCAAAGGAAAGAAGCAAGTATGAGGAAAAGTTGATAACAGAACATAGGAAAAAGAGGAAAAAAGAAAAGAAAATGAAAGGAAATAGTGAACATTAGACTCTAAAGAACAATTCTTATAATAGGGATATCAATACATTATAACTTTCAGAAATTTATTAGTAAAGCATAAAACATCTTGAAGTAGTATCATATTTTATACAACTTGATGAATGAATACAAATAATGAATATTAGTTAATATTACTGGAAGCCATTTATGGCTTATGGGGTACTACAAGCGAAGTACTCAATTTTCTCCTTGCATTATTAATAGATTTTAGTTTATTTTTCAAGTTATATTTATTGATACATGTCATTAATATTCATATATTATCCATGGTCATTTAAAAAAGTAGATACATTCCAGTACAATTTAAAGGTACTTTACAGAAATTTATGTAGTTATAATTTGTAGTTTTATGGAATATAATTTTGATGTTATTATAACAAATATGAATAGGTGAAAAAAATTACACTGTCAATGAAAAGAGAATTTTGAAGGAGAAGGTATGTCTTTAATCTATAGGAACTGGCTCACCTGATTTATAGATTTGTTGCAAATTTTTTCTTGGACACGGCTTTCAGATTTCTGAGTACTAGTCATGTCAGAACATCTCATGTTTACCTGAAAATAGTGGTCTAATGCAGTTTCTTTTGGCATTCTTTTTCTATATACTCTCGGTGTTACCAATAACAAAGCTTACATTTATTTTTTCCACAAATATCCACTTGACTTATATGAAGCAAAAAGTCTGACTCTCATGTACCTGAATAACACTGTTCAAAATCAAGTAAACATATCTGTGGTCACAGGATGTTCTCTTTATTATTTAGAAGAGACTAAAATATGCATATATGTAGATATGTTATTTCATAAGTGAATAAGTAAAAATTAATACAAGTCTACAAGTAGAAAAACAACTTCCTTGTAAAAAATTAAAGAAACATGACTGTAGAATGTGCTATTCTATATGACTCCTATTGCTGAGAACAATTGATACTCTGATTGAATTTTAAGTTAAAGGCAGTATTTCTACATTCAAGTACATTTCGTTCATGGACATTTTTTGGCTTTTACTTTTATATTTGTACAAGCATCCCATTATCTACTGTGAAAAGAAACAAACTGTAAACACTCTTTATAAAGCTGTTAATTTTAAGATGATCTCATACTGATGAATTCAACAAAACATGACTCAATATCTGAGTCAACACACTCTTGGCCACACTTCTCTCTCTGTTAACACTGATTCTTGGTAGTAGAAAGCAACTTTATCTAGAATGTAGTTCATTGTGACAATGTTTTCCTCTGTTTTTTTTTACCCTGATTAAGTTTCTACTCCACCTATACTCTATTTCATATTCAATATCCATCTTATTTCTGAAGAATATAGCCAAACTCTCATGACATACTAAAACACACAGAAAATTGGTGTTCAAATTCTGCTAATATACAAGTGTTAATGTGAAGCTTACTCACCACAGACATTCTACATCTTAAAATCAAACTAGAATCTCATGTTCCTCACTATAAGTAATTAGATGGTGTTTCAGAGAATAGCTGTTTCTATATTATAAGGTAAGTAGGTACCAATATAAAATGAGAGCTCTATATTTAAAAATTTAAAACTCCTAGTGTTGCAAGTCACAGGCTGAATTGCAATGGTATGATATAAAATCTGACAAGTAATTGAGATTTAACGAGCAGAATATGCCCTAATTAGGAGGTCCTTGGAAATGACAAACTCTGAATTATTTTAGTGTAATACACTTCTGGTACTATTCTGTGTAAAAGAACGGACAGTTCAATGAGAATCACTAGCAACCATTGCAATATTCTGGTAGAGCAAGACAAAGCATGAATCTGTGTCTACGAGTCCTGACAAGATGCCGCTGATGAAGTGTTCCCATTAGCACAGGTGAGCTTCCGTCCATGGAGGAATGGTGCACAGTAAACTCTACTACAGTCATTTATTCCTCTCTGGGACAAATGATACTGAAGAATAGTCACTCTTAAAAAGTGAAAAGACGGGGTTTTCAATGACTTGTAGAACATTAAAAGAATAATTGTCCTACAGATAATTAAAAGGTGTTTAGACTAAGATGTGCTGCTTGGATTTGTGTGCTTTAATTAATCCAGAGTGTTATGCATGACAAAGATTAGCTAGCACCACATTTCCTTGCCATTTCTAAGACATGAGTGAATTTTAGATGCTTTGAAAATTTCAGTGTTTGGGTTACAAAACAGAAGAATTAATTGCTGAAGGAAAGTGCTGTATAAGACCTTGATTTAAAAATGGCAAGATAATATAATGTGTATAATTTGGTTCTGTCCTCATCTTAAATTTCCCTTTTTTACTAACAAATCAGTAGAACAAGAGTAATGTCATCTTCTCTTGGGGATATTCAGAATAGCAAGAAAAATCTATAGACCCTCTATGTTGCAATATTGATCTAGGCAATATGTGTCCACTGACACAATAGCCAAAAAACTGTTGTGGGGTATCTTACTGAATTATGAAGGGATTCATCTTCTGCTCCATAGGAACAAATTTCACACCTACTTTTATAATTCTCATCCAGAGTCCACAGCTGTGGCCGCACTAGGCCCTGGGTAAAACCTATTGTTATATTTTCAAATGGTCATGATATCAAATTGCTGTCTAAATGTTTATACCTATACCTTATATATATAGACCTTGGCTGCTCTCAGCCTTTGTCAGAAAATCTTCTTTGTGTAGTAGATAGCAACTAACAGAGACATGCATAAGTAGTCAAAATTCTGAGAATAAGAAACTGAATATCACTCCCAAATGGGATGAATATATCAATGCGGCCACCATCAAGGCTCAAGGAACAGAGCAGAAAAATGAAATAGAAAAGGTGTAAGAACACAGGATGGGAAGAATGGCAGTGATATGCTCACTTCCGGGTATGATGTGGTTATAAAGTCATGAACACACAGTACCCATGTTTGCCGGCCGAAGACCTATGCAAAATGAAGCCAGCCAATATCTCAGCCTAGGTGAAGTAAATGATATCTTGACCCCCTTTCTAAGTGGTGAGCCAAGGGTAGTTTATAATTGTGGTGGGAAGAAGAATCATTTTTTTTTTTTTTTTGAGAATGCTGCCACCTGTACAATTGCCATAATACAGTGGGTGGCTCCACACCTAAGCATGTATTAATAGCATTAACTGTCAAGGAAAGAAAAAAAAACATACATTTGGAAAAGAGGTCTGTTGGGGAATTATAATGGAAGGTAGAATAGGGAAACAAGTGTATATATCAATGAATATCACTGTACAAGTGTATAAAATTCTCAAATATAATGAATTTTTCTTCTTCTTATGGACTTATGGTACAGCAACCGCACCCACTGGATGGTCCCACACTGAAAAGTATGTGGATAGCACAAATTAGAAGCCCAAAGGTGACTAAATAAAAAGTAAAATAGAACACAAGAAATTTGGAATTATGGAGGTTGGTTAGATATGGAATGGGTTGAGGAAAGAGTGTAGTGATCAAATATATTGCATAATATCTTTAATGAATTAAAAGTATATTTTAAAATTATATTACAAATATTAAGCTTCATTGGTAAAGTTTAATGAGGCTAGCTTCTGACACTTCTAGATGGCACAATCTCACAGTAAACTTCCTCTTCCTCTGGCTCTTCCAAATGTTTTGGCCCCTCTTCTGCAAGTATCTCTGACACTTAGATGCAAAATTGAATTGTAGATATAGGAGTAGGTTCTGGGTTCCAAAGCTATTAATTTTTCCAGGTGGATTTTCTCTAATGGTTTCATTTGTTGCAAACTTAAGTTTCCATAATGCAGGTTGAGGACTGCATTTGTCTGTGGGTATAAAGACAAATATTTCAAATGTAGCTAGGGGTTGTGTTGATTTAGTCAAATAGTAGTGATAGGTTCTCTTCCAATATGCACAGTTTCATTAACCATGGGTAGTTGGCTAAGTTTTCAGTATCACGCCTGATTTCTCTCTTGTTCGTTGGTTCCTTAATACCAAGTAGAACGCTGTTGGTTTCTACCTGTAAGACAAATTGCTAAATGGTCTTATTAATTAAAAAAAAAAAAAAAAAAAAAAAAAACAGAGCCAGATATTGGGGTTAAAACTGAGAGATCAGAGGACTAGGATAAGCCAGAGTCCACAACCAAGCTCACCTTACCAACCCTCAGCCTCCAGAAAGACCTACTTCCTGTATATCCAGGCCTATATGCCTTTCTGTCCCTGCCCTCATACTTTCCCTCTCAGCACAGCTACATCACTTCCTCTTCCTGCCCAGCTCTGTCACTTCCTGTCTATCTGTACAGATTTTCAGACCACCATGGTTAGTGCTGGGATTAAAGGCATGTGCCACCATGCATGGCTCTGTTCCCAGTGTGGCCTTCAACTCACAGAGATCCGGTGGATCTCTGCCTCCCAAATGCTAGGATTAAAGGCGTGTGTGCTACCATTGCCTGACTTCTATATTTACTATAGTGGCTGACTTTTTCCTCTGATCCTCAGATAAGCTTTATTGGGGTACACAGATAAAATATCACCATATCTACCTGAGTATGGATACATATTATGTTGGTATTTTGGGGAACACACGTCAAAACATAAGTTGATCTAAACAAATATTCTATAAAAATAGATTACACATAACTTTGCCTGACGATCAATTGTGGTGGTAATCTAATTGTACTGAAATGTGATTTTGATTGTATGTTAATAAATAAAGTTGCCCAGGGGTCAGAGCTATTAGAGCCATAGACAGAGTGTGGCGGTGGTGGCACACGCCTTTAATTCCATAGATCTCTGTGTGTTCAGGGATACAGCCGGCATTGGAGATATATGCCTTTAAGACCTAGGGGGTTGTACATTCAGACAGTGATGAGGCAGTCACATGCTTGGGTTTACAACCAATGAGAAGGCAGAATGACTAGAAAAACGACTTACACACAGGAAATAGCTCTCTTTCGAGAAGCTGGGACACAGCAGGAGAAAGGGTGAGGTTTTAGCTCTGAGTTCTGGCCTCTTAGCTTTCTCTTTTACATTGGTTCTGTGTTTCTTATTTAATAAGACTGTTGGTTACATCTACAATCAATAACATATAAAAAAGGAAATTTGGACACTCTTTATCACACACCTTTTATTTTCTATGCTTGTTAATATATTAATTTATGAAAATAATTACATGGAATGAAAAAAACTTTGATAAGAATCAAGACATGTAAATCAGGAAACTTCTACATTATATTATTGTGTTTGTGTGTATGTGTTGTTATGTATCTGTTGGACACCTGTTAAGTAAACAGTTTTTCCTGTACATTAATAGAGTTATGCTGGTGAAATTTTTCTTTTAAGTATGCTGGATTTTGATTCTTCACTCTGAGGACCGAAGTATTTCTGTTTTTCCCATTGTGGTTATTCTGTGCTATGGAATACATGACAAGAGGCTTTTTGATTCTTATTCCTCGATGCTCTGAATTGCTTCCCTGCTGCCGTTGTCATGCTGAAGGACACAGGAGTTAGCCCACTTCCCCAGAGGTTGTTTTAAGCTTTTCCTTGTTCCAGACATAAATAAGGCCTCATTTTTTAGGCAAATGTTTCCATTTGCAGCAAATGTTAATATGAAATACATCCTGATTTTTATTTGCTTAATTTTTCTAATTAAATTTCCCCTGTTTCTCAAAAATCTTTGGCACTGAATGATTCTACTAATTTCTACCAATATAATTAAAAAAAAAAAAGAAGAGCAAAAGGACAAAAGAGCTTGGATGATATGGATTCCAATTCTTTAAAATTGCAATACTCATTGTTACAGATTGTTAGATACATTCATAGTGTGTGCTTCTACTGACTTCTGATCATTTCTTTCATAAGAAGTGTGTATTCTTTGAAAATGAGTTAATTTAGTAAAATTTTTCTCTGTTTGTGAGAGACTATCCATCCTAAATTTGCACTACCTACCCTCTCTAAACCTTTTGGTTTGCTTCTGTTCGCTCAAGTATGGCCATGAGTCATGAGTATTCTCACTGCAGAATCAGACAACAATAGCTATACAATGTTGATTGGCAGTCTTTAGTATACCACCCTGTTCTACAAATGAACACTATATACATATGTTGGATATAAAGATCTACATGACTGTCTTAGTTACTTTTCCTAGTAATATGATAAGTTATTCTGACAAAAGTAACTGAAAAGGAATTTTTCAGAGGTTTAAGTTATAGCTCATTGTGAAGAAAAAGTCTGGACTGAGGAAACCGGAGGTGGCTGGTCACATTGCATCCAGAGTTACGTGAATAATGGAGACTTGTTCTTCACTCACTTTCTCCTATTGATTCAGACCAGAATCTCATCCCCTCCTAGAAAATCATGGCACCTACAATAGACAGTACTTTCCACTTTGGTTATCCTAATAATTCCCCACAGACTTTGTCTTAGTGAATGGTATACTTGTATGTGGTTCTAATAGGGAAAAAGGCTTACTCCACTATTGTGGTGATATATTGTGCACCCCAATAAAACTTGTCTGGGGATCAGAGGACAGAGCCAGCCACTAGATTAGACATAGAGGACAGACGGTGGTGACACATACCCTTAATCCTGTCACTCAGGAGGCAGAGATCCATCTGGATCTCTGGGAATTCAAGGCCCATAATGGAAACAGAGCCAGGCAGTGGTGGCACACACCTTTAATCCCAGTACTGGGAAGCACACATGCCTTTCATCACAGGAAGTGATGTCAGGGCAGAGAAAAGTATATAAGGCATGAGGAAACAGGAATACTCACTCTAGAGTGAGGATTTCATAGAGGTAAGAACATGGCTGGCTTATTCCTTTTCTCTGATCTTTCAATTTTCACCCTAATATCTGGCTCCAGGTTTTTTTTTTATATTAATAAGATCGTTTAGCAATTCATGTTACACACTATAGGAAATTATTTAAAATACAGAAGTAAGTTTACTTTCAGAAAATATATAATCCTAAAAATCTATACACACTGAAATAGCAGAATATCTATGTCATAAGTTTTGGTATGGTCTTAGTTAAATTTTCCATTCTGTTGATCAAACAATATGCCTAAGAGTATCTTGTTAAGAAAAATTTTATGCCAGGTGATGGTGGTACACACCTTTAATCCCAGCACTTGGGAGGTAGAGCCAGGCAGATCTCTGTGAGTTAGAGGTCTATAGAGTGAGATCCAGGCCAGCAGCCAAAACTATACAAAAAAAAAAAAAAACCCTTTCTCAAAGGAAAAAAAAAAAAGGAAAAGAAAAGCTTTATTTCACCTTACAGCTCTCCATACTTTAGGGAAATCAGGTCAGAGAGGTTAGAGGATCAACTGGGGTCAGGAACCTGGAGGCAGAAATCAAGGATGAATCCTTCTTACAGGCTTGCTCAGTCTGCTTTCTTATACAACTAAGGATCATCTACCAACGGTTGGCATCACTCCAGTGGGCTGAACCCTCCCATGTCAATTACTAATCAAGAAAATACTCCACAGATGTGGCTACAGTGTGATCTTATACAGGCATTTTTTAAAATTAAGATTTCTTCTTCCTACATACATTTAGGTTTATATCAAGTTGGCAAAAATCAACCAGAACAGGTACAAACAATAAGAAATATGAACTTTTCTTGCCACAAAAATTCTATGGTAAAAACTGTCTATGCATTTGTATTCTGTCAAGATCTTTCAAAATAACTTTAGTAATCTGGTTCATGTCACTCTTTCCTTTCAAAGAATGTCAAAAATTTGACACATGAATTTTCTTTTCTCTTACAAAATGTTCATTTTCCTAACATGTTTCTATTCATTTTCAAAGGCAGACCACATGCAGGTTCATATTTATGTATAATCAATATAGATTATGATTTGGAAGAATCACTCAGTCAGACTGCAGCAAGAATGATGTCAGATTGCATCAGAAATTTAACTTTTATTTTACTCCAACCCATGGAAATATTACATACTGTGAGTTTTTACTAGGTGAAATGGTAATGTTTCCTAAAGTTTTTTTTCTATTCCAGCCACTATATAATTGAAAGTGAGACCTGCACAGGAATGAGTAACAAAGGAAGGCTATTAACAGGTGACACAAAATAAACACAGACATGATGGAATTATTTTCATGCTTCTTATTGAAATTTCAAATTCTTCTAATGATGTTATAAAGCAATACTCCTAAGGTAAGAACAGAATTCCTTTAGTATTATAAAACCTCAAAATAAACACAAGGGGATAACTGAACACCTAAATAGACAACATTCCCCCATCTTTTTCGTTATGATCCATGTTGCCTGCTGGGAGAATGAAATGTCTAATACTGCGTACATTACATAATCTACCTGTGGCTTAGTAGAGGCTGCAACCAGATCACTTCTACAACATAATAGCAGCTTTTCCATAGTCAGACATGCAGAAGGCAGCCACAGAAGCAATGGGACTGGAATACCAAGTGGGGAAAGAGTGACAGAGGTATAAGTGACCATTCTAAACAACAACAAAACAAAACTGATATTATATACCTTGGCATATGTGTAAAATATGTTAACACCTGAGCCATGATGAAGTTTGTTTTTTCTCCATTTGTTAATCTCCATGAATTACTTAATTTATATTCAAAAAGTCAATGGTGTTATTCTACATTTATTGTCTCATGTTGCTTTGGACATTTTTCATCTTATTGTTCTTTTTGTACTATGCTGAGTTTATCGTTTTATGTTTTGACGTTTTGTTTCTGTGTTCATGTCTGTGCCTTTCTGTGATTCTTGTGCTTTTTTCTATGTTTATTCTGGTTTGTTTGCTGGTGTGAAGGTGGTGAAAATTCGGGAAGCAATGGGTAGAAACTATGATTTCAATAGATTGCATGCATTTTCAATAAAATAGGTGTCTTTTTAAGTTTTATTTTTATTCATCTTTAAAATGTTTTAGATTATATTTCTCCATTCCTTTTCCTACCTCCAAGTCTTAATATTCCCCCTTCTTCTCTTTCAAAAATCTTTGTTTCCTTTTTAATTAATTGTTATTGCATACTTATATGTATGTGTACACAGATACAGATATATATTTCTTTATTTCTATATATAACCAGCACATGTAACATCAGTCATACACAAAGAATGACAGGCACCAGGAATGCTAAGAGTGAAAGAAATTTATTTACCCAAGGACAAACACAGTGATTAATTATCCAATACCTAATACTCATCAGCCCTGAAAACATACATACAATTAATATTATGTTAAGAGAAGGATATATTTAGGAGTAAATACTGCTAGTATGTATGGACAGGAACAAGATTTCCATGTTCAATTTTTTAGCATGTAATGATATTTGGGGAGTATAATGGAGAATATATTTTTATTCATTTCAAAACCATTCACTTGCCATAATTTTTTTATATACAAAGTACAATTATTTCTCAAGTTTAAGGTCATAGTCAGTAGCCACTCATTCATTTAATGTGTCCTCCTACCCACACCAACATCCCCTAACATCTGTAGCTGGAGCTATCTCCAGTCCCACCGGGGCTGGCAGCCACTGAGACTCAAATAAACATACAAATGCTTACATCATTTAAACTGTTTGGCCTAATGGCTCAGGCTTCCTGATATCTAGTTTTTTCTTTCTTAAATTGACCCATTTTTTTTTTTATCAATCTATACCTTGCCACATGGCTCATGGCTTACCCATATCTTACATCTTGTTTCTCATGGCAGCAGCTGGCACTGTCTCCCTGCCTCAGCCTTCCACTTCCCAGAACCCTCCTCTCTTCTTGGCACGCCTATACCTTCTGCCTGGCTACTGGCCAATCAGCAGTTTATTTATCAATCAATCATTCACAGCAATCATCTATTATTATCATCTCTTTTTTTTTTCTATTTAGTTTTTTAGCCTTTGTCCACATGTGTGCCTGTTTATTTCTGTACATATACAAAGCATTTATAACAAAGCTCTCATTTTTACATCCTTCATAATTGGAATCTGAATTTTAAAAAGGCATGAAAATAGAAGGCAGACTATTACACAAGAGAAAAAGAATGAGCTGAAAGAAGTGAGGTGACAAGAAATGTTAATGTTAATAGGGAGGTGACTATTTCCATGGTGATTGATATACATACACAAAAAATGTCATAGTAATACTCATTTACTTGATAACATGAATATATACTATGGCTTTAAAAATATAAAAACACAGAAATGAATGTTCTTATGGCAACAAAGAAAAGGATCAAATATTAGATTCACGTACTAGTTTTCCTGACAGCAGGGTTCTTACAAGAAAATACTGGCTGGGAAGAATGTCATGGAATCTCCATAGTACTTTAAAGGGAATACACCTGTCAACCAAGAATAATGAAACCAAGTGAGCTTATCTTGCAGAAATAAAGTGATAAGGACATTGTTAGAAAAACACAAATAGAGAAAATATATATCTACCAGACCTTCCCTAAAAAAATATTCTGAAGCAAATCCTTCAAAATAAAAGAGACATTATCCAACAATCTTATTGGTCACAATACAGCAATTAAAGTAAAATCGTGACCACTACATTCCTGTATCAATGAGCTCAGGGTCTATCAACTGAGTAATTCATTCAGAAAAAAGATGATAATATACACAATGAAATACAAAACTGTCATCAAGGAATGAAAAAGATGATAATATACACAATGAAATACAAAACTGTCGTCAAGGAATGGATCCCTCACTTTTAGCAACATGAATGAAACTGGCAAGAATTGTGCTAAGGGAAACAAGTCAGGCACACATGACCAGCACTGACTAATTTTATTCCCATGTGAAAGCTGAAAAATATGGGTCACACAGAAGTGACAAAAACTAGGGACTGGATGGAATTCGGGTAGGTGGGCCGGATGGGTAGGTGGTGCTAGATAATCTCTATAATGGTGTAAGTATGGAATAATGGGTAATTCTAGTTAGAAATCATAAGTCACAACGTTTACAAGAATGTGAAGCCAAATAAAAGTTCATGAATTTTTCAGTTGGAAATGATTCTTTTAGGTTAGTGACTATTTCTGTAATATTCCCACAAATACCTCACCTGTTTTCATCTATGCCCTGAGACATTGCATGATTTAAGAGACTAGGGACTATAATTAATCCAAAACTTTGCCAAAATAAATTCCTTTTCTTTTATTTCTAATTATTTAGACATTTTGTCACAATTGAATTTTGTATAAACATGTCCTTTTTATTCTCTGCTATTAAAATAAATTTAAATATGACACATAAGTAGAAATACCTTAAATGTAATATATACAATATGCTGACCAATATTTATTCCTGAGATTTAATGAAGAAATAGTAATTGTTAAGGAATTGTTTTAAGGAGGAGATAGTAATTGTTATCATCACACACACAAATAATGCTGAGATAATGAAGGGAACATGTTAACTAACCTGAGTGTAGTATTATTTCAGAATGTATTTGTATATCAAAACATTTCACCAACATTAAGAATATCGTCATGTACTTGTCAAGTATCCCTCAATATGTCTGTGAAAAGATATAAACATAATAACATAGCTAGAAATTTTGATCAATAGCTTTTAACTACACAAAATGGTTCACAAATGCTTGTAACTACAGCTCCAGAAAAATTTTTTGCTTTTCTGACCCTTGTTGATATCTATACTCACATGCACATAACCACCCACATACATGCATACACATAATTGAAATAAATCTTTAAATAAATCAAAATGATAAATACAATGCTTTAGTCGGTAATCAACAATCTGTTGTGATGTAAGGAGGTAAAGCTGCTACTTAGGATTATGATTTTTTTCTTAAATGACGAACTCCTGAACTAGAAATCTGTTTGTAGAAAACATTATCTGTGTTATTCTGAAAAAAAAATATCACACAAGGGGAGATTTAATTAAAATTTGCTTCTCGATTACCTCACCTGAAATATTAGTGTTAAGCAGAGTACTTAAGTCATGTAATTTTAGTTGTTTTTGCTATTCTGTAATTAGGTCATAATTAGCTAGTGCTATACTGGCAGTTTATATTTTTCAAAACACAAAATTATAGAATTGTCTAACTACTTTAACTGGGAACTGAAACAGTTTTCTTTCAAGCCTACCAAAGGATCATTAATTTGATCTTAAGCACATATATTACTTATAATTTGTACATCACTTACTCTCTCTCAGCTTACGTATTCATTTCATAAAAATGATTATATGTAATGAATACAGAAAATGGAATTATTGATATATTTCAAACTCTTCATACTGTCCTGTTCAACATGGACATACAGCACACATTTACAACTAGATGACAGAGTCTGGATCCCATACACTTTAGTGAGTCAAGGAAATCATGACTTGTTTTTGTAGCTTTTCCTATTAAAATTGTAAACAAATATATAAAAGTTGAAAAATAGAACAAAAGTCAACACTATAAATTTAACTAAAATGGAAAAATTGTCAAAATGTACTTTTATATATAAGATGTATTTATTTGCTGAATAATTTGAACAAATGGGTAGGTCAAGATAATCTATTGTCAATTACTTAGACATGTTTTAGATAGTATGGGGCCAGCAAATGGCTTAATGAGAGAAGAGGCTTGCTATGCATGGTGACCCAAGGCCCCAAAATCCACAGAGTAGAAGATGGGAGCCAACTCCAACAAGTTGTCCTCTATCCTTTTATATACATTGGCCATGAATCACACTCGCGCGCGCGCGCACACACACACACACACACACACACACACACACACATTCACATACTTATACATACAATATTGTAATAGACATAAAATTAAAGTTGACTCCTAATGACTTCTCATTACTCTTATAGATAAATGAAAATCTCATCCTTCATCTGAGAAGCATCTTCAAGACATGGTGTTGGCATAACTGGATATCAACATGTAGAAGGCTGCAAATAGATCCATATCTGTCACCGTCAGCAAAACTTAAGTCCAAGTGGATCAAGGACCTCAACATAAATCCAGCTACTCTGAACCTGTTAGAAGAGAAAGTAGGAAGTAGTCTTGAATGCATTGGCATAGGCGATCACTTCCTAAATATAACACCAGTAGCACAGACACTGAGACAAACAATCAATCAATGGGACCTCTTGAAACTGAGAAGCTTTTGTAGAGCAAAGGATATGGTCAACAAGGCAAAGCGACAGCCTACAGAATGGGAAAAGATCTTCACCAACCCCACATCTGACAGAGGACTGATATCCAGAATATATAAGGAACTCAAGAAATTAGACATCAAAACGACCAATAGTCCAATTGAGAAATGGGCTTTAGAACTAAACAGAGAATTCTCAACAGAGGAAACTCAAATGGCTGAAAGGCATATAAGGAATTGCTCAACATCCCTAATCATCAGGGAAATGCAAATCAAAATGACTCTGAGATACCACCTTATGCCTGTCAGAATGGCTAAGATCAAAAACACTGAAGACATTTTATGCTGGAGAGGATGTGGAACTAGGGGAATTCTCCTCCACTGCTGGTGGGAATGCAAGCTTGTACAGCCACTTTGGAAATCAATATGGCACTTTCTTAGAAAATTGGGAATCAATCTCTCCCAAGATCCAGCTATACCACTCTTGGGCATATACCCAAGAAATGCTCAATCATACCATAAGAGCACTTGCTCAGCTATGTTTATATCAGCATTGTTTGTAATAGCCAAAACCTGGAAACAACCTAGATGCCCTTCAACTGAAGAATGGATAAATAAATTGTGGTACATATACACAATGGAATACTACTCAGCAGAAAAAACAATGACATCATGAGGTTTGCAGGCAAATGGATGAATCGAGAAAAAATCATCCTGAATGAGGTAACCCAGACTCAGAAAGACAAATATGGTATGTACTCACTCATAGGAGGATACTAGATGTGGAACAAGGATGACTGGACTGCTACTCACATCACCAGTGAGGCTACTTGGAAAACAGGTCCCCAAGAAAGACACGGATATCACCCAATGACAGAGAAATGGATGAGATCTACATGAACAGCCTGGATATGAGTGGGAGCAATGAAGGGTGAGGGTTGAGGGAAAGAGAGCGGGAGATCCCAGCTGGATCAAGAACAGAGAGGGATAACAAGGAATAGGAGACCATGGTAAATGAAGACCACATGAGAAAAGGAAGAAATAAAGTGCTAAAGAGGCCCACAGAAATCCACAAAGATACCCCCACAAAAAACTGCTGGCAATGGTCAAGAGACAGCCGGGACTGACCTACTCTGGTGATGGGATGGCCAAACACCCTAATAGTTGTGCCAGAAACCCCATCCAAGGACTGAGGAATCTGGATGCAGACATCCACGGCTAGGCCCCGGGTGGAGCGCTGGGAGTCTAATTAGTGAGAAAGAGGAGGGTTTATATGAGTGAGAATTGTTGAGGCCAAGGTTGGATAAAGCACAGGGACAAATAGCCAAACGAATGGAAACACATGAACTATGAACCAAAGGCTGAGGGGCCCCCAACTGGATCAGGCCCTCTGAATAGGTGAGACAGTTGATTGGCTTGATCTGTTTGGGAGGCATCTAGGCAGTGGTACCAGGTCCTGGGCTTGTTGCATGAGTTAGCTGTTTGAAACCTGGGACTTATGCAGGGACGCTTGGCTCAGTCTGGGAGGAGGGGACTGGACCTGCCTGGACTGAGTCTGTCAGGTGGATCTCAGTCTTTGGGGGAGATCTTGATCTGGAAGAAGTAGGAATGGGGGGTGGGCTGGGGGGAAGGGGAGGGGGCAGGAAGGGAGAGAACAAGGGAATCTGTGGCTGTTATGTAGAACTGAATAGTATTGTAAAATAAAATTAAAAAAATTAAAAAAAAAAAAACAAAAATAACAAAAGAGAGAGCCAAAAGAGTGCATTAGCCTGAAGGAGAGTGTGACTACAAGGACCCATTGTCTTCCATATATAGCAAGGCAGATGCATACACAGACTGACAGTGACTGAGACAAGATGTACTAAACCCGTGCAAGCCCAAGCCAGATAAAATACCAACATGGAAGGACAAGTTGGTTGTACAATCCCACCCTTAACTCTGGAGCGTTTGGTTGGCAAATGGCACTTCTGTGAGAGAGAGACAACTTTTTCTAAGGGTGTGGTCCCTGGCATGTTAACCACTCACAAGTGGAAGACAAGAAATTCAAGAGTAAGCTGGGCAATACAAATTGATCTTGAATTTTTAAAAGAAAAAATAACACACGAAATTTACTAGGTCTGGAAAGAGGGCTGAATATGATCAAAACACATTGTGTGGAATTCTCAAAGAAAAAATAAAAATAAATAAATGCATTAAAATATGAAAAGACAATATACTATGAATAAGGAATTCTTTATGATAATATCATTTCTAATATATGAGTTACAGTATTATTTCCTGTAATAGATAGGTTTTCTTATTTCCATTTCTATTATAGTTAATTCTTTAATTTTGTGCTTTATAATACATATGTCCTCTGCATTACATAATGTATCATAAAAATAAAACTTTCTATTATTTTAGTCTCAGAAACATACCTGGTCCCTTTTTGATTTTTAAGTGGTCTGTGATGCTGAATTTTAATTAAATTGCTATATTTGTGTGTGTGTTTGTGTGTGTGTGTGTTTTCCTTTTTCTTTTTCTTTTCTTTTCGTTTTTTTTTTTTTTTTTTTTTTTTGATTTTTCAAGACAGGGTTTCTCTGTGTAGCTTTGGAACTTTTCCTGGAACTTGTTGTGTAGACCATGTGGGTCTTGAACTCACAGAGATCCTACTGCCTCTACCTCCCAAGTGCTGGGATTAAAGGGGTGCACCACCATTGCCTGGCGTGTGTGTTTTCTTTGAGACAGTGCTCCATTGTATGGAGCAGGCTGTCCTGTAAATCACTATGCTGACTAAGTTGTCCTGGACTCTAACATATAGAGATCTGCCTGCCTCTCCCCCCTATGCTGGCATTAAGACACTAACAACAATTACCTGCTGTATATTTCCAGATTAAATATTTTATCTGTGTGAATTCAAGTTATGACATTTTCTCAAGGGAGCATCAAATACCAGGCTTCTAATTTAAATGCAATGAAACATCTCCAGGTCTATTACATGCAAAACACAAGAGCACCAGGAACACTCTGTGCCACAATGCCATGACCACTTAAGCACATAAAGCAACCAAACAGTGAATAAATCTAATGGTCATGGATGAGTACAGTCTCAAAGGATATGAGGCCTGGCTCTAAATTTTACATTATTGAAATTAAAAAGAAAGAAAGAAAAGAAAAGAAACAAACCAATAAACAAAAAGAAGTACAAGCAGGGCAATTCCATACAGATTGTGACATACCAAGTTGAAAATACTCATGCCTTCAAAATGGTAAAATGACATGATGAGACAAAATACAGTGTTTTTAACAGAAATAATGCTGAGTGTTAAGTATACAAGGCATAATAAGGGCAGAAATAGCTACTTTTCACCACTGGTAGAACATTTCACCCCAAATAATCGATTGATGTTTAAACTGCCATGTAGAAGATTGGTGGGAAAGATGATAATCATATGGCTGTCAAGTCTGTCACACATTTTTTTTCTTATTAGTTACAAAAGGAAACGTTATCCCTAGCATTGAGAAAATCAGACAGGTCTTTAACTTCACCATAAAACCAGCTTCACTGCTGGGTCACAAAATATTCTATGTGGAAAAAAACAAAAGCAAAAGTGAGTCTCAACAAGCTCTGTAGGCTCAGAAATTGGTCCCCTGAAGAACTGTAGTCTAAACAGAAAGGAGACCTGCGCTCCAGTGGGCACACTTCAATAAAGGAATTTTCTAAACTTCACAGTAAACCTTTAAGGGTACTGTAGCTGAGAAAAATCTTCAAAAGAGGCTTATTTTATCTTAGCCTACTCTGTGTCAGAAACTCCTACATGGTTTCTCATGTAGAAACCTATATACTTTTTTTGGTTGGTTGGTTTTTCGAGACAGGCTTTCTCTTTGTAGCTTTGGCACCTTTCCTGGATCTCTCTCTCTCTAGACCAGGCTGGTCTTGAACTCACAGAGATCTGCCTGGCTCTGCCTCCCGAGTGCTGGGAGCTGGGCAGTGGTAGTGCTTGGAGATTGCACGGAAAGGTGGCTTCCTTAAGACAGTCTAATTTCAGAGAAACACAAGGTAGGAGTTGCAGTTGATCGACAATATGGGGGGTGACAAAGAGGAGGTAGGAATATGAGCATGCTCTATTCTAGTATGAGAAATATATCCTTTGAGATACATTAGAACAATAGGATGTGTCTTCTTCATGGGGGTACCCGATGCCAGAATCAAGGATGATGATCAAAGATACTTAACGCTGTGTTCCAGTACAAAATTTTGTTCTTCCACTTTTCCTTGCCCACAGAGATTTCCATGGAAGTTTTAAGTTGAGCCAAGTATGACTCAAAATTTTGTCTCATTCCTGTGACATACAATACAAAACTTTTCATAGAGCAGTGTCTGATATACACCTATTATACCAGCTCAGCTTGACAAATATCTCAATAGATTAACACCAGCTTCAGCATTAGAGAATTGCCAATTTACATCAGGGAGTTCTTACAAGTGAAAGTGAGAAGGGAAAGCAACATCCATAAACACACACACACACACACACACACACACACACACACACACACACACACACACATATATATATATATATTAGCCATCATGAGTACTCAAACAATCCTAGAAGACTACTATCTCCAATAAGCTTTCTTTGCATAACTAAAGGAAAAGTGGAGGGATAAAATAAACTGAATTTATGAATACTGGGCTGACATTACACTGATACATTAAAAAATTTCACTCCTAAAAGTGTAGGGCAGATAATTACTATCATGGGTGTGTGGGTGAATGACAATAGTCACACTGAAAAAATGAGAAATAGGAATCAAGCATGATGGATATAGTTCCCAATCTATCCACAAACCTGAATAAAAGGTGATGGAACACAATATCCTAACAGTGACAACACAATAACAAAATGAAAAAAATAAGTGAATCCATGTCTCTTGATAAATCTCCAAAAGCAAACAGACTAAATTTTAGAATCAGAATAGCCTGGTGGGAAAATTGCAAAGGAAGACCAAGCACCATATTTTGGGGATGTCTTTACTGACACTGCTATTGTTTTCTCGTTGTTTCTGTGTGATATAATTTTCTATCCTTGGTTGTCTGCCTCAGTGAATATTTATAAGGACGGTAAAATATTATGAGAAAACAGAAAAGAAACGGTTATATATGTACATATATGCGACAAAATAGACTATATGAGAAACATAGTTAGAAAAGTCAAAGGTCACTGTATAACTGTCAGGAGAATGACTTATCAAGAAGACTAGTGGATTTTTTAGTCATTTTATCACCAAAACATTATAGCCAGAAACTTAATAAGACAAAACAAGTAAATCCCAGTAGAGAATTAGGCTCCAGTACACAGACACTGGGAAACTCTAATATTACACTCTCACAGATGGATAGAATGTCCATGTAGAAAGAAAACCCATGAAGAATTATAGGAATTAGAGAATAAATTAAATGACTTGAGTAGGTACATAGAGCACATCTCATCCAGCAGCTGCAGAACATACACTCTCTTCATCAGCACATGTCTTTTGGTTTTAGAATAGACATTTTATTGAATATAAACCAGTCTTAAGGGATTCAATGAACAGAAATAATTTTCTTCATCCTTTATGTCCACCATGTTTCTTTCAATAGAAAGAGAAAGTGCAGAATTTACTCATGCTCATGAATATTGAACAAAGAGTGGATCATTGAAAATGTCTGATGGGAAATTAAAATTTTCCTTGGAGGAAATAAAAATAAACATTTTACCTTTAGAAACATGTACACAAGAATTGTAATGAGTACAATTTGTATCAATGAGAGTTTATATTAAAGGAAAGAAAGGTCTCAAACAAAGAGTGTAAAGTGGCATCTAAGGAACTTAGAAAAGCAAGAACAAAATGGAAGGCTTATAATTATCAGAACTGAAATAGCAAAATAATTCAAGCGAATCATTTTATAATAGAAGGCAAGAGAATTGGCAAATATTTAGCAGAATTAATGAAATAAATCACACAAATAGATGCAAATAAAACAAGAGATATGACAGAGAGGATTGAGATGAGAGTGGAGGGAAAGGAAAGAGAGTCCAGAGGAAAGACAGCAGTCAGGGCTACAGTGTTGAATATCTTATATCTCCCAGATTGCCCTTCCATTTGAGTTTAATGCTCAAGGTCATTTTGACAGGCTATATTAATGTGCTTGATATTGCCATATATTTCTCTCTTCATTTGTTTTCCCCCTGCTTCTTCATCTTTTCTTTTCCCAATGTACATACTAGGGTCTGGTTCAAAAGCCTTGTGAATTTCCTGATCTATAGGGTTGTCAGCTTTCATATGGCAGTATGCGTTTAGCATCTTTTCAGTATACCTTTAGCAAAAAATCCATCTCCTTCTCAAAAATTTTGCTGGCAGTAGTCTCCCTCCTCATTACATTCCTTTCTTCGGCCATAATTGTAAATCTGAAGGAATCAATAGGTCAATGCTTTACATGAACCCAACAAATAGGTCTGCCCCTTACTTGTGCCTGACTGCCTAGTGCACATAAAAACAAACAACCAAACAACCAAACAAAAAACTCTTTACCTCTGGCACTGTCGTCCAAAGAGACAGTTATTCCTTCTTTCCAGTAGATTATACTGTTACCACTTACAGAAAATAAGGGCCTATGTTTCTTATTACAGTTTTACAGCACACTTTTGTGGAGAATCTGCATATCCAAGATTATTCCCTTTGAAGGCTATCAGTACTTCTATGTAAATGTTATTGAAATATCACACACATGTATACATATGCATACCACCCACATGTACACACAGATGTGCACACACACATGAACACATGCACAAACACAGAAAATAAGTAAAAAACCATCAGTACTGAGAGAATAAACTTTGCCTACAATATTTCAGGAATGAAACTTTGATATTACACATGCTGAAGAACCATGTTCATCCAAACGATTAAAAGGAAATATGGGTTCAGAGTAAAAATACTTCACTTAAACAAAGACCTTTATCTCACTGCAGCACCAAAGCTGTAATGACTGGGGCATTTCTTTCTTTCTTTCTTTCTTTCTTTCTTTCTTTCTTTCTTTCTTTCTTTCTTTCTTTCTTTCTTTCTTTCTTTCTTTCTTTCTTTGTTTTTGTTGGGCATATGCTTGTCTATGTTAATCACTTTGTACCTACTTTTCTTTCCTATACTGTGTTTATATATCTCCTAAAAATGAAAAGAATAAATTGTAGGAAGTCATGATGAAATTAAAACTTAACTATGGAAAGAATGGAAGGCAGATGGATAATATTAGTCAATTGTAAGATGACATTCTGTGATTGCTTAAGAGTTAAGTATGAAGAACAGCATGCTATAAATCATAAATATTCAAACTGAACTATAATAACTATTTCCTTTTTCTAAATTCAGTCCTGCACTTCAACAAAAATGTCTAAAATTGAATTTCCTAGCATCCACTTGAAATCATATTTCTGGTTGTACTTTATCAGTCCAAGGTTTGTACATGTTGACCTTCAGTTTGGCTTTTGGATTAAAGTATTCTGCAAAGAATTACTCTTATTATTAAGAAGCTAAGACAAACTATTGGAGACAGCATTTGAAATGCTTGCACTTGTAGCCCTTTCATACTTAATCAAGCTTCGGTATTTTTTTTTTTTATTATGAAAATAACTAGAGAAGTATTTTTTGACCTTAAAAATGCTTGTGGTCATTAAACTATCACATTTAAGTGAGCTCAAATAAAACTTACAGTTTATTAGTTTCTTTACCTTGGAATAATAATTCTATTCATATTTGTTTTACTGGATTTCTTTCAGAGCAATCTCACAAATAGATTTCAAAGTCAGGTCTTTAGAGCCTAATTTAGAAAACAAAGCTTATGACAATCTGAAGGCTTATACACTGTCTAACCTAACTTAATATTTGGCAAGAAGGACTGTGCTAGATTTTTATCAGTGTGATATATATACATGCGCGCATGCATTCGCATGTGCACAACACACACACACACACACATGCACACACCTCAAAGTAAACATGTTTAAACAAGGAAAATGTATTTGGGCTCATGGATTCAGATTCTTCAGTCTAGGGTGAGATAGATCCATTTTTCCTGTACTTATGAAGAGAGAGCATCCTGAAATTATGACAGGAAACATATGGTGAATGAAAGGCACTTGTAGCACATGATCTGAAGAAAGAGGAAGGAGAGTCACAAAAAAGTATAAACTTCAATGACATACTACCACTGTCCTAACTCCTCCAGGTAGATACTGGTCCTCAGTGTTTCCAAAGCAGCTTAAAGTCATTCAGCTTTAAAACCAGGGGTTAACCTGGAAACAACCTAGATGCCCCTCAACTGAAGAATGGTTAAAGAAAATGTGACACATATACACAATGGAGTACTGCTCAGCAGTAAAAAACAATGATATCATGAAATTTGCAGGCAAATGGATGAAAGTAGAAAATATCATCCTGAGTGAGATAACCCAGATTCAGAAGAGCGAACATGGTATGTACTCACTCATAATTGGATACTAGATGTAGGGCAAGGGATGGCCAGATTGCAGTCCATTGCTTAGGATAGGCTAGCTGACAGGGAGGGACCCTGGGAGAGACACATTGATAGCCTAGTGAAGTAGAAGTGGATGGGATCTACATGAGCGGGCTGGGGGTGGGGGGTGGTTTGGCGGAGGGCAAGGAATGGGGGTGAAAACATAGGGAAATAGGAGGGTTGAGCTGGGGCCAGGAGAGAGTGTGAGAACAGGGAAAGAGATACCGTAATAGATGAAGACAACATGGGAGTGGGAAGAACCAGGGTGCCGGGGAAGCTCTCAGGAAACCACAGGGGTGACCCTACCTTGGACTGCTGGCAGTGACTGAGAGGGTGTCTGGACTGGTCTACTCTACTCTGGTGACCGGTCTAGTGAATAACCTGACTGTCATCATAGAGCTTTTATCCAGTGACTGATGGAGGTGGATGCAGGATTTCACGGCCAGGCGCCAGGCTGCGCTCCGGGAATCCAGTAGATGGGAGGAAGGAAGAGTTCTGCAGGAGGAAGGGGGTACGTTGAGATCATGATGGGAAGATGTGCAGAGATGATCGGCCACACTTTTGGAAACCCATGAACTGTGGACTAATGGCTGTGGAGCCCCCATGGGACTGGACTAGGCCCTCTGGATAAGGGAGACAGTTGTTTAGCTCGAACTGTTTCAGGGACACCCAGGCAGGGGGATCGGGATTCATCCATGGTGCATGGGCAGGCATTTTGGAGTCAGCTGCCTGGGGTGTGGCACCTTGCACAACCTTGGTGAGGCAGAGAGGGGCTTGGACCTACCTTGGCTTGGTGTGCCGGGCTCTGCTGACTCCTACGGGGGAACTTGATTTGGAGGATACGGGGATGGGGGGTGGCTTTGGAGGGAGGGCTGGGGCGTGGGAGAAGAGAAGAGGTGGGATCTGTGGGTCGTATGTAGGGTGAGTAGAAAATTTCTTAATAAAAAAAAAAAAACAGGGGTTGTTTAAACTATGCATGTGTTTAGAATCCTCATGTTCAAATAAGTTCCCAAAGACCACATTTGATCACTGCTGATTAGAAGATGGAGTTTGAAGCTTAAGAGATTCCTGGGGAACATTTTGAATTAACCTATAATAGAATCAGTTGTTCTTTTTAAAGATGATTTTATTTTTGTTTTTAATATGTGTTTATTTATGTGTGTGTGTGTGGTGATGGTGTTGGTGGGGTGGTTGGGTGCTGGTACTACAGCTGGGCCAGAAAAAGCAAATTCCCTGTAGCAGCATTTAGAGTCTTTGGTGTTTTGAACGAGAATGACGACTATAGGCTCACATATTTACATGGCTAGTCCCCACTTGGTGAACTGTTTAGGAAAGATTAAGAGGTGTGGCTCGCCTGGCCTAGGAGAAGAGACACTGCAGGTGAGCTTTGGGGTTGCAAAAACTTAAGCGCTCTCTCTCTCTCTCTCTCTCTCTCTCTCTCTCTCTCACACACACACACACACACACACACACACACACACCTCTCCTTTCTCCCTGCTGCCTGAAGATCAGGGTATAAAGCCCTCAGCTACATCTCCAGCACAACAGCTGCCTACTTGCTCTCTGTGAGGATGATCTGCCTCTCCATCAGGATAATAGACTAAGCCTCTGAACAAGTTCTTAGTCAAAGGATTCGTTTTATAAAAGTTGCCTTGACCATGGCTTCTCCCCATAACAATAGAACACAAAGAAAGAGGCCGTTGTGAGCAGCCTGATGTGATTACAGTGAATATAACTGTAGTCCTCTGCAAAATCAACAAATGCTCTTCATCGTTGGTCATCTCTCCAGCCTCTCTCTATACCTGATTCTAACTACTGTTAATGTCAAAGTCACTTCCTTACAAGAAAGTCTTTTTTTTCTCCTCAATCTAGTAAATCTCAATAAGTAATTTGATAATACATTTAGGCATGGTATTTCTGGCATGAAATGTCTTTAAAGTACCTTGCAAAATATGTATTCTAAAGCTATTTCATTCACACACACAACACACAAATGTGCACACACACACACATACAAATTTATTAAGTTTATTCCTTGACAATTTTAAACTTGTATATAATGCACTCTGACTCTCACCTGATACCTTTACTTATCTTCTCCCCGACACACAATAGAAAATATTACTATCAATCTTAATCTGAAGAATATCTCTTTCTATTTGAAAGGCAGTATATAGAGACTCATAGCTGTTGAAAGTACTAAGAATAGGTGAGAGTTGAATTCTCAGACCTAAGCAGGACATTTCCACCATCCACATTAAGGTTTAGGAAATACGATGTAGGTAAGTGCAGAAAAAATAGATAAGACCTAGAAGACAGGGAGAAAAGCTTCTTCTTGATGTGTCACTGACCTTCCAATCACAATTTAACATAGCCGCCGTGGTTTGTAAAATGGGTCTGTTGACTATCAGGTATGATGGTGTTCAGCAAGCACTATCTATCACTGCAGAACTATTGCCTGTTGGTTGATTCTAAGAAATGGGAGGTAATTGCCTTCATTTGTGTACTCACTGGTGACTCAATCATGCTTCCACACATGGTTCCAAAATAATGACCACACAAATGTCCCATGTTAAAATCGGTGGGAAAAAAATGACATGAATTTGGGAAAGATACTTATAGGAAGGGTGATATTATAAGAATGATAGAAAGAAAAATAATACCTTCCAAGTGACAACTGTTTACCAAATTAGTGTAAAGGGAAATCCAGCAACATAAAATCAAAAGAGTAATACTTCATCTTTTATTTTATTTCTCATCTGTAAGTCTAATTGTAGAATGAAAGATGAATTCAATTTTTAAAAAAAATCAGTATAAAAGTTGGACAGCAATTAATAATAAAAACAAAATAACAAAACAATCTGTTTTGACAGTGTTTAATAGAAGTAAAACTTTTAAATCTATTAATATTGTTAAGTTTATATCAAGTGTAATGAAAAGTATGTTGAAATATAAAAGGAATTATTGAATACGTTTCTTAAACTTTATTTGAATAGTTAATCTCAAGGATATTCATAATTAATGATTCATTGACTTCAAGGTTACTAAATGAGAGCTCCCGTTGTGTGATTTTTTTAAGTAGTAGTTTACAAACTAATAGAAAGCATGTTTAATTAGTATTTTCACACATAACTTGTATTTCCTTCATTAAAACAGTATTCTGAGTAGCTAGTGTCATGACAGAGCAGGGAATTGAAAAAGCAGAATCTTGAAGAGTTACAAATGTTTGCAGAATTTGAAGTTTCATGATTCATAGATAAATGTTAAACATTTTAGAATTTAGTAGTTCTCATTATTTATATTCATTAACATTTTGAGTGATTCCTTATTGCTCCTTTAATGTTTTATTGAAAAATACATTTTTATACAATATGTTCTGATTATAGTTACCTCTTCCCCAAATGCTCTCAGATCCTCCCTAGTAACCCACATCCATACCTCTACACCCTTTCTTGTTTTCTCATTGGAATCATGCAGAAATGTTAAAAAAGAAGGAAGAAAAAAGAAATAAAAAAGAAATAAAAACAAATAACACAAAACAAAGAGAAAATGAACAGGAAAAAAAAGAGCCAAAGAACAAGCAAAAGAAATATATATAGATGAAATTAAAAAAAAAATGTACGTAGACATTTGGTTAGCATGCCTTAAAAAAAACAGTTTAACATAAAATCTTAGTTTCTTCAACTGTTGCTGTGATAACAAGGATAAAACCTAGACAAGAGAAACTCAAGGAAGAAAGTGTTTACTGTGGTCCTCAGACTCAGGCAATAATTCATCAAGGCATTGAAATCACAGAAGCTAGAACATCAGGGCTCATTTGCATTGCATCCACAGCACAGAGGCAGAGTGGGAACGCTTGCACAGAAGTCATTTTCTTTCTTTTATATAGTTCAAATTCTAAGCCAGGGAAAGATGCCACCATAGTAGATGGATATTTCCATTTTTCCTCAGCTTACCTAATTAAGTTAATCCTCCACTGCCAGGCCCATAGGCTTCTCTGTTAGGTGATTTTTAGATCTCAAGTTGAGATCTAAGGATACCTTCCCATTCACTATTGCATTATGGCAGAAACAGAATTGTTAAATAAAATTTGTAGCAGCGGGGCTCTGGTGTATATATGTAATTCAGCATTTTTTTTGGCATGTGTAAAATGTACTGGTTCTTACCCAAAACAACACAAAAATGAATAGAAAAATTAATTAATTGATTAACTAATATTACAATGTATAAAGAATGTGTTTTGTAATGAGTTTCCTAAACAGGTCCCCAGAGACTAAATCCAAATGCTATGACTCAGAATAAGGTTTAATACCAGCCAGCCCTAACTCTGTTTTTTTATCTAAAGAAATCAGAAATGGCCTCACATTTGGCGCCAGATATAAGACAAATTGCTAAACGGTCTTATTAATAAAAAAAAACCTGGAGCCAGATATTGGGGTGAAATCTGAGAGATCAGAGGAACAGGACAAGCCAAAGCCAACCTCACCTGAATGACTCCTCAGCCTCCAAGATGGTTTTCTGTCACTGCCATCTCACTTCCTCTTTCTGCACAGCTCTGTCACTTCCTGTCTGTCTGTACAGACCTCCAGACCTCTATGGTTAACTAGTGTTAGAATTAAAGGCTCAGTTCCCAGTGTAGCCTTGAGCTCACAGAGATCCAGATGGATCTCTGCCTCCTGAATGCTAGGATTAAAGGTGTATGCTACCATTGCCTGACTTCTATGTTTCACATAGTGGCTGGCTTTTTCCTCTGATCTTCAGATAAGCTTTATTGGGGTGCACAAATAAAATATCACCACAGTTAATTGCTCTGATTTTTTTGTCATTGTCATTATCACATCCTTTATCTGTTTATAAAACCACACCTCCTGTTAAACGATTTGGAACTCACCCTGTTTTATAAAATGAACTAATAGTGAGTGATTCTATTTCAAATAAAAGCCCATTAAGAATCTCAGGGTAAAAAAAAAATGCTAGAAGTTTGTCTTTAGACTGAGGGAAAACAACATAAGGCTGTGTATCAGCAAGTCCTGATCTCATCGGCAAACACAGCCAGCCTGCAGTCACAGACCAAGACTGTTCCAGGGTCATAAGGAAACATTAGGTAGCAACTCCGTTTCTCTACTCTGAGTAAGAGAAGCATTTGTCCTCTTTGCCTCCTGGTATCACACTGGAGAAGTTGAACCTCCATGACTGTGAGGGTGTTGAGGGTAAGTCTGTGATTCGAATTATAAAATCATGTGCTGTCAAATGGTGTAATAACAGAACCTAGAGGCATTTCTATTATAGCAAAATGGCTCTGCAATAAGGCTATGTCACACAGTCTCCAAAAAGCAGTAACAGTGTTCAGCAAAGCTTACTTTTTAGTAAAGACGTAAATCTGCCCTTCAAGAATGACTGCATAATTTACGATATACACTACAAAATAAAAGCACACGAACCTTTAAAAGTATTAAAGATTTCAGAGTTGCACAGTAATAGAGTAGAGCATTTAGGCAAGCATCAGAGTGTGCCAGAGATGAAGCTCTATGCACCTGCATAGATCACACGTTTGTGATGCAGCTTGACCATGGCTTAGTGAAACTGACCCAAGCCAGGTGATCATTCTAGAGGATAAACAGCAGCCCTTGGGGATGAGCTCTATGATGATGCTAGTTGCTTAGAGGGAGACCATTTTAATGAAGGAAATACTTGCAAAATGGGTAAAGAAAGCTGATCTATATACTTCCTATTTGTTCTTAAGCTACTATTTTTTAAAAATAGTTACAGATTTCCCCTTCCCTTAAACACTTTTGATATCAATGAGCAACTGAAAATAATGAGAAGGCCCTAAAGCAATTAATTGATTAAATTTTCAAGCAACAAAATATATCTATATACTTTTTTGCACACACCATTATCTTTTGTCTGGGAAGAAAGGCAATTCTCCCTCTCTCAGCAGCCTTAATTATATGCAGCTCTGTATCTAGAGGAAGTGCCTTGTGATATTTCCCTACCCATATTGACATGTGAGCTGGTGTTGTGCAGCTCTTCTTTAAGAGATTTCATATGTGTTGATTCCCTGTCATATATAAGTTTCTTTAGGTATGTGCACTCTGATAAGTTATAGAATCACAAGTGGTGACAAAATGCAGGTACACACAAGCAACACTAAACGAACTGGGTACTTTGTATTTCCTATAAGACACACACATACACACACACACACACACACACACACACACACACAGACACACGTGTGTGTGTGTCATATACCGATAATTGAAGGAGAGAAGAGAAAAGTTATTAATTTGAGATTGGAGGAGATAAAGAATATTTAGAAGAAAGAATGGGAATGATGAAAAACACAATGCTTACATATTCAATTCTCAAAAAAATATTTTGGTATTAATCATTGTCTATGTTATTTCTTAAAAATTTTGGTAATTTTGATGGGGAGTAAAGGGATTAAAAGAAGACAATTTGCTTTGGGGCCTATATCTGATTTAAAACTTTTTTGTATCTAGCCTTTTCCATGTTGTATACAGTTCAAATAGACTACTAGCAATAGAGGAGAGTGTGCCTGAACTAGTTTATCCCAGTAACCAGATCGGTGAATACTCTAGCATCATAGAGCCTTTCTCCAGTAACTGGTGAAGCAGATGCAGAGATCCACAGCCAAGCACCAGACCAAGCTCCAGGAGTCTAGTTGAAGAAAGAGAAGAGGGATTCTATAGCAAGGGAATCAAGATCATGATGGGAAAACCTACAGAGACAACCAAACCAAACTAGTGGGAACTCATGAAATTTAGATCAACAGCCATGGAGCCTGCATGGGATTGGCCTAGGCCCTCTGTATAGCAGAACAGTTGTATAGTTAAGGGGCCCCCTGGTAGTAGGATCAGAATCCATCCTTGGTGCATAAGCTGGCTTTTTGGAGCCCACTAACTATGGTGGGACACCTCCCACAGCCTTGAGGCAGGGGGAGGGGCTTGGACCTGCCTCTACTGAATTTATAAGGCTCTCCTGCCTCCCCATGGGAGGCCTTACCTTCTTGTAGGAGGGAATGAAAGGTGGGTTAGGGAGGAGATGCTGGAGGGGTAGGAGGATGGAATCTTTGACTTGTATGTAAAATGAATAAAAAAATTCTGAATTAAAAAAAGATCAAATGTAACAAAAAATCCTGAATATATACCTATCATAAAATTGTAATATATTAGTGTTTATAGTAAAGAAAAAATAAAACACATCTTGTTTGGAAATATATGTGGAATTTAAAGAATGGTTTAAACGATAGACAAAATTTTGCCTTGGTATTTCATTATTTTACTATTAATTATCTATTCCCTAATTTGAATATCTTGAGTAGTGACTTAATCATTATTTAATATTGCAAATACCTTCCAAAATAAAATACCATTGAATTAACTGATCTAATTTTTCTTTCATAATCACAGACTCAATTATATTTTGTGATTTAAAAGTTTATTTGATAGTTTTTAATTAATCTTAAAAACCATTTTATAATATATTGTACAATAGTATTAAAATTCAGTTTGAGATCATTTAAAGCTGTCTATTCTTCATCAAGAATGCAGTAACATCAAAATACTGTTTGATTACTTGAACACATCATACATACTCATATGCTGTCTTCACAGACCCAACAAGTAGAACCGTGGCCATACTCTGAATTCTTTCTTTAATGTCAAATAACCTTCTCAAAAACCAACCTCCTGTTTGATTGCTTCCTTATAGAGAACACATTGAATAAACTGGTTCAGTTATTGAATTTTAGTTCTATTTATCTTGAAAGAGAACCTCCTAGAATTTTAGAATCTTTACATCAGGAAATATTAATTTTGGTACCATGTGGTTTACATTTGTCTTCCAAATTGTAAAAGCCTTACACTCAAAGATGTTAACCTATGTAACTTCATAGGAAAAATTAAAAACTAAAAAAAAAAAAAGAATCATAAGCCTACTTGCATAGGTTTGAGATGAATAGAAGGAAGGTATTGTCAACATCCATAGAGAAACACAGTTAAGAAAACACGACAAATTTATTCCAGCTATTTAGATGATACAGTGAAGCAGATGAGAAAATTCTCAAAAATGGTTTTCACTATCAGCAAGTCTGTGAACTTTTAAAAACAATATTTTTAGCAAAATCCATTCATGTCTTTTGATTTTAATTGTCTTTTTTTCATATCATTGTTTAATTAAGCTTTGCATATTCATAGGTTTGAATGTGGTGCAGAGTTCTTTTATGATAACTAAATGTTAAAGCTCATTGTTTTCTTTCTATATGAGGTTACATTGCTTGATTATCTTTATATTCAATCTGATATACAAAAACTGAAGGAATTCTATTCCTACGTTATATGTGGGATAAGTTATTCTGTCAATTATTCTAAGGAAAGATGACTCAAAAGTAAAACAAATCAAAGTTCAACCAATTTTTGAAGATATGTGGTGTAATATTGTGAATAAAGATACTACAATTCAAGTGAAGTACCATTTCTGAAATACTCAAAAAGCTTTAAGACATAAATTAATATTTATATTAAAATTTTTGTTGAATTTATTCTACATTTTACAGTAAGTTAACAACCAAAATAAAAAAATGTATATAATGCAAAGATATAGTGTAAGTATCAACATATTTTCCATTTTTTCAAAATATAGAAAGTGCTATTGTAGAAAGACCATCTGGACAGGATAGTGATATTATTATGGTGAATATTTACTTATAACCATATTTGAACCATCTTTTTCCTTACCTGCTATGAATGAATAATATAATATGGCATTACTAATAATTTTAAAAAAGGTAATGATGAGTATGGACTTCTCCCCTCACTCTGGGTGAAGGGAACTAAGTAGATACTTCTTAACATTGTAAATGTTTTTCTTATATGCCCAGTTATAACTAGAGAATTGGACACACCATCATCATAATTTCTGCGGCACTTCTTCACGTCAGTCTGCTGTCTTGAAAGTCAGTGACACTTCCTCTTTATGCTCAACTGATTTCATAGACACTAATGACAGCACAGAAGCACTGACTCTCCATTCTCGTGGTGCTGGCCCTTCTGAGTGCACAGATTGTCACTGCATGTTTTGGCAAACTCAGTATGTCAAATCTCTGCTGGGCTTGCTCAAGAGTAGACCCATGCTCATACTCAACATATGGTGACAAACAGAACTTTCAAAGCAGTGTAATGGAATAAAAAACAGACTCTTGTTTCTGCTTTTGTCTGTTTTCTCATGAATTTCTGTTAGGAGTCTTAGGGCTTGGATTAACTTTTGACAAAGGCAAACCCTTTTCTCACACTGTACATATTTTTCAATGTTTAGGATGTCTTAGGATCAGCCATCAGATATTTATGATGTTTAAATTTGATGAGTCTTCTTGATATGGGCATAGTAAAATTCATTTTAATTTGAATATGATTAGAACTGAATGTCAGGGCAAAATCCTTCAATTCTAGCTATTTGGAAGGCTGAGAAAAGAGACCACATGAAAAAAAGGTTGTTATGCATCATAACAACATATTAAGACTCAATTTTTCCACTGTACCCGGACCTACCTAAGCTCAGTCTGCCAGGCTCTGCTAACTCCCCATGAGAGACCTTGATTTGGGAGATGTGGGGATGTGGGGTGGCTTGGGAGATAGGTCTGGGAGGTGGGAGAAGGGAGGAAGTGGGAACTGTGGGTGGTATGTAGAGTGAGTAGAAAATTTCTTAATACAGAAAAATGATAAAAAAGTCTCAATTTTCATGAATTAGAAATAAAAATAATTAGGAAGATTATTTTCACTTTCAATTCATTCTTATACTCTATGATATGATAGAGGATTAAATATTACTAGCAAGGTGCTATTGCTAAATATTTTGTTTTACTTATATTTTAAAATCCAAAGATAGAACTAAAGTCTATGGAGATTCAATACAGTTAAATGATACACAAATAACTATAAATAACAGATATGGTGTGATATATGTATTAATATTATAGATTAAATCATCAAGTTCAAGAATAACACCCCTCAAGCTGGGCATGTTGGGGCAAACATTTTGTTGACAACATTCAAGACTCAGATGCAGGTTTGTCTTTTTGGAAGTCAAGGCCAGACCTTGTTTCAGATAAATAAATAAATAAATAAATAAATAAATAAATAAATAATAAATAAATAAATAAATTTCTCTAGAAAGATAGCAGTTGGATAATTCTATAATCATTTTACAAACACTTCTCTATATATGTATGCCTGGATAGATTTAGGAAACAGTGGTCAGAACATAAATACTTCCTGCATGGTTTTCTCTATCTTCTTTCCATGATGGAACATAAAACATGTGAGATGGGCATGAAAATAATTTCTTTGGAATTCACTTCTTCTCTTAAGCTAATCATAATTTGTATTCAAAGCACATTGTTGCAGAAGTCAATTCCCAAATAGGACCCTGGGCTTAAAGCAGAGGAGGGCAAAATAATAAACAAACAAATAACAAAACCACCTAAGGATATTTTAAAAAGCCATATTATAACCTACTTATTTACATCATTCTCTGTCTGTCTGTCTTGTCTCTGTCAGATGTGTATGTAGGGGGGGGTGAGTGGATGCATGTTACTGTATTTAAGGGATAATACTCTTCAAAGAAGCCATATGTTGCCAAATAAAATGTTAGATGCATCCTGCTTACTGAGCAGGTGAATTCGATAAGCCCCAAGCAATTTAACCTATTGCCATTGCTTTTGGTTGTCCATGGAACTTAACTGTAGACTATTGTTGAAGACACCACACAGTTTGGTCATAGACCATGGAGAACTTCCCTGCAGAGGTCATGCCTCCATGGCACCAGAAGGTCCTATGCAGGCTGCTGAGAAAGAGAAATCATCAACAAGTGTTAAACAAGTGAACACTATGGACCACAACAATGACTATCTTGAAATTATATGACTATTGGTGCAATAGTGGCTTCAATGTTATAGTGATAACCAACTCCCTTATGATTGTTACTACTGTGTCCAAAAACCTATGACTGATGAAATTGTAGGCCCTAGATGTGAAACTACTACTTTTACTTTGTTATTAGCTATATAACACAACTGCCATTGGTGTAGTTCTCAATCATAATCAGAGAAATTTCTTTAAGTATATTGGGCAGCCACTATGCTGGCTAGTTTTACATCAACTTGAAAAAAGTTGTTAGTCATCTGTGAAGAAGAAACTCAGTTGAGTAAAAAATGTCTCCATGGGATCTAGCTATAGGCCAGCCAAGTAGAGAACTTTCTTAATTAGAGATTGATGTTGTAAGGCCCAGTCCATTGTGGCTATTGCCACTACTGGGCTTGAGGGACTGAGTGCTAATAAGAAAGCAGACAAAACAAGTCAGTAAAGCAGCAGTACTCCATGGCTCTGCCTAAGCTCCTACATCTAAGATTCTGCCCAGTATGAGTTTCTACCCTGAATTCTTTCAGTGATGTATACCGATTTGAAATTGTAGACAGGATATTTCCTCCTAACTAAGTCATTAGCACAGAAATTCACAACTGGACCCAGACAAACAAATAATAAGCATTTGTACAGAGCTCACACACAAATGGGACATCTGCTCATAGCCCCTTTCCACAAGGCTCAAGGGGTACCATGATAGAGAGGGCAGAAGAGCTGTAAAAGCCGAAGGTCTGAGAGGAATAGGGTGAGATGATGTCTTCTCCACATGATAGTTTGAAGAGGGAGAGATACAGTTTTCTTTAAGAGCGCAAACCCCCATAAGTTAACTGTGCTCCAGCACTTTTTGAACTCTAGGTTATAAAAAAAACCAAGTGGCCTGATCTTGAGTGGGATATTAGGACTAAGCCGTGATTCTAGGCAGATTTAGGGAGAAAAGTACGATATGGATATGATGAAAATCCATTCTATAAAATTCACAAAGATTGAACCCAAAAATACCATTTTAAGAAAGAAATACTGAAAAGATCTTTGAGTCAAAATAGACAATAATTGTTTAGTTCAGAATTTATGAACTTGGAGATCAGAATATGGAGAAAGTCCATGAGTCATCAATGTAGAAGCTGTTCTCCGTTACTAAACTGAATAAATTTTCAATAATTAATATTTTAATTATATTTATAATAACATGACTGTGGTGATATTGTATCCCCAATATATTGTGCACTCTAATAAACTTATCTGGGGTCAGAGAACAGAACAGCCACTAGACAGACATAGAGGGCAGAAAATGGTGGCACACACACACACACACACACACACACACACACACACACACATACACACACACACACACACACACACACACACACACACACACACACACACACACCTTTAATCCTATCACTTGGGAGGTAGAGATCCATCCAGATCTCTGTGAAAAACTGCCAGGCATGGTGACACACACCTTTAATCCCAGGAAGTGACGGCAGGAAGCAGAAAGGTAGATAAATCATGAGGACCAGGAACTAGTATCTTTTACACGTTTTAAACTTTTTTTGTTTGTTTGTTTGTTTTTCGAGACAGGGTTTCTCTGCGTACCTTTGTGCCTTTCCTGGAGCTCACTTGGTAGCCCAGGCTGGCCTCGAACTCACAGAGATCTGCCTGGCTCTGCCTCCCGAGTGCTGGGATTAAAGGCGTGCGCCACCACCGCCGGGCTACGTTTTAAACTTTTAGGCATTTTAGCATCAGTTCAGCTGAGATCCATTTGGATGAGGACTCAGAGACTTTCAATCTGAGGAAACAAGATCAGCTGAGACATTGGCAAGGTGAGGTTGGCTGTGACTTGTCCCACTTCTCTGATCTTTCATTGTTCACCCTAATGCCTGAGTCCATGTTTGTTTTTGTTAATAAGACTTTTAAGATTTATGCTACACATGACTCCAGTTTACCACTCATTAATCTCACAGCATAAAGAAGAATCATACTCATGTCATAATTATAGTTATTAATACTTAGGCCTCCAAGGCTTTAAATTTTGTTTTACTTCTTACCAAATTTTGGATTTGAACAGCTATTTAAATCTTAAATATCACAAATTCTTAATCTAATTTTTATTTGTTTTCAATATTATTGTGCTGAGCGGTGGTGGTGCACATCTTTAATCGCAGCACTTAGGAGGCAGAGGCAGGTGGATGTATGTGAGTTCGAGGTCAGCCTGGTCTACAAAGTGAGATCCAGGACAGGCACCAAAACTACACATAGAAACCCTGTCCGGAAAAACAAAAACACAAACAAACAAAAATTATTGTATTTGTTTGTGGAGGGAGACTAAAGGCACACCTTAGTGCAGTACCAATGGAGGCTGGAGGCAACTCTACCTTGGCCTTCTGTAAGAGGAGTCCACAAAATTTACCAGTAAGACATTTCCCCAGACCCACATTTCCATCTGAAAGTTATATATCATCTCATGTAATTTATAGGGTATTTGTAAAATGTAAATTAAAAAATGTTTATGAGTAAATGCTGTTGAGCAGAAAATTCAACATAGTTTTATTTTCCTTTCAAATTTCAAATAAATACCTGGGGGCAACTTTACTACAATATACATCCTCTTAGTGTGATGTCTAGATTTTAACATAATGTTCCAGATGTGGTCTGTTTAGCATATATATGCTTTATAGCTCAATCCATTATTTTAATTACAATTACCATATGAATTCAGTGATAAAAGAAATTATGGCCTTCATTTAAATTTTATTTAAAGACATCATAAGATTTTTTACACTAGATATTTTATAAATCAGTCTAAACTTAACTAAAAAATATCATCGATCTATGTTATATACCATTTACTTAGTTTTACCAACTGCTTCTAGTTGTAAAGATATTTTTATGACATTTTCTACCTCTGCCTATTTGCAGCATTTTAGAACTGTGTGCCATTTATAAATCCTTTTGTAAAGCATGATTATTTCAGAAAGTAAGCAAAAATATGTTAATAAACATGTGAAGGAAGAACTCTGTCCTTGAGAAATTGATATCCAAACAACAGCTATCTTATCCATACTAATTATCTATTTTATTCAGTTATCAATTTTCTACAGTCATTATTTACATATCCAATATGCCATTTCTCAAAGATTTCAATGTATATTTTATTGGACAATTGGATAAAGACAGATACACTTCAAAATATAAAATATAGCTGTTTCCTTGTTAGGTGAAAGAGAATAAGGATTTGATTTTGTTTTTCAGATATGTTGAATTCTTTGGGTCTTTCAGTACAGAGGATTTTCTAATCCAGTGCTAATGACAGAGATAGCAAACTTATTTGTTAGCTGTCTACTAAACTTTCTAGAGGATCCACTAGATTATTTCCTGTTTTTAGAAAGAAAGTAAATTGAATTGTGGGCAAAAATAGCCAATGTATAGTATACATTACACTTGGCATCAATCATCATAGATAACAACATCACTTTACAGACTTTTTTACATTAATAACATGATATATACGTTAATTACAAAATTTATTTGAGCAAGCTTGGAAATGTGATAATCAAATAAGGAATATTCTTGCCTCATTTTACCTTATGTATAGAAAACTACCTTGCAAGAATGGGCTCAGTTCTCTTATACTAGTTCTAAATTTAAGTTTCAGTGTGTGGTTTTTGAAGAAATAGCTGATGACCTCCCACTTTCAACTCTGTGACCCCTGAGCTAAGCCCGAGTATTTCCAGCAAGCTTCAACAAGTATCAATAGCAGCTTTCTACTCCCAACTCCAACTCACTGATAAAAGAGAGAAACTAGAGACAAGAGCATGTTAAAGTTCTGTATTCTGAGAAACACCCCTGAGAACTAAATTAATTACATTTATCCAGATATAACAACAAATGTTAAATACGTATATTTCACTACAAAATGCTTTTTTAGCCAAAATAGTAGCATTGTAAATAATAAATGATGCAGGGTTTCTGGAGATACATTGCCACCAATGATGGGAGCCTGTGGGTCTGTAGAAGAAAATCCATGCTCAAAGACTACTTCCTGAAAGACATTAAACCTACAATAATAATATGAGATGCTGTTAATCTAGCCTCCATGGATCCCCAAGGCAATCCAGGATTCAACTTCACAACTTCACATAATGGCCTCTCTGGGCCTCCTTGCAGGGACATCCATGTCACACACCTGGCCCCAGTGGCATCTCTTAATTGTGGAGGGAGGCTCTATAACACTTTTCTTCTGTCCCTGACTCTAAAGCCAGAGCCACATGGCTGAAGATGCCAAGTTCCGAAGCTTACTTGGGCTGGAATATGGCTCCTTGTTCATTTATATCTTCATCAGCTTTCTGACTTCTGTGATTTCCTCCCCTGCCTACTCTTGGCTCTCCTGGGGCTTGCTCTGTAGACCATGGTGGCCTCAAACTTGGATATCTGCCAGCCTCTGCCTTCTGAGTACTAGGACCAAAGGTATACACCACACCCATCTCTCAGCTTTTCTTTAATTGATTTTCACAAGTTGGAAACTTAACTGCATGGGATGAGGTCACCATTCCCTTTATCCCATTTCTTAATATGTGTCTCTCCTTGAACATAGGATTTAGCTGTAATCCACTACCTGGTGCCCCTTTTCTTCTAAATTTGTACATTTTGTATTTTACTTGCTTGCTCTTTTTTTTTATTATAAATCTTCATAAGAATCAGTACTAGTAGCCAAATGACAGAATCTATACTAATTTTTATAATGGAAAACATTTAATTAAGTCTGGATTACAGTTTCAGAGGTTTTGTCCATTATTATCATAATGGGGATGGCAGCATGGAGGCAGACATTTTGCTGGAGAAGGAGCTCAGAGTTCTGTATTTTGATCTGCAGGCAGCAAAAATGAAGACTGAGTCTAGTACTGGGTACTAGATGTAGTTTGAACATAAAAGTCCTCAATGCCCACTTCTACACTAATGTACTTCCAATTTGGCCACACCTCATAATAGTGTCACTCTCCGTGGGCCAAGCATTCAAACAAATTGGTAAATTGGGACCATACTTATTCAAACCAAAGCAGTCAGTGTCATGTATATATGAAGAATATTTCTGCTAAAAGGGGCAGGAAGAATGAATGTATGGCAGATTGAAGATTAAGCATTTAGTGAAACATATATCTACTCATTTGATTGATAATAGAATACAAACTTAGACACTGGTGATAAAAAGCTTGAAATGACAATTGGGTGGTCATCATCTAGTTCATTATGGACCAGAGAACAAAAGAGCTTGTAAGTGCCCCAACTTCAAAGAATGTTGAAGCAAGACATTATTTTTATATTATATATTGATATTTATGTGTGAACAGTTATATTAGTAGATTCAATCATCTATTATTTTAAAAAATGGGTCTTTACAGTTGAAGAGATGAATTTATTATTTTTTTGATAAATGTGAGAATCAGAGATACTCTCTGGTAGGCTGGGATATAAACAGCAATTCTTCATGTTCTCATTGTATAAGGATTATTATATTCACATTACTTGTCAGGTGCTCATTCATCCTTCCCAGGGAAGGTGAGTGGTCCATTTTCCAGGCACAAGGATATTGGGTTGGTCTATTTGGCTTGCTTTAGGAAAATGTGACTTGAAGAACAAGAGTGTAACTTGTTAACTCTGGCATAAAGGTTTGACCTGCTCATTGAGACTCCATTCATGAGCCATATGAAGAACTTCTTGATATATCTCAAGTAGTCAAACACTGTTTCTAGAACTAATCAAATATAAGTGATCAATTCTCTCTACAAATTTTAAGCACCCAGCATAGATACAATTTATTATGCTTCTTGGGAAACTTTAAAATTAATGACTTAAATTGTGCATATTATGATAATGAGAACCACCTATAGAAAGCAATATGATCTTTTTGCCATTTTAAAAATATTTTAATGTGCTTTTGTGCAATGATAAGAAAATCCATCTCCTTATACAAGCTTGTCAATTTCTCTCCTGCTTCCCTGTGTTTGTGGTGTGCTTTGCTATTCTTTTTTTTTAACAACATTTGGATGACATAGGATATTTTCTACCCATCAATATGCATGGTTATGCTATGTAATAATGGGATGACTGTAGACCAGGTATTATTTTCTTATTATTAATCTTATAGCTAGTTCTTTTCCAGCTTTCTTGTTAGAATCCTAAGCATCTCTTCTCCATGAAACTTGATTACTAATGTTTGTCAATCTCTATTTTGTAAAAACAAAAAATTATTTAACAAAACTGCCTACTTTGATAATTTTATCTGCATAACCATAAACCTAGTGAATTTCAGACACATTTAATATAAGTGCTTATATAAATTAGCTATTTACTTAATTGAAGGAGAAAAGAAATTAAATCAATGAACATTTGTTTTGATTAAGAAACTATAACACAGGTAAAATTAATAGAGAAATTTGATAAAAATAAATGGTATGATAACTTTTTCAAAAATCTGAGCATAATTTTATTAATGTGTACCTGTAAATATGGGGCAATATATCCCAGCGATTTCTGTTTTCTCACCCCAGGCAAACTTCAGCTAACAGAAAACAGAGATCACATTTAAAGATGCTTCCTTGTCCTTACTGGGGTCCCAAAACTATACAAAACATGAAAAAATATACAAATTATGATATATCAGTTACTTTTAGAATCAAATAACAGAATATCTGATAGAGAAATCTTTTTTAAAATTTTTATTCATTTTACATACCAACCACAGATTTCCCTCTCATCCCCTTCCCCCAGCTTTCTCCTTCAACTCACCACCCCACCCCTTCCTCTGTAAAGGTAAGGCCTCTCATGGGGAGTCAACAAAGCCTGGTACATTCAGTTGAGCCAGGTCCAAGCCCCTTCTCCTGCCTCAAGGCTGTGCAAGGTGTCCCATCATAGGTAATGGGCTCCAAAATGCCAGCTCAAGTACCAGGGATAGATCCTGACCCCACTGCCAGGAAAGAAATATTTATTTAGGCTTACAGTGTGGGAGGCTATCAGTTACTCATATTTTGGAAGGTATGATGAAAAGTACATCTCCTGCTAATTGGAGTGCATGGTTGAAGTTGCACAAATAAGAAAGGAACTGGCATTGAAAAAAAGCAGAGAGGACCAGGGGTGAATATCACCTTCACAATCCCATTGAAAGTAAATCTACCTTCATCAAGCAAGACCCTTCCCCCGAAAAAAGGTCCTATACCCTCCCCAATAGCAAATTGGAGAACATACATTCAGAAATTAAGCCTGCTATAGATATTTCAGAATATCAATGTAAATAGGCACTTATACCATATATAAAAGGGGAAACTATCTCCACCCTTCAGTTTGTGATTTCTTCTTTAATGTGAACTGAGATTTATTGTGACTTATCAGTTAATAGCTTCTAAAGATGTGTTTATAGCCAGGTGGCAGTGGCACATGCCTTTAACAGAACTCCAGAGGCAGAGCTAGGCAGATCTCTGTGAATTTGAAGACAGCCTGGTGCACTTTAACCTCTATCCATGGAATTCTGAACAGGAAGATTTCCATGAATTTAAGATAAGCTTAAATTTCATGATATGTACTAGGCTAGCCAGTATTGCATGGTATGAATGCTGTGGGATGGTCTGAATGTCAATGGTGTTGCTCTGATTGATCAATAGATAAAACACTGATTGGCCAGTAGCCAAGCAGGAAGTATAGGCAGGACTAACAGAGAGGAGAATTGAGAGAACAGGAAGGCAGAGGGAGACACTGCCAGCCACCACCATGACAAGCAGCATGAGAAGATGCCAGTAAGCCAAGAGCCACATGGCAGGGTATAGATTTAGAGAAATGGATTAATTTAAGATGTAAGAACTAGATAGCTAGAAGCCTGAGCCGTTAGACCTAACAGTTTAAATAATATAAGTGTCTGTGTGTTTATTTTATAAGTGGGCAGTTGGACTGCCTGAGCTTAGCTGGACCGGAAGAGAAAACTCTCCAGCTACAGTATGAATATATCTAGAACTTGCTAACAAACAAACTCACAGACAAATAACAAACCACCTGAAAAATGTGACTATAATTGTATACTTTCACCTTAAACTCACAATGTCAGGGCAGTAAAAGAAACTTAAATTTGGTCTGTTTGCTGGATGGTAAAAACTGCCTGATGATACAATGGAAAAAAGAAAAAAAAAAATTCAACAATATTGAAACTAAGGAAAAAATTCATTAGCTTCAAGAAACAGAATCTGGATTCAAAATTCCATACAATTTCCATATGTTAAAAAAATTACTGAATAGCTCATAATATGTGTGAAACTAAAATAATTAAGAATAAAGTTATTTTACTGAATTTAAACATTTCCATATTTAAAATTATAAAACAGCGATGAAATGAATTATATAATTGACTTTTGTGGACTTGAAGGTCAAATGCTTTTAAAATGTATCATCCAAAATAGCCTATATATTTAATCTAATACCCAATCAAATCCCAACCTTATTCCTCACACATCAGACATATAAAAGCTTTAAAACTTGTGTAAAACTTTAGTCCCTAGTAATCACAGATAATAGTATTTTCTGTACTCAATAAAACGTATTTCAAGAAAACAAATAGATTAAATATGAACAAATATTAGAGTAGATTCCTACTTAGGAGAAATACATATAAATGGCCAAAAGATATATGCAGACTTTAAATATCACTAATCCACAACAAATGAAGAAAAATCAGTTTGCCATGTTGTCTCTACTTCCAGTCAGAATGACCATTTAAAGACCAAATAAACAAATGTCATGAAAATGGAGAAATGGACTGTTTATAAACTTTTAGTGGGAATAAAACAGTATGGTCAGTACAGTAACTAGTGTGGCTTCTCAAATAATTAATACAGCGTCCATCTAATTTAGGAATTACTACTGGGTTTTTTTTTTTTTTTGGTTTTTTGAGACAGGGTTTCTCTGTGTAGCTTTGCGCCTTTCCTGGAACTCACTTGGTAGCCCAGGCTGGCCTCGAACTCACAGAGATCCACCTGGCTCTGCCTCCCGAGTGCTGGGATTAAAGGCGTGCGCCACCACCGCCCGGCTACTACTGGGTTTTTAATCAAAGGAAATTAATCAATATGACAAAGGCAAAACTACATTTCACTATTCACAGAAGTACTATTCCAAAAAGATTTGTTAAAAAGGAGAAAAGTAAGTATGTACCAGTTGATGGACACATAATAAAAATATGTGGCATATGCAGAATGTACTGTTATATATTCATAAAACCCAGGTACAATATTATTTCTATAAATATGTTTGAATCTGAAGTACATTATGCAATGTGAAATATTGGACACAGATATGCTAATCCTGTGATATATTTCAAAAGTAGAATCTGAACCACAGATTATGTTGTAGAAATACAAAATAAGAGTAACAGTTACCAGAACCTGAGGAAGGTGGCTTATAAGTTGACAGATACTGAACAAAGAACACAAAATTAGATAGAATGAATTTTAGTGTCCTTTTGTATCATTGCATTACCATGAGTGGTGATTTGAAAGTAAATAGTTAACATAGGAAATGGCACTATTGGGAGGTGTGGCTTTGTTGTACTAGCTGTGGCCTTGTTGGAGGAAGTGTGGCACTGTGGGGATTGGGGATGAGCTTTGAGTTCTCTTTTGCTCAAGCTATACTCAGTGTGACAGACAGTTGCTTCTGCTGTCTGCAGATCAAGCTGTAGAATTCTCAGTTCCTTCTCCAGTGCCACATCTGCCTGCATGCCACCATTGCCACCTGCCATGAAGATAATGGACTAAATCGCTCAACTGTAAACTAGCTCATATTAAATATTTTCCTTTATCAGAGTTGCCATGGTCATGATGTCTCTTCACAGCAATAGAAACCCTTAACTAAGATACAATGTAATATTTTTCTATGTTTCCTGTAGATAGAAGTGTAGATATTGAATGTTTTAAAGAAATAATTTTGAAGGGATGGGGATGCTACATATTGTTCAGAAGTTCTAGAATTCTATTATGCATAAATGAAAATGTAAGTATAATTTCAGATAAAAGTAATATGGATTGTAAACACCACACAAACATTTAGTAATGGGACTAGAGTACCAACTTCTGAAACTACTTAGGCAGCACACTATCATACTAACACACACATACACCCTCACATCAGCACATCTTTTTGCAGTCTTGTCCATTGGGACTTGTATAAATGTATGCAAGGATAAAGCATGGTGATTAATATTAAATGGAAAAGAAACTAAATATAATTTGGAAAAGTTCATGCAGATGCAAGCATTGAAATATCTAGCAGACACTAAGTGAGTGTAAGCAATGTACATTGGCGTCAGTGAAGAAATGGAAATAGTTTGCTGACACATGATATTACATTGATGAAGCTGAAAAGTTGATACAAAAGAAACCAGTCACAAATCAGAAAACATACACGATTGGGTTTCTTTATGTACTTGAAAATATATTCAACTCATGTTAGCTACATATAAGTAGTTGTGAAGTATTAAGTGATGTTTTGATATATGCACATAGGTGTAATAATTATTTCATGTAAAAAATACATTCCTACTTTGTCAACTTGATACAATCTAGGATCATCTGGGACAACAGAACCTCAGCTGAAAAATTTCCTCCACCATATTAGCTTGTGGCCTATGGCTGTGAGAAATTATCTTGATTGGTAATTGATAAGCATGGGTTTATCCTTCCATGGGCAGCGCCATCCCAAGTCAGGTGGGCCTGGGCTGTGTAAGACAGCTAAGCTGTACATGACCCAATTAGCAAGACAGTAAGCAGTGTTTTTATATAATTTCTATTTCAGAATCTTGCCTTGGGAGTTTCTGAATACATTTCTTAACAATGGCCTTTGACCTGGAATTGTGACGTGCAATAAGTTCTTTCATTCTCAAGTTGCTTTATCACAGAATGACACAAGATACTCTTCATTAATATTTCTGTGCTGAAAACATTCAAACTCTTCTCTTCTAGACCTTTGATATATATAGCATATTATTGTTATCTTTAGTATCAAATTACAACAAAATTGTCTCACGGATATTTATGAATGTCATGTCCTCTTTTGTACGATGTACAAATATCATGAAAATTTTAATTATATTATATCTAGCAAGATGTTTTTTTTTTTTTTTTTTTTGGTTTTTCGAGACAGGGTTTCTCTGCGTAGCTTTGCGCCTTTCCTGGAACTCACTTGGTAGCCCAGGCTGGCCTCGAACTCACAGAGATCCGCCTGCCTCTGCCTCCCGAGTGCTGGGATTAAAGGCGTGCGCCACCACCGCCCGGCAAGCAAGATGTTTTTAATGTTCAATTTGATCATATTTTGCTGTCTTTTATCTATTTAACTATATTGTGGTGATACTGTGTTCCCCAAAATATTGTGCACCCTATTAAACTTACCTGGGGTCAGAGAACAGAACAGGTACTAGATATAGAGGCCAGAAAATGGTGGTACACACGCCTTTAATCCTAGCATTCTAGAGGCAGAGATCCTCCTGGATATCTGTGAGTTCAAGGCCACACTGGAAACAGCCAAGCATGGTGACTCATGCCTTTAATCCCAGGAAGTAATGGCAGGAAGCAAAAAGGTATTTAAGGCGCGAGGACCAGGAACTAGAGCTGGTTAAGAATTCAGACTTTCGAGAAGCAGTTCAGCTGAGAAGTTGGTCAGGTGAGGTTGGCTGTGGCTTGTTCTGTTTCTCTGATCTTCCAGCATTAACCTCAATAACTGGCAACAGGTTTGTCTTTATTAATAAGACCTTTAGGATTCATGCTACACTATGCATCATCTATCATTTATCTTTCAGGTTATGTATGTATCTATGTATCTATGTATGTATGTCGGTATGTGTCTGTCTATCTATCTATCTATCTATCTATCTATCTATCTATCTATCTATCTATCTATCTATTTATCTATCAATCTATCAACTTTCATCTATCTATTATCTATTAATCAATCAATATACCATCTTCCATGTGTTCTTTACTTTGGTTTTCTGTATACTTAATAATCTCATTCATTTATAATCAAAGCTATGGCTATCATAGGTCTTTGTCTAGGGTAAACAGAAAACCATCATCTAGTAGACACTAAGTGTGATGAAATCAAACAATCAACAAATCCTGCTGGATATATTATTGTCATAGACTGCTCCACTCAATAGTCACTTTTTAATATGCATTTTACATATACAACCCATGATTTAAGGAAATAAAAATGCCAGAATCAACAGCCTTTTCACAAAACCTACGTGTTTTGTAGAACTTTTGCAGGAATGATCGCAAACCAGGTGTCTCCACAGTATAGGGAGCTAGAACTCCTTGATCAAAATGTAATGCTATATTGTCATCAAAGGTTTGGGAGATAATCCTTACTTGCCTCTTCTTATATATGTTGTCACTCAAACCCCTTGGTTTATGACTACCTAACTTCAGTCTCTGTCTCTATCTACCCATGACTTTTTATGTGTTTTATTTTTTGCCTTGTCTCTTGGTATTTGAAAACCACTCATTGATTTGCAGCCAATGTAATCTATTGTTGTTTTATTTTTATAGTTTTCTCTAATACCCTTTCTTCAAGTAAGGTAATGTTTTGAGGTTCTAGGTAATTATGAATTTGGGCAATTCTTTTGACCATGACTACTAACCAACTGGTTTTACCACCTTTTTCCTATTCTATACTAGCCTCTTGCTTCTGTCTTTATAATAACATAATATTAAAAAATTGGGAAATGTTCCTTCTCAGTATATCATTCTCTTATTTTTTTCTTGTTTCCTATCCATCTCCCCAGCCTAATCACTGAATAGACCTCATATTTTATACCAATAACCACAGGCTCCAATATAATAACTCTAAATTGCCCAATAATACTGTAGCTATAATTTATAAGTATACTTCATTTTTCCAAGAAAAAATATAAACTTTTTCTCAAAATTATTTCTCCTTCCTTCCTTTGAATCACTACCAACTTTTAGTTTAGGCTGTCTCATACAGCATCATGGTTCACTTTTTATCTTATGTAAGCATATAACGTGCTTGTATTTAGCAACTTTCTGCTCTTTCCTTTACCAGATTTACCCTTCATTCTTCTTTTATCTTCTATTTTCAGCCCACTTATTTTCCTCCACTAATGTATTATTTTCAAAATAGAAGGATTGTTTAATGATTTTTAAAATTAGTGGTTCATTGTATTTCCTTTCAATTTGTCTATTTCAATTTCCCTTTAATTATAAATTCACTAATATATGATTACCATTTACCACATTGTCCCCTTTTCTTCCATTTTCCTCTTAAACTGTTTGGATTCAATGTTTTTGTCCTCAACTCCAACTAAGCACAGACACACTGATCAATCTATGAACATTATTTTTGTCAAGGGTTTCATTTCTATCATCTAGGGTACATGTTTGAGGAAACAAAGATGTAGGATGGAATTGGCCTGTCTTGTTAAGAGCTCACAATGTATATATAGAAGAACATTTCATGGATTTTTTAAATACATAAAATCTTACTATCCTTGACATTTTAGAACTGTATTACATTCTTTCCTATCCAAACCACCAGTCTGATCAATATATGATTGAAGTCAACATGATAAACCAAAACACACAAGAAAATCATCTTATAACTAAATGGTTCTACACACTCAATAATTCATTCTAGGCCTAGTTAAACCCATGCACTATTTCTTTGAACATTTATATAATAATACATGAACTAAAATTTCATGTAAACTGCTTTCAGATTTTTCTTTATTTGATTTTTTATTTGATTTTTCTGCTTGCAGAGCAACTATTTAAGATACATAGAGATATCTCAAATATTCTCAACTTTATTCAGAAAACAAACATGCTTGTTATTATTTTTCAGATTTGAAAATGAAGTGATGATTTAATTAACAGCTAATATTTTGATACGATCATATAATCTGAGAGCATTTTATATTTCCATTGAATACCTCTTAAATCACATTAGAAAAATGTGACTGTAACAATGAACTGTCATTTTAAAGGATGAATAGTGTTTAAAAATATGTTGACATGCACCTAGAGCTTATCTTTTACTATTCAATTTGGTGTCAAAATGTATTTTCGAAGGGTAAATCCTGAACTGCAGAGATAGTTGTCAGAATGTAATGAAAATGTTCACTTTATTAACCTCACAATTACTTCTCAGGGAAAGAAAAACTCAAACACCTCTTTGGTGGCTCTATTGTTACTGTTTTGACTTTTACCTTTTAACAGAAATCTTTTGGAAGTTGAGATTCATTCATGTAACAGAAGAATGAAATTCTCTAAAGAGCATACCTAAAATAGCAGAGTCATAACTTTTCCACGAAAACAGTGATGTCACCTGTAATTTTCCCTTGAGAAAATAATAATATTCTGAAATCATGTGTATGAAACCAGTTCATTTTAATAGAAGTAGCTAAAGCAGAAAACAATAGAAAATAATGTTTTTCCTATGTCAAACAAAAACATTTGTCAAAAGATTATTTAACTTGATGGAATTGTCCCAAGTCATAGCTAAATTTAGTTAAATATAAACAGAAAACATGAACAGAAAATTCAGAGTCAATATTTCTGTAGTGACTATCACTTACTTATCTCTGGTTAAATATATTCTGTGTCTCTGCAGTGAAATAGCAAACCCTTTCATAGTGTTGAGATTATATCAGGATGGATAAGTAATGATACTTTATTTAATGTACCTTTTCTTTATCTTTGTCAATATTTTCATTTCCAGTCATATGTGTACCTTTAAGAAATACAACAAAAAGTGGTAAGTCATTTTTACTTCCATATACCATGGGTTGTTTCACATTTTCAAATCATATAATATCTTGAAATGAATGATTAAATTGATATATTATTTTAATGTATATTCATCTTTAATTACATACAATGGTCATAAAGTGTAGAAGCATAGTTAAAATATAGTTGGCTTGCCATTCACCAAACTGACTCAAGAGGATTGCTGATTCCTTAAGGAGTTTATAGCTGAATGGGCTTTTAGATGATAGAGCCTACCCAGAGAAGGCTGATCACTAAAAAAGCAATACAATTATGGCTGGTCATAGTGATAAAAATATGACTAACATGATGACCATTGTTTTCTATTTTAGCTAAGATAGAAAAACAGACTCTGGTTCCTACATAGTTACTAAAGCATACTGACGATATTTTAGAAGTATATACTATAATTCTATAGAATATAAAGAATGTTTAAAGTCATTTCTAGAAATGAATCTATTGAAGACTACAATTGTCTTACCATTAATAATGTTCTCAATGATAATGACATCTTTCATTTGGAAATTGTTATTGTTTTCCAAAATTACTTCAAGTTCTGCATTATTTACTCCATGTATAAGGTGAATGTTTGCAGAAATGTTACCTCAAAATAAAAAGGAGATGGAGCATTCTGGATGCCAATGAGATAGAGTTTAATAACTATGGTAAACATTTCTATGTAATGATCAAAGGTCTAAGAATCTTATATATTTACTTAAACACCAATCTTATTATAGAAATTAAAACAACTGAGGTTGTCTGAACATGACCAGCTACACATAGCATATTATAAAGCTAAATACAGACATTATTGCACAGCAATTTTAACATCTTATTTTTCCCCTGGATCATTGGCAGATGAGACTGACTTCATCCTGAAGGACTACAGTTACCTATGGGCATTATAACTAAGGGTTAGTTTTTGACCTACCTTGTATCACAATTCAGGTTTTATTTCCTCCCTCACACTGTACCTCCAAGGTTTGTGCATCATCAGCTGTAGGTGCAGGGACAAGGGGGCCAGGCTCAGCATACCATTTATCCACAGAAAGGGAATGAACTACTGCTAACATCACTGTCATCCTTCTTGAACACCTATGAATTTCTACACGTGATCTCCTCTTTACCAGCATTACAGGTTAAATAGGGGCATCAGGATTAACAGTGAATCTATGCTAATTCCATACAATAAATTCAAATAATTCAAATTTCTTATCAATGTATTTTTCTAAAGAGACAAGCTTAAACTGAAAACAATATTTCATGCAATAGCTATCTATATAGTGTTTTAAATTTTTGATATTTTAAAAATCAAACCAGTTTTACAGTTGATTTAAAATCAACTCATTCTATCTATATTTTAATTTTATGGCTTCATCTGGTAAAACCTTTGTATGATTATATAAATATTAAAACATAAAATATAGTACATATATATCTATAAAACCTTTGTATGATTATATAAATATTAAACATAATATGTGTATATCTAACACATATATGTGTACAATCATATGATAGAAAAGTAAAATAAGATCAATTAAACATTTGATGTGAATATGCTTTAACCAAAACATTTAAGTGAGAAAACAAGCAAAAATATTAAATAGATTCCATTATAGTTTTTTTTTATTTCACTGTTATTCCATTATAATTTTTAAAACAATTTTTAGCTAAAAGCAATAGTAAATGCAAAATAAAACAGAAAATTACAACATACATCACCAAAAACTAAAAGACCATTTCAACCAGGAAAATGAACCACGTGAGACCATGTACCACTGATGATGTCGTTTTACTGGGCATCTGGGAGACAAAGCAGACAGCACCAGAGCAAGCAATGGACTGCAACAGACTAGTAAAT